>NW_026889776.1:10326500-10988000 GCF_033153115.1 Saccostrea echinata | reverse complement strand
ACCATGAAAAGTGCTGCTAGAATCCTACTATCCAAACACAGAAAAAAATATTCCAAAGTTTCGCATGAAACCTTACCAAAATTTTTACATTTTATTCATACGATCAAGGAATTGTCATCAATTTATGTTAACCACACGATTCCAGCAGCACTTTCCAAGTACTATAGAATATAAGCTTTCGATACATACAAAAATTATGTTTCACAGTATGCGGCATAGTTTTGATCTTTTGCATCTTTGTTGTTATAGAGCGACAGGGGAAAGGCTGATCGGGATTTCAAAGCACTGCCTGTGTTCATTACAAGAAAACATGATAAGAATATATAAGCGTACCTGATTCATAATCTTTAATTCCTTATGAATCGCACATAATCAACATCCACGGTAGGCTATATGCTTTAAAACTCCCATTTCATACATTTGTTTACATGAATTCTCGTCAGGTTTCATTTTCACTCGGCGAGGATTTGATCAATAGTTATGACGTCATGGGTTTGGTATTTAACCCCCGTGATGAGTACTTAGCTATTTATACCACCCCAAAACGACAAGAATTAGTTTATATTATGTTTTGAATGATTCCATTCATTTCTTGAACCTGAAATTAAACTTTATGTATAGATTTTAAGAAATCATTATTTGTAAAGTCACGTCATACAGCTTACTACGACGTCATATTGTAAAGGCAAGTAGGATATCTCTGGGTGTAGCTTTAACATACCTGCGTACTTTATTTAATACCCAGGAGCAGAGAAAAAGATTTTCAATGAATTAATGCATTTTCACTATATAATCAATAGAGCCCCACTCTTACACCAGAACCCTTGACCCAAGGGCCATGCGTCGTCGCAAACCACGATCAAAATGTACGATCCTCTCCCATTCTGGCCGTGGTTGAATGAGGAGAAACTATTTCGTAGCTCATTAAAATATTGACCAATGCGAGTAAAGCATAATCGGATAATGAACTTTGACGCGACCTTTCAATACCTAATCGCAGTACACGAAACATTTCTTGTATACTGTTGATGTCAATAGTTGATTTCAATTGCGATGGAAACGAATATTGTCATTGGCTGAACATGACGTCACAATAAAGAGGCGTGAATATTCAAGATTACGACACTTTTTATGACCAAGCAGCCACGGGTAGGAGAGAGCTATATGCGGACTCCGGACCGTGGCTTGAGACGATGGGGGCCATGAAATTCACAATTTTGGAAGAGGCACTCTTGCTCTTCATAACTATGTACTTAGTTAGTTTATTTAATACCCAGGACCAGAGAAGAAGCTTTTCAAAAGAATAATGCACTTTCAGTATATTATTTATATATCCCCACCCTAGCACCAGAACCCCTGACAATGGGGCCATGAATTTCACAATTTTGGTAGAGAGCTCAATGCTTATTAAAATCGGGCTAACAGTTTGACTGCTTGTTGTGCAGGAGTAAAGAAGAATATGAAAAAGTTTGCATTAATTTTGGTGGTTTAAGCCCCACCCCTCAGGCCCCAGTGGGCAGGGACCAAGAAATTCACAATTGTTGTACCCCTTCACCTATAGATGCTATATGCCAAATTTGGTTGAAATTGGTAAAGCGGTTTCAGAAAAGAAGCTAAAAAATGTTCAAATGTTATCACACGACACACGACGCACGCCGACGGACGAAAACGGATAACAATAGGTCACCTGAATGACTCAGGAGACCTAAAAATGAAAGTTTGCTATACAACTTCATTAACCTACTTACTTAAAAATAGAGAAAAGCTAACATTTAATGTTTATTTTTTGTAAATGACTTTATATAATTTATACATAACGATAAATGGTTTATATATACTTATTTTAAAATATATACAAACGAGATGACGCCTGCTTTCATCGTCACCCCTCCTCATTTACATAGTAATATAACACTATCTTCATTCAAGTTATCTGACCGATATTCAAGAGCTCGCTCCCAGTAAGATTATCTAACCGATGCAGGCTACCGAGAAATATGTTGATGTTACAGTTATTTTCAAAAACCTCATTTAAAGTCAGTATCTTTTCGTAAATTCTATGGTCGATGTATTCATCTTAATAGCAAATGCAACCTGTCATTATATTGACTGTCGTATTTCTACACTTGTCACACCTCGGCCGATTCGTACCTCATCTAACCTCATCTTACCTCAGCTCTTTCATGTAAACCTCTATTGCACCGGAGCTACTTTATAGGCAATATCACTGCGCCTTATAATTACACGTGCACAGTGTGCTGAAATAGATGTGTTAACAAGCATGTGATTATGTAAAGATACTAGGTGCATGTTTCTTGGTAAGTGTTATTCTTTGTGTTACTTTACTGCTTTGTGGATTTTAATCGTGTGTCAGATGCTTGTTTATCATCGTTTTCAAAGCGTTAAGTTTTCCCTAAGCTGTAAACAGGTAGCCTTATCACAACTGTTAGGCGGAGACGCATGTCAAGTTTCCTCGTACAGCGAGGTTTGATGAAGGTGATGGAATCAACCGAGGTTTTCCGAATGATATTTCTAAACAATTGCTAAACTAAATTTGACTACGGATTATCCATCTACCTATCAAACAAAGGGTTCATGACGTATGTGACCGGTTGACAGCTAATGCTAACTCCCCCTAGGCAACAGATCCTTCCTCTGTAATCTCCGGGGATCTGTTCACAGATTTGTTTTGTTTGTAAATTTTCCTTTTTATTGGATAAATGCCATTTTTAAATTAATGTACTAGTATATGAAATAAAAAATTAATTCTTATCTTAGTCTCTGTATCCCTTTCTAAAACTTTATCTGAATGCATATTTTGTAAAGATTTATGAATCTAATTAAGGTTTTCTGATGATGCTTAAGATCAGACGAAAGAAAGTGGTAGAATATATGCCGTAGTGTTTTGACAGATTAATATATAAATGGGCCTCAAAAAAGTTATTTATCTCTTAAAATGGAATTTGAGCAGTGTGCTTTGATTACGTTCATTGCAGTATTCTCCAATATAACCACGGGTACAACCTACGTCATAGTGTCCAGTTTCTATATTACATTGACTATTATTCTTGCAATGGCCATTACAGTTGAAAGCACAGTCTGGACCATATTTTCCAACAACACATCCTTTAATGAAATTTCAGTGCAGACAATTTTAGGTAAATTTACTGCAATTATTTTATCTAAATATACATGTATTTAGATAAAATAATCAACCCTGACCAAACTGGTTTTATCTCCAACAGAATATTGGAGAACACATAAGATTGATATATGATATAATGCACTTTACAGAAGAAGAAGATATTCCAGGACTTTTATTACTGATCGATTTTGAGAAGCTTTTGACTCTCTTTCCTGGAACTTCATACAAAAAGCATTACATTTTTTCAATTTCAGCCCTTCCATCAGAAAATGGGTCACTCTTTTTTACACGGATATTAAAGCTACTGTTAATCAAGGTGGTTATTTTTCTGATGTAATTGATATTCAGAGGGAATGCAGACAAGGAGATCCTTTGTCTCCATATATTTTTTTGATCTGTGCAGAGATTCTAGCCATACAAATTAGGAATAGTAAAAAAATAAAAGGTATTAGCATTAGAAATGTAGAAAAAAGGATCTCTCAACTGGCAGATGATACTTCCCTTATTCTTGATGGAAGCGAGGAGTCTCTTTTAGAAACACTGAAAACTTTGAACACATTTTCAGATATGTCTGGATTATGCATTAACTTCTCAAAAACACACACTGTGTGGATTGGATCCAAAAAATACAGTGATGAGGTTTTAATCCCAAATTATCAACTTAATTGGGGAACTACTAGATTTACTTTATTAGGGATAAATTTTGATGTTGACCTAGATAAAATGTGTGAAATAAATTATCAACCAAAGCTAGTGCAAATCAAGTCTATTCTTAGTCAATGGGGAAAAAGGTTTTTAACTCCAATTGGAAAAATTACTGTTATAAAGACACTGGCTTTACCTATATTAAATCATTTATTTATGTCAATCCCAAATCCATCTAATTCTCATTGTAAAGAATTAGAAAAACTTTTTTTCTCATTCTTATGGAATAATTCAACTCATAGAGTTAAGAAAGATGTCATTGTTAAAAAATATGAAGATGGAGGACTGAAAATGATAAATTTAACTGCTTACATTGTTTCTTTGAAATTAGTTTGGATAAGACATCTAATTTTTACAAATAAAGGGTGGGAAAATTTCATCCCAAATATGAATATTTATAAATTTGCATCCTGTGGTATTGAATACATCACTCAACTTATGAAAACCTTAAAAAATAAATTCTGGATTGATGTGTTCAAGTCCTGGGTTGATTTGAATAAAATTTGTACTGATTCTAATGCTACTGTAGACTCTCCACTGTTTTATAACCTTGTGATCCATATTGGAGGGAAAACTTTTTGACAATAATATTAGATATATTAATGACATTGTTGGAGTGGATGGCTTTTTTAATAGCTATGAATGCTTTTGCAATACTTATCCAGATATAAAGATTAATTTTTTAGAATATTCTAGCTTGATCCATGCAGTTAAAGCTTGGATAAAGAGGAGCAATTTTGATAAAAATTTACAAAAATCAGACAATCCTCTTATTATGTCTAACTTTTATCTTGAATCAAAATGCAAAAAATCAAAAAACTTCTATGAAATTCTCAATAAAAAAACAGCTGGTTACAAAAAATTGATAGAATTATTTGATTTGGATAGCAAGGAATGCAAAATAATTCATAAATTACCATTTCAAGTCACAAAAAACTGTAAACTCCAGTGGTTTCAGTACAGAATTTTAAATAAAATATTGGCAACAAATTCTTTTTTATTCAAAAATAATAAGGTTGTTTCAAAGCAATGTACTTTTTGTCAAAAAGAAGAAGAGACAATTGAACATATCTTATGGGAATGTGATCTTGTACAATCACTCCTTGAAAACTTTGAATATTATCTCCAGCAGAAAAACCTCCATTTGTCCATAACAAAAAAATCATTCATTTTATGTATTGGAGGAAAAAATAATGAAATAGCTAATATCTTAATCTTGGTTGAAATATTATATTTATACTTCTAGATGCTCTAAAAAACCTCTAAATGTACACTCTGCGAAATCACACTTGAGTTATTTTTACCAAACACAAAAATATATATCATATAAAAATGGTGAAAAAGAGAAATTTGACAATCAGTGGAACAGGTGGAACCAACTATTTTTGTAACTCTCTCTCTCTCTTTCTCCCCCATCTCTCCTCTCTCTCTCTCTCTCTCTCTCTCTCTCTCTCTCTCTCTCTCTCTCTATATATATATATATATATATATATATATGCACAATTCTGTTAAAGAAAAGATATTGGACATTTTGTATATAATGAATTGTGTTGAAAAAATAAAATAATTTAAAAAAAAAAATTACTGCAATTAATACATTATCAAAATAATCTCTCTTTGTTTGTGCGCTTTGTCTGTATTAAAAATTGAGCCAGAGCTCAGTTTGTTCTTACATTTCTCACAATTTATTCCTGTCCATCCTGAAGCACATCTTTTGTCACAATAATCGGCCACGTGATTACAAGTATTCCACGTATACAGTGACCGGAACAATTATATTTACACTCCAGACCAAATGTTCTATGCATCCATTCTATGAGGGAAACACGATTTCGTATCAGATATAAATGTAAGAATCCGGACATTTATCATATCAGTAGATTAAGTGGAAAATTTGTTGATCAATTTGACGGGAATCTCATAATAGCATCACACTCGTGAGTCTCATAATAGCATCACACTCGTGAGAATTTTGCACTAGTAAAGAGACCTATAACTTACTTTTTGTGCCAAAATAGATGGATCATTACGCTTAGGTAGAATTTATTGCTAATGCTTAAAATAATGTTCATTTTAAAACAACACGTCAGATCTTGCTTTTAAGGACGCATAATACAAACAAGTTTTTATCAAAAGTCTTGAAAATAACAACTTACATGAGGGTTATATAACTAAATGAATAAGTTTTAAGCAACCGTATAAATTGAATTTTTTTCATTCTCAGTTTCACAATAAGGATTTAAAGAGATTAAAACGTTGTTAAGTTAAAAAAATGTGTCCAGAAAGGTGGAGTTTAGCACATAATGGAAAGTTAACAATTTCTTAATATTCTTGAAATATATTAGTTATATTATTTGCAAACAAACATATATACCAATCCAGGAATCCATTTTTTCATTATTTTTCCTTAAGCAAAATAAACAAAAATACCCATTTTACAGAATTCATCAGTCCATCCAGGGTTGCAGGAATGGCAAGATCCATTAACAATATCACAACTTCTTTGTTGGCAATTTTTAGGGCATGTCAAGTCACATTCTTCTCCATATACGTCTGTTTTGGTACATCCTTTTTGTAAAAAAAAATTTGCTTTTCTTATTTATCACCAAAATACAATGTATCATGCGTAATTAATAAATTTATAAAATTAAAATTTTGGCAGTAGATATTATGACCATAACCTATAACAATAACTTCACATAACTCTGTATAAGAAATCTCATATCCTTCAGGATATGGAATTCCTTCTTGTCTCTCATTGTAGGAGAAAACATAACGGGCATGTCCGATACAAGTAGTATTGAACTCCAAGAGGGGTATCTCATCATTGTTTTTGTAACACAAAGAACCATCTTTTATTTTTGTAGAATTCGATAAATGTAGCGAAAATCCAGCAAAACGACTTCTTTGTCTTAATTCTAAATTCAAACAATAGATATTTTGCATACGAATTAATAAATTATATAAGTATTTTGTTTTTTCTTCTTAAATAAAAAAAGTATGTTGTTCAAAGGATTTGAATGACATATAATATTACTTTTTTACTTATGCATAGACATATAAGTTTAATAATTAGGGCAAACAAGGGAGGGTTGGGGGGTAAATAAGTCAAATGTTATACACGCTATTTATCTCTTTAAGACTAGGTAGACTTGGTCTCTACTGTCTCTATACCGTGTATTCTATTTTTTACAGATAAGAAAAATAATAAAAAGATATTTAAAAAAAAATAGCAATCTTGAACCAAAACTTAAAACTGAAGATGAAATACTACTGTTGTTTGATTTGTTTTGTTATTATATGATAATGACTATAGCAGTTGAAAGCATTGATATTTTTGTGAGAAAATACTTTTATTTAAGGGAGATCATTCAATGAAATTATGATTATTCTAACATGTACATACCGAAACCTTCGTAAATCCTGAAAATGATGAACACTTGATAGATATTGTAGACATCGCCCAAATCTACATACCACCAAACTGAATGAAACTGATTAACATGAGGATCAATAGGTTCCATTCTCATGCAGGTATCATTGTGTCTATCCACTGCATTAGATGCATTATAAGAGTGACATGTTCAAGGATCACAGCCAAGGAACGTTGTGCTTTGTGCAGTGGATTTATTAAATGACAGATCTTCTAAAAATTGGGGTTTAGAATGCAGACTTTATCATACTTGCAGAAGAAAATTATAACATCACAAAAATTAAATTTGTACAGGGCAAACTTAGGGCTTTGAGTTTTATCGCTCAATATAGAATCCTTATTTTAGAATCATAAAAGTCGTTTGCAATCATTTAGAAAAAATTGTGGAAAACCCTTACTAATTGAAAATGCCTTATTTCCTAAAAAAAAAATCATTGAAGCGGAATGAAATGCAAACTTTATCTGTAACTCATTACAATACACCCAAATACCAAACACAGTACAGTATCTGCAAACATTTAAAAAGAAAAGAAAAACCAAGTGGGACAGACCGGTAAAGACACATGGACAGACAGACGGACAGACGAGGAGGAAACATATAGTTCCCTCCGGTTTCACTGGTACTGGACTGATAATAATTTGTACAAAGTTATTTGGCATTTTTATGCCCCCGTAATCGAAGATTCGAGGGTAATTTTTTTCCTCTTGTCCGTCCGTCTGTTTGCCTGACTGTCAAGCTGTTTGTATGTTTGTCCGCAAAAATTTTAACCTTGTCCATAATTTTTGATTAGATGGAGCTACAATTTGTATATTTTACATCTATTTTCCTTCCGACAAAGCCTTTTTTGGGGTACCTTAAATTTGACCTCTTGACCTTGGAGTTTGACACACTTTGGCAAAAAATTACCAAACTTCACATATGGATAAAAATATTTTTGATGTGTTGACCTTCACTTTTAGTTTGACCTTTTTTAATAACCTTTTACCTTTGCCAAAACTTTCGAACAGTTAGAACCAGGGCAACATATTTCACAGGTGTATTCCTTGTGACCTTCCTTAAGTTACCAACAATTCTTTCGATTCAACTGTGAAAAGTCAATCAAATAAAAACTACATGGATTATTCAAACTTCCAACAACTACAATTGATTTATTGAAAATCAAAATGTAATTAAAGTTCTGATACCACACTAAAGGACAGGATAAAAAAAATCAGTTTATAAACTTTAAACCATTGTATTTTATTGGCTTCTGATTATAGATTTCTTGATAAGAAATTTGTGCATTTAAATTAAATAAAAAAATATACTTGTAAACAAAATATTAGATTCATTCTGAATAAAATTGAAACACTGTGCCGGATAAATCTGCCACTTCCAAAGTGGCAAATCGGCGCCCGCCAAAGTCTTAGTTTACATAAAATCCATATATACCATGAGATAGACCATCACTTACAGAGTTCAAAACTATCTTTGTTACAGGTGAATCTCACCTGTCAGGTGAGATAATCATCTTTGAAAAGAAATATCCCATGGGAAAAATAAAGTTCCTATAGGAAAATTAAAATTCCTGAGGGATATTATAAAATCCCACAGGAGTCGATCATTTCCTGCAGGATATTTCAGAATTCCTGCAGGAAATTAATTTACTATGGGAGAATTTAATCTCCTGTAGGAATGTTATTTCCTATAGGAGAAAGAATAAATCCCTTAGGAAAGACGTTTCCCTTAGGATTTCCTAAATTCCTATAGGATTTCTTCTTCAGTAAGAAATTCCTATAGGAATATTTCATTCCTTTTGAAATTTTTGCTTGCTCCTAAGGGAGAAAAATATCCTGTAGGAAATTTTTGTTTCATCTATTTGTTCGACTGTAGCGAATTCTTATCAGTATAAAATATTTTGTATCAGAGAAAGAATCATCATCAATGTGGTTGAAAAACATACTATATCTTATAATAATTCCTTCCTGATACTTAAAGGCAATTTAAAAGGTTGTTATGGGGAATTAGTTTGAACACAATGGTAAAAATATGTATAATATTATGTACAAAACAATATTATTTTACAGTTGACCATTTCTACTGCTACATACTACTGCAACACAATTTTATGTCAAAATTTGCATCCTAATTTTGAATAGATTGATAAATAGGTTGATTAACTTTATAAACATACTTGCTGTGGGGCATATGTTACTCTAAAAATGCTGAAAAAATGCTAGAACCTTAGCCGTTTATTAAATAAAGTGTATTCAATATTAGTCAAAACCTGCCTCTGCAAATTACTATCAAACAAGAGGTTCTTGAGATACTAGCTACTGGGGCATCATATGGAATTGCTAATGTAGCAGAGAACCTGCTGAACTTTGACCTAATCACTAATAAGAGTCATTAAATTATTACAGATTAACCTGTCTGTAAATTTTAATTACTGTAAAGTATATTATTCTTAATTATATCATTTTAGTTAGCAGTACAGCAGAATACTACTTGTCAATGACATTCATCCTTTGATCTAAAAGTCAGTTGTAAGTTATACATGTATCATTTTTATTAAGATATTATCAAGATATTGAAGACTAAAAGGTTGGTATGGTGACTATCAAGCGAGTAAAGCGACTTTGCGAAATATTTGCTGGAGGCAATAAACGTTGAATATAGCAGTGAACCAGGTGACCTTTGACCTTTTGAGCTTTTCAACAATTGCTTTATCCATTAATCATTCAAGAAATGTGCCCCACTTCTTGGAATGGAAGATATATACATTAATGCATTATTCTGTTGAGAAAAAAAATGATCTGATATATATAGCTTGTCAAGCCTTTAAGTAATACAGTGATTATTTACTTTTTCTAATTGCTGGTTTTTTACAATACATTATACATGTATAATCTGAAAGATATCACAATAACCTTGCCAATGACCTTTTAAAATTCCCAGAGTGATATAAAAACCCTTAAATCATGAACAAAGTAATAAGAAATCCAGTTATTTAATAAAGTGAGTAAAAAAGTAGTTTGGCAATAACCTAAGCATTTTTCATTGATCCAACATGGACAATGACAAGTTTCCACTTTTCAAGTGGTGAATATCAAATCATTAATTGGGTTTAAGGAGAGGTCTTGTTGTCAGATGATACATGTGAGTGTACACAGACACCATTACAGGCTCAACCTTTCACCTTTACTGATGTAAGCCCAAACTTTACTGAAGTTTTTTTTTGTCTTTTTCTAAATTGAATCTCTATATTTATATATGATTGTGTAATGTGAAGCGGTCACGCATCCAAAGGTCACCACAGCTTGACTTTATTGAAATTGAAATAGACTCTACCACAACACCAGAAAAGATAGCTCAATAGCAATGAAGTTTTAGTTCCCTATATACTAGTGTCTCCTACATCTCATTTAGTTTGTAAAATATTTGAATTATTGCATCATCAAACTTTAGTGTTGAAAGAAGAAGTGATGAATTTGAAGATTTCTACAGAGCAAAAAATCAGAAGTCATACAGAAATGAGTCCTATGAGTGAAAGTTATAAACAATGAGATTTAGTCTCAGCCAATGATTCAATCCCTGTAAGATCATTTTGAGTTTGTATAAACAATGACATTTCAAATATTCAAGTAAAAAGTAATTATATAATGCTGGTCAAACTAAATTATTTGAATTTCCTAGTGACCATCTATTTTTGAATTCAACTAAAAATGTGCTATTTTCCTACAGGAACTTTAAAGGAAGGAGTAGCATTTTGAAAAATTAAAAAAAAAAAAAATATTTGCAGACAATACAGTAAAACACTTCGATGAAGGTTCATTTACCTATGCTTGATCATTGAACAGTGGAAATATCTAGAAATAAGATTTTTTGAGATATTGGAATCCCTGGAAGTGGTAACTCCATAGATTTGATACAATAAATCATACAAATATATTCATGGCTGTCTGATGTATTGTATATGTATACGAGGGGTTATTAAAAAGTTCGTGGACTGATGCGATAAAATTGATACTATGTAGCCTGTACTTACAAAATTTATAAGGGACATTAAACAACAAAAGTTTAAGAGATGTTGAAAATTATACTTGATACGTTTATAATTTGCCAAATTATTTCAAAATAAAAAAAGACATTATATGATCACCCGGCGCTGTCGCCGTTAAGTTTCATGACGTCCGACAACGTCATTGTTTCTCAATATCCGCTCTCTTTACCTCATACACTTATCTTGATGAGATTACTTGGAGTTAAGTAAGGACTTCAGTCCCTCTACTTTATATGACTTTACAATGTCATTAACAGCTCCTTTCAATGCATATAATATTGTAAATGAATCTATACATAGGGAAGGATCCTTACTTGATTATGCCAGAATACTTCGCTTGTTGGAGTTCAATGTCTACCACACATGAACAACGTCACTTTTCGACGTGACTGTCTTTTGACACCCTGACTACAAATCGACATTAACTGTGCATTTTTCATCTCATTGAATCTTTTTGGGGCATTTAAAACAAGTACTTGAGAAGCATTTTAGTTTTCTGTAGCCCTTTTAAACATTCCCTAGATCTATACCAGTTTTTCCAGATGCGAAACTCTATAGAATGTTGGAAAAAGAAACACCTCCCCCTTTTTGACGTCATTTTCAAGCCCTTAATTTTCTGGACACTCCATATAAAATTTACAATAAAATTTCATAGAACTTACAGGATGGAATGAAAATTGCAAATTTTACGAAACGATTGTGTAGTACCACATGACTGAATTAATTAGATTTTTTGATGACAAATGATCATATCAAAAGAGTTTTTCTCAGTTACACTCAGGTAGAAAAAACGTCATATTTGAGGTTGCGCCGCCTGGACATACCATTGCTTACAAAAACATGAACAATTTATTAAAAAATAAAACTTACGATTTATGGTTTAGTCTATAGATAGAAAAAATGATGCTAACTAAATGTATTAAAATTCATTGATGTACCTAAATCGGTTTTAATTTTATGGCGCTAGTCCACGAACTTTTTGATAACCCCTCGTAATTAAATTATATAGAATATGAAATTTATGAATTGTTGTTCAACACCTCCAAAAAGTCAAAAGTATAATTATTTTGAAATACTTGGTCTAATAAATAAGGTCAGATAATATGAAAATTGTCTCGATCCAGTCCACTTTCAGATCTTTATTTTACATCAGCAGTTAGTTATCTTGAACAATGCTGAGGATTATTAATGGAAATCATTAAAAAACAAAAACTAAAAAAAAACAAAAACAAAAGCAAAACAAAACAAAACAAAAAACAAATCAAAACACACACACTCACAAGCTTTGTTACCCCGCCCCCTTCTTTTGATCAACCGTCTTATTCTAAAACATTGAGTCATAATAACTAAATATGTATCATAAACTATACACGTAACATACTCTATATATATCTAAATCCAAAATTACTGGAGAAAAATATTACATAAAACTCGATATCATTGTAGTACCATACAGTTGACATTATATGGAATATGCTGGTCACCTACTTTTCCGCTGATAATTTCACAAATATTGATTTGATAATACATTAATACTGTACATTCGAAATTTTATGATGACCTTTCGCTCTCTGAAAAATCAACTTCCACTTCTCAAAACGTCTACATACAGTGTACCTTTAGCAAAACAAAAATGGTTCTGTGTGTGGAATGGGGAAAACACTTAAATTCTAATCATTTAAAACTAAAAGACGCAAAACAAGCTTAAGCTTAACCATAACTTTTACTTACAATGATGTCAAGTAATCAAAACAAAACGACAACCATACTTCTCTCCAAAACAAAAAAATTACGATCAAAAGTCAAAGAATCTTGTTTCATTGTCCGAATTTAACTAGGTCCAAACAAATCTAACATAAGGTATAATGTCATGGGGGAGACTCAGGTGATAAAATATACATTTATATCGAAATAGTTACATAGTATACGGGGATATAAACATGTTATATAGTATTGAATGTAGGCTTTTTGAACATAGAAACATAACACAATTTAAATCATCAGTTTTATGTACTTATTGCATTAAAAGCTGTGCTTCAATAAATGAAAAAAATGGCCCATTGGTCACAATGCTCACCTGAGTGACTTTTGCCCTACTTATCTACATTAGATTTTTTCCCTATATACATGTATTCCTTGTCAAATTTTGATCGCGTTTTGTGGCCCCTCCGTATACACAGGGGCCATGATTAGAAGAAAATGATTCTGCATAACAGAGGAGGCTTCAACATTAATATGATTCATCACGGCTTTGCTGTTCTTGACAAGAGGACTTTTCCCTATATAGTCCACATTATAGCCTCAACGTACTCACGGGGACCATGAAAGTTTTCTGGCTCAGTTGTTCTTGAGAAGATGTTTTAAAGATTTTTTCTATATATTTCAATGTAAATTTTGAATCCCTATTGCGGCCCCACCCTATCCCCAGAAACATGATCTGAGCAATTTACAAACTTAACTACCTCAGAAAGCTTCCAAAAAAGTTTCATTTTTTTCCGGTTTAAGCTGTTCTTGAGAGTATGTTTAACAAATTTTTCTATACTGTATACAGGACATTTTCGCCCTAGTCACAGTGGGCGAATTTAAAATGGGATGAGTTCAAAGAACACAGTATAATTTCTTTAAACAAAACTGTGACTTTGCGAATTTTAAACGGGGCAAAATTGTTCTCAAGTGCAAATGGGCGAAAATAAAACGGGGCGAAAATAACCACATATACAGTATATTTCAATGAAACATTTCATTCCCTCATGTGGTCCCATCTACCATGAAAATGATTTCAACAATTTACAATCTTCTCTACCTCAGTAAGCTTTCTCATTAATTTCATCTTTTGGGGGCCAGTTGTTCATGAGAAGTTTTTCCTATATATTTAAAATCTCAGTCTTCACTACATCAGGAAGCTTTTACATCAGTTTAAGCTTCTCTGGTACATTGGTTCTTGAAAGAAAAAAGATCTTTGAAGAATTCACCTATGTATTTCATTGTTAAAAGAAAAACTTTATTCCCTATTATGGCCCCAGCCTAACCCCGGGAGGCATGATTTCAATAATTTAGTATCTACACAAACTTAGGTGTGCTAATAAGTAATGATTACGTCGTCAGCTGTCTATATTTTCAAACTGTAACACAGCGTGATGTACTTGCCTGTTCCCAAATAAGGAGTGAATGTCATGCATCTATCTCTAAGATCAACGCAAGATCGTAGAAAGTTAAACTTTATCATGTAGGACACTGTTTGAGAAATTTATGTTCCGAAAATAGCGGACACAGACAAGCATCCTTTAAATAAAAAGGATTCATCATTGGTAGCAGATATACATAGTTTTATATGCTATTCAGTAGCACAGTTTTCATGTAACGTCATAAATTTTTTTCCTGTACTAAGAAAGGTAAATATGAAAATATTAAACCTTCTTAAATCTCTTCCATTGCGCCCCCTTATTAGCAGACCTATTTTTGTATTCATATGAAGCAGAATTTATTCAAAAACTTCTACATGAGAAGAAGGAAACACATGCTGTGGCCTTCAACTCGATATTTCGATATATCGACGACGTATTATCAATTAACAATAGTTACTTTCATTCATATGTCGACTCAATATATCCCAGTGAGTTTGAAATAAAAGATACTACAGATTCTGACACTTCTGTTTCATATTGAGATATTTTACTAGAAAAATACGTTATCGGTAACTTAACAACAATACTTTATATCAAACGTGATGACTTCAACTTTCCCTTACTTATGTAACAATATACCCTTCTCACCTGCATATGGGGTTTATGTCTCTCATTTGATTCGATACGCAAGAACATCCTCTTCGTATGAACAATTTCTAAAACGTGGCAACCTATTGACAAACAAGTTGATGAAACAAGGATATCAACAGTCTCGTTTGAAGTCTTCTTTTTGAAAGTTTTTCGGTCGATACAATGACCTTGTCGGCACATACAACCTATCATTGAGTCAAATGCTGACTGACGTTCATCATACTAATTGTTAGGCCATTTACACTGAACTGTCTACTGAATTTTCCGGGTTTTTTTCTCCGATCATGACAAGGAGCACACGGCGGATGTAACTGTGACCGGTCGGCAGTGGATGCTTACTCCTCCAAGGCACCTGACCCCATCTATAAATTTTGATGTCCGTGTTTGCTCTGCTCCAACTTTGTATTTTTTCATTGGACTTTCGAGATTGAATATTGCTCGTTCTCTCCATATTTAATTCCAATAAAGACCAGGGTCCATGACCATGAACTAAGAATAGTCTTAAGTCAACATTTATTCTGAATATCTTGAGTTTTATTTTTCATATGTGTATAAAAATTTCCATGTTCATATAACATTTAAACAAAAACACATGGCGAAAATTTTGTTAAATTATCAAAATTATTTCAGAAGTTATTTTCGTTTGAAATGTTGACTTAACTCTGTTTATGGTTTTGATGCCTGAGCAATATTGCAGCTTCATCCTTCCATATTCTTATGGTAATTAAATAAAAGGATAAACTATAGTTGCATTGTAATTTTTAAAACAATACAGGGCAAAACAAAATATCCATTCTTATTGATACAGCCTTTAGAAATACGTTGTATTAAAATACTTTTTTATCCTTCGAAATTTTTTCGCTCATGTTGTGATGCCACTAGGTATTGGTGAATGATCACAATTCTAGACCTGTACTCGGAATTTTTGAATATTTAGCAATGAGGTTTCGATCCAGGACCTACTACGGCATGAGATCTCGGATCTCACGATGTAATCCAAAAAAAGAGTCTCTGCAGTAGAAGTTGATCCCATGATGAAAGGAACAATTTCTTAATTTACAACTCTAGAATGAAATACTCTAACCAATTGGCAACCGAAAATTCGTAATTCTTTTATTTATTTGCGATTCTTAAAAAAGTCTTTTAAAAATTTTTAGTATTCAATTTACAAAAAAGACACATTTACACTTAAGTATTTTTATTTATTATTTTTGCTTTAAATCCACTAAAGACAGGATAATGAACTCTTAAACCGTTTGCTGTCAAGAGCAAAACTTGTCAAATGACAAAGTTTTAAGAAATTAAAGAGAAACATATTAGTAATATAAACAAGAGGCCCAAGGGCCTTAACGGTCACCTGAGTATAATACAACAATTTAGAGGATCCATAGAGTATAAAATGAACTGAAAGGTGATGCTTTGTTGCCCAAAAGCAAGAAAAATAGGGTGATCAGGATCAACAAAATAATTAGTCTAGTGTTCATTAACAGTACATAAATTAGGTCCTGATCTGTTCCCCATTTATCACTCTCACCAGACAGTATATAAACAAACTTATAATCATTGCTTCTGTACTCTTTTAATTCCTTGTTGAAATCTCTTACATTGGCCTCTCTTGGTCTTTGATGAACATTTAATAAGACAAGTTATTTTTGTCTCATTTTTATTTATCTATTACTTACAAGTCTACCTGATCATTAAAACTATGAAAGTACTTTTTGTATTATACAATAAAAATTCTTGCATAATTCTCTTATCTTTCAAGTACATTAATCATTCAAGTACATTATTTACAGTGATTAATTATCACAAGTAAATGGCAAAGGGGAATAACTCCTCTCAGTAGAATAGAAATAGAGCCCTGGCCTGGACCAGAACACTTGACCAAATGGTTCTGCTGTTCAAAAATCTGGTAAAAATACCCTTCCTTATTAAAACTTTTACTCTTTTTGCCTCTGATATTCCCAAGTGCAGAGAAGATTTTTAAAGCATTAATGCATTTTCACTATATAACAAATAAAGCCCCGCCCTAACATCAGAACCTCTGATCCAGGGGTCATGAAATTCACAATTTTGGAAGAGACATCCTTGCTTATCATAACAATGTATTTGTTTAAATAATACGCAGGAGAAGAGAAGAAGATTTTCAAAGAAATAATACACTTTCACTATATGATCTATATAGCCCCGCCCTATCACCAGAACCCCTGACCCTAGAGCTATGAATTTCACAATTTTGGTAGAGTCACCCTTGCTTATCATTACAATGTATTCAATTTGTTTAAATGATACCCAGTAGTAGAGAAGAAGATTTTCAAATAAATAATGCACTTTCATTATATGATCTATATAGCCCCGTCCTAGCACCAGAACCCCTGACCCTGGTGCTATGAATTTCACAATTTTGGTAGAGTCACTCTTGTTTATCATAACTATGTATTTAATTTGTTTAAATAATACCCAGGAGTAGAAAAGAAGATTTTCAAAGAAATAATGCACTTTCACTATATGATCTATGTAGCCCCGCCCTAGCACCAGAACCCCTGACCCTTGGGCTGTGAATTTCATAATTTTGGTAGAGTCACTCTTGCTTTTAATAACTATGTATTTAATTTGTTTAAATGATACCCAGGAGTAGAGAAGAAGATTTTCAAAGAAATAATACACTTTCACTATATTATCTATATAGCCCCGCCATAGCACCAGAACCCTTGACCCTGGGGTCATGAATTCCACAATTTTGGTAGAGTCACCCTTGCTTTTCATAACTTTGTATTCAATTTGTTTCAATAATACCGTGGAGTAGAGAAGAAGATTTTCAAAGAAATAATGAACTTTCACTATATGATCTATATAGCCCCACGCTAGCACCAGAACCCCTGACCCTGGGGCTATGAATTTCACAATTTTGGTAGAGTCACCCTTGCTTTTCATAACTATGTATTCAATTTGTTTCAATAATACCCAGGAGTAGAGAAGAAGATTTTCAAAGAAATAATGTACTTTCACTATATGATCTATATAGCCCCACCCTAGCACCAGAACCCCTGACCCTGGGGCCATGAATTTCACAATTTTGGTAGAGGGCTCAATGCTTATTACAATCATGCCAACAGTTTAACTGCTTGATATCCAGAAGTAAAGAAGAAGATTTTTAAAGATTGCATTAATTTTTATGGTTTTGGCCCCACCCCTCAGGCCCCAGGGGGGCAGGGGCCACGAATTTCGTAATTTTTGTTCCCCTTTACCCATAGATGCTATATGCCAAAATTGGTTGAAATTGGTATGCTGGTTCCAGAGAAGAAGTGAAATTGTTCAAAAGTTTACGATCGACGAACGACGGTCGACGGACGACGCACGACGACGGACGAAAAGAGATAGCAATAGGTCACCTGAGTGACTCAGGTGACCTAAAAATATGGGGGAAAATCTCCCAGTTACATGTAAGGCCTTTATCCCTATAAATGGAAAAAAAGGAAGGAAATAGGTACCATTGAATAAGTTTCAGTATAACTTTGTTATAAAAATAGGGTTTTGATCAATTTTAAATCAATGAAGTTCTAAGTATTTGACATCTGAAGATTTTCATATGGAATTATATTTTGGGGTTCCAATTCCTGATATTCGTGTAAAATTTGAATTGTTTTTATTTCCTCGTAAAATGGTTTTTCAGTCGTAGTATTTCCACCAGCAGATCCTACATTTGTTTCTTCACCAACTCTTGGAATGGGATGCGCTATCTTCCGTGGAATGAATTTTAAAGCTCCTTGCCTTCAATAATAAAATAAACAAATATGACGAAATTGGCATGTTTCATGAATATGTATATACCAAACTATGACCAAATCATTTAAAACAGCAATGACATTTTGCTTAAATTTTGTAAAAATTCTTCATTATATATAAGTTACAACATAGCATTTGTTTCGATAGGAACTGTGCATATACTTTAGTGGAGAATATTCTCTGCTAAGTTATATATGATTTTTCTGTCATTGATACATTTGCAGCTAGGTTAGGACGCCCATGAAATACACGCCTTAATATGTTCGAAGAAATTGAAAACTAGTTTAATATTTTTTCACAGCATTAGTTTTGATGAATGTGAATTGTGGTGTTTGCACCTGTATATATCGGGTCTCTGCTGATTTCGACCAAAGCGAAATCGCTTCGTAACAGGTTTAAAATTAGAACACATACGTACTACTACAAAGATCGTAAAAGTTCAACGATATACGAGTATACTTTCCGCCATAAAATTTATTCTGTTTTCTTTGAGACAAATTACTTAACATATTAAGTGCTGGGAGCAACTTCCTCATGCTCGGAAATTGTGTAAAATTTAGCCGTTTTTCTATAAACTCCAGACATAGATGTAATACGCACTGGGGTAATGTTACATCACGGATTATGTAAAAAAAAAATGCACAGCCAGCTCCCAGCACTTTTCAGAATAGTAAGGATAATAGATATTTAAAAATTCAGAATTTAAAGTGAAGCGGATACCGTTGAACTTTTGATATTTTCGAGAGGTTGGACCATTCTAGCACGTCACTGTACAAATATACTGCCTACGGCTATATATAAAGTTTACACATTATGAATTTAGTTTGACAATAAAATCCGGACTAAAATATTTTAGAATATGTTTCTATTCTGATCCGATTACGCTTGTTTTTTATTTATTTTTATTTTTACAAACTACAATACATGTAACAGCTTGATCTATGCCTAGTACAGAGAAACTGCGTGTCAAACTAAGAAATTATGTCATCTCAGTAAGTACAGCGAGATCAAGCTGGCTTTCATTCTACATTCGCTAAGTGCTATTATGGCAAGATAAGTTGCACATCCATTTATCTTTAAAAAAATTATGAGAAACGAACGTATTTGAGTGTCTCAAAAAGAACATATAGTTATTTATTCATCGAGATTCATTTGTATTGTTTTAACATGACGTCATAATAGCTTTCCCGAACCTCTGCGTAGGCTGACGTATATATTGGAGTCCTTAACCTAGCTGCGTTTTATTAAACAAGAAAATGTAAGAAAACTTTATTTTATTCCAATATTAGATAAATCATTGTTTACTACATTTATTTATTAAGTAAAAAACAGTTTGTGTAAATAGAGTAATCTCTGAAGGGAATAATTCCTCGCTTCATTTCTCCTTCAAATTACAAACAGGATTATCTTCACTATGATGAAGGAATGAAGATCACTTTGAAAAAAGAGATTTTTTTTTAGAAATAGGAGAAGTCTCCTCTACTATTATGCTTTGTGCATATTACCTAATAAGTATAAGGAAGACAAAAATGAATAATCCAAATATGGTGCTCAGAACAACTAATATATAAAATTCTACGGTCCATTTTCCAGTTGGCGTTTCATCTAAAACAGAAATTGAAATTAAGAGTTTTAAAATGAGATTTTGTTTATTTGCTTTTTTCCAAGCATATAAACATATCAAGGTCTTACACTCAGTGGGACATATTACAGCAGAAACATACCCTGATAATCACAGAGCAGTCCACGATATTGATCCTGACATCCATTGGGACAACCACCATCAAATTTACTACAGGCCTCACCGTTCATGCAATGGCCACATCTATGCTGACAATTTACTCCAAAGAATCCCTGTGTGCATTCTACAATTATTATCAATAAAAATGTTAAGCTTTATCTAAATGTATACATAATTTTTATGTCATATTTGTATGGCATTCTTATCATATGTTAATATGCTTGTTTGATATAAATTTCGTTCTTACTTTTCTCGCAGTGTTTTGAGAATTGTGCTTAAGCCTCAAAATCCGATTTCATCGAAATCCTGATTAGATTAACCCCATTATATAGATGTTTAAATTCACTTTACAAACTGAACAAATTTCTTTTTTTTCACGAGGTTTTTTGTTGTAATTTAATTTTATCCATGATGTAAATGTACCAACCTGTTTTGCAGTTTGGTGACCCTGTGAACCGAGGTAAACAGTCGCATCGACCATCAGTATGGTTACATATAGCAATACAATTTTTTGAGCAGGTTTTTCCACACTCATATCCGAAAGTACCGTTTGGACAAGCTGCAAACCCACATTCGCATTACAGATGAATGATATTTAAAATGAAGTAAATCTTTTATCCCTATGGTATAATAATAATTTAACCATGAAAGCCATGATTTGAACAATAGTTTAATTTACACGATTGTAAGATAATTGCATATTAATTGGACTAATTCATATCTTGTTGTAACAATTATAAAAAGAAATCTTTTTTTATTTAAGATATGAAACAGCTCTGTTGCTTTGGGGTAGACAGGAACTAAAGCAACAAAACAAAAATAATTTTGCTGCAATAGTATTTTATAAATACTTTTTTTTTTAAATTATATAACAAAAAAAAAATCCTCAACTCAGTCTTTTTCAAAAGTGCATAAAAATCAATGTTGTTTTGTTCCAAATATATATATATATATATATATATATATATATATATATATATATATATATATATATATATATATATATATATATATATATATATATATATATATATATATATATATATATATATATATATATATATATAATGGGATTCATTTAAATGGACGAAGAAGGGCTTCATTTTTTATGATTTCAAGTATTCACATGTATAAAACGGACTGTGGCAATTTACAGACAATACGTTTGATAAAGTTTAAACAAGGTAAGAAAACGCCCTGGATTCTTCAAATTAAAATGTAAATGGAAAATCTATATTATATGTTGATTTTCTATGCCAATAGGAAAAATATACATATATCATTATAAAAATCTGCCACGAAATGAATGAAAAACAGCATTCAAATTCATTCGAGACTCTTACGATTCAAACACCTCATCCCAGCGTAACCATTTAAACATCCTTTTATACAGTTCCCATTTACTTTGTCACATATTCCATTTTTACAAAATTTACTACATGGTTCACTGCAATCGGTACCAAATATTCCACTCTGACAAGCTGTTAGGATAAAAAATTGATGGATAAATAAAGGTGAAATGGATATTAATAACGAATCAGAATATGATAAATATGTTATACTGCAGTAATAGGATATGCATACATGTGTTACAGAGGATTCCAACAAATCCTGGATTGCACCCCTTTTCACAAAATCCATTTTCTTTTTTGCAGAGAGTCCCATTCAAACAATGGCCACTGCAGTTATAAACGCATCCAGGACCATAAGTTCCGCTTTTACATTCTATAATTTGTAAATGCAAATTTAAATGTTTTTCAAATTTGTTTGCGAAGATTTCCGTTAATACATGTAAATAACAAAATATGAAAATACCTGTTCAAATACATTTCTCTTAAAGATGTAAAGATTTGAACAATATCATTCTAAATGTTCATCACAGAATACCTTCAAGCTTGTAATAAGGATTAATATTTTTGTGTCAAATTGATTTTATAGCAATTTACGCCAATATATTTATTTTATATATTTCGTATTTTCCCATCCCGGATTGATTGCTTAAAAATGACGAAAGTGTATGTGGGAAAGCTACCTGAGGTACGATAAAACATCCTCAACATTAATTAATTTCCATTTCACCTCAGATTTTTTGGAAAGAAAAAGAGATATTAGTTTTATCTGTATTTACATTTATAATAATTAGGATGTTTACACTCCAGAAAAAAGCTAATTATACATATATATCATGTATGTTTTAGTTAATAAAATTTACGTTGATCACACTCCTTCCCCATCCATCCAGCTACACATCCTTCATCACAATTACCGGTCACGTGGTTACAAGAAGTGTTTCTTGCACAATGTCCTGTGCATTGTCTTTTGCATCCTAAACCATGAAATCCCCATATGCATTCTGAGTTTTGAAAATGAGAATAGATATTAGTGTTGTAATGCACAGTTAAATGTATTTATCTATTTTTCAATTCAATTTCCATACCGTCCTTGCATATTTGCCCCACGTATCCACGCGAACACCCCAGGCATGTTCCATCAACAATATTACATCTCTGCTCCTGACAGTTGATTGGACAAGGTATACTACAGTTACTTCCATAAACTCCTGTGTCGGAACAGCCTGATTGACATGAAAGATAATTAAACATCTATAGCAACACCGCCACCAGAGAAAAAAGTTTCAGTGTTGTAATCTAAGATATCCAAGAGCTTTTATCTAAGACATTCATCTCACACTCCTACAGTCTTCTAAAAAAATATTACATTTATTTCTTCTTTTAAAGTCTTTATTGATCGAAGTTGCCTTACTCAGAACATTTGCATACTTTTAATCCAAGATACGAAATATCACTCAACTCAGAAACAATGAAGGTAATTAATAATTTAAAGTGCTATAAAAGCAAAATATTTACAGGAAATTACAAACACTGAGTCGTTTTAGTTACTCTTCTCCGCGAATTTGAAAGCATAAAGTGGTTTAAATTATTTAAGTTCATTCAGATAGTAAAAGGTCGAAGAGGCCTAATGTAAATGGTAGAAATGTCATTTATGATTAGTGTGGCACAAATAACATTTATGTAAAAAATATTATATCAATCTGCTTAGGATTATCCGAAAACCGACAGGATAGGGAAAGGGAAATTAAACAACAAACAAACAAACAAAAACAAAGACCTTGTATGTTCACTTCACATAACTCAGTGAAGGAAGACTGATTTTGATATTCTTCAGGGTAAGTAACTTCGTCCAATCTTTCATTGTAATAGATGACGTAACGACCATATCCAATACATGTTGTATTGAAATCCAAGGGAGGTAATGGAAGTGTGTTATTGTAACAAAGTCTACCGTCTTCTTTCTTAGGAGTGTAGGATAAATAAAGGGAAAACCCAGCAAAACGACCTCTTTGTCTGAAGTCTGAAATATAAAATGAAATCATTGTAAAACAGTTGTATGATATTTTGTTGCAATAATTTTTTTTTATTTTATATAAATGACACAGGTTATACAAGAGATGGTGACAAACTTCATTAAAACCCCTGCCTTAATCTTGTCAGTTACTGGGTCATTTTCCTAAAATAAAATGGTCAGAAAACTCAACGATTCTTGATTTTTTTCTACCTTACCAAAAAGATTTTTTTTTAGTAATACAGGTGTTTTGAATATATCACATTAATTTCCTTTTGACAGCTGAAAAGATAGATTGATTATTGTATGATGATGATGTTATAATTTCAAGTATGAGAAAATTTGTCTACATTAAAACAAGTAACTTTTATTCTCTATTTTACGCGTCCTGTGTATTGTGGTAGATCCTAGCTTTATACCTCTGAACAACGCTTTTGATGAATCACTTTGAAGTCAAGCAGAACTGTGCGATTTTCGTTGCCACTACATCTTTAAAAGGCTGGCTACAGTGTATTAATACTCTCTTCATTCACTTATTTTGAATACATTATTTAGATTGTATTCACATTGTTTTTCTCTTATTTTAGGTTATGAATTACATGTAAAATACATAATATAAACAAAAAATAGCACATTTATTGATATTTTCAAAACTGGGAAAATAATTATGGTGAAAACTTTTTGATTATAGATTCTAATCTCAATAATTGCATATTCAGCTGCTAAGAACACATAGCACAAACCCAAAAAAATGATGCATGGATTGATATACATTTCGACAGATTTTGAATAGAAATGAGATAGATAATAAACCCCTTGTAAATAAAGAAATCTTTTTTTCCCTCTTTTTGGGGGTGGTGGGTGGTGGGTGGAGTTCTGGGGGGAGGGTGGTGAAAGTGCAACTTTGTACAGTTTTTTTTTTTTTTGTGTAAATCTATACAATTTTTTTCGCTCTTTTTTTTTTTTTTTTTTTTTTTTTTTTTTTTTTTTTTTTTTACAATATTACGAAATCTATACTACTGTATGATAATTATTGACTCAAATTGAATGATTGAAGTTTTCAATTCGGGACTTATTATTTTTTAACCTGTGTTTATAAATCGACGAAAATTACTCTTAAGAATCCGGAATTTTTATCTGTAATATTTTAATTCTAAAATATCGTACGCTTTTAGATACTGTTAAGTAAAACGAATTAGGACCAAAACGCAACAAAGTTGGACTAATATTCTAAAAAAACGAACAACAACAAAAAAATAAATAGAAACTTATAAAGGGGGAATATACATGTAGATTAATAAAATCAGACTACTAAAACATAACTAATTATTCTAATAAGAAACAACGACTATCAATAAACAGAAATAAAACACTTGATAAAATATGGAGATAACGAACAGTATTCAACCTCATAGTCCATTTAAACAATACAAAACGGGAGCAAAGCAAACACGGACCTCCAAAATCATCAGGGGTAGGATCAGGTGCCATGGAGGAGAAAACATTTCCTGTCGACCGGTCACATCCGCCCTGTGCTCCTTGTCATGATCGGGTAAACGGAAAAATCAGTAGAAATTTCAGTGTGTAAACAATGGCCTTACAATTAGTATTTAAAACGTCAGTCAGCATTTGATCTAATGATAGATTGTTTTTGCTGATAAGGTTATTGTATCGACCATAGAACTTGCGAAATAATGACTTTAAACGAGACTGTTAATGTCGCTGTTTCATCAACTTGTTGGTTAATAGCTTGCCTCGTTTTAAAAATTGATCGTACGTAGAGCATGTTCTTGCGTATCGAATCAACTGGGAGACAAAAACCCCACGTGCAGGTGATATGGGTATATTTCTACATAAGTAAGGCAAGTTGACGATAGGAAAGTTGAAGTCATCACATTTATCATAAAATTTTGTTGTTAGGTTTACAATTAACGTCATTTTTAGTAAAATATCCAAAAATTGAATCAAATGCATTCCGCTCCCTTATGGCCCCAATTACCTGACGTATGATCAAAATTTTATAATATATAGTTGAAGACTGTTAAGATAAACATTTTTTCTGCAATAATTTATTTAAAAAAAAAATATTGATACTTAAAGAGTTATAGATAACTCTAGATCTGGAATTATATATCGAAAAGGGGGGATATACTGATAATAATTATGAAACAAAAGATGTTCAAAAAATGTTCTAATAAATATACCCCTTTTCAATTTTTGCACAACCGTCCTATTAGGGATTTGAAGGACTGGCTCCTTAATACGGAAGCTCATTAGTGCCAACCTGTATATATAAAGGAAAACCAATATATCAAAGCAAACGGCGATATAAAAAGGAAATGCAAAATATAAAAACAAAATCTCGATATATATAAAGGAAATGCGAAATATATAAACAAAACCTCGATATATATAAAGAGAAAAATTTCCATCGCCTGACCTTTAACATGTTTAATGACCTTAATTACAACAGGGACCTCGCATATGATAAGCGGCTCACGATCTAATGTTTTAGTGCAATCAGTTGATTTGGCTCAGTTTCAGGATGGTATCAGTGTATTTTGTTTTCTTTATTTGTGTATCTTAATTATTATGATGATTTAAACTAAAGCTAACAAGCATTCTGAGAGTATTGCATTAGCAATACTAGTCCCCTACCCGCAAGTGTAATCTGGTTTCCATTTAAAATGAAAAAATGCTGTAATTCCGTCAAAAAATCATTGAAGCAGAACTTAATGCAGGCTTGATCTGTAATTCCTTAATATACACTTACATACCAAAAATCAGTTCAATATCTGCAAGCGGTTAGGAAAAGGTGGGATAGACTGACATACATACATACAGACGGACGGACAGACTCAGAGGAAACCTATAGTCCTCTACGTTTTCACCGGTAGGGGACTAATACACTGCTGTTCTTCTTACAGTTCAAACGTGTGGGGCAGAATTACACCATAGAGACTTTTTTGCTCAAATATGTATATTCCATAGCACTAAATGTTGGGCGTCTTTTCAATCGAAATATAATTCAGTGCAAAATGCAGTGTGTGTTTTACTATGCTTTTTACATGATGCATGGAGAATTTAAAATCGATTTAATTTACAAAGTGAAACAATAATATGCACTTTAATTATGTAAGTTTGCACTAAATCGTTTCTTTTCATTAATTCCCTAATACTTGATATTTTTTTCACACCAAATACCCTATTACAGTACGTAATTGTACTTGTCGCCTTCTCTCAAATTCCGATCTTCCCTCACATTCAAATGAAGTGGGGGAGGGGGACGAGAACCTTCTTTGGTCTCTCCCCTCTCTCCCATTCCGATTTCGATTCCTTTTTTACAATCAATGGGCATACTAGTATATTATTTTTATAATATGAATTATGACATTAAAAAAACCTGAAGTTGTTAAGACTCCATGTTGATCATTATTTTCATAAATTATCGGTTGTGAAACTAAAGGAAGTACGGCTAATTTTTTGTAATACAGTACACAATCTAGGTTGTAAAAACTAAATTGATCAAAATACATGTATAGTCAATAGATACACAGAAAATACGATAAACATTATACTTATTTCATGAATATATATAATTAAATACTCATCTACTCAATTAAGTGCATTATATTGAGTAATGTTACAATTACAGTTCATTGATATATGCATGCATGTATAAATAAATAAACACTATTGAATAGCACCATTTTGTTGATTCTGGGAAAGTAATACATGAGTACTGTATAACTGATTTCCCCCTGCCAGGAGTTAATCTGTATATAATCTTGATGGACAGCTGAGTGATACAGGTCACGCAGTGGAAAATTTTCCCTTTATATATATATCGCATTTCTCTTTATATATATCCAGGTTTTGTTTATATATTTCGCATTTCCTTTATATATCGAGGTTTGCTTTTATATATTGCTTTTTATATATATATATATTTACAGGTTGGCACTAATGGGCTTCCGTAGCTTAATGTTTCTATTCTATGTATCTCGAAAACGAAAAGAAATTTCTGAATAGTTGTTGAACATAAAATTTTTAAAACCATGAGTACTTTTATGTGATAGTAAAATGAAGCGGCAGACTCCTCAAATTTGCCCACAGCTAGGGCCATTTTTTTTTTTTTAATTCTACAACTCTTAACTCAACTTTTAAGATTATGATACATAACTGAAGCAAAATGTTCATTTGATTGAAATCAATGTAAGCGATGTTTTATTTTATTATTTTTAATCGAATATTGTATCTCATTTTATCAAAAATCATACGGAAGACCCATTCGTTGCCCGCAACGGGATCGGATATAGTTATTAGTTCTTTTTCTTACCGATTTTATTCATGCGAGTTCCCGGAAACAACTCGCACTTTTTATAAAACTTTCAGATCTGATAGATTATACAAAAATTTAGATTATTATTTTTTTATGACATCTCTTCCGGTTTGGTGTTTTACTTGATTTTGTAATTTTTAGAGGGACATTTTGTCCAAGCGATTTCTCAATAACCATTCAAAGCATGACATTTTCAGTGATGATAGAGCAACTTACGTAGATGTGCAGTGCGTATTTCATTACCACCGGAAATACAAAACATTGATGATTGTCATGGCCCGAATAAAGTTATATCGAGAATTTCAAAATTTTTAAAACGATTTCTACAATATCTCTTTACCTCTGAATATTTTGTGAAATCAAAGAGAACGAGAGTTGTGCAGAATGACACGATCTTTCATATAATATCAACAATAAGGGACTGGCCTCTACAATATGGATGCTATAAGGGCCAAAAGACTTTTTCTTATATCTCAAAAAGTATTGAGAATATGTACATATTCCACAACTGTTCAAAAGAAAAAGTAGCAGCTAAGGAGATCATCAAAAGTCATCAAAGGGCATCACTTCTGGTCACGCCGAAAGTAGTCTTAAATGACTAATCTTTGCATATATCAGGGTAGATTTCAATGCCAAATGTTACTGACAATGTCTTACATTTTGTCGATTAGCCTTCTTCATAATGACGTCTCTCGATCTCGATTTCCTCTCTTTGAAAATTAAATCAAAGACCTATTTGTTGCAAAGCTCTTCTAGTTTTGTGTGTGTGTGTGTGTGTGGGGGGGGGGGGGGTGCGTGTGAGAGGGTGTGTGTGTGTGTGTGTGTGTGTGTGTGTGTGTGTGTGTGTGTGTGTTTTATTTGTCTTTGCTTTTTTTGCTTTGTTTTGTTTTTTTTATTTATTTATTTTTTTTTGTTGTTGGGTACAACTATATATGAATCAATGTACACAACTACTAAATTTATATTAAAAAATCCTTTAAAATAAAAAAAATTAAATGTAATATAAAATTTATTTCTTCTAGAGAAATTGGAGTATAATATACATGAATTTAAATTAACTTTCAATACTTATAAACTAGTAAATATACAAAGAAAAAAAAATTAAAGCTATATCTTCAAACTGAATTGAAAACATTTCAGTTTAAACAAGTATTGTATATGGTTTGTAAGCAGTAGTACATGTAAACCTTACTATAATCTTCATCTTCTCTGTAATCTTTAAAATTTATCCTTATACTGTAAATGCTGTGATTGACTCCCAGATCTACTATCCACCACACTGTTTTATGTGCAGATGATGTACCTATATCTTCTGTCCTCATGCATGTGTTACTATCCCCATCAACAGCTTTGTCTGGACCACAGGGATGATAACATAGTGAGGTTGTAGACTGTGTGGTGTTTTTACCTCTTGATAACTCATCTTTGAAAAATTAAAACAATGTAACGAATCAATTGAAACATGTTTAAACAACTTAATATTTCCAAAGAAAATAATTATAAATGTTAAATGCCTTGTAGGATGCATATCTATATATGTAGGGCTCAGTTGAATTATGTACGGTAAATATAGATAAACGTGTTAAAATTTTTCACTAATACATTAAAAATCAACTTATTTTTGTGAATATTTGGAAATTAACTGCTTTGAAATCAATTGCATACACTCATGCAGAATAAACACTTTTCTCCAAATTGTTCTGCGTTTATCAAATGGTATTTAACACCTTCTGTTCAAAGATTTTACAGACTCATTCCTTCATAAGATAACCTTTATAATTGTAGCAGCTTGATTGTCGCCATTAACAACACAAACAGGAAGACAATATCAGTCCAGAAAATCAGGTTTATGTACCTGAACAAATATCAAAATATACATTTTTCAAAAGAATTACCGGAAGAATCGTCCTCTGTATTTCTTCAGTCTAAAGATATTTCTTTTCAAGGAGTAAGATTTCTTTTTTATTTTTAGTTTTTTTTATTTATTTTTTTTTTATATATTTTTTTTATTTATTTATTTATTTATTATTTTTTGTCTCTTAATTTTCAAAAAGCAAGTTACCCACCTTACATTTTATGTACATTTAGAGTTTAGAGAAAACATTCGATTTGAGTATTTTAAACTTGGAAAAAAGTCATATCACTGTCTTAATTATTTATAAATAGTGAGCTTATGAGTGAGAGTATAATAAAATCAAAATTTATTAAATCAGGATGAACATGAATGATATACCAAGTACAATGACTTGATAAATAGAAAAGAGATTTAGTTTAATGAACTATAATATTTAAAAAAAAAAAAACAGATTTGGTTTTGATATTGGTACAATGAACTATAATTTTACATTTTTTAAATAGAATCGATTAGATGATCAGAATACAGCAGTCAAACGCGTCGATACTGAGTAATAAAATTTAAACGGAAATGCAAAGATACTAGGTGAACAGGGATCATAAATATTACAATCATGGGTATACATTAATTGGTGAGCTGTGCTATGTTGTGGTTTGTTCGTCATGGGCAGAACTACGCGAAAGGATAAGTGGCAAGGCGATGATAAGGTAGTCGATTGATTGATTGATTGATTGTATGTTGTTTTACGTCCCATTCGAGAATTTTTCACTCATATAGAGACGTCACCATATACCGGTGAAGGGCTTTAAATTTTGACCTTTACTCGCCACTCAGGGCCATTGAGCAGTGATGGATCTTTATCGTGCCAACGCCTGCCGTGACACGGAGCCTCGGTTTTTAAGGTCTCATTCGAAGGACTCGCAACTTTCACTTCAAAGTGCCGAGCGCTTGGCGAAGGAACAGTTGCCTCCTATTTTTATCGACTTAGGTCGGTCGCGGCCGTGATTCGAACACACGACCTCCCGATCACGGAGCGAGCGCTCTACATAAGGTATTCGATAAAAAAATTACTTTTTTCGGGAATCTGATTACTCTGTGAGTATAAAATACCCTGTTTGTTGGATGAACGTTGGCTTGAGCCCTTAACCTTGATACTCTTTAGCACTTGACATATTTGACTTTCATCTCATTTTAACAACCTTCTTCTCTGGCAGCTTAATGTTCATTATAGGTTTGTTCTCGTCCTCAACTATAGACCAGCTGGATGGTCCCATCATTGCTGGTGATATAAGCACAGTTCAAAATGAAAAAAATTTATCATATTAATAGGAACCCACATCTTTCAAATGGAAATAAAATCATTTCCATCTAGGAGTATGCTAGACGATGGACTAAATACTATGGTTAACTTGCCCCTCTCTCAGAATGGATACAGCGTTTAAGATGTTTATTTTGAATGGTATAAGAAAATTAAAGGGCAAATTTAAAAAAAAAAAACGATTGCATGATTTTTTTTCCGTGACAAAGCTTGTTGCAATTAAATCCTTCTTTGTAAGGCTTATTATCACAACTGCATTTTAGAAGAACTCGGTTTTAATTCCACATTTGGTCATCCAATGTATACTCAAAGTTCCCTTTCAAAAGACAAAATTTTTCAAAATCACCATTCAGTTTCAAATACGTTTATCATTCCATTCAAAAGAATTAAGTTTGATTTTCCGTACCTATACTTAATCCATAAATTCATAATAACCCTGACAAACTATCCTTACTCCTAACCAAAATATTAACTGTTGTGAAGGAGAAACTTAGGTAGCATTGTTCTGCAACATATTCAAGAAGTGGTGTAAATCGAATCTGCCCTCCCCCCCCCCCCTCCCTCAAATAAGATTCCGAAGACCTAACAAAAATGTAAAATCCCAAAACATTTGAAACATCAATAGCATCAAAACATATGACTTTTCTACGCTTTAAACATCCATTCCTCAAGATAAAATGAAGATCAAGATCGGCTTTTTGAAATCATACACAACTGCTTACTCAATAAAAAACAGAACTCGTTAATTTCTTGTGATTGGTCATATAAGAAATCACTTTGTTAAATATTACTCTGATTCTAAAAACAAGTAGGGTAAGTCAGGGTAATTTCGACCACCGTTTAATTTCGACCACAGGAACTCAAAACCACACAAAGATCTACGAAAGTGTTGAGACAAGTTTAATTTATTCGGAATTATAGAAAACTATTCCTCAAATTGTGTGTCGTAGAATAATTATTCATAGCAAATATGGCTTGATCAGAGATATAAATAATATTTTTAACTATGATTTATGTCTCCAGTTTGACGTTCGAAGTCCCAGTCTTCAGTGCGCTTGATTTGATCAAGGAAATGCAAGAGAGACAACTCGTACAACCTCTTTTTAAATTTAACCTTGTTCAACAGTCTACAGCACGAGTTAAATTAAAATTGTTTTATTTCTTCTTGGAATATCTTTAAGTTGCAGAATTTTACAAATTTATCTTGGATTTCTCTCAAAATGCACAAGAAACGTCCATTTGATTTTGGTCGAAATTACCCCTACTGATTTTAAGGACCCAGGGTAAATTCGACCACTTATTCTGAAATATGTGTAAGTTTTCTTCAACAGCTGTTTAATGCAATGCAGAGTTAGATCTTAAAAATAAATAATTATACTGTATATGTACAATATTATATACATATAACCTTTTATATTAAAAAAAAAAAAATATGTGAGATTATTTAATTAACATATGCATGCTTAGCTATATATATTGTCCGGGCCGTTCACGAGGCTCTTACTTGTAGGAGTATTCACGAGGGTGCATCACTGATCGAGGTGCGAGAGAACACGGAGTCGGCACTGGCTTTGAATTAACAAATGACGAGAGCAATCCAAAAGATTCCAAACCCGTCAAATTAACAAAAGAGAGGGTGCAGGCAATATTAAATATATGTAAAAAAAAAAAAAAAAAAAAAAAAAAAAAAAAAAAAAATCAGGTTTCTTTAATTTTTTTCATTATTACGAACTAAACTTTGACCCGTGTGTGCATGGGTTGACATTGTTATGAATGCATCCATGTGCATATATTTCTTTGCCCTTAGTTTATGTTTCATATTTACCGCATTATGAATTTCAGCAGTGAAGGTAATAGTAAACATGGCGAACAAATTCAAGTTGCAATCATTTAGACACATTTCAAATTGAAAATATCGGTTATATTGACGTTATTTAATTACTTCAATTTATTTCAAAGTTAAGAAATGAAAATAATGTTATTGTAATTTTTGGCGGAAAAAGAATGCTTACTTCACTACGATGTGATTCTAGCTGGAGTTGTAACACTCCCCCCCCCCCTTCCCCTCAAAAAAGCATAAAAGAAAGGAAGGATAAAATAAAATCGGGTAGTTACATTAATATTGCTCCTACGATCATGAGCTTTTTGCCCCCGTTGAAATGGCCAGAGACATAAATAACATATAATAAATGTGTCTCCGAGATGGCGAATGATTACCCACGTGGCCACAATATCACATTTGTATGGATAAACTCAGAAAGATAATACAAATACGTGTAAATTTTCATTGGAAATTTACTATATATTCTGTTCATATATATTTATGATTTCTTATATATATTTATGATTTCTTATTTTCTTATTTCTTATTAGAGAAATTATAAAATAACAAATATATAATTATCTACTTAGTACTTTTGTCTTCTCGGATTTGAACACCGTGATTTAGCGTGAATGTAATGCGCACGCGCAAGATTGTAAAATCCAAAAAATTTGTGGGATCTGAGAAAATTTTATCTATTTGCATAACTATATACCACAATTTTAAATTATAGAGTTGGCGAATTAAAAGCAGAATTTAGAATAAAGAATAAGAATTAAGATGTCTATAAGACAGCATTGAAAAGCTTATGTAACCCAGCCCATATCTTTACTGTATGGATATTAGTACTTATCCATTTTACTCTGTTTATTGAGAGAGATAGAGATAGATACACGTATTTTCTAAAGCAATATAGTTTCTCGGACCATAAATTTTGAATAAAATGCGACAGGTAAAGTTTACTTGCATTGTAAGAGTTATCTTTGTTTTTGATGTTTGTTTGTGGTCGAAATTACCCCGAGGCCGGTCGAAATTAACCCATGCGACATGCTTACTTATTTTTAAACCAATTCATTATTTTTTATGCATTTTTAACTCCTAAAGCAGAAAAATCTGAAGAAAAAATCAATCTCAATTACTTTGAATCTTGTTTAACTAGTACATTTGAAAACAGTCGTGTTTTGTGGATTGAAAGCCACAAATCAGCAAAAGTGGTCGAAATTACCCCACTCTACCCGTACTCTTAAGTTAATATAAATAAGATGCTGGATTTCCCATGAACAATATCTATGGAGTCGTTTGAGACAAGGTCTTCGAACAGTCTGTTGGAATTCCGATGAGCACTAATACTTCTCCCATTGTATATTGCATATTACATTGTAACCGAACTGTAATCATATTTCTATGAAGGAGAATTTACTAAAACTTTTACACTAGAAGAAAAAGAACCTCTTCCTGAGGCCTTCAACTTAACATTTAGATATATCGATAAAGTCTTAATTAATTAACAACAGTTACTTTTATTCATATTTCGACTCGATATATCCCAGTGATCTCAAAATCAAAGAAACCACAGAGTATGTCACATCATTTCATAACTGGCTATTTTACTGACTATAGAGGATAAATGCCAACTAACAACTATATGGTATAAGAAAAAAAGATGAATCCAGCTTTTTCATCGTCATTCGTCAGCTTTCATCATCAACATATTTTCTTATTTATGTAGTGATATATTTCACTATCACCTGCATATAGTGCTTATGAATCCAAACTTATTCGATACTCAAGAGAATGCTCTGAGTACAATTAAACGTTCAAGGACGAGGTGACCGATCAACACTGCATGTTTTCTCCTCTAGGCACCTGATCCCATTTCTGGGATTCCCAGGGGTCCATCTCTTATGTCCTGTTCACAGATTTGTTTAAAATCGGCATAAATGTAATAAATATATGCTTTGCGAAATGTTAAGGACATATACAACGTACTTTACCTACTGATAATTTTCCAAGATATTCTTAATTTAAGATTACAGTGCCATCAGATATTCGTGGATAAAAAATCAGCATGCATTACCAGGGGTTTTGAAAAGATACCAGTTGATGACAATTCTTGTATAATTCAAAGAAAAATACACAAAAATTACTTAACATATTCTAAATGATTTGTTCATCAAACTTGTTTTAGAAGAAGTGTACAACTACATATATAGACATTAAAATGTAGCACACACTTCCTTTAAGTATCGGAACTTTAAACTCCAGGGAAAAAGACCATAAAGTTCAAACTACGTTGCGTATGTCCTTAAGTACCGTATTCAGATAGGCGGGCATAGCCGATCGAATACCACCGGTTTTGCAGGTATGTGAGAGCCCATGTGCGAGTGTTTTGTTTTGAACTGGTGAATTTCTATTTTCAGCATTTCTATGCGTATGACTCACCAGTGACCTACCATGAACCATTGGGTTTTACTCTATACTATTTTAAATACACGTTTTTACTAACTCGTGCACTATATTAAGTAAGAAAACCGCCAAATTCCCAACCACTGGCCTTTGTGCCTTTACGGTAGCAGAAGGAAAATGTGTAGACTGATAATGTTATATAAGATTACACACAAATTAGTGGCTATAGATCAAAGCCTGTATCTAGTACCTCAGACAACAACCATCACACGTAATACCAGTCCTCTTCATTTTCAGACCTACAGTACACGTACAGATTATTATAGATTTAGCTTCTTTCCCCATACTGTGACTTTGTGGAATTTTCTTCCACACTCAGTCGTGGCAGCAGCCTCTTTGGACCAGTTCAGAACTCTGGTCCAAAGCTATGCTCCATAGCTCTTATATTTATAGAGCTAATTAAAGCACAATGTAAATATATATATAGATATACACCTTTTTCATGCACAATGTAAATTGTTTTACATAACACTTAGTTTATTTATACTTTCTATGGCACTTAGTTGATTTATACTTTTTAAATTATAATTTAGAGGTCCGTTTGCGCAGGGCCAGCGTATAATCATCAGGTGTGATGGAACGCTGTATTATGTAGATGTAGATGTAGATGTATACAAGTATTCAACTTCAGATCAAATGCCTAGTGGAAGGGCGTTTACTTCGTGATTGGGAGGCCCTGGTTCGATTCTTTTTCATCGCGCCGCGTCAAACCTAAGACGTAAACAAAGGTAGTGACTGTTCCTTCGAGAACCGCCCGTTTCTAGAAGTGAAATTCACGGATTTTTTGGGTGAGACCTTAAAAACAGAGGTCTAGTGTCACGGCAGGCGTTGGTACGATAAAGAACCAACCCTCACTGCTCAATGCACCTGAGTGCAGAGTATGGGTTTAAATTTGAAGCCCTTCATCGTTAAATGGTGACGTCTCTATATGAGTGAAAAAGTATCGAATGCGACGTAAAAACAACATACTATCAATCAATCAACCATTAGCTTCATGATTTCATTCTATTTGCAAACATTAAAATGTAGTTTCCATAGTAATGTAGTTTCATTGTTCTATAATACACTCAAAGAAAAGTATCGAACAAGCAAGCAATGATATCAATTTGAATTTTCTGATCTTGCCGTTGTTTTTAACTGAATATGAGGGAAGTCAAGGTCAATATTTCCAGTCCAAAAAGTTATTCTTGATAATGTGAGGTCAATGATCATTACTGAAAATGATCTTTAAGTATGTTAGAGAATATAAATTCCTTTACATACCGAATCCAAACAAATGAGTTATTCCTGTAAAAAGTAACAATATTGTATGACTTGTATCCATATTGACAGTTGTTAAGAGAAGATTACAAGGAAGATTTCAGATGTATATAAGTTTTAATGAAAGCAAACATGAGGGATTGTGGTGCAGTAATACAGTCAGACATGGTTCATTATTTACTTACGTGTACATTCAAACGAAGACCTCATTTCATTTTTAGATCTTTGTTCAGTCTCTGTTCTTTTCTGTATTTTTCATTTTATGTCCATTACAATGTATCTCTGATAATGACTTAAGGAAAATTTCGTGTAACTTGTACATTGACCTTTAAATTTCCTTATTTGCAACAGAATATTTGAATTAAGATACCCATTTTGACAGCTTCATACAGATGTATGGAATTTTGCCCAAAGGTTAAAAATTCCTACTCGGTAATTCTTTATATGTACAATGTAAACCTTGATTTGTAGGTTATAAATCATAGTTACTTAATTTGTCAATTGTTCTATCACAATTTGTTACAATTTGTTAATTGTAGATATCCAAAAAAACTTGTCAGGTGTAAAATGTTAATGTAATATTAATGCAAGTTATGTCAATGTTAACTTGTAATACTTGCGATTTGTCATCTTCTGAAATGTAAATTGTATTTCAAGAGTAACTGTTGTAAAGCATTCTATCCTTAGTCCTACCACATGAAAAAACAGAAAGGCTGAAAATAATGTTTCTAAATTAAACTTATATATATATATATATATATATATATATATATATATATATATATATATATATATATATATATATATATATATATATATATATATATATATATATATATATATATATATAAAAATTTGTATTTAAGACTGCTTGTAATTTTTTTTCTTTTTTTTTATACATGGACATTGCGTTAAAGGGATATGTAGTAATAACAACGTCTCAGACAATCCTGTAATAATTTCAATTCCAACATATCTTTAAAATATCTGTTCCCCGGTCCAGTGGCAGATACATCGGCGGGAGGTCAGAGAGGTTCCGACCTCTCTGAGGTTTTCAGTTCATAAATTTATATAGTGAAATATTTATAATCTGACCTTAGACTCACTCTACAAAAATATTTTCAACTTGTAAGAAGTGTCCAATACAGATCAAAAAGTTATGAATTTGTCACGATTATAATACTATTTTAAATATCTTTTTTCTATTTCCTGTTGATTAACTTATATAGAATGTTAAAATACTGTCATTATTTTTATTTCCTGTGTATTGTTTATTGCTAGCCATGATTTTATTTATTTGTCCGTTGTTTATCAAGTCAAAGTAAGCATCTTACAATTAAAAAAAATATGTTTTAGAAGAGAATATTTACAGTGTTCATATACAAAGTTGATATTGTGCGGTATATGTGACTCAGAATGGTTTCTTTTTACGTTATTTTTCTATCATTTTTCCCACATCTGAAACAACGTTTTGAATAGTATTCTTTCTATTCTTCTTTCTTCTCTATTTCCTTATATTCAAAAACAAACATTAAGATTTATCAAGTAAATATTAAATAGTACTACATTTTTTTTCTATTAACTGGATAGCATTCATACATCTTATTTTATAAACAGGTAAACTTTTCCCCCACATGGTTTCAGGTCTGCACTTAGCTGAATTTGTTTTAATTTAGTTATATTGATGAAATGCTTATGTACATGGGCTAGGGGATTGTTGCCAGTTTTGTCACTGCTATACAAGTATTCCATACACACAGGACATGTGATGGTTAATATGGCATCTTTTGTATCGCATGATATGTTAGCATTATTTTCATATGTGCATCCAATGAAATTCAACCTACCTCTTTTGTTAAACAATCAAATGTACCACATTAGGATGGCACAATATCATGCGTGTACACTGCTATACAAGTATTCCATACACACAGGACATGTGATGGTTAATATGGCATCTTTTGTATCGCATGATATGTTAGCATTATTTTCATATGTGCATCCAATGAAATTCAACCTACCTCTTTTGTTAAACAATCAAATGTACCACATTAGGATGGCACAATATCATGCGTGTACACTTTGACATTGTGTGATTTTGGTCAAGGAATCGGTAGGGTAAAAAAGGACTGTCATCAGGTTTTGGAGTTGTTCTTTACTGCTGTTGAAGGTACAGTTTTCGTATAATCCCACTGTTCTTCATCTCTCAGTTGATTGATTTATTCTTGATCAATTGAATTAATGTTTCGGTTTCTCGGATAATGCATGTATTATTTTACCGCGATTTGTAGGTTACTTCAAAGCATATTTGCTTTTTTACCCTCCTTGGCTTGCATCATTCCATTGTCTACAAGTTGTACTGTGCATTTTTGGTTTAATTAATACAATTTAAAAGAATTTAATACAATTTTAATTCCTATTTAGGCTAATCTAAAAAAAACCTCTAATAAAATATTCCCAAGCCTGTTGCAAGATAGAAAGAGGAAAAAAACATCCTGACAGAGATAAATACTGGCAAAATTTCTCAAAATTGTTATTAACGAGGCCAAGTCTAATTATTTCTACCCTAGAGATTTTGATAAATCTTCTTGAGTTAATTTTTACTATTATATTTGTAGTTTTAAGATTAAAAATTCGAATGTTAACTATCCCGATTTCTTAGGGGACTATCTCAGAAGTTGTCAAATTTTACTATTGGACCCTATGGGAATTTGTTGGAAAAGCGCCAAATTATCACATTTTCCCCATAGTTTTGTATTTCTGCCCTAGAGATTTCTTTTTTCAGTCAAGTACATGAAAGTTATTGTAAAAAGTTACCAAACTGTGATATTTCAAAAAAGTTGACCATCTAGGTTGGTCTAGGAATAATTACAAAGTTTTTTTTTCAATGCCCAATGCCTGTACATTGCCAAGTTGCGGTACAAATATATCGGTGCAGATGAATTTGGTAAAAAATAACAGTGTTTAGATTGCCAGTATGTTTCTTTTGATATTCTGTCAACAGTTTTTTTTTTTTTTTTTTTTTTTTTTTTTTTTTTTTTTTTTTTTTTTTTTTTGTAAAATGTCCATGGACGTCTTGAATATACATGCGAGTCGTGTGTCATTCTTCAGCGTCATGCATTGCTCACAAAATCGGAAAACACTGACGCCAGTAGAGCCATTTCACCGTTTTTTCCCTAATTATTGTCGAAAAAGTGCATTTTCAGACCGATAGGGGTTACAGATGATGTTAATTTTGTATAATAATCACAATATTTGGGAATGTGTAATGTTGCACATGCGACTGCATGAAATTGAAAAGCTGCGCAAAGTCATGCACGCTCGAATGAGACTCGTTAAATTTATCTTACGATCGCTTAGCTATTACATCTCACAACCGCTCAATTATAACGTCATAATCTATGAAACTGCTTTACGAAAAGACAAAGGCAAAGGGAAAATCGAAGAAAATGTTATGAACAGAAAATCCAACGTTTTGTAGTTGATTGGGCTATTACAAAATAATATCAAAAAATCCTGTCCAAATCGTAAAAATGAATTCCATATCAAACTAAAAAAACATTAAATAATCCTTTAGATATACCTTAATAAGTATTAAAAAAAAACCTTATGTTGATTTGCATAATTATTACTTACTATCCTTTTTAAAAAAAATATTTATATATATAATAAAGGCATTACCTATTCAACCCTATAGTTGGTTTGTTAAACAAAAAAAAAAAAGGTGGACAACGGGAGATAATTACGTTTTTTTTTCTTTATGGCATATTTTTATTTAATGACGTCTGTTTAACATCATTTTAGTTTTTAAATTTGTTTCTCCAGTATATGCGATGCCATACCATGGATCAACCAAAGTAGGCATACCATAATCTCCATTAAAATAAAGGGAAGAATGCATGTAGGATGGACTAAACCTCCATCCGCCATTATTGGTCTTTGCCAAGGACCTTGTGTCTGGTGTTGCGAAACTCTGCCCACTGTGTCTTATATTTCATTGGCAAGAAAACAGTTTTTAAAAATCAAAATAAAACAACTTCTCATTTGGATAATCCTTAAAACATAGTTTGATTTTTCAGTATATTAATAGTGACATTTTGGCAATGAGTACGAAATTATTTAATGACACTTCGCAGCACAGTTAAGGCTGCATTAAAGAGGCGGGGTCTAATTTATACGAGAAATGCTTACTATGACATCACACAAAAATATAAGTTCTTCAAATTACCACAAAATAAAATGATTTGCTATTTTAAACTGTTGAATAGCTTTAAACTACATCAATACTAACTAGTGCATGCATTATTGTCGTTGGTTATATCCCACACAGCAATATATAAACAATTCACTGATCGCAATGCACTTTTCAATGTGACGTCATATCGTAAAATTTGACGCAGTTTGTATGCAGTGAGAGGCGGATCAAGTTATATTTATACAATGAAAAATGTATTTTGTAATTAAATAAAATATAAATTGTAGATATATAAGAGGCCATTAACTTGGATGCGATGTCTATTTTATGATTTTATTCATATACTTCCCGTACATTCCCTAGACAAGCGATACTGTCGTATATTTGTATGCAGATGCATTGAAGGGTAATAGAAGGGTCGTAATAAATCGATATATTGCAAGGGCATACCCTCAATAAATTATGACAAGCTTTCACACATAAACTCAAGAAGTATGAAGATATTTGAAAAGTGCTGCGAACCTATTGAAATCTTGCAAATGAATTAATTAAATCTATATTTAATGTATTTGACCAGCAAAATATTCAACATACGGTCTAACAAATGTAATTTTAGCATTAGATAGTAGAATCTATATAGGTTCGCAGCACTTTTCACAAACTACAAAGAGTGTTGAAAATAATCATATGTTAAACTTAGATTTTTAACTTGGTTATGCCCTTGCAATATTAGAACTCAAAGATGACCTCAATACTTCAGGTATATTTGCTAAAATCACGTGCTGCCACATCACGTGACAAGTCTAAATAAGAAATCTAATCGTCCTCAACATGTAGTTTTCAACCACATTGCATTTGTCCGATAATAGTAAAGTCCTAAAAAGAAACGCCCATCCTTGTAAAGAATGTATTTTCTATCTTAAAAAAATCGCCGATATTTCCCTTTGGCACCTCAACTGTACTGCGTTCGCTGTATTTTCACAAATTTCACCCACAAAGCAGACGAAAAATTTAATTCTTTGACTGAAAAATAAATATAAAGTCATTATAGATAAGTTAAACTCTTCAGTTTTCAGCAAATGTCATCAGTGGAATATATTGGAAATATATCTCTCTATACTGCTGTATATTATACAATTATTGCTGGTTTTGAGGTCAATACGATGATTTAGACACCTGAGGAGTACAATATTCACCGAGCCCGAAGAGCGAGGTGAATATTGTACTTCGAAGGTGGCTAAATCATCGTATTGACCGAAAAACAGCAATAATTGTTTTATTATATGATTCAATGATTAAATGACACATACTCATTAAGCAATCCGTGCCATCTTATTTCTTCACATCTATTGAAGTACTAGCCGAACATAATAAGAGAAAAGGGGCTTAAAAAAAAACAGTTGTATTTTTTTTTTTTTTTTTTGGAATATTTAATTTTAGTTTAGGTGCAATGTAGAAAAAATAAATGTTAGGCACAGATATCGGATTGATTTTGAAAAGGGAGGCATTAAAAGGAAAAAAAATGACAACCTACCTGAAAACACTAGCGCCCCCCCCCCCCCCATAAAAGAGGAAAAGAATTCTCTCAAATCAAAATTTTACTTAGTGGGATGAAAAGGTCCATAAGCTTTTCGAGGGGAGGGGGCTTTCATTGAAATTTTGTATCTTTAAAATTTAAATTAAAACCTAACATTCTCAAAAGGTGGGGAGAGGGGCAGGGCTCCTGCACACAGACACCCCCCCCCCCCGACCCCTCACCCAAGAATCTATGTACCTTAACGTTATGTTCATATGAGTGGATGTCAGGTGCAAGTGAAACAACTTTCCAAAATCATCTGCATCAATTTGGAATTTCCCTATCTATTTTTGGTCCAATGTAGAATAAATAATTCCTAATATTGACCTGGAAAATCACGCGCAGGTCAATGTAACGTAGTATTTTTCTAACATTAATGGATCTCAACCAATCAGAGAGATGGGAATTATTCAATCATATATAATAACATACAATTATTGCGGTCTTTTGAGGTCAATACGGTGACTAAGACACCTGAGGAGAACAATATTCACCGAGCCCGAGGAGTTTTATAATATGATTCAATGATTAAATGACACCCACTCCTTCAGAAATCCATGCCATCTTACTTGTTTACATTCACTAAAGTACTAGCCAAACATAATAAGAGAAACAGGTCAAAAAACATAACCAGTCGTATTATTTGGGAATTTTTTTTATTCTACTTTAGGTGAATCATTGATTTTTCTAAAGTCACTTGCCCAAGGACAGGTGCCTCTTGAAAATTCACATGCCCGCCTTTAAAATCCACTAGTCCCGGGCGTTGGGCAATGAGATTTGTCAACCCCTGTGGAATGTAGAAAAAAATAAATGTCAAGCACATACATAGGATTTATTTTAATAAAGGGAGCATTGTTAGGGGAAAAAATTGACAACTTGCATTTCCCAATCTATTTTTAGTCTAATGTGGAGAAAAATAAATTCTTATATTCACCTAAAAGGTCACTTGCAAGATTGTTGGATCTCAGCCAATCAGATAGAAAGGAATTATTCAATCATTTAATAAAAAGATGTTGGTGTTTCAAGCTGATACAGGGTAAATTATGGAAAAGGGTATGCATTATCATGTTTATTTCATACTTGGTAATAACATACAGAACACACACACATTATCACAATTTGAATACACATGTGAACACACACATTATCTTGATCAAATACAATTAAATACATGCACTAACCAACTGGCTTCTTATGTCAAATAACAATAAACTGAAATAAAATACATTTTTAAAGGGGGCATGAGCAGAGAAATATGTGTATTATCACAAGCCTAGTATTGTTTTAGTTATTCATAAACCAGTTTTTAATACTAGAAATCTAATAAATATTATCTTAACACTGTACCTTAATACCAGTCAATCTGGATAGACCCGTCTAAAACCTTTGCTTTGAATATTATAAACAATGTACTTAGTACCTGAAAGTTCAAAGAAGAACTAGTTGATCAGTTATTGACAAAAATGACACAAAAAGGCCGTACAATGAACCAAGAGAATGTTTACTTTATAATCTCCATGCTCTCTCATATTACATCGTTCTCAGCGAATTTAATACTGGGAAATCGTGAAAGAACCGTGCTTTGCTTTGAATATTTAAAATGGTGAAGTTCTGTAAGTTAATTCAAGTAAAGCAAAGTTTCCTAAATAAGCAGCGTATAGAATCAAAATAGTACATGAATAAGACGAAATTGCTGTTAAATGAAATATATTCAGATAGGCATAAGAATAAAAAAGGGAGTTAAGCGAGAAAATGTCTTACATATGTGGTGTAATGTTGAATGTAAAAGGTGGAGATAAAGAATAGTGAACAAACTCACTAATTAAGTGAAGAAAACGAATCGTGAAAGACCAAAACACACGGACCCCTTGAAATACTAGAGGTGGGATCAGATGCCTAGGATGACTAAGCATCCCTTGTCGACCAATCACGTCTGTCGTGACCTCTTTGCAATTATCAGGTTGACGGAGTCAAATTTTGTAGCAAACGTTCAAGTTTACGCCGTAAAGAAAAATTTGATATGAGGTCTTTGTTTCGGTAACATTTAATATCTGGTAGGTACAGTGTATTTGCCTTGTTATCTTTTACTTCTAGTTCTTCGTAACATTCCTTATTTTCATCTTCGGTCTTTGCATATCCCGTGATACTTTCAGATTTTTTGTGAGCTGCAGATATGTTTCTGTTTTGTCTTAAGATGCAAAATATATCGAAGTCTGCCAAAACAATAAAATGAAGAGGTTGATTATGAAACCTTGAAAATGCTTTCAAATGCAATATTTCATCCAGTTGCTGTTAAATATTTCATATATAAGAGTCATATCAAGTCTTTTATCATATAATAAACTTATACAAACCTTTAAAAAATATATACATGTGTATTTCACTTAAAATCCATAACACACATTACCTATATAAGCCTGTGATAGTAACTGTTCCCAGCAGATCAACAATATTAAGTACAATCGAAATAGCAAGTCCAGCTGTATAAAATTCCGTACACAGATATTCTACAAGACCAAAAAAATTATATGTAATTATAAGAGTAAAACTGAAAGGGGAAAAATAACCCAAAACAAAACAAAGCCGATTGCAAGAAGAAAAAAATCGAAAATAAACAACAACAAAAAAATCTCGAAAAAAGAACAAGAAAAACGTCAAGTACTTTTAAAATGATATGTCAGACCAGTAAATGGTCATAGTAAACATCCTCCAGTACAAATTCCGTCGAACCTATTGCAAATTTCGTCGCTAACACAATGATTACTGCATATGTATTTGCAATTTACCCCATAGGACCCCAAAGGACATTCGGAAAAAAAAATAAAAATATAATTATTATCACTATTGATTTCTTAAAATTCACTTTATAAGATAATTTATGTTCATACCCGAAGTTTCAGACGTCATTGTATACCGAATGGTTTGTACCTAAATCAAAGGAAGAGAAAGTAGCACTTGGACTCGAAATCATGGTAATACAATGCAAAAAATATAATTATTATCATTTGTTAAGATTCTATGCATGGCAATCAAACGGAATTGTTGGAGGAGTAGCATTTTGAAAGAATTTCACAGAAATTTTTACCTTCAGTAGCCAGTACAAGACTTTAATCGAAATAATAAACTCGTATATAAAATTTTGAATCTTGATGTGTTTTACATGTGTCACAAGTTTTCTGAAATATGATCAAGGCTGTAAGAGGAGAGGAGTTTTTTAAAAAGAAATCTGTGTATGTGTGTTTGTGTGTGTTTATGAAAACGAGAAGAGAAGACAAAGACAACATACCCATGTCTAAACCCGAAAAAAGAGGGGCTGATACACGACTTAGAATTTTTGACATGACTTTTTTTTTTGTTTTAAAAGTCCAAACACGAAAAACCTATTTTGTGAAGGAATGGATGGAGGTCCTTGACAAGCCTCTCTCTTTATTAGAAAGAGAAATGATTGTTCATTTTGGGAATATTTTGTCATTATCAGTCATGCACTAAAAATATTAGGTTTCGAAAGTATTCTAGACAAACAAAAAAAAATCAAAACATAAAAAGTATTGCATTCAAATTGCATTGAACTCTCATTATATGAGTAAAGAGATATCAACATATATCTTTGGTAAAATAAAAAAAACTGCAAAGCTGGATAATATCTAAGTTATGAAATTAAAAGGGACTGGCCGGGAAATGGTTTTGTATAGTTATTAGTTTAACTTTGAATTACTAAAGCTCTTTGAGAAAACATTCTATGAAATTGTTTTGTTTAATTTACTACATAGATTCACTAGAAATAGAAATCCTCGGTGGGGTCTACATCTTTCCACTCGCCGAAACACCTCTAGCTATAGATATAAGCAACATCGTCCGTCGAAAGCAAGTTACACAGAATAATTATCTTGTTGCAGTCTACACATTTGTACCAATTATATTTATATTAAAAGAAGACCGAAAGTGCTGGAGGGGTAGCAATTTCAGATAAATTTCTACTATAAGCAAACCATGGCAAAAACTTCCGTTGATAACATCCATAAGCCCAATAAATTTATTCAAGATATTTTTAGATTCTGAACCTGGCAGGGTATTAGAATCTAGCAATGGCTCACTGAACACACTGCGTATTCCACTTTATTGGTGTTTAATTGGAATAAGTTTTAGCTTATAAAAACTTACAGAGCAAATTTGAAGTTTCTTAGATATAAAAGGAGATATGACCTTCTTTTGTAGAGGACTGAGGTTCAGGTGAAATTTAACAAAAAGTCTAAAGAAAACAAATTCTAAGTCAGATATCCCTAACATTGACACATAAGTATTGTGTCCTTTTTATTTTATACCTAATAAACACTAATAAACACTTCGCTATATTTTTTTTCTTGTAGTTTATAACTGTATGTTATCAGATATCTGTATATTTTTTGACAGTTTAAAGGTATCTGCATAACCAGCCACATTATATATTGGACTAAGCTGCGAACGATGGTATTGTTCTGCCCCTACCCCCAAGTCAATTTTCAAATGTTAACCTACAGTGTATTTGAATAATGTTTTCAGATTTATTTAGATGTTTGTGAATTTTCAAAAAAATTAACTTGTTTTGGGAAAACAGAGATATAACACAATAAACTGTTAGAACTTGTGTTTTCACTATTGAAATCAACGGAAAACGGAAAATATTTTAAAACATCCCATCTTTAAAAAATCCTTTTTACAAGTATCATGAATTCTTATTTCATAAATTCATCTTTTCACGGGGGATGTTTACAGACAAAAAAGAATCCCATAACTGGCCATTTCATTACCAATTTCAAATGAAATTACAAATTGAACAATGTAATTTATCAATTTTATTTGTTTAATTTTACATAAGTTAAATCTATGGAAAGGTTTAAGGGTCATTTATCCAATCTCACTTGTATTTGAAAATCTGGTGATGTATGGAAAAACAAATACATGTAGTAGTTAAAAAGAGTAATTTACTTTTTGATAGTGGTTTTAAAATTATTAACCAATTACACTATTGACTCTATATGAGTAAAAAATTCTCGAATGGGACGTCAAACAACATACAATCAATGACTATTGAGCTCGCTCCGTGATCGGGAGGTCGTGAGTTCGAATTTCGGCCGCGACAGACCTAAGTGGATAAAAAATGGGTAGTAACTGTTCCTTCGCCATGCACTCGGCACTTTGAAGTGAAAGTTGCAGGTCCTTCGGATGAGACCTTAAAAACCAAGCCCCGTGTCACGGCAGGCGTTGGCACGATAAAGATCCCTCACTGCTCAATGGCCCTGAGCGCCGAGTAAAGGTCAAAATTTGAAGCCCTTCACCGGTATATGGTGACGTCTCTATATAAGTGAACGTAAAAACATACAATCAATCAATCAATTACTATTGAAATCTTCTTTCACAGCTATAAGATTTTTTTCGTTCTGAAAAAGAAAAACAACTCTTTTGAAAAATTTACATTGTGAACAATCTTATACTGTCATTGAAATATTTGAAAATGAATGCGTTTACAAAGTCAAAATAAGTATAGAACTTTTTCCAAAGGATTTGTATCAGTGTCCTCAAATCCAACAAACCCACTCTTCTTTCAAACATATCATGAATTGTAGCTAGGTAGCACATGTAATATTGAAGGATAGATGTAAGACATATATGGAAATTTTATGGCATAAAATTGCTATATGAAATTCTTGGTTTGAATTTCATAAAAATTACATGTGAATCTAATTAAACAGCTTTGTTATTACATACCTTCCAGTACTGACGTTTTATCATCCATTGTCTCTCGAAATCTTTTGGATAGTATTTGATAGTCTTTGCGTTCCTAGTGCCTCCTTTTACTCTGAGTTGCCACTGTTGTAAACATTTTTTGTCAGTTTTTTAAACAGATTGTTTGCTTGAGGTTGAAATATCTGAAATGCCATGGAAAAATGGTTACTTTGTATTGAGACAGAAACACAAGTAGATTTTTTCATTTAATGCATTTTGTTTTGACAAGAAACCATCTTCTCAATTTTTTGGCAGCAGCAGCTTTCAGCCTTTTTTTTTAACTTATAACAATGTGAAAATTAAATAGACACTTATCTCAGAACTGAAATAAATAAATAATTGTTTTTGCAGGAAGTGAAATAGGAATTTTAAAATAATTTTTCGTAGAACCCTTAAAAAATTTCAATTTCTAAATATCTACATTTGCAACGATCTTCTCTATGGTTACTCTTATATAAGTAGTCTGTGTTAATTTCTCGATATTACGACTGAATGTTAATTTCGCCAAGTGAAAGGTCAAGTGCCTTAATATGCATGCCATTGTGTGACATTAGTGTTTTGTTTTATTTTATACTTCAATCTACTGATCCTTTAGTGTTACATTATACCTAGGTGATCGTCGAGGTCCTTGGGCCTCTTTTTAATGTAATATCATGTACCTTTTTTCGAAAGTAAAAACGCAGTTTTTAATTAAATATACATGTAAGGCCTGTTCCCCCTTTTCTGTGATGCCCCATCAAAACGGGCGGACAGCTTCCCTTCACTCCTTAAATCTATTTATTCTGAAAGTAATTTTGACAGATATTTTTTTTTTTAGAATTACATGTTTTACATTAAAAAAAATGAAAATCTTTGAATTAATAAATCATTTTTTATATTTGATTTTAAGCTTGGAACATGAAAGTGCCAATGTTCTCAAATACACTAGCAAATTTACAACAAAATAAAAGAAAATGTTTACATTTCAATCTCTTTATGAAGGTGTTGCTGAAACATTCCTCAGCCATTAACTCAAGCTGATCCCCATCTTTTCTTCAGACTTCTCTGGGTAATGTCAGGAATATTCAGATAGTCCAGTTAGCCACTCTTGTAGAGTTTCACTCAGTATTGCTTTTTTGGGGCTGTATTTTACAAAACATGTCATGTATATATACATATTTTACAATTATCTTTAGTTTGCAGTTAGTTTGAATGCTTCATTTTTTGAAGGGGTGAACAAACACTGCTGGCAGGTTTGTATTGACATTCCACGCATGTCTACCACATGTTGTTTGTTGCCTGTTGTATTTTATTGACAAGCCCACATCCAGAAACCTCCCATTTAATAAAAATGTGTGGGTAAGTCTGAATTTTTTTCGGTACCCGATTCACTGGAAAAATTGATTTGCTAGCCGCAGAAATGGAAACTTTTTAAACCTGCTTAAACTCCACCATACATCTACTTAGTCCTCTTCTCTTTTCTTGTTGTGTTAGTACCTCTGCTAGTACCTCTTCTCTTTTTGCAATGGTAATTTTTCGTCCACACCCTTGATGTAATTGTGGTCATAACGCAATAAGGAACTTCTGAATTCCGTCGCTAGTGACACCCATGCGTTTACTTTTTGCCCATTAGTGATGCCAAATACTTTTTTTCTATCTAGGCACAGTAAATCCTTATAAAAAGCGCGACAATTTCTTTTACAAGATGTACTATCCGAATTGAAATATTAATCCGAGAGTTGTCGCAATTACAAACCTTATCGCAGTTATGCAATACGTTCGGCGGTTAGCTGATTTTGTTCAGAAATATAAATAGGAAATAATCAACCATACATGTACCTTTGTTGCAGTAAGGTGAATCCGTCCAACCAGGCGCACACAAACATAAACCGTCAATGTGTCCACAAGTGTCAATGCAGTTTTTGGAGCACCTTGAAGTGCATTTTGAACCATAGAATCCATGACGACAAGCTATAAAAGATAAATTAATACATGTATTGTTTAGAAGCAAAAGGAAAATCAAAGAGTTAAAGACAATTCGGGATTCAACAAAACAGTTTTACCCTCATTGCATAGATCCCCGCTGTATCCCGGTGCACATCCATTTTTACATATTCCGTCAGTATTGCGGCAATTTTCATCATTAATACAGTGTCCACTGCAAGTGTTGCTACAATCTTGACCAAATTTACCAGGGAGACACACTTAGGAAGAAAATAAAGAGAAATCTGAGTATGCTTTTAGCCAGAACTCCTTCCTTTTATTTTATAAAATAGGTTAAATTTCATTTTTCCTCAAAGTTGGTTAAGTGTTATTTGTCCATACATTATTTCATCAAAATATACTTTCTTTAATAAATTTAGTTGCAATAGGCATTCTTTCAACAACATGATATATTTAAAAGATGTTTTTGCAGGTATTTTGTACCAAACCTGTTTCACACAGAAGTCCCATATACCCTGGGGAACAGCCCCCATTGCACTGCACAGTGTCTTTCTCACAGTAACCACTTATAAGGCAATGTCTGCTGCAGAGGAAGACGCAATTTTGACCATATGTTCCAAGGGGGCACCCTAGTATTCAGAAACATTTTCAAAGATCATAATTAGTAAAAGTTTCATTCAGATTGATGTTGCATTGTTTACTTTCAACTTCTGTCTTAGGTATAGTGAAAATACAGAGATTTATTACATTTTCAACAGTTTTTGTTTGTTTGTATGTTGTTTAACGTCCCTCTCGAGAATTTTTCACTCATATGGAGACGCCACCACTTGCCGGTGGAGAGCTGCAAATTGTGTCCTATACTCGGCACTTACGGCCTTTGAGCAGTGAGGGATCTTTTTCGTGCCAGCACCTACTGCGACACGGGACCTCGGTTTATACGGTCTCATCCGAAGGACCGGTCTCCACGTCACACAGTGGGATTCGAACCCGCTTCCTAAGGATCAACTCCTTACTTCGCGACTCTAGAGCAGACTTTCTAACCACTGCGCCACGCGGGCGACTATTTTCAACAGTGAAATACTATGATTTATTTATTGAATAAAAGTGATTTTCTCTCACAGTGTGAAAGGATACCAAAGTGATATTCTCTCACTGTGTGAAAGGAAATCAAAGTAATTAAAAATAATTCCAGGCCTGTCATAAGATAGAGATAGAAACTAAATAGTCTTGATAGCTACTAAAACTGCCAATTTCTTCCCAAAAATGATGCTTACATCCATGTAACAATGTTTTCAATCTCACAACTGCTAAGCTATTACGTCTCAACAGCTCAACTGTGACGTGACAGCCTTTGACACTGCGTTTAGAAAAGACAGAGGCAATGGGAAAATCAAAGAAAATGTAATAAACAGAAAATTCAATGATTTTTAGTTGGATATGAAATTTAGTTCATTCTGGAGAAAGATTTTTTTTCACGAGTGCAAAACAAAAATCCTGCCTCACTCTTTAAATAAATTTCATATCCAACTATAAAACATTGAATATCCTCTATTTATCCAGCTTCTATAACTGAATTTTAAATTAAAATTTAAAAAAGAAAAAGAAAAAAAAAACTTTTTCAATTGTCTTATGTGTTATTGAAACAATTACAGTATATTCCAGTATGGTGCATGGATCACTTACTAATATTGCTTGAAATACTTGCGATTATAACAATGAGATCCTGTCCATCCACCAGTACAACCATACTTGCATTCTCCAGTAACATGGTTACAAGTGATATTATCTTTGCAATGCCCCGAACAAATGCTTTTACATTCAAGACCGTATGATCCTTTAGGACATGCTGTTTGATATATAACCGAGATAAAATATTGAATTTCGCAAATTTATTTATATACACACACACACCCACACACACCCACACACACACATATATATATATATATAGATAGATAGATAGATAGATATATAGATATATTATATATATATATATATATATATATATATATATATATATATATATATATATATATATATATATATATATATATATATATATATATATATATATATTATCCAATTTAATATTGGCTTTATTTCAGCAAAAAAGTTAAAAAAAAAAAAAAAAAAAAAAAAAAAAAAAAACTTATTCTGTTTTCTGTTTCAAGAAGTCGTTAAAAAGTAAAACTTAGCAAATCTTTCAAAGAAAAATATTATATGTTTGGAACTTACGTTGTTCACAATATTTTCCAATCCACCCAGACAAGCAGCCTAAGCACGTTCCGTTTATGACGTTACATCTGCGTTCTTGGCAATTATCTGGACAAGGCAGTGTGCAGTTTGGCCCATACACTTCTTGTTCACAACCTTGAAAGGAAACAGAATGGTACATTTATTGTATTATAAAACTACAATAAATCAAACAGAGTAACAATTTAATTATATGAGAGATCACGGTTTAACGATATCTTAAATAGATATTCACCTTGAACAATTACTTCGCAGAGTTCAGTGACTGAATACCTTTCATAACCGTCTGGGTAGGCTTTATTGTCTGATCTTTCATTGTAAAAAGTTAGATACCGTGCATGGCCCACACATGTTGTATTAAAATCCAATGAAGGTAACTTGGGTCCATCTTTGTAACAGACATAACCATCTTCTTTATTTGTAGAATTTGAGAGGTGTAGTGAAAAACCTGCAAATCGCCCACGTTGCCTTGATACTGTATGGAAAATAATATTGAATTTAAAGAGTTAAAATTGGGATTCATTGCTATGTTTCTAGGATCTTTAAACGTTCTGAATCAACCTTAAACTAACTCTTTAAAATAAAGACTACCCCTACAAACGGGCATATGTTATAATATTTCTATTTTAATTACAGAATTATTTCATGTCATAGAAATAAACAGATACACATATAGAAACGTATAGAAACAATAGAAACAAAATATAGTCATTTTTAAGTGGCCTAAATAAAGAAGTATTTGTCACGTCTGTTAAAACCTACCTCCATAACGATGTAAATGACAATGATCAAATATTTGCCGAGGGGTGAATTCAAAACGATTTTTTTAAATCAACTTACCATTACATATTTCATTTCAATCATAACAAAATACTTTACATACATTCTAGTTAAAATTACTGTATCCTCATGCAAGTTTGTTAAAATCACAATTCAAAGGCCATAAGTGGCATGATGAAAATTTTGTGACAATAGAATAGACAAATGGAGAAAAACAATTCAGAATTTGATTTTTGTAGAACATTATTTGAAAGAGAAGAAGCCCAAGGGTCTTATAGGTCACCTGATTATCATGTAACAACCTTCCAACAGTTGAATTGGGTTCGTGTTTTAAACCAGAGGCCATGAAATTCACAATTTTAAAAGAGGCATTTATGCTCACGATAACCATTCACCATGCACTTATTTAGTTTACTTAATACCCAGGAGCAGATCAGAGGATTCTCAATGAAAATGCATTTTCACTATATAATTAGTGGGGCCCCTACCCCAGAGCAACTTCTGACTATGAGGCTACACATTTCACAATATCGGAAGAAGCACCCTTGCTCATCATAACTATGCATTTAGTTTGTTTCTTTAATACCAAGGAGCAAAGGAAGATTTCCAGAGCATTAATGCATTTTCGCATGATCAAAAGGACACCACCTACTGAGCCCCTGAACCAGGGGCCAAAGGATTCGCAATTTTGGAAGAGACACCCACGTCCATCATAATCATGCACTTAATTCATCGGCTTAATACCCAGGAGCAGGGAAAATATTTTCAAAGAGTTAATGCATTTCTACTATAGCATCAATAGAGTCCCGCCCTAACATCAGACCCTCTGACCCAGGGGCTATGAAATTCAAAATTTCGGAAGAGGCACCCTTGCACATTTATTTTTTAAATATTTTGAATTTTCAAAATGTCACAAAAAGTGTTGCACTCCTGACAATTTTAGCATCACTTGTGGGCATACCTTTTTGTGTCTTTTTTGGGATATCATTGAAATATTTAGCATGCATTTAGACAATATTAAAAGAAAAATGTTGCGTCATGAAGATTTGTTCTCAGTGACTGTATTTTTAGTGCAGGTCATTAAATATGTGTCTGGTCTTTTTTCACCCAAAGTGAAAATGAACGGAACGAGAATATACGAAAGAGGTGTAAAAAAGCATATGCAGTAAATTTCATGTATGATACTTAAAGAATTATGGTAAAAGAATCAGTTATGCTGATTTGTTTTAATCATTTAATTTTCTGAAAGTTGTTTTGGAGTTGTTTCTGGAATTGTTTTTACTTCTAATCAGCTATTTCTCTTTCGTTCTTAACAACAAAGGAGAAAATGCAATACTTCGCTGCATACTTTAAAACTTAATTTTTGTCCATATCGAGAGTTTGTGCTCTATAGAACTTTAAAAGTGCTGCCAAAATGGTGTGGTTAACATGAATTGAGAATTTATTTCGATTGAATGTACATATACAAAAAGTAAAAATTCTGATTAGTTTTCATGCGGAAGTGTAGAATAATTATTTCTCTGACAGTAGTAGGATTCCAGCAGCTTTTCCATGGCCCAGAGATGTTAATAAATATTCTTTTTAAACAGAAATGAATTATTCCCAGAGTAGAACTGAACATTTTCACTTTTTGTATGTAGTCCTTCTTTTAGACTTAGACTCCTTATTTATCAATGTTACATTTCACGAAAAAGTGTGAATTTGCCGGATAATTATGTGGGATCTGCCTTTAAGGCTTAGAATACCTACGTATTTTGTTTAGCATGTTGGCATTGCCAACAGATCTTTGATATTGTTTTAGCTTTAAATTAAAAAAAAATATTTTGAATAAAAAATGTTTATATTTTGGTCATAAATGTACATGTATGTTATCTAATACATGAATTGGTGAGGGGAACAAGAGTCAGGTTTCCACTACTCCATGACTCTTTGACCCAAAGTACGATTTGAGTAAACGTTGCCTTCTCTAAAGAATACCCAACAATGATAAAGATAAGTATCAAATCAATAGTGACGACTGCGTTAAAAGTGGGGTTTTCATAATCACTATCTTTACAGGGTCGGGGGAGGGGGCTAAAGGGGAGTCTCACCATACTTTTCGCCATAGCTTTTAAACAATATCCTGATTTTGTAGACACTGCGAATACCACCGAGGTCCACTTGCCACTCGACTTCTTTCGATGACGGAGACCCTCCAATAGCACCTGTTCTCATGCAGGTGTGAATATCTCTATCCAACGCATTCCCTGCTTCATAAAGATGACATGACCTCGGAAATACACAAGACCACAATGATGTTTGAGTAGCGTGTTTACCAATGGATAAGTCAGCTTACCAAAAATAAAAATAAGTGAATAAAGAAATAGGTCAATATTTTAAGATATGAGTAAGTATTTTAAACAAATAAAATTAAGCATAAAATGCTTCATGTATGAACATGAATGATCAAACACATGCATTCTTACAGAATGTGAACAACTGTCATAATTAATAATATATCAATCATGTTTCAAACATGCTGGATTTAACTGGCGGGTGAACTTAATAAAATTATCCTCTATTCGCACATATAAACAATTTGAATGGAAACTATACATGTATATATATATATATATATATATATATATATATATATATATATATATATATATATATATATATATATATATATATATATATATATATATATATATATATATATATATATAATTATATATATATAATGTCACTTAGGGCTTTCTCTCGACTAACACCCCTTCCTTGTTCTACAACATATTTCTAAGACACAATATCAAATTTTTAAGAGTTAGAAACAGAAACTGGACATTTTTTTATCGTTGAATCAATAAATCAGTGTCATGACAATTTAAATAGCTTCCAACTGATAACAGATTGATATAAAATACACGAGGTTTCTTCGTGTTCATTTAATGTAAGAAAAAAAAAAACAACAAATCATACCATATCCACGGGTCTGAGCTAGTTGTCTCAGCAATAATAGAATTAATATAGTCATTCCAGTCTAATCATTCAATATAGTGTATCAAGGTTGTCCCCAAGACCCGGGGTCCAGGGAATTTCACCGCCTAAAATGATGTAATCCCTGGTTATTCTCCTCGAACCTTTGTTGGGAGGAATCATAGACCCCCTTTTTTTTTTCAAAGTTCCCTGCTATTTTGATTCTTAGGTTCAATCGTGGTGTATTTACATGGACAAGGAAGTTTTTTTTATTCATGTTAAGCAGATAACTTAATTGTAGTACTTTGACTCAATTGTACAGTGACATGAAAAGCATTCAAATACAATGAGGAAGTTTTAGAGAAGAGAAGCTACTGGACAGAGTGGATCATTTTTGCTTTGAAAAACTGACTAGTAATTGCACGGATTCATATAAACGTATTAAATTAGCTATCTATTCCTTTTAGCGCATTTGGCGGAAAGCAGTTTCTGCTAAATCATGTCTGGAGTACCCGTACATATATTTTTATCTATCACAATCAGATATGCGCTACATTAAATTTCCGTTATCTTGTTTAAAAGCCAATTTTCGCCAATCAAAAGATATAGTTACTGTTGTGCACATATATTTAAAGTAGCAACCCTTTAGCTTTATGAAAAAATGTGAAGATAATTAAAAAATCTATAAACAATACAAATTTGTGAAGAGGGCATAAAAAACGGACCCCTGGGCATTCTAGAGGTGGGATCAGGTAGACGGAAAGTTCCGTAGTCAAACTCAGCATAAAAACAAAGGCCTAACAATTCGTATGAAACAAGTTAGCCAAAATACAACCCAATGTTAGGTTATATTTGCTAACAAGGTCATTATAACGACCATGGAATTTACTGAATACTGATTTAAAAAGGACGTTGTTGAAATCCCTGATGAAATCCCTGTAACATCAACTTATCTGTCAGTAGCCTTCCTCAACTTAAAAATTGATCGTACTCGGAGCAATAAGTTGGGAGATGTAGAAACCATATACAGGTAATTGCGGGGTATTAGTACATAAATACGTACGGAAAGTTGATGATGGAAAAGCTGAAGTCATCTCAATTGTCGTATAATTTAGTTGTTAGTTGGTCCTTATCGTTTATAGTCAGTAAAACATTCAAATATAAAACAGATGTGGCCGACTCTGTGGTTAATTTATTTCAAGTCTACTGGGATATATCGAATAGATATATGAAAGGAAGTAACTATTGCTTATTGATAATACATCGTCGATATATCTAAATATCGAGTTGAAGGCCACAGCAAGTGTTTTCTCTTGAAGAAGTGTTTGAATGAAATCTTTTTCATAGGAACATGAAAAAGGCTGGCAAATAAAGGAGCACAATTACAGTACCGACCAGACACAACCTAACAGAAAGCGAAACCAGAGCGCACCCCGGTTTCGCTCTCTGGGTTCGCTTCGGGTTCGCTTGGGGTCCGCTAGTGCTGACCCCGAGCGAACCCGGAGCGCACCCGTAGCGAACCCGCAGCGAACCCAGAGCGAACGCTGAAAAGGAACCAAAATTCAGTAGCGGTCCCAGAAAGCGAACGCGCGTTCGGTGTTGCGTAACAAAGCTGTCAATCAGGATTAGCGATTAACTCATCAGCGCATCGACCAATCAACATGCCGAACAGGTCTGTCAATCAGGATAAGTGATAAAATGCGTTGACCATCAGCGCATCGACCAGTCAACATGCCAGTTTGTAATCTAAACATTGTACAAGCAAAGCGTGTGAATGTACAGTGTACAAAATATTATTAATATGATTTCTAAACATGATTTTATATTTATATATTTTAATTCTCCAGACAACATGCAATATTTACACACCTATTTTCATTATCATTTATTTTTAAAATCTATTAATACATTATATATTTTTATTATCCAGGTAGCATGTTACATGTATAGTTATATATTTATTTTCCTTATATTTTGAAAATCCATCAATATATAAATATACATTGCGTAAATTTATCAGACAATAAGTACTTTAATTCATAATAGAAAAATGATAATAATGGTTATAACGACTGTTACTAAAAAAAAAAAAAAAAAAAAAAAAAAAGAAAAAAAAAAAAAAAAAAAAAAAACTGGTCTTCGATATAAATTATAGAATTTTATTATCTCAAGAAACAGTATAAGAACATGTACGTGCTCTAATTTAATTATTTTTTATCTATTACTTCAATTTACATGCACATTTTAATTCATCCAGATCAACATCGAAATAATCGATCTTAATAATTGATCATGAAAAAAAATTTAATGTACTTTGTACAGTATAAATGTGCATTATGTCAATACGTAAATTGGGGGAAAAATCTCATTTTTTTAACTACTATGATATTTTTTTTAATTAATCTTTTATCAAAATTTAATAAATAACTGATTTAAATACATGCATATACGGAAAGATTATTTTGTCAATCTTATTTATCCTACATGTAGACCTTACATCGTATGTTTTTGAATTTTTGTAACTACTTGCAAGTCAGTCAAAAAAAAATGCTTATCACTTTCCTTCGCGTCGATATATATATATATATATATATATATATATATATATATATATATATATATATATATATATATATATATATATATATATATATATATATATATATATATATATATATGTACAGGTTTACATGTTCACGAACCTCTTACATGTACTACATGTAATTTTCGAAATATTTATATGGATTAGAAAAAAATACTAGACGGATACGTTTTGTGCTTGTGCATGAAAAGTTCACGTAATTCCGACATTAGTAAATTAAACTTGCAAAGATACCTTAATACGAAAACGTACATATACTTTTTTCATTACATAGGTACCTGTATTTGTACTTTGTAATTGTCATAATTATTTAATTTTAACACTTTAATAGTTATAAATTCAAAGTGAAGCCAAGGTCATCACGTGTCGGTTATCATCCACCTGTTTCGAAGATATTGCGGGTGCTAGGAGCCATTGCGGTTGGTTTTTTAATTGACACTTGCTAGCTGGATGTATACTGTCTCCATGGTCACGGTATACCTGAGTATATACTCCCCCTACATTCGATGCCCCTTAAGTTACATGTACCTCGTCTGGGCCCGTTATTAATGAGAAATTCAATTATTAATTTTTTTTTTTTTCATTTTTAAATTTGGAAACGTCATAGTTCTTTGGTACGTTGCATGAAGAGTACATGTTCATGTAATTTGCTGCCACCTGAATGCTGAAAATCAGTAAAATCGGGCGTTATTATCTTAATTTCATCTACTTAATCATGCGAGTTTACAGTTATTGAATTCTTGTTTTGTTTGTTTTCTTTCTTGTTTTTATTTATTTTTAAACATCTAGAATTTTGTTTGTTAACATGCCGCTCCAGTATGTAAATGTATGTAGTGGGGGGGGGGGGGGGGATCATGAACCAGTAAGGAACACAAACTATTCAAATGATCATTTATTTGAAAACAACTTAAAAAAAAATAATATATTCTTATCAGTGGACCAGTTATTAGTTTTTGTTTGTTTGTTTGTTTTGGTTTTTTGATTGGTTTTTCTTTTTTTTTTCTTCTTTTTTTTTTTTACAAGTCTTCCGTTAAACTCGCCTTATAAAACAATGATTTATTGCATGGAAGTAAATTATAAATGATCTGTAAAACGAAACTCAAGTTACATTGTATGAGAATTTTTTTTGATTATCACAACCTACATATACATGTAATGGACGACAACCTAGCTTAAATATAAACTGCTAAATATGAAACTTAGCATTTTACGTGTACAGTATGTCTCAGCTATTTCATAGATAAGATCATAATTCAGTTGTTTGTCTTTCAAACATTTAAATTACGATTTAGAAATTGCTATTCCAATTGGAAGTTCCAACTTATTTTAAAACGCATGCATAATGTAAACAGATGAACTTGAAAGCTTTTTTTTTTTTATTAAGATACTCCCATCAATTTCACTCCATCCGATACATCGAAAATAAATTTAACACCTTTTCTTCTTTTTCTTTCGAGATATACATAGCTTGTAAGTTAAGAAAAATAAAAGTGATAATTCTACGTCGAATGTACGGTGAAATTCTTGAAAATTTAACAACGTTCTCCATATTGTCACTTACATGTACATGTTTCGATCGCCATAAAAACAGTAAAGATCAATTTCACTACTGTATTTGGAATATACAAGGGGCGGGGCTTTCTGGCGGCAAGATTAAAGTGGGGTCCGCTTCACGCATGAGTGCGTAAAGCGAACCCAGAAAGCGAACGCCGGGTTCGCTCTAGCGGACCCAGAGCTGACCCCGAGCGAACGCAGAGCGAACCCGAAGCGCACCCAGAGCGGTCCCAAATTTTCTGAAAGCGGACCCGCAGCGGACCGGAGCGAACCCAGAAAGCGAACCCGGGTGCGCTTTGGGTTCGCTCTGGTGTTAGGTTGTGTGCGGTCGGTACTGTAGTGCTCATCCACATTCCAATAGTTTGTGTTAATTTTGTCAGTGAGGAAATCCAGCATACTTTTAATATCAACTATAGACTTTATGCGACGCACAAAATTTAATTTACAATTTTCGAGATAAATATCCATATACCAAAATTTTATTTTAAATAATTTGTTATACGAGGGTTTCCCCATATTCCGTAGTTAGGTTTTGTAAGAACTCGATTTTATACATTAATGAAACTTTGTACATACATAAAACTAATAAGAAATACTTTATGGACAAATATTGAGCAATTACACATTTGAACCCTATTTTAAAACACTATTTCGGTGTCTGGTCTAAAATGGAGGCGCAGTACCCAAAAATTAAAATTAAAAATCGGTATATAATATTTAAAAATTCTATGAAGAGGTATTTAATACTTATAATTAGTATTTTGAAAACATAAATAAAAGTTATTGCTATTGCATTGTTCACTACATTTTCTCCAATTTTGTGGCATACGACTTGATTAATATGAATTTATAACGTTTTATATGCACCGGTTTGAAATCGATTTGTCGAAAATTAGCGGTTTTGTTGACAGGGGCGGCGCAAGGGACTGTGATCAAATATTTAACTTGAATTCACCCCTATAGAATCCTATAGTTATAAATGTCTGGTACGTATGGAAATGTATTCCGTCCTTATTATATTAAAATTTCTATGTATGTTTGTTTATTGTTTAACGTCTCTCTCGATAATTTTTCACTACTTGCCGGTGGAAAGCTGCAAATTTTGACCTATACTCGGAACTCAGGGCCATTGAGCAGTGAAGGATCTTTTTCGTGCCAGCATATACTGCGACACAAGACCTCGTTTGATACGGTCTCATCCGAAGGACCGGTCTCCACGTCTCACATTGGGAATCAAACCCAAGACAAAATGAACTGTGGTTTTTAGCAGTAATTTAGCAGTTTCTTTTTTACCAGTTCTTCAAATTTACAGCTGTTTGTGAGCAGTTCTCAGCTGTTCATTTCATAGCTTTTTTTCAAAACTGTTGCAAGAGTAGTAAGCTTAGCTGTTTTTATGCTGTTCTTCAGCTGTTCGTCTCATAACAGGTTGGAAAAAAACTGCTTTGGAGTTCTGTGTTTCTCTTAGCTGTTATGTACAATTTGATCGGGATCGAGAGAATTTTTGAAATGTCGGGCACAGTGATCAATTAATTTAAACAACAGACCGCCAAAATTTGATCTTGGCTGCCACGTTTTATTGCTTGGACAGAAGGAAATAGAAAGTCTTGAAGAGGGGGGTTGCTGACAAGGATGCCCGAGATGGAATTGCTATATTTACCAAAATATGCAGATATTTTATATACGGTAGGTATATTTTTTTGTGCATGTGTTTCTGTTGATTAATAGAAATTAAATGCTCTATCTGCTACGTTTTAAGCTACATTCCGTCAGCTCATAGAACTCATTGTTAAGCACAATTAAAAGTGTTTTTTTTTGGGAGGGAGGGGGGGGGAGTTAATATCTTACACTGATTTACCATACATTTTTTTGGAACATATGTGCAGAGGATTTTCTGATGATAAAGAATAAGTGGTTATTGTCCTTTTAACAGGCTTAATTAAAAATGGTCCAGGGATGCATGAGGTATATCTTTTTTTTTAATTTTAGGGAAAGCTTTATTAGAGAAAACTGTTAAATAAAACACTGATAATCAAATAGCTATGATTGTCATTAATTATTTTAAACAAAATGATATAAAATTAAAGAACCCAAACTTGTATATATAAAAAAAAGATTATAAAATGTGAGCAATTATTTTAAATTTCATTATTATTGTACCGTTTAAGTTAAAGTGTTTTTTTAACTGATAGGATTTGCCAATTGATCCGGTGCTGCTGCCAGCCTTTAATCAAGCAATGACCTTACAAGTTACGAAGAATTCAAGAAAAATTTTATTGGGCAGATGGGTGTGAAGCACAGCTTACTAAGGATATAAATTAATTGAATTGCGAGAAATGAATCAAGAATGAAGGTAGAAAATAGCAAAGACCAATACCATAAACTGTTCTCACTTATGATATATTATTGTATCTGTCGTTTACATAGATATTGTAAAGTTTGTGTAATAATCAAGATGGATAAAAAGGTCTACTTGATCTAAGTAAATATTCATATTACTATGTCAAATATCTTTATTTTTCCCAATATCTGATAGTGTTGTATTTTTTACTGCCACTTTTGCGTATAGAATGAACAGATTCCCATTTTATTCATTATTTAAAAATGCCAGAATTCTTATTTTTTCATGATAAAGAACAAGGTACGGTTTCAATACAAATCTTGCCCTGTGTTTTTCTTAAAAATGAAAGTGATGTAAAAAATTAAAACTTAAGCTTTTTTAATCATTGAAATTCCATGCAGAAAGATCATAAAAACCATTTTTCTCACATGACCTTCTAAATGCTAACTGTGACGTCATAAACCTGTGCATTTTCCCGTATTTTCTTAAAAAGATGCAGAAGACACTAATTTTCAATGAAATTTTCTTTCAGAAAATATTGTCCACAGGCATTGCCCACAAAGATTTTGAAATATATGATTTTTCAAAGAATTTTACACAACATATCCGAAAATTAAAGTGGGCGACAGCTGTGGACACTATTTTCTTAAAGAAAATAACCCTAGAAATGAGCCATATTGAGGCATTTTCTGTTTAAAATAGAGAAATGCATCAAATTCGTGACATCATATGTCCAGAATGGTACTCCTTCATGCTATATTCCTTCCTGATTTATCACAGTCATATACTCAACTAATATTTAAGCCAGTTTCAAAACTTTTTGAAAGCATTAATTTTTTTAGGGCACAATAAAGCTAAAACCGTACCTTCTTCTTTGCGGCTGAAGAGTTTAAACTTTTTCAATATGCCCACCTGTTTCTCTGTCAAAAGATAGGATCCAATACATTGGTCATGTCTTGAACATAATGACAGATTGTGTACATTTTTTCATTGATTTAAATTTTTTGCTTCTTATATAATAAATTTTATATGATTATACACAGTGTTAATGGTGTTGTAAATAATTATGTATGTCTGCATCATGTGGCAGTTCCTAGAAGTTTTAGAGCAGTTCCTAGTAGTTATAAGCCATTTGGATATCCATATTAGGAATGCTTGTCAGCAGTTCTCCTGAATGTTAATTAGCTTACAAAAGTTTTTGAAGCAGTTCTTATTAATATTCATATTGGACAGCTGTTATCACAGAGCTCATTAAAATATTTCAGCCTATACGACAGCTAAAGAACTGAGAATGCTAAATAACTGCTGTTAACTGCTATTGGAATATGTGTATGCAAATAGCTAATTTGCATAAAGTGAGCGAACTGGAATGCTAAGGAACAGCTAAAGAAAGCTGTTAAATGAGAACTGGGTAGGTTAAATAATAGCTGAATACCAGCTGTTTATTTTGACTTGGGAACCCGCGACATAAGGATCAACTCCTTATTCCGCGGCTCTAGATCGAGCGAACGCTCTAACCACTGCGTTCTACGAAAAAACGGAACTAAATAAGATACAAGCAGAAGAGAGGGGCAAAAAGTCGTCAAAGTGACATTTTTGCTACTCCATTTGCGAAAACAGAGGGAAAAAAGCCTTAGAGACATCGAGTTTTTAAAAACATTATTATTGGATACATATACATGTGCATACTTTGTATTTTCTAATGTTAAATCATATCATAGCAATTAAGATATTTTTCATTTATTTCTATATTCTTTATTTTGAGATAAAGAATTGGTTTCTTGTAATAAGTGTATCTTTACCCCAATCAAAATTGGTGAGGTTAAAGTGTATCTTTTCTAACGTTGGTGTTAATGAACGGTAATTACTAAAACTATAATCACCCGAATTGTTTTCAATCATGTGAAAACTTCGAAATCGTTATTTACCAACCAATAACATACTTCATCCACCAAGAAAATTTAAGAGGGCTACGTTAATTTTTGTAAAAGATATGGGCTCGGTTTTGGGACAACCCTCGTATTAACAATAATGCTTTACTGAAAGTCATTGGTTTCATATTTCAGCCATTTCATGAAAAGTAAATAATGCAAATAATTTTGTAGCTTATAAATAAAGATAAAAAAAAACCAGATAGTAAATTTGTGTTTAAGCACTTATAAATATATATCAAAACATTTTTGTTTTCTATTTTTTTAAATATTAATGTTTCTCTGTCACGACAGCCGTCGTGTTCTATTCAGTCAGACACAACAAGATTTTTTTTTTTCTGTTTACAATTTCTTTATCTATAAATAAAATCAGAATGAACAATATTTACACCATATTTAAATAGCTATAATTTACAATATGTATATCTTAAAAGTCTCTTTCAATCCATGTCATCCTTGTGTTCGCTCACAACCGCATTTAGACACGCCCCGTTTCACGACGGACTCCCGCTAACTGGCTCCCAGTTGGTCTCTGGTCTGTTGAACGTCATTGCCAACAACTTAACCCAAGACACAGACTGTATAAGCGGCAAAAAAAAAACAAAAAAACAAAAAAACAAAATACACTGCGTGCGTACATAACTAAGTACATGCACAAAACCAGAACATTACACGCATGAGTAACTCTACTCAGCAAAACTTGTATACGTAAAAAGTAACAAAAACATTACTTAACCCGTTTTCTTACAAAGTTAACAAATCTGAATGCAATATCAAAATACTAAATAATAAGAAATTTTAAGTTATCCCTCATGGAGAAATGGTTACAGTTGTAAAAAACTACCTATCTAACTTATCTACACATTTTGGATTGTTCGTCAAGCATGTAAAATGTATGAAAACGTGGACCCCGGCTACGTGGTCAGCAATGCAGCGATTTTAATACTCCAAACACAATAGACCGTAACTGACCAATGCCTGCAATTTCTAAATGTGAGGTTTATTACAGGTAACAAAATAAAGAGGTCCCATAAAGGAAAAATAAGTAAAAATCATAGACATAAATAAAACAATAATCAGGATTAAATATTGATTGTGACATTCTCACAGAGGTTTAATAATTTGAACTATGACATCACAACTGTCTCAAAAGGAAAAAAAATAGGGCCTACAAGAATTTGAAGACGGCGTGATATGTATTCAGATAACGGGGATTAATACATGTAAGCAAATAACATGTATGTTGTGCGTGATTTATTGGATATAAGGTGGATTAATAAAGTCTGCAGATTTTATTTTCATTGGATATATTTTCCCAATCAAGACAAGCATGCAGCCGTGTCCATATTTTCAGGATGTCTTCTGACATTCTTGACATTTTTTTTAATATTGAGTCAGACCAAGGAATTTGCAACATTTTTTTTTCGTCTGAACAAATCTTTCATTAGTCCAAAAATGTTCTTTAATATTCTTCTACATTTCTAATCTATCTGAACAGCAACTTCATTCATCTGAACGAATAAACTCAAACAGATATCTTATTGGTCTTTAGAAATTTTTAATTCTTAACAAATATTCAATTATCTGAAAGGAGTTCCTCATGCAGAACACATATCGATTTTTTCTTAACGAGGAAAATATCTAATTGTTTTGACCAAACAAGCTTATAACTCTTCGGTATCAAATTTTGCCCGAACGAAAAATTCATTTGTCCGAACAAAATCGTGATTAAGTCAGGCGGGCAACGAATTTGTCCAAACAAATATATATTTTGTCCAAATTGAGACAAAAGCTGTCCTTAATTAAATTATTAATATTTAATAAGTCCAAACAAGTTAACAGTAATGTCTGATTTAATCTGACTCTCCAAAGGTGGTCTTAATTATTTGTTAAAATAAAAAAAAATCCGAACAATCAGTAAAACTATTCTATTGTAACATAAAATGTGCCTACTAAAAATAGATAGAAAGCAAAAAAGAAACACAGATAGTATTTGGCAATCAGAGCTTTAAAATTTCCTAGATCAAGCCTTTGCTTTCATTTTGCAAAATGTTTTACAAAATGTCTTTCTACAAAAAAGCGTGTGTTCATAAACAAAACAGGCAAAAACAAAACAAAAAATGACAAAAAAATACTGTTAAAAGTATTCGGCTATCTGTCTTTATTTCACTATCAATAGATTGAGCAGTTTGCATACACACTGTCATTTTGCAGGTGCTCTGCAACAACGTCATGACAGAGTTGATATTCGTCCTAGAACAGATGAAAATACAATAATTAGAATTTCATTTCTATCAAGATCCCTTTGAAATGAAATATAATTAGGTTCAACAAAGCATTAAGATACGATATAAAAGACTGGAGTAATGAAAAGTTCTTAGAGATAATCGAGTTTTTAAAAATGACTAATTCAGAGACTAACCGTAATAAACAATGTAACTGACAAAAATCAGTCACCACTAACAGAAGTGCACACTATTTGAAGGAGGTTTCCATTTTTAGCAACAAACCTCAATCTTCTAGCATTCTTACCCATGATTGTAAAGTTTGTATGAATGGAAACTTATCAAAGTCGACACAAATTCAGTTCTACGGATCTGTAGATGCCATGTGATTGTGAAGATGTCTACTTCCTTATCCATTGAAAGTTGTTCCAGAGCGTTATAGACAAGAGCAAATGCCCCACATCGTGTAGCTCCATCACTAACAGATACATGTGATTAATATTAAATTAAAAAGAAAAGTTGGAAGTAGGGCTGTTAATACATACCAAAGTAAACTCAAACTTCGGTCTACGTATCTGAAGTTGACGTGTAATGGTGAAGATGTCTACTTCCTGAACCACTGAGAGTTGTTCCAGAGCGTTATAGACCACACAAAATGCTCCACAGCGCAGCACAGTTAAGGCTACAAAAAGGGGGCGGAGCCTAATATGTACGGGAAATGTTAACTATGACATCATACAATACCAACAATTCTTAAAAATACTACAAAATCAAATGATTTGCTATTTTAAACTATAGGAAACCATCAAACTACATCTAAACTTACTATAACATGCTGTTTTGTCTTTAGTTAAATTCCACATAGCAAGGTATAAACAAGTCACTGATCGCGATGCACTTGTCGATGTGACGTCATTTCGTAAAACCTGACGCAGTTTGTATGCAGTGAGAGGCGGATCAAGAAATATTTTCACAACGAAAAATGTATTCTATAATTAAATAAAATATTATTTAAAAATATTTAAGAGGTCATTAATTTGGATGCAATGTCTTCTTTATGAATTTTATTCATATATATTCCGTATATTTCCTATTCAATTGCTACTGCCGTATATTTGTATGCAAGTACATCGGAGGGTATTAATAAATCGATCTAGTGCAAGGGCATACACTCAATGGATCACAGCAAGCTTTTACATATAAACTCTAGAAGTATTTAGGTATCTGAAAAGTGCTGCGATCCTGATGAAATCTTGAAAATGAATTAATCATATCTATATTTAATGCCGTTTACAAGCAAAAAATACAGAATGCGGTCATATAAATATGATTTTAACAATGATAAAGCAGAAACTATAAAGGATCGCAGCACTTTTCAGAAACTTCGATAGGTGTTGAAAATATTTATACTCTAAATTTAGAATTTTAACTTGATTATGCCCTTGCACTAGTGAAATTTATAAGTGACCTCTATATTGCCAGTATATGTGCTATATCACGTGACTGCCGCATCACGTGACAAGTCTAAATATAAAATCTTATCCTCCTCAATATGTAGTTATTAACCATAATTACATTTGTCGGATATCAATAAAGTACTGAAAAGAATCGCCATCCTGATTAAGAATATATTTTTAATTACAAAGATTGCCGATATTTCCATTGCGCACCTTAACTGTACTGCGAGCGTGAGGCACCATCACTGTGAAGGATAAACAGGATTATTTTCCCTTATAAATTTCAATATATATCAACATTATAATAAATGTTAAAGTACTGATATATTTCCACATAATGAGTGAAATTTTCAGTCTAAATCCATTCGAGCAAACTACATTTACAATAAAATGTGGACCTGGGTCTATCTTGTGTTTCATTTCAGTCTGCATGTTGAAACCAACTGACTAAAATAAAAAAATTAACTTACCTTGACAAATAACAACCCTCCCTTCCATGTGTTTGGTCTCTTCAGATTTTGTTTCTTTGATTAAATCCAGCAAAGCTCTTTTATCTGTTGCCATTTTCCCTTCTTTCCAAGTCTTACATTCTAGTATTGTTATCCCCATAGTCCTTATAAATATTTTAATGATTTATGAAGAGAGATTTAAACTTTGTAGATAAGGCACCCATATAAACACTGCTAAAAATATTTGTGCAGAAAGTTATACTTTTACCTCTGGCTGTAAGAGGATATTTCTTGAAGCAAAGTTTATAGAATTGGTGGAAGAGGCAATTTAATGGTAAAACTTCCAACGGTTTTATCTTCGGATTTCGTTGGAATCCAAAGAGAGGTCTGGAAAAGAAGATTAATTATACTAGATACAGTAAGTGATGGTAAGAAATAAAATTGATCATATATTACTATTTATTTTCAGTTTTCCTATTTCGTGACCGTCACGGTAGCTCAGTCGGTAGAGCGCTTTCTCCCTGATCGGAAGGTCGTGAGTTCGAATCTCGGCCGCGACTGATTTAAGTCGATAAAAAAATAGGTAGCAACTGTTCCTTCGCCATGCGCTCGGCACTTTGAAATGAAAGTTGTGTGTCCTTCAAATGAGCCCTTCACCGATATATGATGACGTTTCTATATGAGTAAAAAATCATTGCATGGGACTTCAAACAACATATAATCCATCAATCCTTTATCAGACACATGAAAACCACAAAACGAGGATCAAAATATCTGATGAGTGTGAGAAAGTTTTCAGTGAAATGGGTACAAGAGGCTGATCGGACTGTCAGTTTCTGTGAAGGACTGAAAGTTAACAGATATAGATATTATAAAACATATTGTTTTCGTTTTATAGGATTAAGATTTGAGGAATAAATGTCAACGGTTTCTTGTTCCAGCCTTGCTAACCTTTGAAGATACTGATGCATATTTGTAAAAGAGGTAGGAAAAATTTAATTATAACGAGTGTACTTCAAATCAAAAGAATTCTGCTAAATATTTTATTAAAATAGATTAAAAAAACTATAGCCTGCATGCAATATTCATAGCACTATTTATTTAATTAAAAATCAAACATTATTTCAAGATTATATTAGTATATGAGTCCTATATAATTATCAATACACTATATCCTTTCCGTTAAATTAATGAGACCTGAAGAGGAACAGCTTTGTAGTACGTGTTCCTTCCCTTATGTACGACATATAACCTAGAAATTCTTCTATTGTCAACTGAAAAGGAAAACTTTTAATCAAAAGTAAGAATTTAGACATTTTAATGGAATCTATACATGTATAATCAAACTTACTTTTCCCTGTTTTAATTCACCTGTAAAAAATTGATGTAGTATAAAATAGAGTACCCTTCAAAACTTGAATTGATGGAACTTATGGAATGGTCTTTTCCTAATGTATTTTTTATATAGACATACAGTACCTGGTAGAAAACTCTTTGTATAGTTGTTTGGCCAGATTAATAATCTTTCTTTGTACATTCTTTATGAAGGGACAGTAACTCCTACAAAGACAGAGATTTATAATCAGAACATTTAACTCTAGGAACTAATGCAAATATCAGTTTCCATTCAGTAAGCTTTAATATTTCTGTTAAATGCATGAGAATGCTAAACCCTCTGAATGAACTTCATATCATTTGAAACTAATTTCTGAATTTATATACAGTGATGATCAGTAATGTACAGCTGCTTTGAGTTTTAACTTTAATCACATATTTTATGCACAAGTTTTACATTTATTAAGATAAATGACAATTAAATAGTGTTTTATAAATGACTATTTTTAATATTTATCAGGCAATTTATTTCCAATGTTAAGATATTTATAGAATAAAATAAACACTAAACTAGTATTTTATAACTGATTCTGTGGTTTTTCACAAGTATTCTCCAATTATTTTGATATTTCTTTTAATAAATGAAAAACAGTTGATTTCAATAACAATTTCAATTCAGACGTAATTATTAATAATGAATTATTAAGCAATACCAAAACCAATTTAAAAACTGATTAAAAGTGTGAAACTAATTATCTAAAATTATAACTTTCCCGCTATTTGATAACTGGATGCTGCCTGGGAGGTACTTAGTATAGAAAGACTCGAACTATGAATAACTCATTAATCACGTTTTCTGGTTTCAACATATTGTAAATCATTAGTGCAAATTAAGTTCAAAAATATTATTTCACCCTTTCTCTACAAGTATATATAAAGTTGAAGTGAAGTTACAGATAATCATAATTTGGTTATCTGTGAAATATGAGAATAACAAACAATTATCAAGCTCAAAAGTCCATTGAAATAATACAAATTGGGAGAAAGCAAACACGGACCTCTTAAAACGTCAGAAGTGGGATCAGTTATGTGAGTCGTTTAGTCAATTACTGTAATGATGAATAGTTATAACTAAAAAATACCAGTAAACCCTTAAGGAAAAAAATAAAAACAAAAGAGAAAAATATATTGCGCGATACTTTATATTTATCTCGAAGACAATATCACGCCATACGTGGAAGAGTCCCATCAGGATATTTGTTAAACCTCGATATTAAACCGGGTATCTGGGGGTCATTCTCATGTCCCCAATATATAATAAGGTCGAGGTTGATCAAAATATTTATTGGATAGTGGAAACATAATCGGAATGTTAGAGACATAAAAATTCGCCGCGTTTACGTGTTAATAATAACTCAAAGTGCTGCATCGTTCTTGCGATAGGTCGCCGTGATATTTAGGTAAGATCGTGTCCTTTCTCTGAAAACAAATAACCATTCATAACAATTCTATTTTATACGGTAAAGAACAGGTCTCAATAAGGCTTATCTGTGGTCCCCGGTTACTTGTCAAATTTCGAACATTTATTAAAAGATTTAAGAAATTAAATTTTATTATTAACTAATATCTTTATTATTTGAATCATCATCTAAAAATTTCAAATAATAGGTATAGGCAGCATACGAAGCTGCGTGTTGAAGATGGGGTCCTTTGATTTTCATGAATATCAAAAGAAATCAGTGATCAAAGCTTTCGTAACACCGAGCACAGGTTTGTTCATCGTCGAGTTTGAAATATAAAATTGTATATTATATGTGTAAAGGTTGATTGAAAATATCTTTGTTGAAAACCCTGTGTTCTATGTTTTCTAACAAAAAGTATTGTGATTTTGAATTTCTTCGTTTCATGAGATTAACCTCTTTATGACCTGTTTAGAATCATAACAAACCACCTGGATTTGTATCGTTACGGGTAATTGCCCCCAGTAAACGTGCTAGCTCTCAGTTGAAACATACTCAGTTTTATATCTGTCAGCATGGACTTGTTTGGGTCATCTTGTTATAGCGTTTTATTGTCAAAGATTTGTAAATAGAAAATTGTATTTGTAGTTGATTGTGAATCTTCAACATATGATTCGTCTTTCAAAGATATCAAGATATTCTTTTTATAGTATCTAATCTAAATCTCTCCACCCATTTCCATGTAAAAGAGAAACCGTAGTGCGATAGGTTTTTAAAAAAATTGGTTTGTATTTTTGATACGTTTTATTATTCTTTATAAATACAGAACGCTTTAATTAGAAGTACTTCTTTATACACAATGAACACAAACAAAATACAGTATGCTAATATTTAACCGGTAAACCAATGGTGTAAAAAGGGACCACACCACTATACTTAAGTGGAATACTCATTTGTTTTCAGTTGACAAAAGCCTATCTGATATTGATAACCACCGGGTATTGAAAATATCGGTATATTAGTTTATATAAACAGCACAAAAATATAGGTCTCCCGTATGAAACGTGTTGACATACTTTAGAGATAAGGCTTTAAGAAAAACAAATATTGCACTGACTACCCTTCTCAACAAATGATCTTTTTCGTAAGCTTTTAGCCTTTTAGTTTTAGCTTAATAAATATTTATATATATAAAGAGAGAGAATAAAACATGCTACATCAAGAAATTTCAAAAGACTCATCACAGAATGGGTTTTAATTCAAATTATATATTTATAAAATATAAAGATAACGAACAGTATTCAATCTCGAAAGTCCAATAAAATAATATAAATTTGGAGCAGAGCAAACCATTAACCATATCCATACCATTAACGTCTTTTTCTAGTAAAATATCTAAATATGAAACAGATGTGTCAGAACCTGTGGTATCTTTCATTTCAAGCTCACTGGGATATATTGAGTCGACGTATGAATGAAAATAACTATTGCTAATTGATAATACGTCGTCGATATATGTTGAGTTGAAGGCCAGAGCTAGTGGTTTTGAATAAATCCTGCTTCATATGAATACAAAAAAGGTCTTCTAATAAGGGGGTGCAAATGATACCCAACAGATTGTTGGAAGACCTGATCACCAAAAACTAACTAGAACTTGTCAATAAGAAACTCAAACATTTTCTAATATAAAAATCAGAGTACTTGTGTGTACAAGCAGAGTGCTTTTTAACAAAATAATTTTGTAAACGACCAAAGACAAGGTAAGTATATTTACAAGTTCCATTTTTATTGAAAAATTTTATACATCATGAGGAATGAATGTATTGGATGTATTTTGTACATCATAAAGGACAATTAAAGTCAAAACATAGAGATATCTAGGTTGGATGCAAGTTATTACAGCAAGTTATTACATAAAGTTGTCCAAAGCAAGGTTTGTGTCCGATGGAAAACTCACCCTAATTTAATCCTTAAGAAGTAAGATTTACTTTACCTTTATGATTGTGAATCTTTCTAATGACATAGCATATCGTTTTGCAACCATGTTACAAAAAAATCAAGCCTTTGAATCTCTATAACCTCATTACATATTCGTTGGCACCTGATCCCACCTGATGTTTTAAAGGTCCGTGATTGTTTGCTCCCGATTTGTATTGTTTCAATGAACTTTTGAGCTTGAATTACTGCTTGTTATCTCAATATTTCATATATTAAAATTGTATCGATTCACAAGAAGTTCCCTCAACCGCTCAACATCCTCGAACGGAGCGATTGATTACGATATTCAGCATGACCATATCTAAATCTGTGTGTTTCCAAGAGTTACATTAAAGGAATTGATTGTATGTTGTTTTAAGTCCCATTCGAGAATGTTTCACTCACATAGAGACGTCACCAAATACCGGTGAAGGGCTTCAAATTTTGACCTATAATCGATCTCATCTTAGGGAACTGCAACTTTCAGTTGATAGTGCCAAACGCATGGCGAAGGAACAGTTGCTACCCATTTTTTATCGACTTAGGTCAGTCGCGGCCGAGAATCGAACTCACGACCTCCCGATCATGGAGCGAGCGCTCTACCAACTGAGCTACCGTGAACGGTAACATTAAATGGAAATTTGAATATAAGACCTGCAAATGATAAATTTTCTGTTCTGATTTTGGGGACATGTCACGTGGTTTGGGGGTTATATACTATCGCACATTCAGCACAAAATCATATTTCGTTAAGAGCTCTGATATCTTGGGGGATGTACAAATATTTGTTTGCTTAAATTATCTCCGTTCTTCCATTTTACCAAGGAGAGAATTTTTAAATCATGAATTCAAGTGGCCTAGTCTTGGTGATGCTGCTAGGCGTCATAGTAACTCAGGTTGCCACAAGGTAGGACTAGATAGAGGTAGATCCTAGATAGTTGAAATCAAAACCTATCATCTTCAAATGTTATACCTGTTGATATATATATATATATATATATATATATATATATATATATATATATATATATATATATATATATATATATATATATATGAACAATGGTGATACTATGCTACCAGAGTATATGCTTTCATATTTATATAATTTTGCTTCCATATATGGCAAGGGAAAATGAGGACGGCTAAGTTGCATTTTAAACTAAATTTTCCTTTTCCTTTTCTACGAGATCTTAGAAATAAAATGTGAAGATTACGTTTATTAATCATACTAAAAGTCTAATCAAACAATACAAATTGTGAGCAAAACAAACACTGACTTCTGAAAACAGGGGTGGGATCAGGTGCCAAGGAGGAGTGAGCAACCCCGTCGATAGGTAACATCAGTCCTGTACTCTTTCTCATAATAGGGTAAATGGAAAAAAAATCTGTAAAAAATTCCATGTGAACATAATGGCCAAACTTTTTCTTATGACAGATTTAAGTCAGCTTTCGACTGAACGACAGATTGTAGTTGCAAACACGGTCAGTGCATTGACCATAGGATTTGCGAAATGTTGACTTTTAATCAAAATTCTTCATATCCTTGTATCATAATTTTATTTGGAAATAGCCTGCCTCTTTTCAGAAATTAATCGTACGTACATGTTAAACATGCTCTTGAGTATCGAAGTAATTGGGACACAAACCCCCCCCCCCCCCCCCCCATAAAAGTTCATTAGTACTTCGAAGTTGATATTAAAAAGATGCTTGAGTTTCTCATTGACAATATCTCTGTATGAAAGATTGTGTGATAAAAGAAACACAGATTGTAATTTTCCTCGATTCCGACTACTGTAGATATGTTCTACCAAGATAAGTGATTTGTCCTAAAAGACAATCTCTAGTCAATCACAACTTTTTATGGTGTTAAAACGATTATATTTAAATATGTATATCTTATTGCTTTTTCAGGCCACATCGACATAAAAGGCAAAGTAAGTAGTAAAACCATTACTTAGATACAACAGATGTATTTTACTCCGTATATATGCCACTTTTGATTAGTGCAGAGATCTCCAATATTGGGAACATAAAGGGGATAGAAATCACAAACTCTGACCTTTTTCAAAAAGTTTTTGTAAAGAAGATGTATTGTGTTTTTAATAATAGTGTTTGTAAAGAAGACGCATTGTGTTTTTAATGTTACACGTACTTTTTAGTTTGACAGAAAATGAACAGATTATTAATCGCTATTTCAGAGTAAAAAGCGCATGACTCCGGTATCATGAAAACCTTAAAAGCTTAATTTTAATATTAATTTATATTCCACTGAAGTGATGTAGAAGTCAACGAGTTCAAAATATTTTTTATTCTATATTGTATCACCAAACTACTGTTAACTGCATATTCTGGTTCTTAATTCATTATTAATTTGCATACTTATAACAGAGGATTGAAATCTCTACTTAATGTAGTCTGTTTCATGGCCCAAGGGGAGGGGGGGGGGTCGAAAAGTCTACAATGCGTTTAATTATGGCTACCTTTTTGCCATTAAATCAAAAATGTTGATTTTGAGTTGAATTATGTCATGTTATAGAATCTGAGTTTATGGATGAGAAAAAATACAAAATTCAGATTTTAATGTTCTGAATTTGTATTTACTCCCAGCCAATATACATGTAACGGATCAATCTTAGAAATATGGCAAAAACTACGACATATTCATGCTACCATTTCTCTCTCTCTTTTTTTATTCAATCTTGATTATTTTTTTCTGAGAACAGCTCACACTGGTGGAGATTCAAACCATTTTGATCACAGTAGTGAGTACTTTTATTTATTATTATTATTATTATTTCATGTTACCATGATGAGGCTTTTTCAAAATAATATTAAGATTGAAACTGTAAAGCAAATTGGGGCAACTATTGACTTTAAATTTCAAATTAATCTGTGTAATTCTATATGTACGCCTCTCTTTATACTCTTAGAAATAAAATAATAATGCAATTGGTCGACTCGATATGAATTGCGTGAATGATTTTTCTTAGTTTAATGTGGATTTTGAATTCTTAAATTTTGATAAGCACAAATTAAACTTGGAAGAGTTGTGAAGTACAATGTATAAAAAATTTTCATGTACAATAAGTTCCCAGCTTGAAGCCTGAACTATTTGTGTGTACTGTTAATAAAGTCATATATATCTAACGAACATCTGCTAATGTGGAGTACCGGTGGTATTTACAAATTATATTTAGTTTTTGAAATTTAAATTATATCTACATGATGGAGTGTTTTTCCAAATAATGTCAAGAAAGGAACGATGTAAAGCAAATAGCTGCAATAATGTAGTCTTCTCCGATTTTTTTTTTTTTTTTTTTTTGGGGGGGGGGGGGGGGGAGAGGGCTACAACTCCTTAGGATCTCCGTAATGGTGCAAGTGCAGGAGTGATTCACTGCCGCACAGATTTCGGCACAAATTATCAGTAAGTGGGTATTTTATTAACAAATCTTACCTGAACTCATAAAATGTAGTTATGTAAGACGTGAATTGGTCCAAAAATATACAGAACAATCCGTATATCAGTTTATTTTTCGTGTATGTCAACATCACAACTTGAATTTATCCGCCATGTTCACTGACCTTGATCGATTTTATTTTGGGACAACCAATGAGAATTCGGGATCAAGGGGAGCGGATCTTACAGGATTTCCCTTATTTTAAGCGTAGATATTACTGTTTATGAAAAAAAATGTCACATAGAAAGGTTTTATTTATCGAAGTTTAGTGATACCATACTACACAATCATTTATCAACACCGACATTTGCTTTATCAAGTGATTCTAAAATTCAAGCGCAAGTCTCAGTACATCACGCGAGAACGGTCATGGCTGCGGAGGTGAAGACTGGTAAACACGCAGATTCATTTTACTTGGTTTTCGCGTATAAAGGGCTATGATGTTGATAGTGAATAAAAATTCCGTCTTATTGAAAGTAAGTTGTATGTAAAAACAATTTATTTTGCCTGCAGTCGTCCGTATCTAAAAAATAAATTTGCACCATTACGGTGATGCAGTAGAATTGTAGCCCTCTCCCGTGAAAATATCAGATTAAAAAAAATCCAAGAGGGCTACATTATTGCAGCTAAGCAAATTGATGCTGCTATTGACATTAAAATTTAAATTATTATTTTGTGTAATACTAAGCCTGTCTCTCTTTATACTCTTTGAAAAAAATGATAAGACTATTCCATATGAATTGCGTGAACTTTCTCAGTTCAATGTGAGTCTTGAATTCTTAAGTTTTGATAAACACAAGTTTGGAGAGTTGTGAAATAAAGTAGGAAAGCATATATGTAAACTCAGTTCCCTACCTTGAAACCCAAAATATTCGTATGCATACACTTTTGAATCATGTCAAATATATCAACTGAATTGCAAGTTCTCAATGAAGAAAGAAATTAACAGATTTTATTGTATATAAAGGAAAAAAAATCAAATACACAAACAGGCACAGATGAAATATTGATTACATCAGTAGAAATATCACATATAGTTTGTTTATAACGAGTCATTGAACATGTATTTAAGTAAGAATGTTCTTTGTGTGTGTGTGTGTATACCTACAAGCTATAGCTAAAACTGCATTAGGAAGGGCTATAATCCTATGGAAAAAAATCATGTATAGAAGTGGGGTACTCATTGTGTTATATTTGAGCTTTTCTAAATATAATTCTATCTCTAAGATGTAAGGTAAGACGTCTCATATCGACATTTTTATATTTGTAATCTGTTTATTCACGAACATATCAATGTTATTTCGAAGCACTCTCCAGGCCAAATCTCCCAGGAATTCTTAATATCAGATCAGGCTGTTTTCAACTGAAAAAACACCTCATAAAGCAGAAAAAAAGATGAATTATTTTTTTTTTAAAGAAAGGGCACTATTTTACTTCAAAATCAGGACATCCTTTCACAAGAACGATATAACACTTTGGATTATTAATTACAATGAAATGCAGCGAATTTTTCAGTCTCTTCAACAGGACTGTGTTTTTACTCTATCTTGTATAGTCATTATTTATGCTATATAAATCCATTTAATATATTGATCACCCTCGATTGTGGAAATTTTATTCAGTATTGGGGACATACGAATGAACCCCACACCCACAGTATTTTATATCAGATTCCAATGTTTAAAATTATCGATGTTTATTTAATATTTGGATCGGATATTTTCATGTATGGCGTGATGCTGTCCTTGAGATAAATTTAAAATTAGGTGTAATCATTTTTTTCTTTTTTTTTTTTTTTTATTTTGTTCCTTAAGGGTTTGATAGTATTTTTGACTTTTACATTTAACATGTAACTGAAAATAATAAAATCATTGTCTAGCAAAATTTGAATCTTAGTAATTCATAGTACGAGTCTCTGTATCCTCCAGCCAGCATCCGGTCAACAAAATGCGGGAAAATTTCATGTACAATCTTACGTAAATAATTTTACATTTTTAAATAGATTTCTTAAACTAGTTTAGGTATTACTTTATTATTCATTATAATTAGTCACGTCTGTAAATGAAATCAACTTTGACAAAATAAAATTCTTTATATCTACAAGCATAATGTTACCTCATTTATCTGCTTCTCATGTCGTGTCGTGCAAATCCTGATTGTATATATTTAATAATTGAATATATATTAATGGATATATTTTGTTTCTTGTAGTCCTGAATGCTTGCAGACCCTTACCAGCTCCTGCAGATGGACAAATTAACTGTGCAGATTCCACGATATTTTAGTGAGTATTCAGCGTTTAAATCAGAGACATGTTATTTATGTCTCTGACACAGGAGTTTCTTATCCAAGTTAATCTCTATCATTATATCTAGAGACAGAAAGAGTGAGACAAGAAACCCTGTGTCTCTGACAAATGTAAGCCTTAAACCTGATAAGTCAATATTACAACGATATTTTCTGAAAAAAAAATGTTTTATTCATTTGCAGAACTTGTCTCTGATACAGACATATACAGATATATTTCGGTTTTAATATTTAAACTTTTACAGTCGTTGTACAGCGCATTGCAACTCTGGATATCAATTTGATAATGGAGACACAACAATACAGAAAGATTGTGATCCTATGACTGGACAGTTTTTTGATGGCCCAACTTTTCCAAAGTGCATACGTAAGTAAAAACATCTTTTACTTAAATGCAACCATTGCCACTTGTTTATTCCCACACAATTTTCTCACTGATAAATTGTCTATGTAGGATTTTCCATACAGCCACTTAGGAATCATTTATCATACACATGTGGTTTTAAATGTAATTTTATGAACATTTAAAGCAATACCATTCAAATACAATCGTAATGAATTGTCAGCTTGTCATGTTAATAATTTTTATTACTACCATCCAGTACTTAACAATGATCTTAGAAATATGGCCAAATTTATGAAATATGCATGCTTATGCTTTTCTCTGAATATTTCTTTTTAAACAAATTGGGTTTTTTTCTGAAAACATCTGCTGGTGGTGGAGTTTCAAACCCTTTTGGTCCCGGTGGCAATTACTTTTAGCTTTCGAAATTTTAATTATGTCTACATCATAAACCTAATTCCAAATAATGTAAGAATAGGAAGTGTGTAAAGACACGACATGAGTCATGAGAATGAAGCCCACAAGCACAACATTCAATTACATACTCCAATGTTTACATTTATCGAGGTTTATCAAATATTTGGATCGGATCCTTTCACGTATGTCGTGATATTGTCCTTGAGATAAATTTATAATTTGGCGTAATCATTTTTTCTTGTTTGCTTTCACTTTTGGTCTTAAGGGTTTTAATTACTAGTATTTTTCAGTTATCACTATTAATCATTACAGTAATTGACAAAACGACGCAAACTACTAATTCCACTTCTGAGGTATATAAAGGTCCGTGTTTGCTTTCCTTACAATTTGTATTGATTCAATGAATTTTTATCTTCATTATTGTTCGTTATCTTCATATTTCACAGAAAACAAATTATGTTTATCTGAAACTTAATTTCAAATTATTACGTACTTGTTCAGAAAGGTTTAAATAATATTTTTGAAATACTGATAAAAACCTTTGCACTTATGATTAACAATATGTCGAAAACAATATTTTGAAACCAGATAAAAGTATCAAATACGCATTATTCATGTAACGGAAAATAATTTAGTTATTGCCTAGTCAAATCTGCATCCGAGATCTTCATAGTATGAGTCTCTGTATTCTCTAGGCACCATCCAGTCAACAAAAAGTGGGAAAGTTACAATTCTAAATAAATAATTTCACAAATCATTTCTGACAAATAAAACTCTTGACATCTACAGCCATAAAGTTACCTCCTTTATCTGCTTCTAGTGTTGTGCAAAACATAAATGTTGATCTTTAGGAATTATATTTTTTTTTTCATATATAGCTCTTGTTTTTGTAGCACAAGGGGCTTGCAAAGCAGATTCCAATGTTTAAAATGATCGATGTTTATTTAATAGTTGGATCGGATATTTCCATGTATAGCGTGATGCTGTCCTTGAGATAAATTTAAAATAAGGTGTAATCATTTTTTCTTTGTTTTCATTTTGTTCCTTAAGGGTCCGATAGTATTTTTGACTTTTACATTTAACATGTTACTGAAAATAATAAAATCATTGTCTAGCAAAATTTGAATCTTAGTAATTCATAATACGAGTCTCTGTATCCTTCAGGCAGCATCCGTTCAACAAAATGAGGGGAAAATTTCATGTACAATCTTACGTAAATAAGTTTATATTTTTAAATAGATTTCTTAAACTAGTTTAGGTATTACTTTATAATTCATTATAATTAGTCACGTCTGTAAAGGAAATCAACTTTGACAAAATAAAATTCTTTATATCTACAAGCATAATGTTACCTCATTTATCTGCTTCTCATGTCGTCTCGTGCATATCCTGATTGTTTATATTTAATAATTGAATATATATTAATGGATATATTTTGTTTCTTGTAGTCCTGAATGCTTGCAGACCCTTACCAGCTCCTGCAGATGGACAAATTAACTGTACAGATTCTACGATATTTTAGTGAGTATTCAGCGTTTAAATCAGAGACATGTTATTTATGTCTCTGACACAGGAGTTTCTTATCCAAGTTCATCTCTTTCATTATACGTAGAGACAGAAAGAGTGAGACAAGAAACCCTGTGTCTCTGAAATGTAAGCCTTAAACCTGATAAGTCAATATTACAACGATATTTTCTGAAAAAAAAATGTTTTATTCATTTGCAGAACTTGTCTCTGATACAAACATATACAGATATATTTCGGTTTTAATATTTAAACTTTTACAGTCGTTGTACAGCGCATTGCAACTCTGGATATCAATTTGATAATGGAGACACAACAATACAGAAAGAGTGTGATCCTATGACTGGACAGTTTTTTGATGGCCCAAATTTTCCAAAGTGCATACGTAAGTAAAAACATCTTTTACTTAAATGTAACCATTGCCACTTGTTTATTCCCATACAATTTTCTCACTTATTAATTGTCTATTGTCACAGAGTGGCTGGCGGCTTCCCAAATTACAATTCGCTTTTTTTTTTTATAAAATAGTTTTATTTACAAAATATACAAAACACACGCGTTTTCTGCGTGGCTTAATGGCTCAATGGCTGAATGGTTCAATGGCATAATGGCACAATGGCTTAATGGCTTTACAGCTTTATGGGATCTATAATATAAATTAAAGTTAGATACAGACATAATGTACTTAATATACTTTGCTCATACTTGTACATTTTCCTGTACATCCACTAAGGTGCATTTTACTGCTCTATACATAATTATACTTAGTTGCATTTTACTGCACTATACGAACTGCATTGTACATATACTTCATTACTTCAATTTACTTTACAGAACTTTTACGTCCACACATAGACTAAGTGTACTACTTGTAGACAATAACTTTACTTTAAGACGAATATTATATACCATACTTTGTACATACAACACAATGTCTACATTATACATATACTCATACACTTATACTTTTACTTATAATATATATACATTACATGAGCAAATACTACTTTGAATCTAACTTACGAATGAAAATATAGAACAAAATTCTGTGGCCATTTCAGGAATAAAAACCGTCAATAAACCATATTAACTAATAATGATAAATAAAATACACTTACCAAGAATAGGTGGACCTCTGGTCATTAAATATAAAACAATTATTTAAACATACAGGGAAAACTTGAGCTGTCTTACAACACGACTACTCTGGTCAATTGCTGATCTGATTTCAGAATAGCACGGGATTTAAATCGCGGGGTAAAACCTGCTGAACAAGCTTAAAAGTATGGAGAACATATTGGGCAATAAATATTAGTTATACAGTAATTTGATAAAATATATGAAAAAAATTACGGACATAAATTGTGACACACAATTCCCACACAATTTTCTCACTTATAAATTGTCTATGTAGGATTTTCCATACAGCCACTCAGGAATCATTTATCATACACATATGGTTTTAAATGTAATTTTATAAACATTTAAAGCAATACCATTCAAATCGATCGTAATGAATTGTCAGATTGTCATGTTCATAATTTTTATTACTACCATCCAGTACTTAGCAATGATCTCAAACTCAGCGACTCATCACCTGAACGCACACACAGGTAACTCAGAATGAATGTTAAAAGTATATTAAATATAACAAGAAATACTATAAAATATACTCACCGTGGTCTGTTTTCCGTACAGAAAAGTACAAAACGGTTATAGTAAACCTGCTGTAAGTTTTAGGCGCATGCTGGTGCAAATATTAATAAAATTTATCCTGTCCCATAACTCTATGCCTTGCACATTGGACAGCTCTGCCGGGAATGACCTATAAGCTATTGTTACTTGTCGGCCAAAATTTTGCACAAAATTTTGGGAGCTAATAAAGAGGTGTTTGAAGGGTAATACTTGCAAAAAATACACGGGGTACCCAAAGGGTTAAACTAGTCTAGTGATTGTTACACAACTCCCTCCTTAAAGAAAATTGTCGTACAATTTTCCCGGAACAATCACTTCGTGTAAGACAAAATTTTTAAAATTCTGAACTTATTTACAATAATCTATATACATACTTTGAATTGTCTTCTACTGTCGTCTACTGCCGAGTTAGATAGTCTGCTCCCACGTTCTGACTTCCTTTTATTGCCACAATTTTGAAACAATATGGCTGTAGCTGTGATGCCCAACGCATCGATCTTGAGTTTTCTGTTTTTGTCTTGTTCAGGTACATTAAAGGTTGATGGTCAGTTTCCAGCACAAAGTCTTTTCCATACAGATACTGATGAAATTTCTGGATTCCCCAGACCACTGCAAGGCATTCCTTTTCAATTTCGGCATACAATTTCTCCCTCTCATTTAAATTTCTACTGGCGTGTGTCACGGGGAATTTTTCATCACTTCCATCGGAAGTAAAACTGCGCCTATTCCTTCGTCTGCAGCGTCAGTACGTAGAATAAACGATTGCTGGATGTCAGGTAGCTTCAGAATAGGTCTAGAACATAACAACTGCTTCAGAGAATCGAAAACTTTTTGTTGACATTCCGTCCATCGAATTCTATTAGGCTTATCTTTCTTTGTAAGATCAGACAACTGTATACCCTAACAAAAAAAAATACTATAGTTAACAATAGTTTACTATAGTTAACTTTAGTTAACTATGAAATTTTCTACATTTATCATGCCATGAAGAAGATTATGCATCAATCTACTGAAAATCGCCCATTTGCATCTTTCTGAATTGGTACAAACCCGCTGGTGTAGAAAATGCAGTCAATGGTTTGCTATACTATTTGTACCTGCCAATATCCTTTGCTTAATTCAGTTTCAGAGACAAACCTCTTTCCTGTTAACTTGGAAAAATATGCTGCCTGTATTAGCCATTGGCTCTGCATCGAAGACTGTGATGCTGTTAAGTTTTCTAAAGTCAATGCAAATCAGATTTGTCCCGTCTTTTTTCCTTGCAATTACAACTGGTGCTGAGTACGGGGAAGAAGAATGTTCAATGACATCTACCAGTAGCATCTTTTCTATTTCTTCTCTAATGACATTTTCTGTGCTGAATGGGATAGGATATTGTTTCATTCTCACTGGCTCCGCCGACGTCAATTCTACCTTATGCTTCACCAAGTTTGTAGTTCCAGGTATGTCCGTAAAAACTTCATTAAATTGTTCACATAACGACTCGCAGTCTGTTGCTATCTGGCCTAAGGCGTTCTGCAAAATGAATGTCATTCACTGATTCAGTCTGACAACCTGATGGCAGCAAAATTGAATCCTGTGCTTCATTGTTGTTTTCATCACTGAATCTATGAGAGAAACTGCCTTTGCTGTTAAACTTTCGACTTTCGACTCATCTCTCTCTACATATTTTTTAAACAAATTTGCGTGATACGTTTTAGTCTTGCCTTCATGGTCAACCTTGTAGTCCATAGGTCCTATCATCCGTATGACATAATAAGATCCTTTCCACTGCATGAGAAGTTTATTAGATTTCATTGGTAGGAGGACTAACACTTTATCTCCTTCTTTCATTTGATGATTGCTTGTTTTCTTGTTGTAATATTTGGGCTGACGTTTCTTAGCATTTTCTAGATGTTCATGGGCGATCTTGCATGTTTCTTCAAGTCTTTCTCTAAGATCAAAAACATATTGATATGTAGTTTTGACTTCTCCATATATAATGTCTTTGGTTAATAACACCTTAAGAATCATCATTGGTCCTCGAACAGAATGTGCATACCAAGGATCAAATGGAGAAAACCCGAGACTCTCCTGCGGTACTTCACGATATGCGAATAGTAATGGATTTAGATATTTATCCCAGTCCTTGGGTCTTTCTGCACACATCCTTTACAACATCTGTTTTAGTGTTCCATTAAACTTTTCCACGAGTCTGTTGCACATTGGATGGTATGGGGTGGTCGTGATTCGCTTAAAGGACAAAAGTCGACTCACTTCTTTCATTACTTCGGACGTAAAATGAGTCCCTTGATCCGATAGCATCTCAGTAGGAACGCCCACTCTACTAAAGATGTCAACCAGTGCCTCTGCTACACGCTTAGTTTCTATTCCAGGAAGTGCGATCGCCTCTGAATATCGGGTTGCGTAGTCAACCACTGTTAAAATGTATCTATTACCCCTATCAGTAACTGGCTGGAGAGGTCCTATAATGTCAACTGCAACTCGTTGAAACAGCTCAGTAATAAGTGGCATTTGTCCTAGTGGTACTGCACGAACTTTACCTTTGGGAATGGTTCTTTTTTGACAAACATCACACGATTTACAGAATCTATCGGTATCTGCTTGGATCCCTGGCCGATAAAACTCTGCCATAATTCTGTCAATTGTTTTCTATACTCCTAGGTGTCCGGCCATTATCGATTCATTTGCCAGCTAATCACCATGTCTCGATACTGTTTGGTTATAATGAGCTGTCGAAACACTTTTCCAATCTAAATCATAGGCTTGCTGAACTCTGTGTACAATAGTTCTCTTATGTAGTACATTTTAGAAGAACCTCCATCACTGAATTGCTTCACTGTTCCCTTGTCCGCCATTTCCTTAAGTTTCCTTAATGTCTTATTGTCTCTTTGCTCCTTTTGTAATTCCTCTGGTGATACATCTTGTATGGCACTTAAGACTTTTAAAGGTTTGTATGTTGATTGTTTCTTTTTTAGCTGACCACAAGTTTCAACTGCTGATGTGCTTCCTGTTGAACGAATCCATGTCAAATTTTGTTCATGTGGTTTCCTAACTCCTTGAATATTTTCAAGCATAAGGTCATATGATTGGCAGTCAAAACACCAAGCGCCAACATTCCCTGTAAAGTATGGAGTATCCACTTCTACTGTTGCAACCTCGGCTTTTATAACACGTCCATCGGCCAATCTCGTAGTACAGTTACTAGTTTGTCACCCACACAACCTTTCATGATTGGCATAATGATTTCACTTATTGCTACTGAGTCACCAGCACAAGGTAATATTTCATTTCTACGTACAGCAGATGTGTCTTGACGTCCTCTACCACGTCTGGAGTATCTAATATTGGGTCCACGTAAACTGCTGAAAGTCCCACTTTTTGGATCATTGAACTGATATTGTTTTGGAACAGTCTCTTGTTTTTTGTAGCACTAGCTATCCTGTTAGAAGACAACTTCCGATGAACACAGTCATAGGATTTATGTCCTACTCTGCCACATATGAAACACTTTCCTCCTGAATTGGATTTCGTTTGAGCCACTCTGCCAATGGAATGCTATTGTTTATCAGTTTAGAGTTTCCTGTCGGTGCAGGTCTTTGTGTAATGGACGAAAATGTAATGTTTCTTGCCTCCACAAATTGATCCGCGTAACGTGCCATCTCCTGAATGCTTGGAGGAATTTTCTCTTTCAAGAATAAGGCTAAATCCTTTGAGCAGCACAATATAAATTGCTCCCGCAAGAATAAATCCTTAAGTCCTTCATAAGTTTTCGTTCTCTTTGAAAGCCCAATCCATCGTTCAAGATAACTGTCCAATCTCACCGAGAATTGCATAAAAGTTTCACTTCCGTCCGGCTTTGATTATCTAAACTTCTTGCGAAACCCATCTTCCGTTTAAGAAGAGCCTTTTCCAGTTCATCAAAGTCAATAGCAGATTCGGGAGGAAGTTTTGAAAACACATCCAAAGCTTTTCCTTTGAGAAGGGAACTAAGATGAGCTTCCCAGTTATCCCTCCGCCATTTCTGTGATGTCGCATAAATTTCAAAACGTTGAATGTAAGCGTCAATATTATCCTTCGAATCATCAAACGCAGGAAGTTTTGGTCCTTTTATTGGTTGGTGCATCTCTGTGCCGAGCAATGAGGAGTCCAGTACTTTGTGAGATTTTTCAGTTGCTAGTACTTGGAATTTATGATCTCGTTCCATTTCCACTATCTTGCGTTTGTGTTCGGAATCAGCAAAGAGTTCTTTTAGCTCTTCCATCTGTCGAATGTGTTCTCGTTCTTCACATTCTCTTTCTATGCATTCTTTTTCCATCTGAAGCTGAAATTCACGTTCCTCTCTTTCTTCTCTTTGTCGTTCTCGTTCATCACGAAATGTGGCTTGTTCCTCCTTCACAAAGTTTTGTAGAGCCTCTCCTTTTAATCCCATCTGAGTTCCAAGTTCTAGTAATTCTTGCATTTCCTTCAATGTACACATGATGGAATGACTATGCTGAACTACCTTACCAATTGAAGTCCAAAGGAATAATAGTCTCGCTACTTATCAAAGATCTTATTCAGCTTACCTTCACTTAACCTTGGAATAGCTACTCAACTCTACGCAACGCTAACTATAATAATGAAAAATATAAATCAAAATTAATCTTGGAAAAACCTTCACCATTGAAGAATTCTAGTTTGATTTAAAAAGAGAGTCTGTCACCCAACCGCTGCCTTCAAGTTTGTAACATGGATGAGCTAGGCTTCCATTTCAAATCAAAACTAAGAGTTGCTTCAAGGAAAACAAGAATTCATTAACACCCCCCCCCCCCCCAAAAAAAAAATAAACTAATAAATCACACAACCACACACACGCACACTCCTTTAAATGATTATAAAAAATTGTTGTTTACAATGAAGAGAAAAAAATGATCAAAAGATATTTAAAACTGTAACCAACACGTGTTCTCGATTATCGATCTCAAACATATCAAAATATTGCCAGTATTGTCCATATCAATATGAAAGTTCACTCAATTCAGTTCAACACTATCCTCCAAACCTCCGGGGCTGTAGTCCTAGACTGTGATTGGGGATCAGTGTACTAGTAATTCCCGCGCGTCTAATTCACGGACATCATTATCGACGTCTTCTTCATCAACATCATCATTGTCATCGACATCATCGTTGTCATCATCATCATCATCATTACATCATCACTGATGAGTGCCTGTCAAGGGGAATTTGTAGAATGAATGTTAAAAGTACATTAAACATGACTAGAAATACTACAAAATATACTCATCATGGTCTGTTTTTCGTGCAGAAAAGTACAAAACGGTTAAAGTAAACCTGCTGTAAGTTTTAGGCGCATGCTGGTGCAAATATTGACAAAATTTATCCTGTCGCATAGCTCTATGCCTTGCACATTGGACAGCTCTGCCGGGAATGACCTATAAGCTATTGTTACTTGTCGGTCAAAATTTTGCACAGAATTCTGGGAGCTAATAAAGAGGTGTTTGAAGGATAATACTTACAAAAAATACACGGGGTACCCAAAGGGTTAAACTAGTCTAGTGATTGTTGCAATATCTAAATTCTACCACAGCAATAAGATATATATCCGTATGTCAAATGTATCAACTGAATTGTATGTTCTCAATAAAGGAAGAAATTAAAAGAATTTAATGTATGTAAAGAAAAAAAAATAAATACCCAAACATGCACAGAAGAAACATTGATTAGATCAGAAAAAATATTACATTTAGTTTTCTAGTACGAGTCTTTTAAAATATCTTTAAGTAAGAATGTGTTTTTCTCTGTATATAACCAGAAGTTATAGCTAAAACAGCGTTAGGAAGGGGTAAAATCCTATGGGGGAAAATTTATGTGTAGTAGGGAAGTAGTCAGAGCAATATTTGTGTGTGTGTGGGGGGGGGGGGGGGGTATGTGAGGGTCTGTGTGCTTTACATATAATTCTATCTCTAAAATGTAAGATATGATGTTTCACATCCACAACTATATATTTGTATTCTGTTTTATACTGTAATTTTCAATACTCTCTTTCTCTCGCTCCCTCTCTGTCAGTTTGTCATGTTCAGAATTTGTATTTACTCCAATCAAGTACTCCGCAATAATCTTAGAAAAATGGCCAAATCTATGATATATACCTGCTCCCTTTTTTTCTAATTATTTATTTACAATCTTGTCATTTTTCTTTCTGAGCACAGCTGCTGGTGGTGGAGTTTCATCCCCTCTGGTTACCGGTGGTAATTAGTTTTTTTTTTTTTTTTTTTTTTTTTTTTTTTAATATGAATCTATCTCTAAGATGTAAGATAAAACGTTTCATATCGACAGCTCTATATTTGTATTCTGTTTATATACAAACATACCGTAATTTTCAATACCCTCTCGACGCCAAATCCTTTATCATTTTGATAATGGAGACAGAACAATAGAGAAAGATTGTGATCCTATGACTTGAATGTGTTTTTTCCAAAACGAATACGTAAGTTAAAACATCTTTTATAAAAAAAATTTGAAATAACCTTTGCCACTTGATTATTGCCACAATTTTTTTTTCATTAAAAATTCTCCATGTAGGATTTTCCATACAGCCACTTAGGAATCATTGTACAAACACATATGGTTTTAAATATAATTTCATGAACATTAAAAGCAAAATCTCTTTTTATACTCATACAAAGAGATAAAACTGATTAGATGATTAGGTATGACTTGGGTGCATTATTTTAACATCCCCAGTTCAATGTGGATTTTGAATTCCTAAGTTGTGAAATAAAATGTATGAAAGTATTTTGTTTACTCATTTCCCTAGCTTGAAACCAAAAATATTCGTACGCATACTGTTTTCAATCATGTCAAATATATCAACTGAATTTTAGTTCTCAATAAAGAAATGTACAGCGGTACAGATTTTGATGGATGTAAAGAGAAAACAAACATGCAGAGATGAAATATTAACTATATCAAAGCAAATATGACATTATCTTTTCTATAACGAGTCTTTTTTCATACCTTTAAGTGGGATTTTTTTTCTCGCTATATAACTAGTAGGTGTAGGTAGAACTGCGTAAGGACGCGCTATTAGTCTATGGGAAATTTTCATGTGTACATGTCGTACTGAGGAAGTCAGTGCAATATTTGTGTGTGTGTTTTTACATTTGATTCTATGACCAGTATTTTGGAGTTATCACTATTTATCATTACAATAATTGACAAAAGGACTCACACTTCATCCCATTTCTGACGTTTATAGAGGTCTATGTTTCCTTTCACTACAATTATATTGATTCAATGGACTTTTGAGCTTGATTATTGTTCGTTATCTTCATTTTGCACGGAAAAACAAATTATGAATATCTGAAACTTAATTTCAACTTATTATATACTTGTAGAGAAAGGTTGAAATAATATTTTTGATCTTCTGATGAACACCTTTGCACTTATGAATTACAATATGTCGAAAATAATATGTTGAAACCAGAAAAACAATCAAATACGCACTTAACATGTTATTGAAAATAAAATTAAAATAGTCATTGCCAAGACAAAGTATACGAGTAATCCCTAGAACGAGTCACAGTATCCTCCAGGCAGCATCCGATCAACAAAAAGCGGGAAAATTACAATCTTAAAGAAATAATTTTACAAATCAACTTTGACAAAATAAAATTCTTAATATACGGCCAGAATGTTACATCCTTCATCTGCTTATAAAGTCGTGTTGTGCAAACCCTAAATATTTATCTATAGTTATTATATATTTTAATACATCGTTCCTTTTTTGTAGCACAAGCTTCTTGCCAAGCTTTAGCGGCTCCTACAAATGGACAAATAAACTGTGGAGATTCCATGCCATTTTAGTGAGTATTGCAGCGTTTAATCAGAAACATGTTATTTACATGTCTCTGACACACAGGTTTCTCATCCATATTGATTTCTCTCTTTATATAGAGAGAGAGAGAGAGAGAGAGAGAGAGAGAGAGAGAGAGAGAGAGAGAAGAAGAAGCGATGTGTCTCTGACAAAAGTAAGCCTTTTACCTAATAAGTCAATATTACAACGGAATATTCTAAAAACAAATGTTTAATTCATTCGCAGAACCTGTATCTGATATAGATATTTTCGAAGGTAGACATATTTCTGTTTTTAATATTTAATTTTGTTTTAGTCGCTGTACAGCACAGTGCAACTCCGGGTATCAGTTTGAAAACGGAGACACAACAATACAAAAAGATTGTGATTCTATGACTGGACAGTTTTTTGATGGCCCAACTTTTCCAAAGTGCATACGTAAGTAGAAACATCATTTATAAACATGTATTCATTGCGACTTGATTATTCCGATACAATTTTTCTCACTTATAAATTGTCCATGTAGGATTTTCCATGGTGCCATGGGAGGAGTCATGGGTACATACACATTTGATTTTAAAATGTAATTTTATGAACATTTCAAGCAATACCATTCAAATACAATTTTAAAAAAATGTCAGTTTCCATTTTCTCTGTCGCCCCGAACGAAGTCGGGCGACATATTGCTATTGTACGCCTAAAAACATTGTCCGGGAATTTTCTCGCAGATGGCTTGGCTAATCTTCCTGAAACTTTCTGAAACTTTCCACAAAAGACGATCACTAATTTTATTTGTGCAGTGCAGACTTTCGGTTTCAAAATGGCAACCGTTGCTATGGAAACGTGCGAAAAGTGAGGAATTTTGTCCAGGAGTGTTCTCTCTGGTTCCTTGAACATTCATCACGAAACTTAATAGAAATGATGATCAGTAATTGTAGTTGTGCGATTCGCATTGAAAATTTTCAAATTGTCAATTGTTGCTATGGAAACAGAGGAAAAGTGAAAATTCTTTAATTTCGATTTCCTCAGTAACTGCTCAAGCAATCATTTTGAAACTTTAACGCATGATCCCTTGCATTGTGTCAAAGTGATTTCTATTTTTTTTTTAAATGAAATTGGCAGCACGCAGTTACCATAGAAACAAAACAGAAAAAGGGTACATGTATTATGCTCATATATGTTCTCAGAGGTGGCTTGGACAATCTTGATAAAACTTTATGTAAATTATAATTAGAAACTTTAGATACGCAGTCAACATTCATTTTTTTCTAAATTCCTACCGTTGCCATGGAAACGGCCGAAAAGTGAAATTTTTTTAATTTCTATTTTTTCAGTAAGTACGCAAGCAATTCATTTGGAAACTTTAAAGGTTTATTCCTTCTACGGGATCAAATTGTTTTCCGCAAAAAAATTGGAGCAGGACCATCGCTTCAGCCACCGGAACGAAGTCGTATTTTCGTTCACCTTAGTTTTGTACTCGAGCGTTCTCGCAGATGGCTTTCAAAATCTTCATGAAACTTTACAGAAATAAAAATCACCAACCCTAGTTGTGGATGGGATATTTTATATTTTCAAAGTTTGTCACTGATGACAGGCAAGGAACAAATTATTTAAGAAAAGTCGCGGTCACATGACCATTGTATGCTTTTAGAAGTTTCTTTTAATCAAAGTACTGAAGGGACTGATACGAGTTGGTTATCCAAGCTTAGCTAATGGGAATTGCTTAAGTAATGAAAAAATGAAATGTCTATTTAGAAACAGAAATTTAAATTTTCATTTGATTTCGCAATGTATTTTAAATTCTAATTAACAGATAATACTTTATGAAATTATAAGAAAACGATATTTTCTTTCTTTTTACAGTATAATTATACAAGTTATACATTTATTGAGCATTGCTACTTTATTTTAAGAAATGAAAAGAACTTGCACAACTATCATAAAATATATTAAAACCACAATTTTTATCATTCCTTATAGTGTATGCATCAAGTATGTTTTTGATAAGTGTCGTTTTTCTCTGATATTTTTTTTTCTTGAGTAATGCTTTATTTTCACATGCAGTTTTCAAATAAAATCCTGTTAACTAATAAAAGTAAAGTCAAAAAAGTCATTGCACATTTTACTACCCTTCCCCTCACACACACACACGCACGCACCCGCCTCACCAAGAATAACAACAGCATAAAATATTTCTTTTAACCCGAAATCAACCTCTGATCGACTTTAAATCTACTAAAGAACCAAAATTAATATTCATGAGAATGTGTTTGCCTTTGACTCAATTAGTTAATCGCCGAATTTCTGTGCTGATGAACAGAGATGTAAAAATTACTTTTTGTAAATCAAGTTTCCCTAATATATGAGTTTATATTAAGCTGCCGTGATGCTTTTTTTCTGTTTTGTGTGTGTAAATCATATTATTTACGATTACTTCATCTTAATATAAACCACTTGTTTAAGTTAAATTATTTCCGGTATCAGTATTGACTAAAACTAACGATATTATTCCTTCAATACAATTCAATTCTCCGGATATGTTAGTGTTAGTTACATGTATGAACATCTGTGTTCTGATGTATTTCATGTTCATCAATCAGAAAGAAAACAAAAAAGAGGTTTTTGAGGAAATCAAAATTATTATTAATAGAACAGAATAATACACTTTTAGACCATTTCTAATAAAGCCAGTTCGGGGCGACATGCGCTATTGCTTGCAATAGCAGACTTTCTAGTTTTATTTTGTATCTATTCCCATCCAGTACTTAGCAGTAGTCTTAGAAATATGGCCAAATCTATGACACATGCACGCTTCCTTTTTCTATTTTTTTTTAATTTACAGTCTTGTTTTTTTTTTCTTTCTGAGAACAGCTGCTGGTGGTGGAGTTTCAAGCACTTTGGTTACTGGCGGTAATTACCTGTAGTTTTCTTTTTTTTTAATATTAATTTTGTCCACGTGATGAAGCTTTTTTTGCAAATAATCTCAATATAAGAACTGTGTAGTGGATATTGAGGCCTCCATTGACTTCAAATTTAAATTATTAAGTGTAATGCTAAACATATGTCTCTTTTCTACTCTTCGAAAGAAAAAAAAATTATTAGACAATTCAAAGGGAATTGCGTGAATTATTATAACTTTCTCAGTTCAATGTGAGTTTTGAATGCTTAAGTTTTGATAAGCACAAATTTAGAGAGTTGTGATCAGAAATAAAATGTATGAAAGTATAGATGTTTACTCAGTTCCCACGCCTGAAACCAGTCTCTTTTGAATCATGTCAAATATATTAACTTAATTGTAAGTTCTCAAGAAAGAAAGACATAACATATAACAAATTTTAATATATGTAAAGGGAAAAAAATCAAATACCCAAACATGCACAGATGAAACATTGATTACATCAGAAGAAATATGACATTTATTTTTCTATTACGAGTTTTTTTAACACATCTTTATGTAAAATTGTTTTTTTCTCTATATATAACTAGTAGGTATAACTAAAATTGCGTTAGGAAGAGCTATAATCCAATGGGAGAAAATCAAGTATGGAAGGGGGATACTCAGTGTTATATTTTGGGTTTTTTTAACATATGATTCTATCTCTATGATGTAAGATAAGACGTTTCTTATCGACAGAGCCACTTAGGAATCATTGTACGTACACATATGATTTTAATTGTAATTTTATGAACATTTAAAGCAAAACCATTCGAATACAATCGTAATGAATTGTCAGTTTGTCATGTTCTGAATTTGTATTAGTACTATCCAGTACTTAGCAATAATCTTAGAAATATGGCCAAATTTATGACATGTGTATGCTTCCTTTTTTCTAATTTTTTTTTTAACAAGTTTTTTTTTTTCTTTCTGATAACAGCTGCTGGTGGCGGAGTTTCAAACCCTTTTGGTCCTGGTGGTAATTACCTTTAGTTTTTGAAATTTTAATTATGTCTACATCATAAACCTATTTCCAAATAATGTCAAGAAAGAAAGTGTGGTAAGCAAATTAAGGCCACTATTGACACTTAAATTTGAATTATTTTGTGTAATAATGGACATATGTCTCTTTTTATATTCATATAAAGAAATATAAATAATAAGATGATTTGGTATGACTTGGGTGCATTATTCTAACATTCCCAGTTCAATGTGGATTTTGAATTCTTAAGTTTTCATAAGCACAAATTAGGAGAGCTGTGAAATAAAATGTATGAAAGTATATATGTTTACCCAGTTCCCGAACTTGAAACAAAAATATTCGTATGCATACTGTTTTCAATCATGTCAAATGTATCAACTGAATTTCAGTTCTCAATAAACAAATATTAAGATTATAATGTACGTAAAGGGATAAAATCAAATACGCAAACATGCACAGATGAAACATTAACTATATCAAAAGAAATATGACATTAACTTTTCTATTATGAGTCTTTTATCATACCTTTAAGTAGCATTTTTTTTCTCTGTCTATAACTGGTAGGTGTAGGTAAAACTGCGTTAGAACGCACTATAATTCTATGGGAAAAATTCATGTGTACAAGTCGTACGGAGGTAGTCAGTGCAATATTTATGTGTGTGTTTTTACATCTGATTCTGTGACCAGTATTTTTGAGTTATCACTATAAATCATTACAGTAATTGACAAAATAACTCACACTACTGATCCCACTTCTGACGTATATAGAGGTCCGTGTTTGCTTTCCTTTCAATCTGTATTGATTCAATGGACTTTTGAGCTTGATTATTGTTCGTCATCTTCATATTTCGCAGACAAACAAATTATGTTTATCTGGAACATAATTTCAACTTTTTATATACTTTTAGAGAAAGGTTGAAATAATATTTGTGAACTTCTGATGAACATCTTTGCAGTTATTTGTCGAAAACAATATTTTGAAACCAGCAAAAACAATCAAATACGCATTATTCATCTAATTGAAAATAATATAGTCATTGCCTAGCCAAATTTGCATCCGAGAACTTCAGAGTACGAGTCTTTGTATCCTCAAGGCAACATCCATTCATCAAAAAAAATTACAAATGAACTTCGACAAAATAAATTCTCGACATCTACAGCCATAATGTTACCTCCTTTATCTGCTTCTGTCGTGTCGTGCAAATCCTATATGTTTATCTTTAGTAATTATATATTTTAATATATAGTTCTTATTTTTGTAGCACAGGGGGCTTGCAAACCTTTAGCAGCTCCTAGAGATGGGCAAATAAACTGTGGAGATTCCACGATATTTTAGTGAGTATTGCAGCGTTAAGTCAGAGACATGTTATTAATGTCTCTTAAATAGAGGATTCTTATCCACATTGATCTTTATCTTTATTCGAGTATGTAGAGAAAGAGAAAGGGAGATAAAAAGCCCTAAGAGTCTGAGAAAAGACAGTCTTTAACCTGATAAGTCAATACTTCAACAGAATATTGTGAAAAAAAATTATTAATTTGCAGAACCTGTTTCTTATATATACAGATTGTTTCAAAGGTACACACATGTGTTTAAAATTTAACATTTTGCAGTCGCTGTACAGCACATTGCAACTCTGGATATCAATTTGATAATGGAAACACAACAATACAAAAAGATTGTGATCCTATTACTGGAATGTTTTTTGATGGCCCAACTTTCCCAAAATGCATACGTAAGTAAAAACAAAACAACTTTTATTAAAATTTCAAATAACCGTTGCCACTTGATATTATTCCCGCACAATTTTTTTCACTTATAAATTGTCCCTGTAGGGTTTTCCATGGTGCCACTTAGGAATCATGGTACACACACATTTGGTTTTTATAGGTATTTTCATGAACATTTAAAGCAATACCATTCAAATACAATAGTAAAAAAGTTGTCAGTATAACATATTGATATTTGCAGCAGTTTCGAAATGGAATAAGTATAAAATGTCATTCTACGTGACGCCAAAATACATAAAATTTTATATGTATATACGTGTAGTTTGTTTTAACATAACTTAGGGCATAGACTTGTAAAAATTATGAAATTGTGGATATGTTGACCTATGAATTAAACAAAAATGGCAATTGCTAGTAAACATAAACTCAGTCTTTGCATGCTCATTGGCAAGTATCTGAAATTGATTCTGTTTTGTTCTAAATTTCAGCAAAGTGTAGCCCAGCCTGCCAGAATGGGCTCACTTGTGTGAAACCTAACATCTGTTTATGCGGGACTTTGCAACACGGTTAAAGTGACCTCAAGCATGTTGTCTCAAAATTGAATCTTACATACATTTCAATTTACCCTCTTGCAAATAAAATGCCACAATTGTAGATCTAATGTTTTTTTTCTCTCTTAATTATCTTGGTGTTAGTTTACTTATATATAGCATGGCCAGAGAAGTTACTTTAGTTGATGTTAACTGTAAACCAACAATTATTCGCGTCATCTTTTATTTGGAATTTGTCAGTTTGAAATCAATCCGCCACGATTAATTTTCGTGACTAAGGAATTATTATATTTAAAGAAATATACGAATAAATAGTTCGCGGCGACTAATATTTGCGAGTTAAAGTAGGTCGCGAAACTCGCGGATATTTCTTGCATGCGAATAAAAGTTGGTTTACAGTAACTTACATGTATTTCCCCCCCTGGGGACGCGCTTAATCTTGTAAAGCATTGTTTAATATATGATGCTGGATAATGACAACAATGGTTGTTGAGCGTGGTTGAAGGAAAATTAGTGATTCCTAGTGCTAGAAACAGTGTAAGCAAGTGTATGTCTATGTCATTTAATTACTGATTATTCACAGTTTAGTTAATGCGAAAAACAGTGATCTTAATGAACTGAGAAAATGTCAACAAAAACCATCCCCCCTTCTTACAATCCTAAAATTGAAAGTTAATAACTCCTTAAGCAAAGACTCCTAGCATGGAATGAAGTCACACAGATAAAAAGAAACAAGGTGTTCCTAAAGCTTTTTCTCCTCCTGAAAATGATGAGTCTCAGATAGTCTCAGATACAAGAAAAAGTGTTTGATCGGCTGAACTTGGATAGTCTAGAAATAGAGACAGGTGTAAAAACATTGAGTTTTTGGACAAACAATTAGCCAATGATGATGACAGATATCTTAGAGAAATTTGAAGAATATAAAAGGTCTGAAGGACAGTTCAATAATGAATACATAATCATTTTTTATGCCAAATAGGGAAAACTTTAGAAGAAAGAAGAAAAATTTGAATTTACCCCCAGAGATTTATTGACTATACGTTGTTTTACGTCCCATTCGAGAAATTTTCACTCAAATAGAGACGTCATCAGGTATCGGTGAAGGTCTTCATAGACCTATACGCGGCACTCAGGGTCATTGGACAGTGAGGGTTCTTTATCGTGCCCACACCTATCGCTACACAGGACCTCGTTTTTCTAAGGTCTCATCTGAAAGACCCGTGACTTTCACTTCTAGTGTCAGGCGCTTGGCGAAGGAACAGTCACTTCCTATGGTCCCGTCGTAAGTTTGACGTGGCGCGGCGATCAAACACCTCTGTCAAAAATTGCTCGATCGTACCGAAAATAAAACATGACCTAGATATTTTTGTGATAAATCTGTATACCAAATTTCATTTTAGTATGTGCAACGTCTGCGAAGAAAGTGAACGGACACTGTTGCTGGACCGACAGACAGACCGACAGACGGACAGAAGCAGAGCAATATGTCCTCCATTTTCGAAGGGGGGCTTAAATACTAGTATAAATACTTGCTGCAAACCTTCAACTATATGTGAATTTCACGATAATGTTTACATTTGCAAATGCGTTCCTTTATACCTGTTTAATACTATATGAACAAAGCGGATAAAGAGGTTAATTACATGACCATAAATTCGTTTCTTAGACAAAAACTGTCGACGTAATTTTACAGTGACGTCATAAGTGATCGATGTTTTCAACACAATTTATGTCGATAAGGTTTGAAAAATAAATCATGGGTTTTTAACATTGGTAAGCATATATTTCTTTTTATAAATCAGCCACAAATGTAAATATAAGGTATCACTTTTAAACATTTATCGCGATTGGTATGGGTTCATGACTACATAATCCATCTGAACAACGACATAATTTATCTGTACGAAGAAAAACACAATCAAATATTTAATTCGTCTGAAGAAATTTTTAATTCTTAACAAATATTTAATCATCATCAAAAAGTTCGATGTGCAGAACAAATGTCATTTTGTCTATTTGACTATTCAGCACAAACAAATATTCAATTCGTCTAAACATGTCTTTGCTTTAACAAAACAAGCATTTAACGTTTAAAGGTGCTTGGACACAGATTTGAAGTTAATATTTTCTCAGATTTTCTGTATAATTTCATGACTTATATGTTGCTATAGCATTTCATACTAAAATATAATAAAAATCCTATTTCATCTCGAAGTTATTGAAACTTCAAATTTCTGGACGCGTTGGATTGGCACATCCTTGCGCTTTCACATATTTTAATTTTATTCTTAATACTTAAGAAAAGTGGCAATTTTTGTTGTGTATTAATGAAAAATATTAAAACTATAACCCAGAAAATTCAGAGTAGAAATGTTCGAAAGCAAAACCCACTCACAGTAGTGTAACTCCGTGCTCAGTGGTGTGTGCAGAGTTTAACAATTGAACACAACCGGTGAATCGTAAACATTAACAATAACAGAGCTCGTGCACTGTTTACAAAAACAGTTTTCGTTTCACGGGTGTGTTCAATTTGTTAAACTCTGTACACATCACAGAGCACGGACTGAGAATACTGATGAGTTGGTTTTGCTTTCGAACATTTCTACTCTGAATTTTCTGGATTATAGATGTGCTATTTTTCATTAATACATAACAGAATCGCTTCTTTTCTTAAATATTAAGGATAAAGTTAAAATTTGTGTACCAGGGTAAGTGCAAAGATGTGTTAATCAAAAACGTCCCGGAATTCGTAGTTTCAATAATTTCCAGATAAAATAAGTTTTTAATTATATTTTGGTGTGAAATGCTATTGCAATATATGTCGTAATATTATACAGAAAATTTGAGAAAATATGAAATTCCAATCTGTGTCCAAGCACCTTTAAAGTATCTAATTCGTACGTGATTCTCTAGAACAACGAGTCTGTCCAAGTAAATGATATACATTATCATAATAAAAACAAAATCTTTTTAATAAATAATTTTATTCATCGGATCAAATAAACAGTACTGTTTTCTTTAATCAGGCCCTTCAAAGGTGGTCTACATAAACTTTTAAAATAAAAAAAAATATCCCAAAGAATCAGTAAAAGATTTTATTGTTAATTAAAATGTGCACACAAAAACTACTAATAGTATGCGACAATCAAAGCATTAAGATTTCCAAGATTAAGTTTTTTCTGTACATTTCACAAAATTTTAACAAATTGTATTTCTATATATATATATAAAAAGAGTACATTTATAAACAACACAGGCAAAATAGATTTAAAATGTCTGTTAAAAGTTTTCAACTATGATCTGTATTTATTTCATTATTATTAGATTTAGCAGTTTGCATACACACTGTCATTTTGCATGTATTCAGCAGCAGCGTCATGACAAAGCTGGTATTCGTCCTAAAAGAGATAAAATACCATCAGAATTTTATTTCTGTTCAGATTTTTTCGATATGAAAAAAAATTATGTTCAACACTGTATCTAGATATAATGTAAAAGACAAGTAATGAATAGTACTTAAATATAATCGAGTTTACAAAATTAAGAAAACACGCAAGCCTTACTTTTCTAGACAGTAATCTTATACATGATTGTGAGATAATGGTGCATCAAATCAAACACTAAATGTGTCATCACAATATTTCGGTTGAGGTTTTCAAAACATGGCTGACGCAAAATAATTCCTGAATCTTCCCTCCAGATCCCTGCATTTCTGCACGAGACCAGAACTGAATTTTTTATGAGATAAAAAAAACATTAAAATATTTTATCTCATAAAAAATTCTGTTCATTTTAAAAATGTTTGTACCAGATTCATTAAAATTGAGGACGTGTTAATTTTTTAATATACTGTATTTAAGGGCAAGTAAATAAGCTCCGCACGTGATTTTCAAACACTTGCTTGACCTCGACCGAAACAAACGTCTATGCCTTGCTTGATTCCTATAGGTTTTTTTCTGGAAGGGGGGGGGGTTGCTTAAATGTTTATAAAGAATTGTTTCACAAACTTCTGAAAACGAAACCTCTCAAAACTTTTTAAATTCAGACCTACTCAATGAAGTGCCATTTCGTTAAAAATTTATGCATTTAGCAAATTTAATACTGCAGTGCAACCTAAAGACCCCTTTCTAGCAGTCTAGAAAAATAATTAAAATTTCAATTATCGTCCAATAATCAGAAATGAAAACTAACCAAAGTCGATACAAACTCTGGTCTTCGGATCCGAAGTTGCCTTGTGATGGTGAAGATGTCTACTTCTCGATCCATAGAGAGTTGTTCCAGAGCATTATAAACCACACAGAATGCTCCACAACGTGTGGCGCCATCACTGTAAAAGATAAACAGGATCCAATTTTCTTCTTGTGGTAGATTTCAATATTCAGCTACACAAAAGTGAATGTTAGTGTGCTAATACGTATTCCAGACAATGAATTAAATTTTCATGTCCAAATCCATTTAAGGACTTATACCTCCAATAAAATGTGGACCTTTGTCTCTTTTTGTGATGCTATGTTTGATTTCAGTCTACATGTTTAAACCAACTGACTAAAATAATAAATCTAACTTACCTTGACAAAATAACAACCCTTCCTTCCTTGTGCTTGATCTTTTCAGATTTTGTTTCTTTGATTAAATCCAGCAAAGCTCTTTTATCTATTGTCATTTTCCCTTCTTTCCAAGTCTTACTTTCTAGTACTGTAATCCCCATAGCCCTGCCTCCCTATAAATATTTCAATGATTTATGAAGTAGAATAAGAAATATGTAAATAAGGCACCCACATCACCACTGCTGAAAAATATTTGTTCAGAAATTAAAATTATATTACACCTCTGGCTGTAAGACGATATTTCTTGATGCATAGTTTGTAGAATTTGTCGAGGAGGCCAATTTGATGGTAAAATTTCCAACGGTTTTATGTTCAGATTTCGTTGGAAGCCAGAGAGAGGTCTGGAAGAAAAGAGTATTTTAAGTATATCTATGTTTGTATGTAATAGATAAAAACTTTTTGCATTTTAAGTTAAAAAATATGTATTTCAACATAAATAGTTGTTTCGATTCTTTCTAAATTTTGCAAATACATGTATGTACATTTTGTTTTACTTCTATATACTTTACTATAGAGCGTGGTAATAAGTAATAAAATTATTCATAGGCTGCTATTTATTTTCAAATCTTTGATCGCTATATCCTACAGATTTCAAATCTTTTATCGGACACATGAAAACCACAACGCGGGCATCAAAGTCCCTGATGAGTCTGAGAAAGTCTTCAGTATAGTCAGGAAGTGGGTACTGAGCGCTGATCAGACTGTCATTTTCAGTGAAGGACTGAAAGTTAACAGGTATAGAAATTGTAAAACATCTTGTTTTCTTTTTGTAGGATATTTGTAAACTTTAATGCATCCTGTTTTCTTTTTATAGGATAATTGAAAACATTAAGGTTTGAAGAACAAATGTCTGTTTTCTTGTTCAGTCTTAAAAAAAAGTTATTTTATAACGAACGTCCTTCAAATAGAAAGAATACTAAAGAGACATAACATCAAAATCATTTTAATACACTATTTCATACATGTAATAATCATACCATTATTCATTTAATTAAAAATTAAACCTTATTTCAAGACTATCTCAGCATGAGTTTTTATATATATCAAGGAATTTAATCTTTGCCGTTAAATACATGTGTATGAGACCTGAAGAAGAACAGCGTTGTAGTACGTGTTCCTTCCCTTAGTATAGGACAAATAGCAAAGAAATTCTTCCACTGAAAAGGGAAACGTATAATCAAAAATAAGAAACGAGATATTACAATGGAATCTAAATAATATTTTTTTTCTGCTTTAATTCGAAGGTGATATATTGATGAAAAGAGTAATATAAAGGATCTTCAAAAACAGGAACTTATGGCTTCTTTGCTAATGCATTTTCTAATCTAATCGCCGAAATATGGCTGAAATATTGCCGAATCGGCGTTAAACAATAAACATTCAATCTTTCAATCTAATCTAATTGCTCTTGGTATACCTGGTAGAACACTCTCTGTATAGTTTGCTGATACATTTGTTCGGCCAGATTCGTAATCTTTCTCTGTGTATTCTTTACGAAGAGACAGTAACTCCTAAAAAGACAAGACTTATAATGCACAATATTTCACTCGAGGAATTGATGAAGATATATATGAAAGATTCTTTCTGGTATCTTAACTTTAATAAACGTACCTATTTTTCTTTTAAATGCTTACGAAAACTAAAACATCTGAATGAACATGCATCACCTGAAATTCTGAAGTCAAGGAGGAATTCCTTGTCACTTGTCCACTATTGGTGTAGATTTTATCTTCGAACGCCTTTGTAAACGAGGAGGGTGACAAACATCTTGATTTCCCATTAAAAGTTTCACATAAAGCAAGGTATACTGCTTTATACTGGTCCTAAGATGACGAAAATATATACTAAAAATAAAGATTTTTGATAGTATTTTCTTAAATTGGCTTACATTCATCTACAACCTATAAAGATCACCGAGATTTGCTTTATGTTTGTTTGTTTGTTGTTTAACGTCCCTCTCGAGAATTTTTCTCTCATATGGAGACGCCACCACTTGCCGGTGGGGAGCTGCAAATTTTGACCTATGCTCGGCATTCAGGGCCATTGAGCAGTGAGGGATCTTTTCCGTGCCAGCACCTTTACAGATTTGTAAATTGAATAGCAATTACACAATACATAGACAGAAACTTGTAGATTTAGATAAATTATTCTTTTTTTACAGATTCATATTTTAATCAGCATTGTTTGTGATTATATTATTCTCAATAAAGAAACAGCATTGCATGGCAGATTTAGGTTTTGTCTCAGCTTATTTGCCCATCTTTTCAATAGCTGTATCTTACATATCAAATGTTAAAGCAACTGTCTGTTTAAAATGATGTAATTATAGAACACAGACTATTGCAAAAAAAAAATTGTATTATTTCACTGAACACAAACTTAGACAAAGTTTATTAGTAAGTGCTATATGTTCTGAGAATCTTTTATTAAATGATAGTCCTATTCAAATAATTTACTTCTAGAAATCGAAAAATATCATACGTTTTATTTTAAATTGTTATTAATTGGTCATAAATTTAAAAGGAAAACTTTTATATTTACACAAAGAACTTAAAAATTTGCGATAAAATCATGTGACATTTGTGTGAAAGAAAATAGCTCTCTCAAAAATGCATAAGTTCTCTTCATTTATTTGTTTGTACAATATTAGATTTTTAACGACTGAATGATTGGAGAATATTAAAGCCACCTTGTAATTTGGAGGAAAAAATCAAGAAGAAATTATGTAAAAAGGAAATTAATTTGAACGGTACAGGGAAATTTTTACAGCTAATGACTATTGAACACCAGTCAATGATTTAGAGGAAGTTAGATTTGATATGTACCTCTACCTTTTTGAACCAATGTGGGTTTTTTTTTCTGAAATAATAAGGAAACAAAAGAACCCGATCTCCTTAAGTACCTCGTAAGTATGATCATACAAATGAAAAGAGACTGTGCTATTAAAGTGGGAAGTAAATAAATTACAGTGTATTTAGGGCATGACAGGAACTTTGTTAAAAAAGAAAACAACTATGTGTTCTCTACATCGATTACATGTATAAATATGGCATTTTGGAAATGTTCACATAAAAAAAAAAAAAAACAGATGAAAATCTTAAAATTATTCATGCAAGTTTCATGATATTACATGTACATGCTCACTGTAATTATTTTAACTTTCATGTGCACGGAAGTCCAAATAGATTCTGTGAAGTTTTTTTTTATTATCTGCAATGATAAAATTCTAAATAATTTAACATTCAATAAACTCACATCGCCTTGTATCATGTTCATTCTGTCTTTTCTCATGGTCCTGACGTACATCGGTACATTAACTTTACCATTTTTCTCCCCTTCCCGATAGAGGGCGTCTAAAGCTATGTAAGTTCCGGTTCTTCCAATACCTGCACTGTTAATTTATCATACAACAAGTAGAAAATCTCTTTTATTAAAAATTTTAAAAAAAATCTTTTCAAATTTGCATGTTCCATATTAGGGAAATTGTCAAATGCAAATATTCTGTGATCAAAATATGTTTATGTTTAGGGCATTTCTCTGTTTTTGTCAATTTAATAAACTTCTTCAAATCTATAGAAGAAAAACAAAGGCATATCTGCAATTTGAATATTTCATGGACATCTGTACGAATTGAATTTAAATTCTACATGTACATGTGTTTATTTGCACGTGCACAATGATACATTTAATTGTGGTATAATTTACTAATGTTATACATGTAGTCATCATTTATCAGAAAACAGATATGTTATAACCTGCAATGTACAAGTGTATAATTCCCATGGTATTCTGATGATATTCTCATCACGTGACGATGAAACAAAACAAGACTGAGTGAATCAGGAACTCCATGATCTGGCCATCTTGTGTAGTGAAACATCACCACCTCACGATTTCTCTGTTCCTATAAATCATAATTTCGTTCTATTCAAGAGTTATATAAGACTAGTCACGTACATTTAATACTTTTGAAAGAATTATTTGCCAGTTAAATAGATCTTACCTAATACAATTGATGTCATGAAACAAAATCATTGCAAACCTTTCGTAAAACAATATTTTGGTGAAAGAGCTCTTAAGAAAATTTCTATGATTTAAAAAGAAGACAATTCAAGAATTACGTATTTCAGCTTTCCTGTCATGACAGTTCATGTACGAACAATATCTATAGAGAGGCAAATAATTTGATGGTCAAAGAATATCAACATTTATATAGTCAACATTTAACACATTCTATGGTCAAAACGAGAACTGCTGATAATAGTCGGACATTCTATACACTAAATTCTATTATCAATATCATGACCTTGTTTGTTGAATGACGTTTTTTTATAAAGAATGATAAGTCATTTTTGATATTTCATAACGCAGTAAAATTGTTCACACATGTTCAGAACGAAAACTATACCAAATACTATGGAACATTGATTTGCTATAGAAAATATATAAGAATACTATAGAAGTAAAATCTTTGAGTTTTGATTTTTCTATTGTAGAGAGACTTGGATTATGTGATTTTCTAAAGTGAACACAACGGAACTCTAGCTGACTACAGTGAAATATTCATTCTATATACAAATTTTGTTAACATAAGTAAACTGTAGTTGACTAATGTGAACTATTGATTTTATAGGATAGTATGACAATCGATTCAACTTGTAGCTAGAATGGTATTCGTCCATCTCTTTATTAAGGTATTTGCAAATAAAATAACAGAAAATATAATCTACTAAAAAGGTTTTAGCATTGACACACTGAAAAAATGGAATAAAATGAGCGGGCTATATATGCAATCAGTCAAATAAGTCTAAATCTTGAAAGAGCACTTTGTTCCATTCTAAAGGCAATTTTATGTTTTAAAAAATGGAGACATGTTAAATAAAAATATTTTGTTTAGTTGGCCATGTTAAAACTTTTTTTTAAATCACTACTCTCTGTATTTTAGTGTGATGACTGATAAATAAAGAGTGCTAATTTATGTACAAGGGAAAGATTTTGCTATATGTATAATCTTTCTGAATAAAAAATACTGCAAAATCATTCATAAAAATCTATCTTTATTGGCGAAATCTACATATATGTTTAGTCTAGAAATAAGGTGTTTAAATTATAACGAATAAAAAATATATCAAACTCTGCGCATGCGTATTCCTGTCATATAGAAGAGGTATATAAGGTAGAAATAAGATACTTTTTTGATTTGGCTTCTGTTGTGGTATCATTCCTCATTTGTATTCTTTTAAATATAAAATTTGAAAAAAGTGAGAGCCAATGAAGATAGGATAAAGTACACTAAATTAAAGGAAAACTTCAGAAGATTACTGCGATGTAACACCATTTTTAGGAAGCAATACCTAGAAGAGATTTCTTTTCCTATTCGTGGTTACAAACGACACCAAATGCTATGGAGAGTAGCTCGAGGTAAGAATTCATATTTTACTAAAACTTAACGTTTGATGAAGCCATTGAATAACACAATGGGATTCTAGGTCGGTATGAACAATATCGCCTTAATGAAAATATAACATATATCACAATTGATGGTTAATGAAAAAGGTGAAGATTAATGATGAAAATAAATACACATTTTTGAAACAAGAAACATTGGAAATAATAATGATCATAATAATTGTAAATCAATAAGATACATAGAGAACTTTACTTATTTCAGTTGAACAAATTTCTTTAAGGATAAAATATGGGGACTTTCTCTTTTTTATAATTGTAAGCCTGCTAAAAATCTGTAAATTAAACGTAGTCAAAGCTGGACTTATTATCTTAAAAAAGGGTGTCACTATCCCATGCACACAAGTGTTACATATATTAGCTCATTACATGAAATGATAATTGTCTTTTTGGTTAATGTGAGCCCTACAATGTTGAATTTTAAACTAGTTCTTGTAGTAAAAATAATTCTAAAACGCCCTTTCTTACAAAATTATTATAAGCTTTGAACCGTCGTATTGTATAATTGGAATATATTTTCTCTTCCAGGTGTCTCACAGTGAAATCCTCTATTTGTAGTTTATCGTTAATTTCCGGCCAATATTGGGCACATTTGTTCTGTAAAATAGAAAAATAATTTTCAGATATCTTTTCAGCTGATTTGTGCTTTAACAGCAACAAACAATCACTGGAAATACGTTGGAGATTATGTGTGTATGCGTCAGATATCAGTCTCAAACATGTATATTCATACACACGTTTCCTTGAATCGATTTCTTTTTGTGTTTCATGATCAAGATCTAGTTTTATCAAATGAACGACTTAATCATAACCAACAATTCTTAAAATATTTTTGTTCAGAATGCTTGAACACAAAGTGTAGACATTTTTTTCTTTTTTGCACGGCTTTGATTATCGCACACATACGCAAAAAAACAACATCTGAAATTAGAAGACAGAAGTACCGGAACACGGCTCAAGCAATACCATTAACAATAAAAAATACCTTTCCCCCTTCTTTAAGATTAGTCAAACAGACAATGACGGAGATATCCTCCTGCCACACCATCTTCCAAAAGTCACCGATTGTTTTTGGTTTGGGACCTAGAATTTTTTTTAATCAAGTATAAAGAAGGGCATTTGCTGAAAAAATACTGTACCCTGGAACTCAATAATAACGTTTTTTTTTCTTCTTGAATTTTTAATCTATTAATGTGTCTTAAATACTGCTTTACTCACGTACCTTGCGTTGCGATGTATGTTCGTTGTCCATGTATATTCTGTAATCATAAGTTTTCAAATAAACCAAAGATGGACAAAAAATCGTAATTACTTTTCATTACATAATTAGTGAAATATAAGTTTATACATATATATTAAAGAAGAATCCCACAGTGGGATGTGGAGACCGGTCCTTCGGATGAGACCGTTTAAACCGAGGTCCCATGTTGCAGTAGGTGCTGGCACGAAAAAGATCCCTCACTGCTCAATTGCCGTAAGTGCCGAGTATAGGACAAAATTTGCAGCTCTCCACCAGCAAGTGGTGGCGTCTCCATATGAGTGAAAAATTCTCGAGAGGGACGTTAAACAATATACAAACAAACAAAAAAAAATATATTAAAGAAAAAATATTTTTTAAAAAAAAGTACAGGTGACTCTCGATCTCTCGAAGTTCAAGGGACCGCAAGAAAAGTTCGAGAGATCGAGGGGTTCGAGAGATAGAACGTGAATAAAATCCTGAATTTTCAGTTCCGATCATCATTGTTCTACTATTATAAATACCAGAAGTATAGGTTGCTAATTTCATTGCACGTTTTCATTCGTATTTTACAGGTAATTCACTTGATTTCAACAACAATGATTGTATTCTGAATAAATAAAACGATCTCTTTAAGTTTCAATATTTATTTGTTCTCATTTCATGATTACATAAAAGCTGAATAGCAATCGTCGGTGTTGCTATCCCCCGGGCTTGATCGGGTCCTTCACCAGATTTCTTGAATTAAATCGGTATTTAGTTCTTGAGATAGGATTTCTTGTGCAATATTTGTAATGCTGGAATTATGTAGACTCTAATAAAACTTCATAATCTATGGAAAATTATTGACACGTCTCTTAAATTATTTTCTAAAAATTATCGTCTCGCTGTCAAGTCAAAATAAGTTGTGAAGCAATTTGTTTATAATTTACCAATTATAACAAATAAATTATATCAACACTCGGATGCTCACAGGTATAGTGTCATCTATGTAAACACCCAATTAACACCTCCATGCCAGCCCCAGGCGTTCACTGTTATCCAGGTAAGTCCAAGCTGCATTGATTTTACGCTTGATTGGCATGTACACACGTGCAATAAAAACTTCGAGAGATAGAGAGTAAAAAACAATGAAATATGTGTAACGGGACCCAGGTCTTGTTCGAGAGATAGAGAACTTCGAGAGATCGGAAGTTCGAGAGATCAGAAGTAAATTTGCTTAGTTATATAGAGGGAAAAAACGGAACCGGAGGTTCACTTCGAGAGATCGAGAACTTCGAGAAATCGGAGTTCGAGCCATCGAGAGTCACCTGTATTATCTTGATGAATTCTAAATATTTTCGGATAAACCCTAGCATATATACACTCACCTCAATATAATTTGCATTGATATAATCTCCTTCGTTTATTTTTTTCAAAACAACTCGGGAATGGTCGTCTAGAAAAGTTGAAATCTATGCAATTAGAATATTAGTTCTATTAGATTCCCATTTAATTTCAAAAGCCTTGAATACTTACAAGGGAATGTAGTCGTGTATCTATTTTTCGGTTTATTTTCTGGCTTTTTTGCCTCTTCGCAAGCAGAAAGTTCACCTTTTGGTATTTCCTTTCGAAAAAAAAATGAGTTTCCCTTTACTGTAACATTTTAACTGATTAAAACATAATCAATGGTTGTTATGTTGTTGCAAAAGATTTTCTTTTATCACTCTTATTAACATTGCCGTGTTCTTCGTAAAAAGAACCTTTAAAATATATAATAATCAAACATTGGAACAAACTAAAATGTTTTTAAAAAAATCAACTTAACATGCACGTCCTCAGAGATAAATAACGGTTTACTGTAGTTACGAAACTTCAATTTAATAGCAATATTAATATTATTTGCCAGGCCAATAGCAACGGTTTTAAAACCAGGGGACAGTTGCAATTAATACAACAGACGGTTTACCCTTCTATACGCAGAATGCATTTTATTTCATTGAAAAAAGTAATCCTTCGATAAATCGTCATTTTTACTTTACCTAGACAAAGTAAATATACAGCTATTTTATCCACTGTATTCTTGACAAATGAAATTTTCGTATTGTATGTGCGAAAATCAATGACGTTGTCAGTTTAATTTACCCCAGATGTACAACTGGAAGCTAGATAAATACGTTCACAAAACTCAACTAACATACATGTACAACTTAATACTTCATATATAATGTAATCGAATGTTTATGTGTTTTATAGGCTTTATAATAAAATTGCTTATTGTTTCTGTAATACTACAGCTTTGTTAAATAGCAAAATAGAACAATCTTTTTGAAAGTGTTTTTGCCTTAAATTTATCTCAGTCAATGATTGTACAATAAAATAATGTTCCTATTCTGAAATAATACAACTGGGTCAGAATAATACAAGTTTGCAAAAAGGCCAGTAAATACGTTTAATTGAATAAAAAGATGTTTAAGTTATATAATTATACTGCTGTAAATCTTCACTGTCATACATGATACTCATGTTTAAATCCAGCATTCTCCATGGCAGACATCTTGACTATGATGTTTTTTAAATTCCTCACTGGGATAGTTTTGTATGTGGGACGACCCTTTTTAGCACTTTCGTGCACATTGCCTGTCCGTATTTTGACACTGTGTACACCATCTTCCTTTAAGTTGCATACTAAAGTTTAAACAAAAGGTTTTATATAATAATTATTTATAATATATTTCTTTATTCTTGAATTCATTGAGGAAAAGGTATTTGTGTTTTTAATTTCTTTTAGAAAATTCCATTATTTCTTTCTGAGAACGAAAAGCTTTCAATGGAGCAAGATTCTACAATGGTAATATAATTTAACTAAATTGATTTTAAAAAAATGTATTTTTTACCTTTATTTTATGGAATTAATTTTCATATACGAAGTTTATAAGACACTCAATCCTTGCAATAAAGTTTGATGTAAAGGAATGGGCTTTTTTTATTCCGAACGATAATATTTCATGTCACCAGCTTTCATACTCTAATGCTATGGACTCATTCTGATGTATTAAACTGGCTTCTAAAATCAGCCAAAATTTGACAAACAACCTTGTTCGGGTATCAGAGGATCATTTTTTCATCTGCGCAGAAAAACCACTTAAATGGAATATAAACAAAATATATTCTTGATCAGTAAAAAAAATTCCAGTTTATTACCTGCGAAGTACAATAATTTTTTATCGATACAGAATAGCAGAATATATGTAGGCAGTTGGGATTTTTTTTCTGACCGGCGAGGTCATATATCCTAGCAATGAACCATTAACCTAACCTAATATTCCACAATAAATACTGATTAAGTTCAAGGATATTCGTCAGAATAAAATATATCTTGTTCAGTCAATATTCAAATAAATACATAATTAATATTAATCAAATAAAACACTTTGTCACAAATTAAGAGAAATGATGGATGTTAAAGATAGGTACTATAAAGATAAATAGATTGTTCTATATATTTACAAATTTGTGACGAGTTTCCTCTCGTAACGTGTAATTCCATAGCAGAAAACGTCTTCTTCCCTGATATTTCCAAATACTTCGCCAGTACTTTCCTCTTGAACCTTTATAAACATAAATGATGAAAATATAAGCACCCCTACTAGGAAGCGAGGTACTCAAGTGTCTGGTGTAAATAAAAAAAGGAACCTTGTTGTAAGAACTATGAGCAACAAGCATTTTTAATTACTATGAGATTTATAGAGTGACATTTTAAATTTATGAAACGAATTGAAGAAATCTCATATATAGCCTTCAATGAAAAAAAAAAAAAAAACATGGATGATTACCTTATGAAAAGGACAGTTACAACAACAATGACTATAACTGCCAATGCTCCTAGAATGCCACCCACATTTAAAGTATTTTCAGATGTTGATTCAGCAACTGATATTTGAGAGTCCTTTGGTCCTTGAAAATGGTATTTTTTTTAAATTACTTTGATAAAAGCAGAATAAAAGCAGTGAATGTATAGTGAAACATTCTAATTCGACATGCACTATGGCACAAATTTTAGATGAGGTGTGGAAATGCATAGTGTAGAGAAATATGGAAAATAGTAGTTTCATTTGTTCGTTTGTTTGCTTGACATCCTTTTCTTGAAATTTTCACTCACATAGAGACGTCTACAATTGCCGGTAGAGGGCTGCAAATTTTGACCTATACTCGGCACACAGGGCCATTGAGTAGTAATGGATCTTTTTCGTGCCAGTAACAGTCATAATGGAAAACGGTTATTTAGTTATGAACAAAGAGTCATTAAATATACCTTAAGAACACATCAAGAGAATAAAACATCTTACCTTGACTACAGGACCCGTCGATGTGATTACAGGTATAGTTGCAATTTAAAGGGCAAACACTAGAGCAGTTTGTCCCAAAATATCCTTCTTTGCATGCTGAAAAGACGATAGATGATATAGATATTAAAAAAAACTGCTATTGTCTTGATAATATCTGTATAGTATTTTATCTTTAAGAACTATAAAAAAAAAAATATGACTACACTGATATCATAAATTGTAATTTTTGGAGGTCCATTTATTGCAATGATTTTTTAACCGTTCAGTTTCTTACCGTTGTGACACTGTTTTCCAAAGTAACCATCTACACACCCATCTATACAGACTCCATTTGTATTAACGCACTTTTTACTCTTACAGGTTTCATGGCATTCTTCAAGACACTTGTTCCCAAAATATCCATGGCGACATGCTATTTAAAACATAACAATTGATTAAAAAAACAAATGAAAACAGGAACACAAACACACATTATAGGAATGTTTACTTACTTTCATTACAAAAATCTCCTGAATACCCCGGACTACAACCTTGATCACAGTATCCAGTTTCTCTGTTGCAATAAGTGTTATTCAGACAGTGATCACTGCATTTATGAACACAGTCTGGACCATAGGTTCCATCTTTACACCCTGTAAGAATTTTTATTAGAAAACATGATCAGTAAACATTCCGAAAATTTTAGGTTGTACATGTTTTTCCATGCTAGAATAATTGATCTGAAGACATATAATTGCCTAAAACATCAATTCATTTAAAAAATGGATACCTTTAAACATTTTTTTTTTTGGCAAATAAATACTCGAGAGGCGCTAACAACTGGCAAAGCATCTGTATCTAAAGGTATATATAATGAATAATTTTGAAATAGGAGAACAGATTATGACCAATAAAGGACATCGCTGCTATTTTCAATTAAAGCAATAAATATTTGTCTAAAATTCAATATTTTTTTTTAATTTCTTCTGATTGCAGTCTTTACATTTTGTGAAGAAAATTGACTGCCTCGGTGCGGAATGTGAATGTTCGGATTGTCGAACCATAATTACGTGTTAAAATTCTGATCTTCTAAAATATATTTCAAAAGAATATAAATTACAATAGTTCCTATGAAACCAAACTGCTTGTTAGCAGTTTTTTTTAAGATTTCAACAAATAAAAAAAAAACAGCGTTTGGATGCTTACCTCAAAGAGAAAAAATTATTTTAAGATATAATATTTTTTTTTCAAAACAGTTGACTTATCTTTTATCGGACGATCACAACGTTGATTCGTGGTTAAATTTTTTCGCTCCAATGTCAATTGTTTAAAGCAAACTTTTTATTTAAAAAAGAAATTAAGGTTTTAAAAATCTATCCTAAATTTAATATTTACGTTCATTACAAAACTTCCCCATCCATCCACTTGTACAACCTCCATCACAATGACCCGTCATGTGGTTACATGTAATGTTCCTTTTGCAATGATCCGAACACTTGTTCTTACACCCAGGTCCATGCAATCCCCATGAACACTCTATTAATAAGGAAGAAATCAGCAACCTGAATGACACAATCATCAGTAAAAACAAAACACGAGCATATTTCAATAAAATTATAATAGAAATCGTACCTTTTGTACACATGTCACCTGTCCATCCAGGAATACATCCCAAACAACTTCCATTTACAATGTTACATTTCTTTTCCTGACAATTTTCTGAACAGTTTTTATTACACTGGTTTCCATACACGTCTGAACTGGCACATCCTGGATGAAAAAAGAAGTAATATTTTTAAAAAAACAAAAACAAAAAACCACTTCTATTGCTGTAAAAGTGTGATTTTTATTTCAAAATTAATACCAAGTAAAGTAATAACTAATTATATAAGTTTTTTTGCTTTCTGAATTCAACAATTTGTAAGATTGTCGATTAGCATTTCATTATTGAAACAGAATAAAATGTCATTTAACCTATCTATAAAGTGCTAATACAAGTCTTAGAACACATATATGTACAGTACATATAATAGAATCCAGAAGTAATCTCATATCACAATGCAAAAAAAAAAAAAAAAAAAAAAAAAAAAAAAAAAAAAAAAAAGGAAGAAAAACAACAAGGATTAATACTTCTGCAGACGGCTACACATTGAGTATCTAATTGAAAATTTTCCTGATAATTAATGACAGCTAGGTTAGAACAAGAAAAGATATGCAGTGACATCAATAAATACTCTTCTGATGCTTTACACATAAACAATGGACTACAAACTGTATCGCTACTAAACAAAAACCTGAACGAAATAGGTGATGAAATTTACAATTTTTTCCTTCAGAATTTTGTCCATTCACGACTGAAATTTTGTTCTTTTTTTTTTTAGTATTAAGTTGCTTTCCCTTTAAACGACTAATGGCCTTAATGTCCTTAGGTGTGCCATGGACGAAGTTTTTATATAATATTTTTGTAGTTGAGTACGGTGGATGTATCAGAATCTTTCGATATCAGACTTATGTACCTGTTAGCATCTTTAATGAGAATTATTTATGTAGTTCAAAGTAAATTATTAATTTAAAAAAAAAATCGAAACTTAATAAGAATTGCAAAATTTATCATACCTATTGTTTGTGCCTATATTACGTAGCAATATTTTTATTTTCAAAAAATGGTTTAAATTGGTTCACAAATCCTTGTAAATTTTAAGTTTTTTAGCTGTATAAATAAAGCATGATAAATTTAACATAAAATAGTTAATTTTGGTTTACTTTTCCAAATGAAACAATTCTATTCAGTATTGATAAAAGCTCAAAACCTTGAATTTTCACATCACATAACTGCGTGTAGATTTGATTCTGGTATCCTTCAGGATAAGTAACTCCGTCCAGTCTTTCATTGTAATAGATGACGTAACGACCATATCCAATACACGTTGTATTGAACTCCAGGGGAGGTAATGGAAGCGTGTTGTTGTAGCAAAGTCGACTGTTCTCTTTGTGAGGAGTATTAGACAAGAAGAGAGAAAATCCAGCAAAACGACCTCTCTGTCGCATCTCTGAAGCAATGGTTTAAAATCAGCGTTTATTTCTTTTTTTTTTTTAAATCACTCATTCTAATTTAAAAAATAATGAAATAGAATGATTAATTTACAAATGTTTGGAAAAAATTTTTAATCATTAATAAATTTTAAATAAATTTAAAACGTAATGGAAATTATTAGAGATATAAATATGCACTTTCTTATACATGCAAAAAAAGTACATTCATTATTTCATTTTTTTTTTTGTCACTTTTTATATAATGCGTGATCATCTTAGAGCCTTACTGATACTTTTCCCTGTACTAAGTAATGCAAGTTTGTGCCATTTAAAACCTTGAACAATAATATCATCATTACTCTTGACAACAAAAAAGTACCATATAGCTAAATGAATATACATATATGCACATATCATACAGAAAATCTAGACCAATCTATATTATATGAACTTATTGCCTATCCGAGTATACTACAACTACGCCTTTTCAATAATTAAAAATAAAGAGGGGACATTTAGTTTAATGATTACTTTGTACCGCAAAGTAATTTTAAATTAATCCATTTAATTTTGCCATTTGCAACCTTTTTATTGTAAGATTATATTGCGTTGTAATGTAGTATTGTCTGAATAGAGAAATAGCAACATCTTAGGAACTGACCCTTACTTTCAATATCTCGGCAGAATTCCTGTATCGGGTATAGTTACGGAATATTTATTAAAAGTTTAGTTCAGAACAAGTTTATGTAAATTCTAGATGAAATAGGTTTTTTAACCTCTCCGTAAATTCTTCTTAACTGTACTTAATTATTCAATTGCTGAGTCTTAATATACATGTAATTAGCCGACGAGCAGATGTAAATAAAACCATATTGCCTAAAACAGACCATATTTGAAACAAGTTTATCAAGTCAGTGATTTTAAATACAGTTCATTTGGACAAAAATTAACTCTTATCATAAAAAAAAAAAATCTAGATTTATATCCTGTTCCAACTGTGCAATTGCGAAAGGATACCAAGGCATGGCGTTAAGCTTCTTAAAATTTGTGTGTCGAAGAAAGAGATAACAAGAGAAGTACAGTCTTCCTTGAATAATAAACAATAACCGATGTAATTCAAAAAGGGTCAGTAGGGGGCGTACATGTACCTAAATCAATTTAAACATACAAAAAATGGCGACTCTACTTTGGGAAACATTTTTTCTATAGACTTGCAATATAGGCTAAGGGGAGGGATGGTTAGGCTCAATTCATCAAATAAATTGAAAATTCATACAAGTAAATAGAAGATATATAAATGCTTCGTATGACATTTGGCTTTACAAATCAGAAGTGTATCCAGAAACTTACGTTCGAGGGCACACTTCAAGATCCGAAACATGGAATTTTTCCCCTTTCTTTTTTATACTTTTTTCCATTTTTTTTTTTTTTTATTTGACAAGCAAAAAAAAAATCTTTCACGGGAGAAGATCACTGCCCAATAAAAGGCTGTTTTACTTCATATACTGTAACCGTGGAAATATTGAGGACATTGTAATTTTGATTATGTTGATGAGATTGCTATTTTTGTCAAATATTTTACATGTCAATCTTCGTATCATACATATAGCAAATGCAAATGACATTCAGATTGAACATTTCCCAAATTTGCATTTTTTAAAATTTAATATATACTTAAGATCATACATTTATATCAAATAGGTATTTTGCTATTTGTTCACCCAACCTTCATATGCATTTTGCTTTGTGTATGAAGAGTGATATATTAAAAAGAAATAACTCTTTAAAAACGGAAAATTCGCCAAAGTTAACATTCGTCAAACTTCTTTCAGTTTAAATTTCAATTTTAGGTTTCAATTTTTTCTTGACACTGAATAGAATTCTTCATTGAAATTGAAATTCACTTATTTTTGCTTTTAAAGACACGATAGATTTCCTGTACACTTTTTGTGCTTAGCATCCTTCAGTAAAAAAAAAAGGGGGGGGGGATATGATAAAATAAATGCGTTCATTTAATTATCTAAACTTAAAACTATATATATCAGTTGGTGTCAAACAAGAACATATTTACCTTGTTATTTATATTAATTTTCAATTTTTCTTCGAGTATTTATTTTTTGTTTTGTTTCTTGAAACACATAGATTATTTTGTTGATTTGTAAGTACATGCAGTAACTTATTAAATCCTATAATTAAAATAAAAATATTTTTCCAAATATATACATGTAATACCATGGTACAGTGTATTTAAGTCTCATACTATGTAAATCTCATACTATTCATAGCAAGTTCAGAAGGTAAGGATAAAGTGGATGTAATAGTCAAACAATATATATGAAATTGATCTTTAAATTTTCTCACTCACTCTGTATTGTTCATGAAACATTTGCTTAACAACGTTTAAAAGAAAGCGGCCTTACTCATATCCGAGAAAATAAATATGGGTATATATGGTTTTAATAGGTACAGGTATTTGTTTGATACATAAAGTAATGAAATTTCTAGATTTTAATGTATATTTCAGAATAAAATTTATCTCCAAAAAAACTTTCCAAACACAACATGAATATTGCCTTATCAAGAACATTACAATATGCCTTTAATAATATGTTTAGTAGTCGTTACAATGAATTAATGAAACAAACCATAAGCAAAAAATATGCAGGCGGAAATAAATGGAATGGAAACTATTAAAACTTTGTGCATGCCTTATATTTAAGTTTAACCATACCGTGTCCTGTAAAATTTTGAAACAGTATGTTGATACTGTAAATGCTGCGATATCCTCCAAGATTCACTCTCAACCATGTTGTTTTGTGTGGAGAGTTTCCACCTATGGTGTAGGTACCCGTGCACGTTTCTTTGTCTTCGTCAATTGCTGTATTTGCTCCGCATGCATACGTACAAGGATATACATTGGAAATTTCAGCGGTTTGATGTTTTGATAAATTTTCTTTAAAAAAAAATAAGAGATATATCAACAGGATAAACAAAAGACATGATTATCCGATAACAAGATATTTAAAATTTCCACTATATTTATACATGTATTATATTGTAAAATTATATTTACTGTTGGGATTAAACTGAATTAACCTGGATATAGAGCATAAAGACACATAGTCCTTTTCCATTTTTTTTTTTTATTTTACGTCATACTTTGACTAAATTCAGTACAGTAAAGCACGCTTATAGCGAACACGCTTATAACGAAGCAAAATCGTCCGTCTGTAGCACATCTAATGGTTCAAGGTTATTAACCCCTGGAGGTCATCCCCACTCTCTTAATGAACTGGAAATGTTCACAATATGACTACATCAAATTAAATAAAAGTGCATCAATGGTAAGATAACTTGACATTTCATTCATGAATTTGGGTCAAACCATGTACCCTCCTAGAATTTGGAATGAAAAACATTCAAAGAGATGGACTATTTTAAAAACTATTTGTGTATATCAGGGTTCATCTTCGCCAGCCAAAGGTGACGATCCGCTCCTCTCCTCGTTTCATGTGAAAAGAGGAGAGGAGCGGATCGTCACCCTTGGCTAGCGAAGGTGAATCTATATTTACATTTTTTTTTATGTCAAAACAAAGTATTAGTTACATGAACAAACACGGCGTCTGGGAAGGGGAAGAGGCGAGGGGAAGGAGTTATCTCTTTACGTCTTAATTGTTGAAAACTCCTAATATGAATGTTAACCTCAAATCCGACTTGTACGTCTTCATTATTTTTAAGTGGTGACAGGTGTCTCCATGAGTGAAAAATTCCCGAGAGGGACATTTAACAACAAACAAACAAATGACTTAAAAACACAATATACATGTACATGTTTATTAGTCAACGGATATACTTCTGGTCATATCTCTAGTTCTCCCTTGAATCAGAAATGAATGATATAAATATTTTAAGAATGATTAAGAATTGAAAAGGTTGTGCATCTTAAAATTGACTAAGCTCTGTGGTTGAATTAGCTATTAATACGAATTTAGCTTATTTTGCTACTCAAAGCACCTTGATTAACTATTTTTAATCATACTGTTTTCTGAAATGTGCAGTTTTATCAACATGGATACAAGTAATACATTTTCAGCTTCTGAAAACAATGCAAATACTCTAACTCTTTCCAAGTACTTGTGATCATAAGTTTTTAGCTCACTTGAGTTTTTCTGGTTTTGTGATCACATTTTGTCTGTCATCCATCTGTTCGTCTGTAAACTTTTCACATTTTTGTCTTCTTCACTAGAATCACTGGGCCAATTTCAACCAACCTTGCCACAAAGCATCTTCGGGTAAAGGGGATTCAAGTTTGTTCAAATGAAGGGTCACACCCTCTTTCAAGGGGGGATAATCAAGAATTAGTGAACATTTGGTGGTATCATATAAAAAAGTCTTATCAAGAACCACTTACTGGGCCCAGAAAGTTGAAACTTTCTTTACATAAACTTAGTGTAGATTCAAATTTGTCAAATTATGACCCACTGGGGTAGGGTGGGGCCACATATGGGGACCCAAAGATTAATATGAATGCAGGGGATTTTTTCCATCATAAATCTTCTTCTCAAGAACAGCAAGGGCATTATTCTCATCCGTTTTCGCGAAAGGGACCTAGGGGACATTAAATCTCAGTAGTCTGTCAGTCTGTCCGTTTGACAGTCTGTCACAATAAATTTAACCTTGGTCATAACTTTTGAAAAATAAGAGATAGGGCTTTCATATTTCACATGTACATTACCTACAAGAACTTTCTAATGATACTATGATTTTTGAACCCATTACCTTGACCTTGAAGTTTGACCTACTTTTCAAAAAAATTAACATTATTTTAAATTGATCATTTTGAAAGAGAAAAGGTAGGGCATTCATATTATACATGTATATTACCTGTGACAAGACCTTTCTAAGTATATCATGACTTTTAACTCTGTGACATTGACCTTTGAAGTTTTACCTACTGTTCAAAAATGTTATATTTCGTTATAACTTTTGATTGAGAAGAGATAGGACTTTCATATTTTACATGTAAATTAACTGTAACAATATGTTTCCGAGCATGCTATGATTTTTTACCCCTTGACCTTGATGTTTTACCTAATTTTCAAAAATTTTAACTTTGGTGATTACTTTTGAATGACATATGATGGGGCGTGCATATTTGAAACAATATGTCAGAAATAATGACATCCCATCCACTAGGACACAGAAAGCAGGGGACCGCACTTCTTTGAATTTGCTTGTTAATCATTTTGATATGGAAGCATCCTCATATAGTGTAGATTCAAGTTTTTATGCCCTGCCATGAATAGGGCCGAGGCATATAGTGTTTTTCAAGTCCGACTTCAATCAAGCTTCATATGCTGATACATACTTACGTAAGCTTTTCAACTGCATCAACCTTTTTGACCTTGACCTTTCCTTTGACCTTGACCTCACTTTTCTTAAATTACTGTCTGGATCAGTTTTGAATAAACAATTCAAGATATACTTATCAAACTTCATATGCTGATACATACTGCTGAGAGTTATCAATTGCATCAACTTTTTTGACCTTGACCTCACTTTTTTAAATTAGTGTTTATCTACATTTTAATACGTTTAAATAAACCATTATGATATTTTTATCAAACTTCATATGCTAATAGTAAATACATACTGATGTAAGCTTTTCAACTGCATCAACATTTTGACCTCAACCTTTCCTTTGACCTTGACCTCTCTTTTCTTAAGTAAGTGTTAAGCTCAGTATTAAATAAATCATTCAAAATATATTTCTCAAATCTAATATGCTGATATGTATTAATGAGAGCTATTCAACAGCATCAAAAACTTTTCACCTTGCACTTTCCTGTGACCTTGACCTCCCTTCTCTTTAATTTTTATTTTGCTTAGTTTTAAAGAAACAATCTAAGATATTTTTATGTAAGCATGCACTTATATACATAATTTGGTGAGAATTTATCATCTATATCCATTTTTTTTTTTTTAGATTTTAGTTTCAATTTTAAAGAAACTGTTCAAGATATTCTCAAACTTCATACACTCATACAAATTTTCATGTTGCATTAGTAATATACATCGGCGGGGCATTTATGTCCTATGGACATATTTCTAGTTTTCAAATCATGACCTCCAAGGATAGGGTCAGGCCACGATACGGGATCAAAGTTTTATATAGGAATAAAAGGGAAAAAAAATCTTCAAAATTCTTCTTTTCAAGAACAACAAAAGCATGATTAATATGGAAACATTCCCAAGAAGTGTAGATTCAAGTTTGTACAAATCATGACCCCATGGATTAGGGAGGGGCCATTTTTTTCCTGCCCCTATTTGCCATCCACATGGAAATGCAAATTTTAAAACCATTTTACACATCCACAGGACAAAACCAATCATCTTCCAAATGAACATGTTTAAACATGTTAAATTTTTTTTTTTTTAAAAATTGAACCCCCATTTGACCCCAGGGTGAAAATAAAAATTCCGAAACCTTAATGCACATCTACAGGACACCACCAACCATCTCCGAAATGATTAGGCTCCTGTGTAAAATGTAAGATGAGTTCTAGGAACCAGAGGCTTTTTGCATAAAAACGTCATTTTTCGACCCCCATTTGACCTCCATGGTGAAAATAAAAATTCCGAAACCTTTCTGCACATCTACATGACACCACCAACCATCTCCCAAAAGATGAGTAGGTTACTGTGTAAAATGTAAGAGGAGTTCAGGGAACCAGGGGCTTTTTGTATAAAAAGCGTCATTTTCCGATCCCCATTTGACCCCCAGGTTGAAAATGAAAATTCCGAAACATTACTGCACATCTACAGGACACTACCAACCATTTCCCAAAAGATGATTAGGTTACTGTGTAAAATGTTAGAGGAGTTCAGGAAACCAGGGGCTTTTTGCATTAAAAAAAACGTCATTTTTCGACCCCCATTTGACCCCCAGGGTTTAAATGAAAATTTCGAAACCTTACTGCACATATACATGACACCACCAACCATCTCCCAAAAGATGATTAGGCTTCTGTGTAAAATGTTAGAGGAGTTCAGGGAACCAAGGGCTTTTTGCATAAAAAAAAAGTCATTTTTCGACCCAAATTTGACCCCCAGGATGAAAATGTAAATTCCGAAACCTTACTGCACATCTACATGACACCACCAACCATCTCCCAAAAGATGATTAGGCTTCTGTGTAAAATGTTAGAGGAGTTCAGGGAACCAAGGGCTTTTTGCATTAAAAAAAAACGTCATTTTTCGACCCCAATTTGACCCCCAGGGTGAAAATGTAAATTCCGAAACCTTACTGCACATCTACATAACACCAACAACCATCTCCCAGAAGATGATTAGGCTACTGTGTAAAATGTAAGAGGAGTTTGAGAAAGTAAGGTGTGACAGACGGACGGACGGACAGACGGACGGAAAGACATGAGTAACAACAATATACCCGAACTTTCTTTAGAAAGTGCGGGTATAATAAATCCAAGTAATTTGAATCAAAACATTTAAATATTTCATAATATAATTCATAAGTTTCTGAAAATATAAAATTGCAAAACTGAGGTCACGGAACCAGTCAAAATTTAGTAATGTAATTGCGATACACTATAAAATGTCTTCATTAATATTTCTTTAAAATGGCGTTAAAACAAAATAACGAATAATAAATTGTGATTTACAAGGGTGATCAAATATATCGCGAACTATCTCTATAACTAAAAGAAAGAGAAGACGTCGACAAATTATTTTAATACCCTAATAACTGTTAGCAAACAAAGAATAAAGTACTATAAAAACTTTTTAGATAAATGTGTAAGGCGCCGCAGACTGTGTGTGAAATGTAGAGGTAGTGTATTTTTGTTAAACTGGCATGACACTATGTTTTTGACGTTACGTCAATATGCGTGGTCCGTGGTTAAAAAACATTGTTGCTTTTAAAATAATGTTTCATTAGTTCCATTGGATAAAATGAAATGAAACTGCTCACATCAACAAAATAAATGTTTTTACATATGATTAGTGCGCCGATCTTTTATTTTTAAAAATAATATGACTGAAAGTGACACTTTCAACGTATTTTTGGAATGGCCCTCGTAATAAACCTTTTAATCGTTCTGTTTTCTTTTACACGTCACATTTGGTTAATGGAAATGGTTAGTGAACGCAAGGTTTCTACGATCATGTAAGGAATCCCTTTAAATGGAAGAAAACCGTCAGGGAAGCACTGTCGGTAGAAAGCTCGCGCCGTGTTCGGAAGGTTGGGTTCGAACGTCGGCCGCGACTGACCTACGTCGATAAAAAATAGGCAGCAACTGTTCCTTCACCAAGCGTTCGGCACTTTGAAGTGAAAGTTGCGGGTTCTTAAAATTCGGAGATCCCGTGTCACGGCGATATGGCACGATAAAGAATCCTCACTGCTCAATGGCCCTCAGTGCCGAGCAAAAGTCTAAATTTTAAGCCCTTCTCCGGTATAATGTGAAGTCTCAATATGAGTGAAAAAATCTTCGATTGGGACGTAAAACAACATACAATCAATCAATTAATTGAACAAAATTTGAATTATATCTAAAGATATTTTCCTATGTATTTTCTTCCAATACAAAATTAATTGATTTGAATGATTTATAGTTAAAAAAAACTAATACAAAAAAGTGTGATAATACAGTGTTAAGTTTTGATACGCTTACATACAGGTTGGGTTTCAAAAATCCATGTTTAGAAGTTCTGCAACTTTCTGATGTGAAACACGTATGTAAAATAAACATTTAAAGTCTTTAGTCGTCATCACATCATAGCAGCATTAATATTTCCCAGAAATAAATATTAGCATATCAGTTTCAAATGAAAAAAATATATATATCATGATTCATATTAAAATTATGAAAAATCACAAAACTTTCAGATATTTCTTAGCAAGTTATACTAGGCTGATATTGTGTTTCTATTAAATGTGACGTGTTTTGTTTGCTATTTGAATTTAGGTACAATGTACATCTTTTTTTGAGTCTCCGGGCCACCATAGTCTGTATAGATTATATACCTTTATATCCAGAATGACAAAAATTGTCTTTATCCTACTTATATATTTATTACATTGTATACATACAAACTAGATAAAGTCTGTTCTCTTAGTAATTTGAATTTGTTGTTTAATGTTTTGAACAACTTTCATGAAGCGAGCAAAGGAACAAACGAAACGGCCATTAGTTACGTCGCAATCACAATAGAATAAAACTATCTAATACCAATACAAATATGTGTACAACAGTAAAAAAAAAACAAAAAAAAGAATTAGATAATCTGTCCTACCGTATCCCAACAGCTGTGATACTGCTGTAAGAAGCACTAATATTTTATAGCTATTATCCATATCATTAAAAGTTATTCAGTGAATGATAAGGAAGTTTCTATGTTTAAAATGAAGAAAATGATATGGCGGCTCGTTGTAAAAATAAAAAGAAATACTCTTTTTTTTACATGTACTTCCTTGTGTTTACCTTAACAATAAATAGCAAAGAAGGAAAAAAATATCTTGGGGAAGTGATCATTTATAATAATAATAATGATAATAATAAAAGACCTTTATAGATTACGTATTTTTTTCTCCTAGCTTTTTTTGGACATCCGATAGTTTTCAGTTGCTTATAATTATTTTTTTTTTTATAGATTTATGATAGTCCTGTGAAAAAATTTGCTTGTCCCAGCTTAGTACATATTTTGAATAAAATGTCCTTTTGCTTTCCTACCTTTTGAGAATGTACAGTTTTAATTCAAATTTTAAGGATAAAAACTTTCAATGAAACCCCCTTCCCTCTTTTATGTACCTTTACATCCCACCAAATTTTGAAATTTTGAATTTGAAGAGTTCTTTTCTTTTTTTGGGGGGGGGGGGGGGCTAGTCAAAGATTTGTTTTCAGGTAAGTTTGTCATTTTTTTTCCTTTTCATGCACCTCTTTTCAAAATCAATCCTATATATTTTCCTGACAATTATTTTTTCTACTTTGCACCTACTGTATATACTCGCCTATAAGTCGGTTTTTTTTTTGGGGGGGGGGGGAACTAAACTTTGGTCCAAAACTCTTTATCCGACTTATATGCGAGTTATAAAAAGATTGGTATTTTAGCGGGTCAATCTCTCTAATTTAAGCTTAAGAAATACAACCGACTTATAGGCGGACCGACTTATAGGCAAGTATATACAGTAAATTACAATTAAAAATTCCAAAATAATACAACTGGCAGTTTTTAACCCCGTTTCTCTCATTATGTTCGGCTGTACTTCAGTAGATGTGTATGCTTAATGAGTGCATGTCATTTAATCATTGAATCATACAATAAAACAATTATTGCTGTTTTTTCGGTCAATACGATGATTTAGCCACCTTCGGGCTCGGTGAATATTGTACTCCTCAGGTGTCGAAATCATTGTATTGACCTCAAAAACCAGCAATAATTGTATATTATTATATAGTCTATTAATAGTCTCCCTATATATTCTTAGAAACGCAAACACAACCAGTTCATAATACTACATATTCACTGGATTTGAAGCCGTATTCACCGGAAGGTCAGTGCGCATGCAACGTTGAAAACAATGGTTGCAACAGCAGGAGCCAGCTGTGTATCTGAGCAGAAATATGTTAGGCAATTTTAAATTAAATCAGGATTATTTTCCAAATACAGTCTTTCGATGTCATAAACACGGCAAAAGGAAAACACGGAAGTTATAAGTTGTAATCTGGACAATTTGTTTTTTAATTTTTCTACGACAGAGGTTCGATAATGAATTCGAAAATGGTATCGTCATTCAGCCTATTTATTATTTATTTAAATCCTGACTATATAAAAAAAGAAACAATTATGGACTCTTTAGGTGGTGAATATGGTTTGTTATTTACCTGCTTCGCCTCGGTCAATATTGATATTTTTCTGGTGAAAAACAAATCATATTCACCACCAAAAGATTCCATAATTGTATATTATTTCCTTTTTCAGCTAGATTCAATCAAAACCCTACGATTTTTAGTGAAATGGGCCCCTGAGACGCATAGCACGTTCCTTATACGTGCTTACATGTATCAGGGTATTATTGATGTCTCGCGGGTAAGAGAACCCTGTGGTGTGACGTCGACCGAGTTAAAGCAACCTTAAAGGCTGTTTAGGAAATTTTATAATATCATGAAAATTAAAATTCCCAAAAAAATATTAATATTTACCATTATTTACGTATAATTGACTTGAGTTTTTTTTTTTTTCTTACGTTTCAGTTTTATTTTAGGACCGACATCAATATTATGAATATATTATACCTGCTAGACGTCAAATACGATGGGTTATCAAAAAGTTAAGGGACTGAGACGATAGCATGTATACAAACACTCATTATCCTTTCAAAATTTATAAGGAAGAAACAAAATTAAGTGGTGTAGGAGATTTTAGCTTGATACGTTATATTAATAATTGCCAATTGATCAAGAAATACAGAATGAAGGATTTGAAAATAGCAAACAGTGCTCGATCTCCAAGAAAAACTCGAAAAATATGTGAACAGAGCGTTCAAAACCGTCCCCCGGCAATACTAGTAGCGATATTATGTGCCTAGGAGTAAACATCCCCCATTGACCGGCCACACCCGCCGTGAGCCCTAGGCATAGATCAGACAGACGAAACTTTCGATATTCAAATTTAGTAAAATAACAAATTGAGGGCATATCGTCTTCTATTTCTAAAGTAATAAAGTCACAACTGTAATAACGACCATCTGTTTTTGCGTTTTCCTGTTATACGCCCTGTCTATTTTCATCCCATAATTGCTTTAATCACAATTGAATTTTTGACTCCAGGTCTCGCAAATTGCGGCCTCCATTTTTCGTTTTAAAAGACCCTTAATTTAGAATGACTCGTCCATGTCTTTGATAACAACACTAATAAATTCCTTATTAATTGACCCTTTCCCATCATTGCAGAAATATGCTTTGAAAAAAACATACTAATTAATAGAATATTTTACTGTTTCCAATCCCTTTATTAAAACATCTGTTTTTGTATCTATATAAAAAAAGGATTCTTTTCTGAAAAATCTTCATGAAAAGAAGACATTCTTTGCTATGGCCTTTAATTCGATATTAAGATATATTAATTATGTTTTATCAATTAACAATATCCGTTTTCAGTCTTACAATATTCGTAATCCGATCTATCCCTTTGAGCCCGTAATAAAAGATAACACATCTGTTTCATACATGTATTCGGATATTTTACTAGAAAAGTCATTACTGACACACTAACAACTGGTCATATATATTCTCTCAATTGATTCGATAAGGATGAGCATGCTCTTATTGTAAGAACAATAAGTAAAAAAAGGGCAGGCTTTTGGCATTAGGGGGAAAGATAATATATAATATATAATATTGTACCTAAAAAGTAAGGACATCTTCAACTTTGTAAATATTGGTAATTTAACGGTTGAATGATTTTTATCACATTACTGGAAGTTAAGTTTGAGACCGCGTAACAGAAATCAAAATTTGCATGTTTAACAAAACATTTGGCAATAATATGGGGTTTAAAGGATTTGTATTTGTTCATCATAAGTATTGCAGCAATATTCCGAAAAATAAATTCTCCTTTATTTTCCGAAAGCGATACCAAAGCTTCCTAAAAATGACTTAAGTACGCATTTCCATTGCTCCATCTGGAAAATCTTAAAATAAAGGTGATGGAGAGTTGCAAATGCAAATATGCACCACATCACGCCTCAACAGGCTCTTAGGTATAATTAGCATGAATGACAGTCCTTGGATCGGAAGTCCAAGGGTTGCTACATGCACTGCGCTTGGCTAGAGAAAATTCGACCTCATCATCGGAAAAACAGGCGTTTAAAATGACAAAGAATATTTCTTTCGCTCAGGTCTCGAGATTGATGAACCTATTGCATCGAAGAAATCAAGCTGCAACTGTTGCACATGGCAGACTTGAGCGCTGTAATTGAACGGCCGGGGTGGTTTTTTTTTAACTTTCATGTATTACTTTCTTAAGCTAAAAGATAATCATTTAACATTTTCATCAAAACAAAAAATGGGTAGCAACTGTTCCTTCGCCATGCGCTCGGCCATTGAAGTAAAGGTGCGGGTCCTTCGGATGAGACCTTAAAAACCGAGGCCCCGTATCACGGCAGGCGTTGGCACAATAAAGATCCCTCACTGCTCAATGGCCTGAGTGCTGAGTAAAGGTCAAAATTTGAAGCCTTTCACTGGTATATGGTGACGTCCCTATATGAGTGAAAACTTCTCGATTGGGACGTAAAACAATCAATCATATAACTTGGAAACTCCCATGTATAGAATATGAATCTCACATGTATTCATTGGAGTGCTGTGATAGTCATATATAATTAATTTAGAATTTTCCTTGAAAAAATACAATAATTCAAAATGTTAAAAAGCATTATATAGTGACTGCTACTAAAGGAATTACATTGTAGGAATTGTCTTTTGAAGTTCGGGTTAGTGCACACGTGTCTAGTATTAATGTTTCATTTGGCTGAAATGAATATATTTCTTTATCCACCTTACAACAAAATGTTTCTTTAAACATTTAAATAGGGCCTTTAATAAATTAGTTAAATAAATTGTCCGTTAATTTTTTTTTCACTTCCAAATTCAAAAGAAAAAGGGTCAAGTCTAGATTAGTTTGAGGCAGCTGATTTGCCAGAAAATAGTACCGAGAAGATTGGTACCAATATAAACAAATGTCGAAATTTTATTTGCAAATGCATGATTCTATTCAGGATTGTTACAACGTGGAAATGTAATAACAACGCAAAATGTAACAAACTGGGATTACATTATATTTTGCGTCGAGATCAACGCGCAAAGTAATAACACGATTTTTGGATTATTACATTTTGCGTTTAATTTAGATTAATGCAAAATGTAATAATGCACTTTTCGTTTGTTACATTTTGCATTACTCAATTTTTGCTTTGAGGACAACGAAAAATGTAATAAAACAAAATGTAATAAAACAAAATATAATTATTTTTTTACTATGTTCAACGCGAAGCATCACAAGATTGATTTAAACATATAACGATGGGGAAACTCGATTTACTAAAAAGACAGACAGACCTATGACTATGAGATAAACGTTACGGTTTTACGGACATTACTAAATCTAATTGTATACTTTTTAAAACTTTGTTTCTAACATTCTTTTTGAATACTTATATGTTAACATTAACTTTGCTTGACATTACATTGCTATTTATAAATCAGTCTGTATTATATATTTATCAATAACATTCTTAATTACCAAAGAGTGACCATGGGTCCTTTAAAAGCACTTGATATGCATGTACGACATGCATATGTACACTGGTTAGAAAATTAGAAGTGCATGTGTGTGTGTGTCTGGTGTCTGGCGAGGAGAAGCGTGGGGGGGAGGGGTACTTCGTATTTTGATCATTGTATTTCATGCGCATGCAGAGACTATCCATTTTATTACTGAAGAGAGAGAAAGAGAAAATTTTGTTTTTGCTGGTCTGCAAATCATATGATTTGTAAAAAAGTATGAAATTTTAATTGTCAAGAAACCCCCTTCCCGCTATATTTACATCTGTCAGTAAAAATAAATAGATTTTTTTTTTTAAATTCCATGCATGTGCCTATCAAAAAGCAAAAGCAAACTAATACACTGATCAACGAAATAACACACACACACAAACACACATGCATACGCACGTTTCTAATTTGCAACACGTATGATTTGAATATTTTAAAAGGCTGATGAAATCAATCTATGACGAAATCAGACCTAGTGTACCACTAGCAATTGTTTATTTTTCCTTTTGTTTTATTTTCTCTCTGTTTATATTCTTCATCCACTACTCAATTGAAAATTATTTTCAAACCGACTGGGGCGCGTTATTAAATTTTGCGTTGTTGCATTTTGCTTAATCTCGACGCATAATGTAACAACACAAAATGTAGTAATCCTAAAAAGTCTGTTTTTACATTTTGCGTTATTACATTCTGTTTTGATACCGACGCAAATGTAATAACGCAAAATGCAATAATCCCGATTTATTACGTTTTGCGTTTTTATTACAGAGTGTACATTTTGCGTTGTAACACAGGTTTAAATCTGTGACTCAGTAAATACAGTGATGAGGTCTTGTAGATTTGCTCTTAAATGAAACCAGTCTTACATTGTAAATGTCTGATTTATGATATTGGGTAGATTTTTATAAACAATAATATATTAAGATTAATGACATTAATAGCATGTTGAAAACCGCTCTCCTTCCAAATGTTAAGTCTTTAAGTTTCCTGTACATGTTTATTACTTAATGTGTTTAATACTTTGCTTAATTTTCAATATATAAAACCCTAAATCTGAAAGGAAACGACAATTTTAAATGCAAATGACAATTTTGATCTTTTACCTTTTTTGCCATCTCACATTTTGTAAACAAAACTATTAATATGATTCTCCGTTTATTCAATTATAAATAAAATTGATTATATTTACAGACACAAGGAAAAATAAGGGAAAAAAGAGCAAAGCCACTCCTCTACACCCGTTGACATACCAGTTAAGGTATTTTTTCTTTAGAAATATAATGTACCGGGTATATATATTTATTTGTTATTGAAATTTAGGCGTAATTTAAAAGCTCGGAAGGTTCATTCGAATTTCGAAATACGAGACTCGAAATTCGAGTTTCGAGATTCAATATACAAATGAACCAATCAAAAGGCAGATTTGGCATTTGACTACTCTCCTTTGCTAAGTTTCTACTTTCAAGAAATCGTAGATATATTTTAGCAAACGGGTAATTTTCTTAAATAAAAATGCAAGAGAAAATGTTACGTGTTTCAAAGTGAAATGAAAATGAATTTTGGGTTACGTTGAAAAAAAAAAAATATGCATATTGTATTAATTTTTTTATGTTAAATCAAACAAGAGATATGCATAAAGAATATCATATAGCCTTTTCATTGAGTAGCCTAATTAGTACGTTGATACATGTAGTAAATTAACCCCATTGATGAGGGTGAAAACTATTATTGATATGTGATATTAAGAATCCTGTCTACACTGCACACTCATTTAAGGGTACTTTAGTTAGACTGATGTACAATTTGATAATATTAATAATAATAATAATAATAATAATAACTAGAGCAAAGCTCGTTGCAAAGCAACGAGTAGGTCGTCCGCCCGATTTTCAGAAGCACTGCTTGTAAGATGGATAAATGAAAGTAAAGTATTCTTAAAAAGGCCTCCAGACCAAAAATGATGTCGATCTGTATTAAGTTTTTTTATTATTGAGATCTATACTGATTTTCGTTAAATAAAGCAAATCAAGACTACTTCCGGTTTGACCGGAAGTGACCCCAATCGACAGAAAATTGGGTCAGAAGTTTTTTGGTGAATTTAATCATTTGATTTTATGTTGATATCTGCAGAAATAACGTCATTTATAGGTACTTCCAATTTAATCGGAAGTTGATAAAAGTAACGACACTCGAAAGGAAATACAATCAGACGTCCTCTATAACATGCATAATTCAATTCAATACCAATATCTGTGAAAATGAGCAATTTTCTATCACTTCCTGTTTGGCCGGAAGTTACGTCATTCGAGGCATTTTGATGATCTCACAAGCTGCTACTTGTCATGTTGAACAACTTTGCTTCTTTGGAATGTCATAAAATTTCAATACTTTTTGAGATATCAGGAAAAAACTTTTTGCCCTTCAAGATCCCTTATTTTAGGGGCCAGTCCTTTCTCGAGATATCATTTAAAAGATCTTGTAATTCTGCACAAATTTTGTTACATATGTATTAACAAAATATTTCCAAGTAAAAAGATATCGTACAGAAGGTGTTCGAAATTTTGAAATTCTCCACATGTCTTTTTTCAGGCCATAGCGAGCGTCGACGTGTAGCACTTCCAGTGAAAGTGAGGTACGTATTTCAGTTCTACATATGTTGCTCTGTCTTCGCTAAAAGTTTCACGTTCCTGTAATGAGTGATTTCTTAGAAAACCTGCGGACAAACTGACCCTCCAAAAATCACTAAATCGCAAAAATCTTCGGACAGAAAGTGACTTCATCAAAATAAAAAAAAATGTATCAAGATTTTTTTTTAATGTTCTATCAGACCTGAAAGTTTCATGAAAAAAACAAGCAAACCGTTTTTGAGAAATCGCGTGCACAAAAACGGTAAGAAAAAAAAATAAGAAGAAAAACAGTAGAAAAGAAACCGAAGAATAACAAGAAGGTCTTCTGCTGAAGATGAAAGACCTTAATAATAATAATAACTAGAGCAAAGCTCGTTGCAAAGCAACGAGTAGGTCCTCCGTCCGATTTTAAGCAACACTACCTGTAAAAAAAAGTTAACGAAGGTAAGTCATTAATCAAGAAGAAGGCCACTAGACCAAAAATGATGTTGATCTGTCTTTTGTATATTTTTGTGATTGAAATCTACGCTGATGTACGTGATATTAAGTAATTCATGACTAAATCCGGTTTAATCGGAAGTGACGCCAATTGAAGGAAAATGAGGTTGATAGTCTTGGGTGATGCTAATCATTTAATTCTATGTCAATATCTGCAAAAATAAATCATTTCTGGTTACTTCTTGTTAGACCGGAAGTGGACGAATGTGACAATACTTGTTGGAAAATACGGTTGGACGTTTCTTGGACATTACTTATTCAATTGAATGCCAAAATCTGTGAAAATAAGCAATTTTTGACTATTTTCTGTTTGACCGGAAGTGACGTCAATCGACGTCTTTTGATGGGCTCACTTCCTGCTACTTGTCATTTTGAACAACTTTGCTTCTTTGATGTATTGCAAATTCTTAATACTTTTTGAAGTATTAAGAAAAAAATTCGGCCCCTCTAGATCTTGTAATTCTGCACTACTTTTATTCTGTATGTTTTAACAAAATATTCAGGTAAGGAGATATTGTAGAAAATGTGTTAGAATTTTTGAAATTCTCGGTATGCTTTCGAGTCATAGTGAGCGTCGACGTTTGGTACTTCCGGTGGAAGTTAATTACGTATTACAGATCTACATATATTGCTCTATCTTCGCTGAAAGTTTCACGTTCCTGTGATATTTGATTTGTTAGAAAACCTGCGGACAAACTGACCCTCCAAAAATCACTAAATCACAAAAATCTTCGGACTGGAAGTGACGTTATCAAAATAAAAAAAAAATGTATCAAGATTTTTCAATGTTCTGTCAGACCTGAAATCTTCATGAAAATCGGGAGAACCGTTTTCGAGAAATCGCGTGCACAAAATCGGTACGCAGCTATGTTACGGCTGTCCGAAAGCTTAATATGTATTAAAATATAGATTTTAATTTGAGATAGATTTTAATTTTTTGATTTGTAATCTATGTATAAATTTGCAGTCAACTTGTGATGAGAGTGTAATCAGGTATTATAATAATGCATTTTTGTGATGTCACATGACTTTTTTGATCACGTGACGGGCACTTATAAATATTCCTAAATGTTTCACAAAAATCGCATCGGCACAAGTGCAAAACAACATAATTGAGAAAAATTTGTCATATAAGTCAATTCATCATGATCTTTAGTATATATAAAGTGCTGGGGACAAGTCTGAATTTTATTTCTTGAAAAAATATTCCACGAGAAATTCAACTTACCCATATACAAGGGGGCATATTCCACTCTTTATCGCAATTTATACAAAATAGGATAAATTACATACAATCCACCAGCAAAATTCAGTTAAAGGACATACTTCTCTAGTAGATTCACACAGAATATCCTCAGTCTATCCTTATTAATCACTTGTGCTAGTCAAATATATACACGATTTATAAATTCTAACTCTGTCCACGGACGTGTGAGGGGGGGGGGGGGGTCACAGTATATTTTTGTTATTGTTTGAATATATGTATATCGGACAAGTTGAAGGAATAACGATATTAGATTGCAACTGTTCAAAATCAGAACCGCACACTTAAGCTTAAAGAACAATCCAGACTCTTGAATCAAACAACAACGCTAAAAATCTTTACATGTCATGTGAAAGGAATGTAAAAATTATGACACTTTTCCCGTCATGTCAGCTCAGGTATGCAGTGACTTGACTTGACGTCAGGGATGGGGTAATTGAAAAATGTAATTGTAATTGACTGTAATTAATTACATTTTTTGAAGTAATTGGAAGTAATTTGTAATTGAACATTTTTTCAATTACTTGTAATTGTAATTTAATTAATTACACTGAAAAAATACCCTGTAATTTCAATTACTTTTTCAATTACATTCAATTACTTTATATAATACACATTCATGATATATTCATGATGTATCATCACCACTACCTCCCCATTTTACTGGTTTTTATTTTATTGTTAAACATATCCTCAATCCTTCAATTATACAAAATCTTAGGTTAATGCTTACAAAAAAATAATTAAATGATTGACTTGATAATAATAAACTAGTTTCTTTCTAATCATTATGTAATTTTTGAATTTTTTGACCTAAGTTTATAAATATGAATCTTGAATTACCCTTCTTAGGTCTATTCAGCTTTGTTGTTTGATCAATAATAAAGAAAAAGAAGGTGTGTGTCATTAATTAAGTTCTCTCTTGTTGGGAAGAGATAATTACCCTCCAGATCACAGCTTTAAATTGCAATCAAAACAAATCAACTCCTCTAAAGAGATATTCATTCCATGACTTAGAAGACAAAGCCAATGGAGATAATTATTTCAATTTAAAATGCTCCGCTATAGCTTTAGAAAAGAAAAACTTTTAATTTGATAATTATTTTAACATCTAAACAGATTTTTATGAATGAATTTTCTATCTGTACAATTCTGATTTATGAAGTAAAATTGTTCAACATAAATAGCAATTTAGGATGTTCAGTTTACCTTCAAAGGAAATATTTAATTTGAGGGATACAGTTGCGACTCAGTCATTTCACTCTATTAAAATACTCACTTTTAATCAATTATCATAATCCATGCAATTTGTGTACATGTAGGTTTTGTGTGGTGGAAACTGTATCAAATTAACTGATCTCGGATAGTTCTTTAAGAGATTCTCATTGTTTTGTAAATAAATGTTATAAATTGAACCACAATGATACACAATGCCTATAGCATATTACTTCTTGTACTGTTTGTGCAGAGGCTGAGTTTAAATACAAATAAATGATGATCTGTATATTCATTGACAAGGATTAAAAAATATTCCAAAAAATTAAAAATGTAATTTGTAATTTAATTAATTACTTTTGCAAAGTAATTGTAATTTAATTAATTACATGTCTTAGAAAGCCTATAATTTAATTGTAATTTAATTGAAGAAAAAGTCAAAGTAATTGTAATTTAATTAATTACTTTTTAAAGTAATTGACCCCATCCCTGCTTGACGTCATATGCTATTATGACGTCATAGTTCAGAGTAGTTACTATAGTTGGAACAATTTGATATTTTACGGACAGCCTTATCCTAGCCGCGTAAGATAAAAAATAATAAGAAAAACAGTGGAAAAGAAATCTAAGAAAAACAAGAAGGTCTTCCGCTGAAGACGGGAGACCTTAATTATAATTTATTTAAAGAGGGTAACCCGATTGGTTCAATGCACTAGTCTTCCTCGGTGCCCTTCTAATCATATTAACAATAATACCATAATGAATACATTGTACAATAGTTGAAGTGATACTACATGTACATGAAATAAAAATATAAGTAAATATAAAATTTTAGCACATGGATTTATGTATATATTTGAGAGATAAACAGTGTCTCGGCAAGTTATAATATTTTTTACGAAATGTTTGTACAGTTGGTGAAAAACGTACATACAAAGGTAATTTGTTCCATAAATGAACACCGGAATAATGGAAAGAATTTTTAAACTGATTTGTTCAATATTTTGGTAGACAAAGGTCATAGTTGATTTCAGAACGTAAAAGATACCAATTTTCAATCTCACACAAATCAAAGTTTATGGCATTCTCAATACATTTTACATTTGTATGATATGTATGTAAGGTTGCATCATCAGCAAACATATCAATATCTGTTTTATTTACATGTAAATGAAGATCATTTATATAGAATAAAGATAAGAAGGGGCCTAAGATAGATTCTTGGGGCACTCCTGCTGTGACGGGTAAGAAATCAGAGGAATATGTACCTATTTTTATACACTAAGACCTTGGGGTTAAATAAGAATGAAACCATTTAATAGCCATTGGATCAAAGTGATACGACTAAAGTTTACTTATCAGGATATCATGATTAACTAAACCTAATGCCTTGCTAAAATGAAGAAAAGTTTTGCCTAATAGATTTCCTTGATCCGTAGCTTATAACCAATTGTCTGTAAGTTTTGTTGGTCCGTAAAGTGTTTGTTCAAGATATCAACAATATCCTGTAAAATTTCAAAATCCAAGCCATTTTGTGTAATACAGGTAGGTATGAAATTTTTGGAATCGGATGCCAAATGGTTTAAATACATGTAACTCCACATTTCTCGAGGACTTGAGCTTTCTTCCATTGCTGATTTGTAATATTTTGATTTGGCTTGATCTATTAATTGTGCGAATTTATTTCTCCAGAATTTGTAATTTTCTAAATTCCTTTGTAGATATGGAATAAAATAAATTGCAGTCTGCATTGTTCACATAAGTTTTTAATTAATTCATGAATTCGAAGCATTATATAACACCAAGAGTAGTAATTGAAAACTTAATTTGCTTGTATTTCTCCCATTTGGAAAGCAAATGCCATTTATTCGTCATCAGTACTACGTTGTCTTTAAGAATTTTCATGGGTAAAAATAGTCATACATGAACGAGGTAATTTTAGAACATACTCCTTTACGCTATAATTTTTCAAAGTCCTAAAGGTACATGTATAAAGAGTGTCCATTGTTTTGGTTAAAGGTTTTTTTATTATTATAGAATACTTGTATATATATTTTTTTCCACTGTGGCCTTTAAATCATATATTGGAACTTGTGTATTGATTGGTTATGTATTATACGACACCCGCACGGTTTCTTTCTATATAGTTGTATATATAATTATTTTTCACAAAATTGACAATGAATGTTGATTATACTCATAAACGAAGATTTGTCTAGCGTTGAAATAAAAAAAAATGGCCATAGGACCCTGGACGCGGTTGCTGTGTCCCCCCCCCCCTCCAAATTTTATCGATATAAAGTATACTATATAACATAGCAACTTTTTGCTTTCATTTATTGTTTTCTACGGACCCGAACAAAGATAAATGATTATTAAGAAATTAACAACAATGTTAAAAAGTTCTCTGGGAAATGAATTTGGTTGGTCAGGTGATCACATCCTGTGAAGCCCGAAGGGCTTTTCAGAAGATTTGATCACGTACCAACCAAGTTCATTTCCCAGTGAACTTTTTAACATTGTCGTTTATTACTTTTATTTACATTTGAGACGAATATTCTGAAAAGAACTGCATTTATTACACGAACAGCCCGCCGTATTGCTATGTTGTGACGCGCAATGACGTAGAAGCTGTTTGGTCTTAAGAGTTCGCCTCGCTCCAACATTTGAATACTTACACATTGATGTTCAGCAGTCAAATTCAGGAAATATCTGTTCATAATGAAAAAACCATGATCCCTACTGAGAATAATCTTACTATTATTGTATGAGTTCTTAATATATGAAGACAAAAGCGGTGGTATCGTCTTCTGAGGAAGGAATTTCGGGTTAAAAAGGTAAGCGTGATTTTAGGCTAATTTAAAACATTCTTTACACCGAAGAAAGAACTAATGACCATTTTTTGAACGAAAAAATAAACATGTATGTTTCAATAATTTTATCTTTTTCATCGTTTTAACGGCTTTGAAGTTCCGAAACCAGTGTCACCGTGACAGAAATATGTAGACAAGATATCATCTCGCTGTGTGATTCGGTTACGCCATGACTTCTGACCCCCTAATAAGTTCATACAGAATTGAACATATTTTCTCTTCAATAGGTTCATCTAAGAAAAATATTTGCAAATGTAAATAATCCTTAATAAGCATGTATGTGTTACCCAAACGTACTAAAGGAACTGTCTCATGGTTTTAGAAACTTGGTCACCGGCCACTTTGTAATAATTTGTCACAAACACTATCCATTTGAAATCCGTATTACTAATTATTATTAATCGCTAGTAACTTCTTATATTGCACGTTTCATTGCTAATTATTCTCATCGACCACAATACGACTCCTATTTGCAATTTCAATTAACTACTAAGAATATGTTTTATGATGACGTCGATTCTGTAAAACAAGAGGCCCATGGGCCACAACGCTCACCTGAGTCAATATGGCCCTGCTGTTCTTCGTCAGCAGATTTCTCCTATATATTCATATGTAAAGCTTTGATCGCCTGTTCTAGGCATACACTACCCCCAGGTGGCATGTTTTGAATGAAATTGAATATAAACCTTCTGAGGATGCTTCTATATTCATATAACTAATCATGGGTTTGCTATTCTTTAAAAAGGAATTTTAAAGATGTCTAACACCCTACCCTGGGGGGGGGGGGGAGGGGGGTGTCATGATTTGAACAAACTTGAATGTACACTACCTGAGGATGCTTCCATATCAATATGACTAAACATGGCTTTGTTGTTCTTGAGATTGAAGAAGATTTTTAAAGATATTTCCTTTACGTTCTTTTGTAAAACTTTGATCCCCGATTATGGCCCCAACCTACTACTGGAGGATGCCTTGAACAAACTTGACTCTACAATACTTGGGGATGCTTCCATATCAATATGACTAATCATGGCTTTCCTGTTCCTGAAACGATTTTTAAAGATTTTTCCTATATATTCCTATGTAAAACTTAGATCCCCCATTGTAGCCCAGCCTAATCCCCAGGGGTAATGATTTGACCAAACTTGAATCTACACTACTTGAGGATGATTCCATATCAGTATGACTAATTGTGGCTTTGTTGTTCTTGAGAAGATTTTTTTCCTATTTATTCCTATATAAAACTTTGATCCCTCATTGCGGCCCCACCCTACCCCCGGGTGCATGATTTGAACAAACTTGAAACTACACTACTAGAGGATGATTCCATATCAATATGACTAATTGTGGCTTTGTTGTTCTTGAGAAGAAGATTTTTAAAAATTTTTCCTATATATTTCTATGTAAAAGTTTGATCCCCCATTCTGGCCCCACCCTACACCCGGGGGTCATGATTTGAACAAACTTAAATCTACACTACTTGAGGATGATTCAATATCAAAATGACTAATTGTGGCTTTGTTGGTCTTGAGAAGAAGATTTTTTTCTATATATTCCTATATAAAACTTTGATCCCTCATTGTGGCCCCATCCTACCCCCGGAGGTCATGATTTGAACAAACTTGAATTTACACTACCTGAGGATGATTCCATATCAATATGACTAATTGTGGCTTTGTTGTTCTTGAGAAGAAGATTTTTAAAGATTTTCCCTATTGATTCCTATGTAAAAGTTTGATCCCCCATTGTGGCCCCACCCTACCCCTGGGGGTCATGATTTGAACAAACTTGAATCTACACTATGTAATGAAAGTTTTCATAAGTTTAAACTTTTCTGGCTCAATGGTTCTTGAGAAGAAGATTTTTAAAAGATGACACCAAATTTTCACCAATTCTTAATTATCTCCCCTTGGAAGAGGATGTGGCCCTTCATTTGAACAAACTTGAACCCCCTTCACCCAAGGATGCTTTGTGGCAAGTTTGGTTGAAATTGGCCCAATGGTTCTGGAGAAGAAGTCGAAAATGTGAAAAGTTTACAGACGGACGGACATACGGACAGACAGACGGACTACAGACAAAATGTGATCAGAAAAGCTCACTTGAGCTTTCAGCTCAGGTGAGCTAAAATAACAGCAACAGAATATGGTTGGTAATCTGGTAATGAAAGTTGTCCCATGCCCTGCAGCTTTATTTTATGCACTTGCAATCAATGTATGAAGGGTATAAAACGTACAAAAACCTAGTAATGATTATCAGACATGCACTATCCATGCAACAGTCAATTAACGGACTTCTAAATTTCAGTAATGAATGAGTACCATGTAAAAGGAATGCACAATAGATGAGAAACTGACACAAGAGGCCCAAGGGCCTTAACGGTCACCTGAGTATAATACAACAATTTAGAAGTTAAATACACTGATAGATGAAGCATTGTTGCCCTAAAGCAAGAGAAGTAGCAAGATCAGGATCAACAAAATAATTAGTCTAGTATTCAGTATCAACTCATAAATTAAGTTCTAATCTGTCCCCCACTTATCACTATCACCATGCAGACTATTAACAAACTATTAGTGCTTCTGTACTATTTTTAAACCCATATTAAGACCTCTGGCATTGACCTCTCTTATGGTCTTTGAAGAACTTTTAATAAGATAAGTTATTTTTGTCTCATTTTTATTTATCTATTACTTACAGGTCTACCTGATTATTAAAACTAAGAAAGTACTTTTTTAATTATACGATAAACATTCTTGCATAATTATCTTATTCTATTAACCTTTCAAATACATTATTTACATTGATTAATTATCAAAGGTGAATGAAAAAGGGGAATAACTTCTCTCAGTAGAATATAAATTAATAGAGCCCTGCCCAGGACCAGAATGCTTAGACGAATGGTCCAGATGTTTAAAAATCTGGTAGAAATACGCTTACTCATATCATTTAAACTTTTACTCAGTTTGCTTCCGATATGCCCAGAAGCAGAGAAGAATTTCACAGGTACAATGCATTTTCACTACAGATTCAACAGAGCCTTACCCTAACACCAGAACCCAAGACCAAGGGTCAAGAAATTTACAAATTTGGAAGAGTTACCCTCATCATCATAACTATGGACTTCAAAGAATTAACACTTTTCCACTATATTATCAAAAGCCCCCCCCCCCTCCTTATGCCAGAACCTCTGACCCTAGGACCACAAGATTTAAAAATTCTGTTCGAAGCTCCCATTTTCATCATAGCTAAGCAATTTATTTATCAGCTCAACACTAAGGAGCAGACAGGATTAATTAATGATTAATTAATAGAATTGATGCTTTTTCACTATATAATCAATAGAGCCCCCCCCCTCCTCAAGAACCCCAAAAACTGAGGCTATATAAAAAAATTTTGAAAGAGGCATCCTTGTCTATCATAATCATGCACTTAGTTCGTTTAAATAATCTCCAGTAGCAGAGAAGAAGATTTTCAAAGAATCAATGCATTTTCATTATATAATCAATAGAGCCCCTCCCTAACACCAGAACCCCTGACCCTGGGGCCATGAAATTCACAATTTTTGAAAAGGCATCCTTATGCATCATAACCATGCACTTAGTTTGTTTAAATAGTCTCCAGTAGCAGAGAAGAAGATTTTCAAAGAATCAATGCATTTTCATTATATAATCAATAGAGACCCACCCTAACACCAGAACCCCTGACCATGGGGCCATGAAATTTACAATTTTTGAAAAGACATCCTTATGCATCATAACCATGCACTTAGTTTGTTTAAATAATAGCCAGGAGCAGAGAAGAAGATTTTCAAAGAATTAAAGGATTTCACTATATAGAGCCCCGCCCTAACACCAGACCCCCTGACCCAGGGGCCATGGCTTTCACAATTCTCGAAAAGGCCCACCTCCTCATCATAACTATGCACTTAGTTTATCACCTTAATGCCCAGAAGCAGAGAAGAAGATTTTCAAAGAATTAATGCATTTTTACTATATAATCAATAGAGCCCCGCCCTAACACCAGAACCCCTGACCCGGGGGCCATGAAATTCACAATTTTTGAAAAGGCACTTTTGCTCATCATAACTATGTACTTAGTTACTTTATTTAATACCCAGGAGCAAAGAAGAAGATTTTCAAAGAATTAATGCTTTTTCACTATATAATCAATAGAGCCCCGCCCTAGCACCAGAACCCCTGACCCTGGGGCCATGAATTTCAGAATTTTGGAAGAGGCACTCTTGCTCATCATAACTATGTACTTAGTAACTTTATTAGATACCCAGGAGCAGAGAAGAAGATTTTCAAAGAAATAATGCACTTTCACTATATGATCTATATAGCCCCACCCTGGGGCCAGAACCCCTGACCCTGGGGCCATTCATAATTTTGGTAGAGGGCTCAATGCTTATTACAATGATGCCAACAGTTTGACTGCTTGATGTCCAGGAGTAAAGAAGAAGATTTTTAAAGATTGCATTATTTTTGGTGGTTGTAGCCCCACCCCTCAGGCCCCGGGGAGGCAGGGACCATGAATTCACAATTTTTGTTCCCCTTCACCCATAGATGCTATATATCAAATTTGGTTGAAATTGGTTGAGCGGTTCTAGAGAAGAAGTTGAAAATGTTCAAAAGTTAACGCACGACGGACGACGACGGACGAAAACGGATAGCAATAGGTCACCTGAGTGACTCAGGTGACCTAAAAAACTAAATAATACGATATATATTTTCTTGATATAAATCTATTATGATATATTTTAAATCTAGGTAAACTTTGCAGACCTCACTTTTTTTAATTTCGTTCTGGTATATATAATTAACACTCTTACTTCCATTGATATTTAATCAAATGACCTCTTCGGTATAAGTATATTCAATGATTTCTTGATGGTAAAAACTTAGCAAAGGGGAGTAATTGAATCTTAAACCGTCTTTTGATTGGTTAATTAAGATCGCAAATTCGAATTTCGAATCTCGTATTTTGAAATTCGAATCTCGAATGAGCCTTCTTGACTTTCGTACTAATGAATGTTAATTCATTTTTTATTTGAAAATTGATATTATATTTTCAGTTTGTTAAAACGTTTATCTTCAATCTCTTAAAGGTCACAAGAAGCAATTAAAATTTGTATTTCGTCATGCTAATGACTCATTTTGACCGCTTTCAGTCATGGACTTGACGACAAATTTTCACTAACGCTGCGTAAATGGCGTAAATGAGGGGATTCAGTTTTAAAAGGCAGCTAAACAAAAAGCGCTGGGGATTTTTAACTTTAAAAATTAGAACGTGTTTCTACACTGGGCTATTGGAAAGTGTGAGGAAAATCCTAGAGAAACTTCAAACCAATTACTGAACATCATAAAAACCACAGGATGAAATTCTGCCATTAAGTTAACTGAAAGGTGACTGAATGGTAGAGATGTGCGATTCAGTCACCTTTCCAGATCTTTCAGTGACAATTCCATTGACTGAAAGGTGCAGTTTCATCCTGTGTTAACACTCTGAAACATTCCACTCAACATCAAAATGCAGGAAGGATCCGAGAAAGCTTATAACAGATCTACGTGCAGCAAAAGATTTTGCAAAGATTAAAATGTCCGTTATATATATATATATATATATATATATATATATATATATATATATATATATATATATATATATATATATATATATATATATATATATATATATATAACCCTTTAATAATGTTTTCAATGTATATCAGGACAAAAGATTTTTTTTTCATGAATATCAGTATACATGTAAGGCAAGAACTAATATAGCAGATCGTCAATGGAATGAGAATGCTGATAGGAATATACCTTAGTATGGAAACTAAACCACAGAATACCTCATAGTTTACAAGGAAAGGAAAAATACCAAAAAAATGTACATATCATTTTCGGAACATTTGAAATAAGTATTTTAAATTTATTAAATCTGTGTTCAGATGAATGAAAATAAATCAAAATTCAATTGCAAGTAGCTTTTACTTATTAATTTACATTTAATCATGCTTTTAAAGAAATTTACTGTGAAGAAGTGTTATCAAGTTATATTTGTACTTTAAGGTATTCTTTACCGGTCTTGTAGAGTAGGCTTTCCCCTCAAAAATCTCCTCCGTAAAACTGGCTCTAGAGTAGGACGCTCCCCCCCCCCCCCCGAAATAGGCTCTACAGTAGGATTTCTCCCATCGAAAAACGACTCTAAAGTAAGATATCCCGTAAGGAAACCCAATACAAGATTCAATTTTCGGGGGGGGGGGGGGGGTCTTACTCTGTGTGATAGAGTGCAGTTTACCCCCAGAGTCAATTTTTTTCGCCAAAAAATATCATTGTTGTACTTATGTATGGGGGGGGGGGGAGGGGCAACATATTATTACAAGTCTTCCTTCGAAATATTTCCGACTCGGCGTTAATGCAATCAATCAATCAATCAATCTTCAAAACGGCGACCAGTTGAAACATGCAAAGTATGAAAAATAAAAATAATAAATTTAATTTGTCTCAGTAACCGTCCAACTAATTTTTGAAAGAATTAAATCCCATTCTTTTCACCTGGTCAAACTGGTTTCTGAGGGGGGGGGGGGGGGAATGGTACATGTACATGCAGTATGTAATCGGTTGGAATTCATGGAAACAGAAAAGAACTTTATTTCAAATGGATTTTCTTCTTCAATTGTATTTCAAATTATATGTAAATACATGTAAGTGTCTCTCCAAATTCTGATGTTTAACTATTGCCATAAGCATGGAACTTAAAATATGGGTCAAAAATTCTAAATTTTGCAAAACTTTTAGAGAGTACATGCTCTCTGCTCTCAAGTCGATTACACTGCTGGGACCGAGGGGACATATATATGCTTTGGCTTGCGAAAGCAGTGTTTCATGTGATGTTGAGTTTATGGTTTTGGCTTTTTTTTTTTCTTTGAAGAACTACTCGATATAAATATTCACAAAATTATATTTGGAATCCATCAATTACATAAAATTTTAAATTTTTCTCTCACTTTCTTTGTAAAAATGATTGGTCCATTGATGAAATACTGGACCTATAGAGGGCAAGCAAATTATCGAATCACAAAAAAGTTCCTGGTATTTTTTTTTATATTCGTGAGCAAAGACGTACTGCGACATGCTGCGCTAAGAGAGGGTGTTGAGACAAAGAGTCTTTTTTTTTTTTTTTTTGAGTGAATAAGTTATAATTTTCCATGACTTAAAAATTTGGATTGAGACTTAATGATCTGAACTATGTCCTTTAAGATTTCACATTAAAAAACAATCGTATTTCCATTAAAGAATCAGTTTACTTTCATAGAAACTTTTTTCCACAATATCGTCGATATGATTTAAGAATTGATAAAAGAGGGAAAATCCTACTCTGAGAAAAAGGAGGTTGAAATTTGGCTCTAGTGTAAGATATCCCCTTGGACTGAAATCGCACTCTAGAGAACAGATTCCAGGGGGAAAACTGGCTACGGGGGAATTCCTACTCTACAACACCGGGATTCTGGATTTACGTATATACAATATTTTGATTTATAAGCAGCATGTAAAAATTCTATCAATAACTTGTATTTAAGTAAACTTTTGGGAAGAGCATATGGAAAGTTGGATATGGTTGTCAATTCTATTTCAAACATATTAAACCAATTTAAATAAGATAAATGCATAAATGTTCTACAGTACAAAAAAACTTTAAAAGTAGGTTAAAGTATCCTTGCATACTGTATACAAAAAAAAGTGGTATGTCTAAGAAAAGAACTATTTTGTAAGCATTCTACATATCACCGAAAATGCTTCCATGAATGACATAAAGCCTTATAGAAGTTTTCAATGAAAGTTAATAAAAGTTTTCTTGTAACAAAAAGGAATTTGATTTTATTATTTCCGTATGCTTACTTTCAGGATTGTCAAATATTTTTTTTATTTAGATATATATTGTAGATACTGAACTGATTTTTATTCCCTCGTAATGGAGTTGGAGGGGAAATAATATCGCGCTTGCGTGTGTTGTTAGTTTGTTTGTGTGTTAGTTTGTACTGTGCGGAACAGAAGTGATGTACTTTGCATCTGAATCGATGTGGAATGCTGGCTTGATTTATAGATATACTCTTTTCGAGGGGACGCTCCGCTTTGCTGTACTCTTGTTAGTATGTGAGTTTACCTTAATGAATTATAGATCGTTTGCATTTTGCTCCCTTGAATGATTTTTATGGAATTATAGAATTTCAATTTATTATGGGAACTAGATTACACTTGCCTGTAGGGATTAGTATTGCTAATGCAATACTCTCAGACTGCTTATTGATAAATGTTTCAGTCACAAGGAAAATTACAATGTGTACAAAGTACTTTTAAATTCGATCAGAAGAAAAATACTAACTAACTACTACATTATGTACTGATACATTACAGAAGATTTCTATGAAAACCTTTCTAAAATGCAAATGAATATACAAATGTATAGTAAGGAAGTGTATTAGTGCCAACTGGACACTTTTTTATTTTTCATTTTCCACACTTTATTCTGTAAAATTTACACTTTAATCTGTAAATTTTACACTTTAATCTGTAAAATTTACACTTTAATCTGTAAATTTTACACTTCAATATGTAAATTTTACACTTTAAAGTGTAAATTTTACAGATTAAAGTGTAAAATTTACTCTTTGAAGTGTAAAATTTACAGATTAAAGTGTAAAATTTATACTTTAAAGTGTAAAATTTACAGATTAAAGTGTAAAATTTACAGATTAAAGTGTAAATTTTACAGATTAAAGTGTAAATTTTACAGATTAAAATGTAAAATTTACACTTTAAAGTGCAAATTTTACAGATTAAAGTGTAAAATTTACAGATTAAAGTGTAAAATTTACACTTTGAAGTGTAAAATTTACATTTTAAAGTGTAAAATTTACATATTGAAGTGTAAAATCTACATATTAAAGTGTAAATTTTACAGATTAAAGTATAAAATTTACACTTGAAGGTGTAAATTTTACAGATTAAAGTGTAAAATTTACTCTTTGAAGTGTAAAATTTACAGATTAAAGTGTAAAATTTATACTTTAAAGTGTAAAATTTACAGATTAAAGTGTAAAATTTACAGATTAAAGTGTAAATTTTACAGATTAAAGTGTAAATTTTACAGATTAAAATGTAAAATTTACACTTTAAAGTGCAAATTTTACAGATTAAAGTGTAAAATTTACAGATTAAAGTGTAAAATTTACACTTTGAAGTGTAAAATTTACATTTTAAAGTGTAAAATTTACATATTGAAGTGTAAAATCTACATATTAAAGTGTAAATTTTATAGATTAAAGTATAAAATTTACACTTGAAGGTGTAAATTTTACAGATTAGTGTGTAAAATTTACGGATTTAAGTGTAAAATTTACAGATTAAAGTGTAAATTTTACAGATTAAAGTGTGGAAAATGAAAAATAAAAAAGTGTCCAAGTGGAACTAATACGTTTCCGTAACTAAATGTGAATTGCCAGACATAATTTGGCAATTTGAGCATTTATTTTCCTAGGTTACAGATCTCTTTAACATTTGTTATTGACAACAATTGAACAAGTTTAAAGGTACATGTAGAGGGCATTTCTTTATGTTTCACTCAAACGAACTTAAAACATTTATGAAATAAACACATACTCGTGAGAGTAGGATGTGAAGCGCAGTTTAATTATTTCATAAAATCAATACACATTACTTTGTGTTTTTTCTACACTATGTCTGCATGCATGTTTAACCAAATTCTACAAAATAGAGAATAAAAAATTTACTATAAAGTTTAGACATGCAATATTCAAAACGTAGCACTGGGTGGGTGGTTGGGACTGAGATTGTACGAAACAGACCCTTCGAATGGCTTTCACTATACCAAATTTCTTTCATGGTCACTATAGCCTTGCTCTGAATATTTATGTCACCTGACTAGGTGACAGTTCTAACGGCCAATAGATGACGAGAATAAACAAACACAAACACGTTTTTATTTTGTTTATTGTTTAACGTCTATCTCGAGAATTTTTCACTCATATGGAGACACCACCACTTGCTGGTGGAGAGCGACAAATTTTGACCTATACTCGGCACTCGGGGCTATTGAGCAGTGAGGGATCGTTTTCGTGCCAGCACCTACTGCGACACGGGACCTCGGTTTATACGGTCTAATCCGAAGGACCGGTCTCCATGTCCCACAGTGGGATTCGAACCCGCAACATAAGGATCAATTCCTTACTCCGCGACTCTAGAGCGAACGCTCTAACCACTGCGCCACGCGGATGACTACACAAACACGTGTTTAAGTAACTTTAATAAGTACGATTTTGAACATTTTGTTTTAATTGTTTAAATGTTTTAATAAGAAAATTGGAATGATGAGACCGTATAAACCGAGGTCTCGTGTCTCAGTATGTGCTGGCACGATAAACATCCCTCACTGCTCAATGGCCCTGAGTGCCGAGTATAGGTCAAAATTTGTAGCTCTCCACCGGCAAGTGGTGGCGTCTCCATATGAGTGAAAAATTCTCTGGAGGGACGTTAAACAATAAACAAACAAACAAGAACGATATATTGATTGATATGTTGTACATATATTTGTGAAGTTGATTTTTTTAAAAACATAATTGTAGAATAAAACTCTCGTTAAAATGCTTGTAAATATATTTGGGAAAAGCTTAAAAATCACTTGGAGTCAATTGAATAAAGATACACTGTATCATCAAATATTTGTTTCACGTAAAATTAAAGGGGAAAAATAATTTAGATAATCATTTTAATTCCATGTATACCCAAACCTAATGTGGTATCAACAAGCTCTTTTATATGTGACAGGCAACAAGGAAAGTTTTTGAATCAAACACGTCCGAACATTCTTGAATTTCTTAAAAAAAAACTTTTATTATTTTTTTTTCTAATTTAACAATTTTTAAAATAAATATAAACATCTACGAGTCAAAATCGATAAAATAAATCTTAATTTTGATAAGGAAATTGTGCAATCATATGCCAATAAAATAGATAAATACCCTTTTATTTCCTTATTACTATTACTTATTTATAAATAATCAGATCCAAATATTGTACACGGGTTTAAAGTGTTTCTTGGGCTTCCTTCTAACCAAATGCACAATGACATCCAATTTTTAATTTTGTTAAAAGCATAAACGGACTAAAAAATGATCATTTATTTGAAAAGACATAAATTAGATAAATACCCCTACCTCACCTTTTTATCAATGATAAAATGCATGTAAATGCATACAATGCATGTATTGTATTTATCTTGCTTTCAGTGTAAATTAAATCAGCAAACCTCCACCGCATCCCTCTCGATGTTTAATTGCTTTCTATCGAAGCCAATTATTATTATATCCGCTTTCGATCAGTCTTCTACAGGTGAGTGATAAAGATGTGTGACCAGAGCTTTTTTCAGATATTGATGTCTAAAAGTGGACTCTCAATTCGCAGAATTTTGTAAAAATGGAAATGCTTAGAAGATCATAAAGAAAATGGGTAAACAAGGTGTGCAGAATGCCTATAGCTTCAGATATTAAAAAAATCATATTCAATTTGTGAATTAAGTATTTAAGGTAAAGTTTTCATTATTGAAATTTATGAAACTATGATCAACAAAACTTTTCTGAGAAAAAAAAGATCTCGGAAAAAATAATTCTTTTATTAAAAAAATAAAAATGTATTCGTGGGATTCGAACCCCTAACAATAAAAATCCGAAGTTTCATATGCTTTGAGACGCTACACAGCTCCTGATGAATAGTGGCATTTAAATCATGTTTGTGATAGGAACCTTTACTTAATGGACTTCAAGTATTTCTCGGAAAGATGCTTTGTCATAAAAGTGTACTTTTAAGGTATAGTGGGTTGGCTCCATGTTTTTGTAAACCAAAAAAATGTATATTTTTATGCAAACTTTTAGGATTAACTCAAAAAATGGAGCGAGGGCCCACTCATATCGAAACATTTTGTTAAAGTCTGAGAAAATGATCCTTTTTGTCTTCTTTAGTGTACGTATGCTATTTCGTGGGCAAATAATCTCAGTCTTTGTGAGATTTTTGTAAATTGTAGATATTTTACATAAAGTATACTTTAATGTTAGATGAAATATCAAATAAAATTTTGATATAATTGAGATTTTATTTTTCACTTCATGTTTGTCGCACTATAGGCACTTCGCCCACCTTGTTCACCCATCTTCTTTGAAAATGCTCCTTCCCTAGATTCAAACAGGAATAGTAATTATGTAATTTAAGCCAATACTCCGGTTTTTAAAAAAATTGGGCACGCAGGACTTCAGTCCGACGATTTTATTGATGTATTTTTCAACGCTGTCCATTTGCTTGTACATCACGAACCACTGAATTCGAGTTTGCCTTATCAATTTAAAAAAAAAAGGTCGGGTCAAGTAAAAAAAATAGTTTGAAAATCATGTCCTTTCCACTGCAATCTAGAGAAAAATTGATATTATACCAAAAAGGAACCAAACTGAGGTTAGCAGCCAATAACAGGAGCCACGAAGCGATAAGGAAAACCATCAAATGACTGAGAGTACTCGTACGAAATTATATTTTTGTACTTTATTTTCGGCAAATAATAATTATTTATAATATAATAATACAAGTCATAATTGCATTATAAATGACAGGGTCTGAGGCAGTGAAGTTCCTCTGGAGGAGGAAATTTAAGCTTGTATTTCTTAACGGGATATCTCAAATATGCTAGTAATTTATCATAATTTATAACCTATATCTCACTAGCAACTGGATTTAATTATTATATATTGTATATGTAAATTATATATGAAAAACAAATTTAGGAATTAACCCTGACAGTACAGTCAGATTTTACGATAATTATTAAAAGAAAAATTCAATGCAATTTTAATTCAAAGCATTTAAAGCTTTAATGGAATAAAATGCTTTGTTTGATTGACTATTGTTTAACAACGAGTCGAAGTTTGAGGTATAATTTCTGAAACAAGCTCAAAGGGATTGGAAATGCATGATAGAACCAGCGAGTTCACCTAAACATATAAACATGAAGATACTGCCTTTGATATATATATATGAACATTCAGACAAAAAAAAATTCAATGGACACATGAATGAAAATAACTATACACAATGTAAAATGGTATGAAAGATACATGTATGTGTTTGACATGATAGATAGGCTCTATGCAGTTGTCAATGCAAGATTCTCATATGCAGTTTTCTTTTGGGCTTTTAATTCTTCATATTCATTTTTACTTTGTAATGTATCTAATTCCTCGTAAAATGGTTTTTCAATTTTTGCATTCACATCAACAGGTGCTACGTCTGTGTGATTGCCACTTCTTTGAAAGTGATGCCGTATCTTCCCTTGGAGGAAATTGTAAGCTTCCTGTCTAAAAATAAAACAACAAACAATTATGACCGTAGTTTATATTTTAGATAAATGCATTTATTTGGTGATGAATCCTATAAGGCCATAGAATAGCAGTTAAAAAGCTTAATTGCACCAAGGTGGCTATATTTTGTTTCTTTTAAAAGAAAAGCTATGTTGGGTGATGGATGTTGGCTAAGGCAAGCTATTGACAAACAAGTTGACGAAACAAGGATATCAAGTTTCGTTTGAAGTCATCTTTTTGCAAGTTTTTCGGTCGATACAATAACCTTGGCAGCACATACAACCTATCACTGAGTCAAATGCTGACTGACGTTTTTCATACTAATTGTTAGGCCATTATTTATACACTGAACTGACTACGGATTTTTCCGGTTTTTGTTTCCCGCTCATGACAAGGAGCACGAGGCGGGTGTGACCGGTCGGCAGGGAATATTCACTCCTCAATGGCACCTGATCCCACCTCTAAATTTTGAGGTCCGTATTTGCTGTGCTCCAAAGGATCACTTCTATATAAATAAGGATCTGACCTATAGAGCCGGGCTTGGTTTTTTTCTCTACAAAAAGCTTGTCAATTTCCGTTCCGATTAATGACATTAGGCTGAATACATGTAACAATTTGTTTTTCATAAATTTTTATTTCAGTGAGTAGAGGTAAGAGGAACACTTTCATTGATATTCTGAGTTTGTTATCTCCAAATGTAATAATTGATATTTTTCTTTACTTCTCATTGTACATAATGGTAATGTCTACTGTCTCTGGAACTCTGTTTTTTATGTCTAAGCTATTTATTTTACAACACATTTCAGCTGGATATAATAAAAACATGCAATTAATGTGTGCAAATCATATGGGCCTAAATGAAATCGAAGGGAGTACAGTTACTGATATATGCAGTCCTACTGTTTCAAAACTTAAGATCTTAAAACATTGACTGAAAACAAAAGTACATGTATGTTATTCTAAATATATTAAGCTCAAATAATTCAAGCAATACGTAACATTCATTTACTACATGTAACCCAGACAAGCACTAGTAGCACAGACAGAATAAAAGCAATGTGATTAAATTCTAAGGAATATATACAATTGAAATTCATCGCAGCTCAATGCTGCCGAGAATACCTGTATCGAGTAACACAGAGTGAGTTATTCTTGTCCTCGGAGAAAGTGTGCTATACTGAGACTTGTTCCGCCTGACTGACAACAGTTACTGTATATTGGACTGTTACGATTTGATCTCCTTCTAGTGTTTCTTATATCAAAAATGGGAATGCATAAAGGATAGATAATTGAAGGAAAATACACAAACCTATAAAAAATTTAAAATAGTCTTTGAAAAGGCAAAAATTTAAAACTATAAAAGTGTGGCAACAGGTGGATTCGAACCCCCGACTTTAAAAATAAAGTACCCACGATATAAAAGTCAGCGCAGCGCATATATCAAATGAGCTATTCTGACTACACGATTGAACGGTATAAATTTGAAGCAGATTGTCAAAATCAAGTTTACTTATTTTTTGTAGATTTTTTGTGAATTTCGACCCTAGGGCAGGGGTGTCCCTAAAAAAATTCTATCTTAAATTATTCCTTACATCCCAACCTATCAAAATATCACAATTTTATTTAGGGGCAGGCCTGCCCTGAAGGACTTCTAGGCCAAAATTTATACAAAAACCAACGCTTTAACGGACAAAATGGTGTTTCGGCCAACTTTGGAGGTTTATTGTGAAGTTGTAAATAATAAATTTAGTTGTAAAACTCAAATTTGAAAAATTTAGACATATATGCGGTAGAAAACAACAATTTGATTGATTTTTAAATGTCATTTTTTCCGGGAAATTGTTCTCTCCTGTTGGTCAATTCTTTTGTAATAGTGAATACATCCTTTGTATCGTTTCATTGAACTTTCGAGATTGAATATTGTTCGTTATCTTCATATTTCATTGAAATGAACTAAACACATATAATTCAAGAAACAAGCCAGTTGAACTCAAAAATGCACTAGTTTATTTGGGCTGGATTTGTTAAACGTGAAAGAACGTGAAAGAAAGTTATATTTATAAATTATTACATATTTTTTCTGGTTAGCAATTCTGCAATGTTACCTTCTCAATATAATAAAGACAGCTATGCTTAAAACAAATATGATGTTCACGGCAACAGAAATTGAAAGTCCTATTGGTGTTCCATCTACAACAAGAATCAAAATTAGGTATTTAGTAATTTTAAGTATATTTATATACTTTGAAAATGTCTTATCCATTACATTAGACGGATCGTATCAAGTCATAATCTTTTAAACAGTTACCTACCCTGATAATCACAAGCCAGTCCACGATATTGATCCTGACATCCACCAGGACAACTACCGTCAAACTTACTACAGATCTCGCGGTTTAGACAGTGGCCACTACATTTATACTGACAATTGACTCCGTATGATCCATTTGCACATTCTATAATTATTTACAGTACAAATGATTACGCTTTTTTATCATGAATATAATTAAGCTTGACTTAATAGCACTTTAAGTCTTTATATAGGTGATATATTGTTTCTTAACAAACGTAACCGTTAGACAAAAATAAGCTAATACTTGTTTCAAGTGTTTAAAGAGTGATTTAGATTCACACAAAACTTTTCAATAATTTTTGCTTAATGATGAAAGCTGCTGTTAGCAAACCTCAATAAAATCACGTGATACATGTGATAAGAATTCATTATATATATATATATATATATATATATATATATATATATATATATATATATATATATATATATATATATATATATATATATATATATATATATATATATATATAATATATATATATATATATATATATATATATATATATATATATATATATATATATATATATATATATATATATATATATATATATATATATATATATATATATATATATATATATATATATATATATACTAAATGAAAAATCCAATTTTTGGTACAGTAAAGTATTGATATATCCAATGAAAAAATCAAGAATCACAAGACTCGAATAATCATTTTAACTGTAAGCGCTTTCTGCCTTTTAATGGCTCTTCAGACAGTTACAAAATGAATATGAAATTGCTTAGTAACGTTCATAAGCACGACGTCAATTATTGTCCTTTGTGACGTCATAATAACGTTAAAAGGTAGCATCATAATTCGCACAGTTACAATCACTTGTAATTCAAAAACAAATAGAAAATTAAATAGAAAATTAACTCTGAAGCAATTATTTTCTGTTAAGTTTTGGATTAAATAATTTAATAAAGTAGTCCTCCTTTGCTACTCTGGATATTTCACAGTCATTGTGCATTTTATAAAATGGAAATATTTTAAAATTGCCTTTCCCACAGATAGCAAAGTGCTCACTGCACGGCGTATTTCTTATGTCAGGGTCCCGAATTTGTTGTTTATATAATTATATATATATAATTTGTTGTTTATATAATTATATATATATATAATTTGACTTATTTAAGTTAATCATTTTCATTAAAACATGTATGATGGAAATTATGGCAAAACTTTTCTAGTTCTTCGAAATATCATTGTGTTCTAGCAGTTGAACCAGTTATATCTTACAAGCGTCCATGTGACTTAATGAGATAATTCCTCAATGCAACAATTGTATATATAACAACCTGTTGTGCAGTCTGGAGAGTCTTTGAACCCAGGTAAACAGTCACACTGACCATCAACATGACGACATTTAACAATGCAATTCTTGGAGCAGGAATTCTTGCATTTGTTACCGAACGAACCGGTGGGGCAAGCTGAAAATGTTAAATTGCAAAATGAGTTAAGATCCTTTTGCAATCATATGGTCTTCTTAATGAAACATTTAAATAGTTCGCATTATGATATCACAAGCCTGTTAATAAGAATATCTCTCAAACTATTCATCTTTGCTCTGCATAAAAAACAAAAGCTGACATGAAATGCATAATGAAACTCATGGCAATACGTATGTGGAGGGTGAAAGGAGGAAAAACAAAAGGATAGACACACTTGATTTCCGTTCTAGTGGGTTCACAAAAAGATCTACTTCCCTACAAAGTTTCTGAGCATATAAAACGATTCAATATAAATCAAACATTTCGAAAGATTAAATATAAAATTTTGAATGTTTCGAATTCCAAGCTTGTAAAAATTTCTTTTTATTTGCTTAAATTCTGTACTTATCCAGGTAAAATTTCTGCATACACAATGCCCCACCTGTTTAGTATAACATTATTTCGGAATTGACGATACAAGTATTTCAGATTTAATAAGGAAGGAGGCATCAATGCAATATTATACAAGTTGTTTAATATTCTATGGTTTAAAATATTTCTAAATGAATTAAAAACCTTTCTGTTTTATGACATACAGTGGTGATCATGAACATGTTTTTTTAAAAATAAATCGTATAGAAACAATTGCTGATAAATGGACTCATGAATTTATGTGTAAAAATTTCTCCTCCGGTCCTTACACCAACTTAACCAAAGAAGCCATGATTTGATCGAAGTTGAATCTTCACTACACGAGGATACATGCATATTAATTGAGCTGACTGAGGTCTTTTAAGATAAACGGAATTCGCCTGGATTAATGAGGTTTACTGCAAGTCCTTCATAACCATAGAGGTCCACTGAAATCCTGTTTTTATGAAACATAAATTTTCACTAGATCGAGACATCTTCGTAATAATTTGCTGACATGGGCATCAATAGTGATCTGACAAATATTATTGTAAATGTATTCGTTCATATTTCAACATAAAATGAGAACTTTATACTGTGGTCATGAGTTGAAGTGATGCTTGATTATTAATTTCTATACTTATAAATTAATAAATTTTGCAAATAAACTCCGAAACGGGTGCACCAGAGTTCTTACTTACTCCTCTAACAATACTCTAGATACAAGATGATGTCCGTAAACTATATTTTAGATTTCACTTGCATAGTAAGAATCGTACATTAAATTAAAAGTCTACTTTTATTATCTATAAACAGCCATGAAATAGCAAAAACGTGAGTACGGTGGCGTTTCCGGTTGGCGGATCTAAGTTACTGGCAATTTTTAATGAAACTGACAACAAGCAATCGTTTATTTATTTCATAAACCGTCATCACTGAATTATTCAATCAAAACTTGATTTAAATTATATAAAAGAAATAAGTTGTGATAACCGATTGAAAAGGGAAATATGCAAATTATTTTCGTCATTCACCGATCTTAATATTGACGGAAGCTTCTAGAACATCAGATAGCATCGAGTCCGATGTTAAAAAAAACCGAGGCGCTTATAGCTGAAAAAAGCTTTTGTGTGAATGGTCATTAAAATAATGGTAAATCTTTGATAACACTATAAGTTGTGAATATATTTATATATCGAAAGACCATTACATATATATACATGTATGTAGTAGGTTTTCCTAATAAATTTATCGTTAAAATTTGTATATATTTCTTACTGAGAGCGTCGTGGCAATGAACCCGAAGTACAATTAATTTGTACTTCGTAATAAACTTGCTTACATGTAAAGAGAAAATTAATGAATAAGGTATTGTACAAAAACAATTAAAGATGTAAAATTTTGTGCTTTAATCAAAACATTTCATTTTTTTTTTTTTTTTTTTTTTTTTTTTTTTTTTTTTTTGAAAACAGTCTTTTGTATCAAATACTCGGCCTATATATAAATATGTATGTACCTTATTGATATGTAAAAAAGTATAGTACATTATTTAAATATCAGTGATGTATAAACATTTTTATAAACCAAGACCCAAGTACCTGTGAATTTTGACCCTCCCCCCCCCCCCAAATCAATTTACCAGTAAAATGTGCAGATTCAGTGCTTTTATACTTGACGGAAATGAAATAAGAGTATCTGAAGTACAATATCCATACCATAGTATAACAGGTTTCACAATAAACGCCAATTAATGAAATTGTTAATTTTCAAGTTTTTACAAAGGGGGAGGGGGGGGGGGTGGAGACGTACATTTACTTCAAGCGAGATTTTGAACAAAGTATTTCTTCCTGCTATAAGCCTGTAGGCTGTCAGTAGAAACTACAAAATATTTTCTGTCGGTAGTAGTATAGATTCAATTCCCCGCGCTTGCGCGGGATTTCATCTAGTTGTTTATATTTACCTTCAGACAATTTTGAAACATTATACATTTTGTTCACAGAGAAACGTTTCTTATACAACATGTAACATATGTATTACATGTACAAAGTACATCAATCAATTTATATGGCATAAAAATAATAACAGAACCTACTCAAAAATAAAGTAATCTGCGGCATCATGCATACATGTATGTGCGCGCAAACGGTCACTTTGCCGCATGAAGTAAAGTGTGATCCGCCTCAGCCAATCATAACAATGTGTTTCCAAATGATTTTTCTTTCAAAACTCCTAGCAGTTTTTACCTGTTAATGGATCAATGCAAGATTTGAATGGATTTTTACATAAAACTGTATTCTGCCAGTCTGAATTTCTTACCGATGTTACATTTCGTGCCAATGTAACCATCTAAGCATCCGTCAACACAAGTCCCGTTTGTATGGTCGCATACCCCATTTTGACAGAATTCACTGCAACGTTCATTGCAGTTGTTGCCAAAGACTCCATTAGAACACGCTGTTAATAAATATAATGGCGTACTCAAATAATCACGTTTGAGAAATAAAAGCAAGTAAAACACTATGAAATGAACAATAACAAATCTTTGAAAAAAATTACATCTATTACAAAAGTCTCCTAAATATCCTGGGCTGCAACCCTTATCACAATGGCCAGTATCTCTGTTGCAGAAGGTGTCATTCTGGCAGTGACCAGTACAGTTATGAATACAGCCTAAACCATAGGTCCCTCCTTTACATTCTGAAATTGTTCCACTTATGAATTAATTTGCCATTCACTCTTTCTTGACTTTTCAAGTATTGAATGAAATGAAATAATTACAAACTACATATATGAAGTAAATTATACACAATTTTTAATACGTGTAAGCGTGTGCTGTGTGGTGAGCGAAATATTTCATAAACGTTTTTAAATGTCTATTTCAACGAAATGGCATGTGCATTTTGATTGCAGCTTAATCAGGGAATGTCTGTAAATTCTGTGAATTATTGGTGTGTAAATCACGTAGACTTGTCACGTAGGCATACCATGCTTCATGAAAAATATGCCTACATGCAAGCCTGTGTGATTTACACACCATTTATTCACATAAAACTATAAAACACTCCATATATTTATAATTTAAATGTAATAAAGCAGCATAAATGCACTCAATGTTTGAACTTCTCTCTGCCCTATATTGTTATATTTTATTTTAAACGTCTCAGCAGCCTCATAGTGACGTCACTTTCGCACGAGTTTCTCCGTGTACATATTTCTACGTGTAAGTATACACAAAAATGGCATTCAAATTAATGTCGTAGTTGGTGTAGTAGAAAAACACAACAAATGAAAATATATTAATTTGAATTAAGAGAAACCTAAAGATTATTTCATTTTTGTTTATGTTTGTATCCCTAGAGCATATATTAAGCACCCATTTCAGTCACAAGTAAGTACTTACGCTTATCACAATTCTTCCCTATCCATCCAGCAGCACATCCTTCGTCACAATGACCCGTCACGTGGTTACATGCTTGATTCTCTTTGCAATATCCTGCACACAGGTTTTTACATGCAAAACCATACAATCCCCATGGGCATTCTGAATTTTTAACAAATCATTTCCAAATGAATAAGTTCATAATATTTATGTTTTATGCAAATAATTTTAAATTCAAAAGTGGTAAATGCATGGGAAAGTTTATAAGATAATCATTTACTGATATTACATTTAAAACTTTTTTTTGCTGAGAAGCTGATGTTTGGCTTGGTTTTATGACGTCATAATTACATTTTATGGCGTTTTTATTCAAGTTCAAATTACCTTTGATCCTTTTGCAATGTGTCATTGAGACAAACAAAAATATCGTAGATGTAAAATAGTTAACTTTCTCAACCAACTACAGTCAACAGCATACTACATTTTCTCAGAAACGTGATGACAAGTTGTGTTCCTTTCTTAATTCACTTTATTATATAATACAAATACATTTGTTGTTAGGAGTATATTGATTTTATACATTTAATTTTAATCAAAATTATTTTCTGATATGTTTGTTTATAGACGTTAATGACAGATTACATGTATGTATATAATATTTAAACAGAGATTTGTTTGTATGCAGCATACAATTCTTCCATTTTCTTGATTCTACCAGCAATAGCCTTTTAAATAACTATAGGTACTTGATGTTCATTATAAGACTTATTTAGTAGACAAAGGGCGGACTGAAATTGAGGTAATCTTTGGTCGTATTTGATTAAAATTTCGGTAAAAAAGTAAAAAGAAATAAATAAAGTCAATTAGCCAGGGATGTCTTCATACCCCTTCTACACATGTTTCCCATCCATCCAGGCATACATCCAAGACAGGTTCCATTGATAATGTCACATCTATGTTCCAAGCAGTTAGTAGGACAATTTAAATCACAACTTCTCCCATAAACACCTGACTTCGCACAACCTTATCAAAAGAGAAAGTAAAATTAATCAAAATAGTACTTTATTATTAGTTAGGAAACAAATGTCACAATTTTGTTTGTTTTTATTTTATTATTTTTTTTTTTATTTTTTTTTATTTATTTATTTATTTATTTATTTATTTATTTTTTTTTTGGAGGGGGGGGGGGGACTGTGTCATTTTCTTAACAAAGACCTAAGAAAGGTTCTTACATTTTGTAAATTAGCATATCTTTAAAAATAGATTTTGTCCTAACCGTCCCTGACACTTGTTAACTTACTACCTAATTTTTTAATGGTCAAAATTGAAGTAAGAATATAAATCAGAACATTCGAGAATATTGATTTTTTTAATAGATTCCGTAATTTTCGGTACGTCGACTGGAATCTTCAAGTGTGGAAAAGTGTGGAAAATATAGAAAAATAAAATCATTTTTACACACATTTAAAGGATGTCACATAAAATATAAATTTCATCTTCCTCCTTTTGTGTGTATTTTTGCCTAGAAAGGCTTTCAATGAATATTGGGAGAAAAAATTACCCTTGTGATAGGGTAAATTTATTGATTTAAAGATTCACACAGTGAAAAAAGGAGTTGAATAAAAAGTTGTTCCTTTTGCAACCCGTAATGAAAAAAAAAAATCTTACACTTGATTTAGATACCCGAGCTTTTATTTCAATGTTTACCGAGTATGTTTGATTGATTGGTTCATTATATGTTGTTTTACGCCCCACTCGATACTATTTCACATTTATAGAGACGTTATCAGAGACGTTATAGAGACGTTACTTTTTAACAATAGCAAAAGTAAAACAAAAAGTGATTTGTAAAACACCTTTCACTTGGAAATCACATAACTCTGTGAAGATCAGATTTTGATACCCTTCAGGGTACATTACTCCTTTCAGTCTTTCGTTGTAATAGATGACGTAACGACCGTATCCAATACACGTTGTATTAAACTGCAAGGGAGGTAATGGAAGTGTATTCTTGTAACAAAGATGGCCGTCCTCCTTCTGAAGAGTGTTGGATATGTAAAGGGAAAATCCTGCAAACCGACCTCTTTGTCTCATCTCTGAAAATAAAATACAAATCTATACTTTTTAAGTTAATATTTTACCTTTGCTTGAGTAAGTGATAATTGTTGAAGGACACTTAAATTGGTACAAAGGAAAATTAGAAACAGGAATTTTTTATGTATTTTCAAAATAGTTTGTAAATGATACGGATCCAGGGGTTTTTGAAGATTATTGATACTTGAAGTACCAGGAAAACCTCAGAACCGGCGCCATTATGAAAAGTGAAAAGCGGTTGGAGGCGGCATTCTCGGGTCGATTTTCGATACATGCGAATCGAATTAAATATCTACCTCTGTAGAACTCCAAAGTGCAATGGGACTCCAAAGTCCGATGTACACGCTAAAGTCCGATGGTCTGCGTGTGACGTCATAGACGTTGATTGTTTCTCCACACCATCGGACTTTGGCGTGTCAGACCATCGCACTTCAGTCTCATAGGAAACGAGCCATCTGACTTTGGTGTGACCATCGGACTTTGGCGTCCCTACCGGGGTTTGGCACAGACCATCGGGGTTTGGCGAGACCATGGGACTTTGGCGTCACCATCGGACTTTGGAGTCTTACATATCTAACTCGCATCTATTAACATTACAATGCTTCTAGTACTTACCCATATCGCTTTTATCGTTCCTTTTTAAAAAAAAAAGTGTAAACATCTTATCAAACTGTCGATGTTTTGATTTCGTGCATTTTGAAATTTCGTGAGACCTGTGTCGAAGTGTAAAGTGATATTATTGTTTTAGCGATATAAGTGAGAACAAGAAGCATTGTGCTATTGATAAGTAGTGAGTTTGGCATTTTGTTCGATTTGCAAATATCGAATATTGAGTTCAGTAGGGGCAGCGAAGTTTCCACTTTTCATGTTGGCGCCGGTTCTGATGTTTTCCTGGCACGTAAAATATAAAAATCGTGAAAACACCTGGAAAACATAAGATATTTTGGACAAGATACGGATGTTAAATTCCTTAAAAACAAAAAATAATCAAAATATTTAATGATGCTAAAAATTCTCATCGTTTTTCCTTTCCCCTAAAATTCCTTATACAATATTTTTATCTCTTCGTGGGACATAATTATGATTGAAAAAAACTTTAATATTTGATTGTGTCTTTAAACATTTATTTTCATGATTAATTAAAGAAGTTTTGCTTGTAGTAATCTAATATAAATGGCCTATAAACAGACACTACAAAAAATTAACATTGATAAAAATATACCGGAGATCTTTAAATTTCAAAACCATGTTATTTGTAAATAATGAAAAAGGAACAGATATCGAACAGGGATCAATATAGGACCCCTCTAATTATATAATAGTGTTTTGCTTTGCATGCACAATGCCTAAATAGTATTCAGGGTTTGACACATGGTGACACTATGTGTCAATCCCTGACTACTATTTAAGCATAGTGCATGCAAAGTACAACACTATTGTTATTATTACGCCGTTGTTTAAAACGACAATATTTTCTCCATTTCCAATCTTTCCTTACCTCTTATCATGTTTACTACACCCTATTATGACGTCACGTTGTGCTACATGTACGTCATAATCTTTTATTTTTAATTTTGAGTGTTCATGCAATAAGGTATAATGTAGAGATAGTTTCAAAGAATTTTAGTCGAGTGAAGTTAAAAATGTTGCAAGAAACTTTAAAAAAAAAATTGAAACCAGGTTTATATATAATAAAACACTCAGTTACAGATAACAGCGTCCGTGGCTAAGTCGGTAGCACGTCGGACTGACAATCTCGGGGTCGTGAGTTCGTTCCCCGGCGTGGGCCCTGTCGGGTTTTCTTCAGAAAAAGAAGCCGTGCACTATTTCGGCATAGTATGTTTACGCTATTTAAATCCTTAGAACACTGTATATGCGAAAATAGTTGGTTATTGATTATTTATACAGAGAAAATGACACAAAACTCAGTATAGAATTTATTCTTATTTATTGTGGCGAGTATTGGCTGAGGCACAAGAAAATACAAACATTGTGGGATGCCATTTCAACTGGGCAATCCCACAAAATTCAAACTTCATGTGTGTTTTAAAGTCGAACCATCCCGGGTGTACCGCGGAGGGTCAGCACACATACAAACTGTTCAAATCAATATACAACCTGTTCAAAATCAAAGTCATATCTCCAAACTTCAAATATCAAGCATATCAACTTCATATATCAAATCTTGTACATAATATATATAAAATATCTCAAACTTCAAATATCAAACTTTTTCATATTTCAAACTTGTACTATATATTACAGCTCTAAAATATATATCACTGTCACCAAGAGTAAGCTTATTAGCTTAGTTTACGCTAGCATTAGCATATCAACAAGATGACAGTTCAGTACAAGTTGCACAAAAATATTCAGTTATCAGTTGATTTGGTGTGCGCAGAGGCTTCACTCTAACGACCTTTACTCAAGGAAGTGCCACGACAATTTCCTTTAAAGTTCAAACTATCAATTCTTTAATCGATTGTATGCTACCGATTCAGTTTATAAACGATAGTAAATTTGGTCCAAGTTTGCAACACTATTATGTTAGCATACTGTACAGAGACAGTTGATTGCACATTCCGCACAAACGCTTTAGCTGGCAACAACGGACTTGATGCGGCAAATTCTTCACTTTAACTTTAGAAAGCCCCAGGATGATTTTCTGTATAGGTATATGGTATTCATCTCGGACGTCAAGATCACAGCTGTTTCACTGCAAAATAAAGCAAAAACCAAGCAGCAGGAAATCCTACCTTACTAAAAAACAGAAAATTCTAATAAAGGTGGTGGGAGGGAGGGTTTTTAAAATTACAAAGCAAAATTAGATGTATTTTTTGCAAGCATTTGTTATGCGTCTTTACCTTTGAAAGGTTCAGCAGAAAGGAATGTGAAGAACAAACCCGACCCTTTATATAGACAACACTTGCTGTGTCATCCAAGCCCGACTCTTAAAAGCCAACGTACATGGGACCTATTACTATTATATAGGTCCCTGCAACTACACTTTTCTCGTTAAATAAAGGCATCTATTTTGTATACACAAATAGATGCTATTATTTATACAGAGAAAATGACACAAAACTGGGTATAGAATTTATTCATATTTATTGTGGCGAGTATTGGCTGAGGCACAAGAAAATACAAACATTGTGGGATGTCATTTCAACTGGGCAATTCCACCAAATTCAAACTTCATGTGTGTTTCAAAGTCGAACCGTCCCGGGTTTACAGCGGAGGGTCAGCACACATACAAACTGTTCAAAATCAACATACAAACTGTTCAAAATCAAAGTCATATCTCAGACTTCAAATATCAAGCATATCAACTTCATATATCAAATCTTGTACACAATATATATAAAATATCTCAAACTTCATAGATCAAACATCTCAAACTTCAAATATCAAACTTTTTCATATTTCAAACTTGTACTATATATTACAGCTCTAAAGTATATATCACTATCACCAAGAGTAAGCTTATTAGCTTAGTTTACACTAGCATTAGCATATCAACAAGGTGACAGTTCAGTACAAGTTTCACACAAATATTCAGTTATCAGTTGACTTGGTGTGCGCAGACGCCGCATGGCTGCAAGCTGGCAAAGACTGCAGTCACCCCACACATTTGGGGAAGCAAAACAAGTCAACTGTTCCACGACCAGTACTGCCCAAGACACCCTTCCCCGCTGGGTACTTACACACATCTTGATGCATGGATGTGGTAATCCTTAAGCAGACTTGGAATAAATTTTGAATTTCCCTCTATTAAGAAAGGTGTTATAACAGATTAAGTAATCCAAACATGCCAATGAAATATGTTGAGCAGAGCAAACATGTGCACAGACCTCTAAAACATCAGAGGTGGGATCATGTGCCATGGAGGAGTGAGCATCCTCTGCCAACCAGTCACACCCGCCATGTGCTTCTTGTTGTGACAGGGAAATAACGGAAAAATCCGTCGATAATTCAGTGTGTAAATAATGGTCTAACAACTACCAGGAAGTATGAAAACATCAGTCAGCATTTGACTTAGTGATAGATTTTATTTGCTGACAAGGTCATTTTATCGACCATAGAACTCACGAAATGATGACTTTAAACGAGACTTGATATTGTGATATGATATCATATATGTACATATAATGTGATGTATCTCACCTATTCCCTCAATAGCTAGTAAAGCTTTGATCTTGGAGAAAGAAACTTCCCTACTTTTCTGCCCTTCAAATGTATATGCCACCTTGCAATGCATTTACATAAAGTTTACCATTGCTTGTTAATTTTGTTTTTAATTGTCCATTAGCCAAACAAGACAAGTTTTATATATATGGTTGTAATTAATCAAAACAAATATCTGGAGATTCATAACCAAATAGGGGGAGTTTCATTCATTATCTGTACATATAGCATAATTCTCAATCCATGAAAATTGTTAGGAAAGCCAATGCATATGCTGCTATTTGATGAACCAAGTTTCATGTCACCGAAGGTGACACATTCACTTAATTAGAAAATCTAAGCAGAGCTATTTGAAATCCTTAATCACATTTAAAACTCCAGTTTAAAGGTTGAATCTTACTATATTACTATTGATACCTAAATATGTAGTTTCTTGGGAGATTCCCAACCCAAATGTGGATTACATAATTATAAGAATATATCAAACTACTTAGTGATGGTTACCAATAGTTGTAGAAGTCAATTATCATAATATTGATATTTTGAAAACATACTGGTCTTAATGATATTCCTAGAAAAAGATACATTACCTGATACATGTAACAAGTTTATTCAAATTTAAACAAGAACACAGTTTGCCAATAACCAGCTTAGCTGCAATGAAGATATCTGGCACTTTGACAGTGCAAATTTGAACCTGTGATTTTTAGGCTGCAATTTTATTACAGATGCTTGCAATACTAGTATACTCAACTAATCATATTTATATGTACTTGATCCAAAAAGGAAAATATATTTTTCTGGTGTTCTGATTAAAAACAAAACCAAACTCATTAAAAATGTAAACCAAATGCACATCCTGAAGTCTTAGAATCAGCATTATATACATGTACAAAATTACAAAATGTAAGCACCCTGCTAGGATTTTTCAGATCCAAACACCCTAAAATGTAAGCCCAATGCCTGAAGTTAAACAATCAGAATTATCTGAATAAAATTACAAAATATATGCATCCTTCTAGGACTCTTCTGAGAATTAATTGCTACATTATTAAGAATTTGAGGTACACGTACTTGACAAAATCTTTCTTTGGGTCACTTCTGATGTCTAAAGACAACTAAATATAGTTAAAATAAGACCATATATTCATTTTGCAACATACAATCTGATGAATGTTCTATAAGTTTTAATTACTTTACAGAAGTAATTGTAATTTTATCTTTGGTATTTGGAACACTGATATCTTAAATAACATGGTCACTTCAGATTGACACCTACTCCTCAAGCATTCTACCCTGGACATCTCAAATATCCGACATCTCAATTGAAAGTTATTTCTTGTCCCATAAGTTCAAGACAATGAGGTTTGATTGTATTTAATTTTTTTTTTTTTTTTTTTTTTTTTTTTGATTTAATAATTGATCATTCAGATATACATGTATTCATTATTAAGTGATCACAAAACATTCTTGTACAAGATGTTGCAACTTCCAACCTTTCATTTGCACTCTACAGGATCATAACAAAGATATCCTAATTCCAGTAATAGAAAATGGATGTTTATATAAAATATTTTGCATTTTCCTTTTCATTCAAACTTTATCAATATGAGATTGATAAATTATGTGGTTTAACAATGATATATCCCCCCTTTTTGTATTATAAGATCATTTCATTTCCAATTTAATAGTTATAGCAAATAGAATCCTCAACGAAAGCACCTAAAGATACGAGACTTGAGAATGACTCTTTCTAGAGGTTTACTGCTCCCAGACCCCACACAATTAAGATCCCCCTGTTTCAAGTCATATATATTGAGTTGGAAGCTCAATTCCAGTGTAAATCTGTAATAACTTATGATATACAACTGATCTTATGACTTATCTATATATCAGAGCCTCCTTTTCACCACATTAGTCTAAAATTTTATGAAAACAAAGCACTGAACTCCAGGAAAGCTCTGGAGCATTTAAATAAATATAACAATACTCTTCTCTTGGCAAAATAGGTGGTTTTATTCTCTATTTTATTTAAATTCATCAAATACTAGAGATATGATAAGGAGGTTTGCTTATAGATTTTCCCCCATAATCTAGTGCTCTAACTGTAATTACAAATTCTTTCATGAAACAAGAATTTTAGGGCTCTGTTTTTGGTTCTGATGCTTTCATAAATTAATTGTTTCTCCAAACAAATCATTGTTTAGTCTGAGCCCTGTTGTAAGTAGTGCCTAATAGTTGGATTTGAAAGATTAACGAAGTTCTATTTTTACAATTACTTAGAACATTATATCTGTTATATTGCATACTACCTGAATTTATACACGAACTAAATTTAATTCTCTCACAAATAGAAACCTAATATATATGTATAATAGGTCCAGAAAATTCTACTAATATAACCGGACATATAGCAAAGTTAAGGCTGTTGTACAATGTGCACCTAACAAAAGCATCTATGCACAATCTATTGAATTATTTTGACCTTAGTTTTGAACAATTCCAGGCAACTGCAAGTCTTTTGTCCTTATTTTGAGAGAATTCTATGGTAAAATTATAATATGATTTGAACGTATTTTTGAAAGATTATTTTATTGTGACATAATTTTGTAGGATTTACTGGTAGTTATAGTTAAATATATTTTGTTTTTAGCTTGACTTTCTGGTACTTTTGTTTGAAACTTAACTTAATAGTTTTTTCCTTAGTAAGCCCCCCCCTTTTTAAAAAAAAAAAAAAAGAAACAAATTTTACACTCTAAGCTTGAAAGGTAACACTTTAAGCAAGGATTTTTTAGAAGCAATATCTATACACTGTAGAAGCAGACTATTGCTTATATTTTGGTCTCATTCTACAATGTCACGGATTAATCAAGTACAGTACCAACCAGACCCAACCTGACACCAAAGCAGTCCCAGAAAGCAGTCCCCGGGACTGCTTTGGGACCGCTCTGGGACTGCTGTGGGATCGCTGTGGGACCGCTATGGGACTGCTGTGGGACTGCTCTAGAAAGCAGACCCAGCAGTCCCAGCAGTCCCGGGGACTGCTTTCTGGGACTGCTTTGTTCACTCATGCGTGAAAAAGGTTCTGAGTGACATGATGGCTCCGCCCCTTGTGTATTCTGAATTTGCAGCTCCTTGTTGTTGTTTTGTTTACTTTCTGAAAAGAGGTGTTTAAGATAAAAGCAAATATAAAAAAAAACAAGTATTGATTTCATACAAAAATTAAATAGATAGAGATAGTTATACATGTAAATACTAAATGTCTTCAGAGGGCTGTAAATTTACACAATTGTAGTCTAAAATTAATTTTAAGAAAATAAAAGTAGTTAAAAAGGGAAGTGAGGGGATGATTTTTATCCCTTAAATTAAACTTCAATACAGGTGTTTGAAAAAAAATTATCTAGGCCTATTTAATAAATTAATGCTGTCAAATTACATATGTACTCAAAATTTATATTAGCACTATTAAAAACAAACAAACAAACTTACTTGTCATTTCATTAAGATACATGTATTCAGAGGAACGTACTGTACTGGATTTTTTTTTCTTAATTGAAAAAGCTAATACCATGCTTAAAAAAGAGCACTCCATGCTATTTTTTACCACCCTCAAATAAAACCTAATAATTTATTAAATGACCATGAAATAAAATTATTCTACCATTCTTCTGTCACATAAACAATGTGAACAATTATTCTGGGATTTATTTATGAATTAGTTTTTAATTTATAAACAAGTCATTAAAAGAGTACATTTATTTAAAAAATAAACATTTGAAAATATCGGGAATTGTAACTTGTTTCTTATTTCTTTTGTTTGTGTTTACCTTGCCGGTTAATACAATGGGATTGTATAAAATGTTGTCAACACCTGAGGTTTCAATCGCCTTTGGGCATGATTAGCAGAAAGTCAGTGCATGTTATTTGGGTATCAGTGTTACACATCACTGAACATGCTGGTCAACATTGACACTAATTTCAATCTATGTCATGCAAAAAATCTTAGTATCAATAATTGTGTACAAATTTATTTCAGGATTAATTAATTTTGAACATAATCTGAGGGTTCCATTTGCGTGATTTACAGATGTACACTCGAACATTTATATAATAAAACACTTAAAACTGAGAATCTAAAGATAATTAAATTGGGAAGTCATTGAAAATAATCATGACTGAAATATAATACTCGGCAATGTTTAACAAAGAATTTTTCAAAAGCTCCAATACTTAAGAAAAATGCATTCAGAGTATAGTATGGGAATCGGCCTTGCTCTATAATTATTATTATCTATTTAAAGCTAATTCTGGTATAAAATAAACAATTCAAGTTTAATTTTCTATATAAAAAAAATAAATATAGAAACCAATATCAATCACAAACCAGAAGTCTCTGACGAGACTGTAGCTCTACTGGTTGTATTTATAAAGGAAGATAAAAGTAGCACTTTGACTTAAAACTTTGCAACAGCAACAAACAGAATAATGATCCTTGGTTTAGTCTCTTTTGTGGCAAGATTTATTATTATATCAGACTAAAACTGTAGGAGGAGTAGCCTTTAAAAACAATTTTACAGAAATTTTGATTTAAGTAACCATGGCAACATTATTCAACAAAATCAAAAAACAATAACACCAATTATGTATCTCTGTAGTCTAATTGTATGCCACATTATACTGAAATCAGACAAAAAGTGTAGGAGGAGTAGAGTTTTGAAAGTATTTCAAGAAAATTTCTATTTTTAGTAACCATGGCAACACCGTTCATTGAAATCCAAAATTGGTACAAAGAATTATGTATCTTAGTGTAGTTTAATTGTGTGCTAAGTTATATTAAAATTAGACCAAAACTGTAGGAGGAGTAGCATTTTGAAAGTATTTCAAGGAAATTTCTATTTTTAGTAACCATGGCAACACTGTTCATCGAAATCCGAAACTGGTACAGAGAATAATGTATCTTAGTGTAGTTTACTTGTGAGCTACATGTAAGTAATACTAAAATCAGACAAAACTGTAGGGGTAGCATTTTGAAGGTATTTCAAGGAAATTTCTATTTTTAGTAACCATGGCAACAATGTTCATCGAAATCTGAAAATCAATATAAAGAATTATGTATCTTAGTGTAGTCTACTTGTTTGCCAAGTTATATTGAAATCAGACCAAAACTGTAAGAGGAGTAGCATTTTGAAAGTATTTCACAGAAATTTCTATTTTTAGTAACCATGGCAACACCGTTCATTGAAATCAAAAACTGATACACAGAATTATGTATCTTATTATAGTCTACTTGTGTGCCAAGTAATATTGAAATCAGATAAAAACTGTAGGAGGAGTAGCATTTTGAATGTTTTTCACAGAAATTTTATTTTTTGTAACCATGGCAACACCGTTCATCGAAATCAAAAACCTATACACAGAATTACGTATCTTAGTATAGTCTACTTGTGCGCCAAGTTATATTGAAATCAGATCAAAACTGTAGGAGGAGTAGCATTTTGAATGTTTTTCACAGAAATTTCTATTTTTAGTAACCATGGCAACACCGTTCATCGAAATCAAAAACCGATAAACAGAATTATGTATCTTAGTGTAGTCTACTTGTGTGCCAAGTAATATTGAAATCAGATAAAAACTGTAGGAGGAGTAGCATTTTGAATGTTTTTCACAGAAATTTCTATTTTTAGTAACCATGGCAACACCGTTCATCGAAATCAAAAACCTATACACAGAATTACGTATCTTAGTATAGTCTACTTGTGCGCCAAGTTATATTGAAATCAGATCAAAACTGTAGGAGGAGTAGCATTTTGAATGTTTTTCACAGAAATTTCTATTTTTAGTAACCATGGCAACACCGTTCATCGAAATAAAATAACGATACACAGAATTATGTATCTTAGTGTAGTCTACTTGTGTGCCAAGTTATATTGAAATCGGACCAAAACTGTAGGAGGAGCAGCATTTTGAATGTTTTTCACAGAAATTTATATTTTTAGTAACCATGGCAACACCGTTCATTGAAATCAAAAACCGATACACAGAATTATGTATCTTAGTGTAGTCTACTTGTGTGCCAAGTTATACTGAAATCAGACCAAAACTGTAGGAGGAGTAGCATTTTGAAAAATTGTTTACAGACGGACGGACAGACAGACAGACAGACAGACGGACGGACGACGGACACCTTACTATCGCATAAGCTCTTCTGGTCTCTGACCAGTAGAGCTAAAAATGAAGAAATTGGTTTATTTTGGTTAAAAATTAATATACCAAATAATTGTGTTTAAATATTCATGTTATTAATAGGTGTGAACATCTTCTTCATTCGATAATTATAATTTGTTTCTATACGCGTAATGTGATTTTCTTAACAGTTCAGAAATGACTGTCGCGTAACAATTGTAAATATTTGTTGATACTACTCAGAAAGAATTGCTCATAATTTCAACTGCCTTTTATATAGTTACATTGTTTATTGGTAATCTCATTCTGAGTAAGCTCCGCCCATTAAATTAATTAACCCCGCCCACTGGGACTGCTGGGACTGCTTTCTGGGACTGCTGGGACTGCTTTCTGGGACCGCTGGGACTGCTCTGGGACCGCTCTGGGACTGCTCTGGGACTGCTTTGTGTCAGGTTGGGTCTGGTTGGGTCTGGTTGGTACTGTATACACATTCAACTGATTTATGTATTTCAAAGGTGGTGGATGTACCTGATATATTGGATTGTGATGATACATATATTCAATGTCTGGTTTTCCAACTGGTTCGCGGATTATTTGCTATTCTTTTCTTTGACTTATATTTGGGCCCATCCTCACTGTGTCCACAAAAAAGGCCCGACCGAGTTTCCATATTGTTGTTCCCCTATTTTGAGTTTGCATTTTATGATTTCGACGCAGTATGAAACAAAAAGACAATAATTAATGTTGATAACTAATATTTGATCATTTAATAACAATACAAAGGTAAAGTAATTATTTTTTGGCATAACCGCGTGTGCGTCGTCTGCTTCGTGAAAAGTTTGAATCCAACATCATCCGCCTTATTTAATAAACATCAATCGTAATAAACGTTTTAAAATGGTTGAAAAACAATACATAAATGGAAAATTATACGATTTTTTTTAAAAAATACAAAGCAAGATTAGATGTATTTTTTGCAAGCATTTGTTATGCGTCTTTACCTTTGAAAGGTTCAGCAGAAAGGAATGTGAAAAACAAACCCGACCCTTTATATAGACAACACTTGCTGTGTCATCCAAGCCCGACTCTTAAAAGCCAACGTACATGGGACCTATTACTAGTATATTGGTCCCTGCAATTATACTTTTCTCGTAAAATAAAGGCATCTATTTTGCATACACAAATAGATGCTATTATATAGACACAAACTGACAGGAAGCATAATAATTGTTTGTTTGTTTTTTTTTTTTTAATATCCGCTTGTAAAAAGAAAGTATTCTGCTGTTTAAAAAAATCAAATCCTATTTTCCTGCTTTAGAAATCCTAGAATTTAATGTGATTAATACTTGTACATACGCATGTTATGTAAAACGATAAATGAGAGGAAGTAAAGGGTACTCTTCAGACCCATGTTGTAATGTTAATTAGCATCACTTTTAACAAGCGTATCAACCATTAAAAATGGCAAGGTATTTAAATATGATAAAGTATACTATTTTTTTTTTATTAATTTTTTTCCCCATCCAAGTTTGAGTTTTTAAGTAGTAAAAATCCTCTCTCTCTCTCTCTCTCTCTCTCTCTCTCTCTCTCTCTCTCTCTGACATACAAAAAAATTGCAATCACTTCTTTTAATTTTACCGGTTAGGATATTTTTTAAAGAAATTAATAAACAAAAAAAATGTGAAAAAAGTCCTTTTCCCTCAAATATGTGGATGCAAAATTAAGAAAGACTACTGTAAGTATGGAAGAAACATTGAATTATTACAACAAAAATTTAATTAAAATAAAATATATGGCTTAGAAAAATAATATTCAAAATCCTAAGTATTTAAGTTCATTTTTAATGTAATATTTCTGAACACACAGTAAATTAGGTATGGAAAGGCAGAAATCAGTCTGTATAATAACTACTTTCATAGAAGATTTTATTGGCGAAATTGCGATAATTGTATTAATAATCGTGGATGCAATAACAAACAAAAGCGTTTTTATTTAATATCTGTTATTTACGAATAATAATGATACAGAAACTCAGGGGTCTTACTTACTTACTTAGGTTTGTCGTTCCGTGGGGAACATAGGCCATCGACGACAGTCCTCCAAATAACCCGATTTTAATTTAAAAAATGACACGTTTTTTTTTCTCTCTGTCACATCATTTATCCATTGTTTACGGTTTTACTTTAAATTTACTGCGTGTTTTTCTTTCGACAAACCTTAATCACTAAATCATAATATGTAGAACTTTGTTTTATTTCTCCTTAAGGCAGCCACAGGCAAATCTACAATAAACCGGAAGTATTTTTTTTTCATTTTTTATATATATACATCACAAGTCAAGATGAGTAGAGACCTTTACTGTCGACATTTTTTTCATGACCTCACGTTTCAACTTAATTATTGAAAATATGTTAAAGATGAAATGTTTAAAGCGTACCTACGAAAACAAATTGAAATCTTTACAGGCTGAACAACAAGCTTTTTAAGCATAAATGATAAATTTACAATTATGTAGGGATAACAACACTCTGAGGATGTCCTGTAGTAATGAGTCTGTTAGTCCTTCTGATTTCACCTATCCGGAATACATTTTCTCTCCCCTTTGACCAATCATCTTCCAAAGGTAAAATGTGTGCAGTAACCTTAAACCATTTCATATGAAGGCCAAGGCCAATCTAAGTGTAAAATCCTTGTCTGAAACATTTTTCTCCACATGGCTATATTCATGGCTCAAATTTCATCCTCAGAGTGTTCGTTTGCACAAAGGTGTGTGCAGTGACTTTGAACCAAGCTTTGAACCAAGCTTCTATGCTAGGGGTCAAGGACAAGCCAGATATCTCCGTTAATGCCATATATTGGACATATTTTCTCTGCCCTTGGCCCTAACTAGCTCATCCTTTAACTAAAGAGTGCAATGAGTTAAAGATGTAGGTCGGGATTCAAGGACAATTCCTATCATTTCTTTTTTCTTTTTTCTTTTTTTTTTTTTTTTTTTTTTTTTTTGTCATGAGCATACATTTTTTCTAGTTTGTTCAGTTTTGATCTAAATTCAACCAAAAGGTGCTCCTGAGAAAAGTGTCCTTGACTCGATTGACTTTGATGTTTCTTAATGAAAACAGAAGATCAAAATAGATCTCTTTGTAAATAAGTCAGAAATCGAAATCAAAGCAAACTGGTTGTAAAATCCTTGTTGGAGTGCAATTGGGTGAGGTTTTGCAATGTTGAAACTAAGTGAATGGTCAATATTGTTGAGCAAATCTTGTGCAAGATAATGTTTACAATTTAAAACAACGGTTTTATTTAATTAAAAACCGAGGTCCCGCGTCACGGCAGACGTTGGCACGATAAAGACCCCTCACTGCTCAATGGCCCTGAGTGCCGAGTAAAGGTCTAAATTTGAAGCCCTTCAACGGTATATGGTGACGTCTGTATATGAGTGAAAAATTCTCGAATGGGACGTAAAACAACATACAATCAATCAATCAATTACCTATCCTATATATCATTGTACTATTTCTTTGTATTTTTTATTATGATTATTTTTCAGTTACAAAATTCTGCGGGATTCCTTATGATGCTTTCTTAGGAAGAACTTGCGATATACTTTACTCTTAAGTGTGGCCAAGGAAGCTACACTTATCATATCTTAAGAATCTTCATAGTCTGTCCTTACTTTAGGACGACGTTGAGCATTGCCACAAGGCTGTCCCCCAAAGAGAGAGAGATAGAGTTGGAGGGAGGGAGAAAGAAAGAGATAGAGATGTTGATCATAGAGATGTTGATCATCTGTTTTGTTCTAATGATAGATCTGACTCTATGTTTTCACAACCTCTTTCTGAGGATGATGAATTTTATAGTGATATAAATTGATTATTCAAAGGGGAATTCGTCACAATAGTAGTCTTTTATTCCTTGTTGATGATGTCTGATCCTAAGCCAAAAACAACTCTTAAAAATAATTGTTAATAGAATAAATTTAAAAATGAGGCTTGAAATTGAAATTTTGCACAAAAATTTTCAATTCATGCATCTCTATATGATTCTGGCTTCTTTGAAGTCTAAGAAACAGATTTAGAAAAAAGAAATCATGTTTTAGAGAAATTGAATTTCCCTAATCTTGCCACAGATACAAGATAAATGTCTTTTTGCATGAATGAAATTGGAAGTGATCTGTGATATCACATGTTTTACATTATCTATTACATAAAATTGAAAACAATAAACAAAAAATGTGATTGTGAAACACTGATGCCTTTTTGGCAGTTCAGGGATAAAGTTAAAGTTTTTCAAATGTAGGCTAAATTTCAAGGTTCCAAGATTAATTTCAAGAGTTCAAATATGCTGGTACATGAATCTAAACAAGACATGTTTGTGAAACACTGATGTCCCCGTAAGGCAGCTTATGGCGAAATTTAAAGTATCTCAAATGCAAGTTAAACTCCAAAATCAAGGTCGAGAGATAAAAAATGTTGTTACGCTAAGAAAGAACTTGTCCCAATGAGTATGCCTGTCAGATATGAAAGCCCAAGCAGTTACCATTCAAAAGTTATGGCCAAGGTTAAAGTTTTTAAAACGTAAATCAAACTCACAGGACAAGGTAAAAGGGTTAAAATAAATGGTAACTAACGAAAGGCCTTGTCATAAGAAATACACCAGTGAAATATAAAAGCTCTAGCAACAACTGTTCAAAAGTTATGGCCAAGGTTAAAGTTGTTCAAAAGGAAGTCAAACTTTAAGGTCAAGGGAAAAAGTCAATATTTTTGGTATTCAAAACAAGATCTTGTCACAAGAAATACACCTGTGAAATATGAAAATCTTAGTACATGCTTTTTAAAGGTCAAACAAGGCTAAAGTTTCTTTAAAACTCTAAGGTCAAGGTCAAAAGTATTGGAAAGGACTTGTCAAAATAAATACACATGTGAAGTAAGAAAGCCCTAGCACCAACTGTTCAAAAATTATCACCAAGGTTAAAGTTTGGTAATTTTATGCAGAAGTGGATCACATTCTGAGGTCAAGGTCAAGAGGTCAAATTTAACCCAATTTGCCTGGTTGCACATATCTTTTATAGTAAAATATACTTGTATTTCAATTTGCAATTGTACATGCGTTTTTATTCATTTTGCCTGATAAAATACCTGAGATTTTCTAATAACTAACATGCACTGATCAAGGAATGTTACCTAGAGAAAAAAATCGACTGAAATATCTGCCAGGTCCAAAACAAGACACCTTTTTTGAGAGGATTAGCCACCTTATTTCTTATGTACATAATATTTATATACGTATGAATATGACATTCCAGTCATTTTACAAGGGTTTTGTGTATTCGTTTGAGGAGGGGTTGTTCCTGGTAATTTTTAAAAATAATTATGTAATTTAAATGATCCCCTATCTTGCATGCTTTTGTTACGATCTACATGTACTCTTTGTTTGAAAACTAAAGAAAAAAAGAGAAAATGCTAAGGATGCAATTAAGACGTCTTAACTTGTTTTTCCAAAGATGCTTTCATTTAACACCCTAAAGCAAATCTTCGGACATCCCTAATACACATCTTAAGAAATATTCATCTTGAAAAAAATCATATGCATGTTCACTAGTCATTAACTCCCAAATTATATAAATATTTTTTTTTTACAAAAAAACTTACTGATAACAGGAAATGAAACAAAACAATTTTCAAGTAGAATATGACATTGCAAGTTCTTTCTTAATTTCCTTGCATTAATATTTAGTTATCAATAAATACAAAGTTAAACATTATCGCGTAATAAGTACCTTAGTTTGTATATTTTGTCTTCAGAAGAAAATATACATGACCTTTATATCGAGAAATACATGTAGCATTCACGCGTATAGGCAATTTACAAAATTGCAAAATTAACAATAAGCGTATTTATATTATTTTTTCCAGAACACTGAAGCAAATGATACCGTATTCCTTCATATACTCTTTAAATAGTATGTTGACACTATAAATGCTGCAGTTTCCACCAAGATCTACAGTCCACCATGTAGCAGTAGATGAAGAAGATCCACCTACAGCTTCACCCCGTGTACAGGTTCCTCTGTCATCATCAATCGCAGTATTTGGTCCACAGTCATAATAACACATCATTAAGTGGCTCATTGTAGCAGTTTGATTTTTGGATAAATTCTCTATAATAGAATAAAACAAGAAAAAATATAATCCCTTGTGAATAATCCCTTGTGAATATGTTGGTATCAAAGAGTGTTCCCGTTTTTGACAAATATATGATAATTAGGTATAGAACAATAGGTCTGAAATGTGTTTTGATAGCAATGAAATTCATTGAAGTCTGCTTTCTGTCTGGGATTCATTTTATAAGTATATTTTGAAAAAAGTAAATACATATAGATTTTCAAAAATATTTATTCTTAGCTTTTAATGCTTTTTACATTTAATCAGAGACATATATATGATTTAAATCTGTGTGACTGCTTTAATTTTCTAATTTTCTTATTTCTTCTTATTCAGTATCTATATTGTATAGACTAGATCAATTAAGTAATATATTACCTGGACAAATCAAATTAACGTTTTGCATACATTTTTCATCATCTTATTTTCAGATGTGTGCAAAACGGAAACAAACCCCGGTTCTCACCTATCGTGGTATTTACGTTTTGGATGGCTTTAATGATTTGTTTTTTTTTTAGCGGAAGTGAAATTTGACATGCACAAAAATGACGTTCCCCCTTTCAAAACTGAGGAAATATCTGCAAGTAACTGAAACTTCAAAAAATTGATTAGAGACAGCTATGGGGAGTAAATTAAGTGTATACGTGGGAAGCAAATGATGCTAAACAATGATAAACCCTTATTGGTTGAGGGACCAGGCAATATTTTCACCAGACTGAGACCAGTGCAGAAAAATATTTCTTGATTATAATCTTGTGGAATCTATTGAATGCCGTGACAACCTATTGAAAACATTTTTGTACTTCTCAGTTCACTTAGTACATGTATTTTTTAAATAACCAAGACCAAAAATATTGAATTGTTTGCAATTTTTACCAAGCTAAATGTGAAGTCACTAATTTTCGTGTGGGTTTAATGTTCGTTGTTTTTTGGGCGCGAAAGGACGCATAAATTCATATGGTAAATGCTACAATTTCAAACTGCAGTTTGATGCTCCTCCTTTAATAACGGAATCGAATTCACCCAAACCAGTAATTTTCCTCGAACCACCAAAAAAGTTGACCTCACGAAAAAGGTGATTTTTAATATCTACAGGAACCTCCTGCAGACAGTCAATCACTATACTGACTATCCTATCATTCTCTCCTGTGGCCGAACGCAACATACGGTGTCACCTTTTTCTGAATTTTAATGGATACATAAAGAGCACAGACACAAAGAAGAAAACATAGATTTATTTGTTCATCCAAAAAGAGCTAGCACAATTTTGTGCATTTCTACAAAATGGTTACGTTTATGTAAATATTGTATTCACTTCTCAGTGTTAGGGCATTTAAATGTTTTATTTTTTAATTATAGTACATTGTAATATATTTAAACATCAAATACAGCATCAACAAGGTTTGGAAAGTTAAGCATAAATTTTCTGTGGTGATGGGTTATTAATTTTTTACATGCAGATTTCTGTTCCTGTAACCAAATTTTCAGTTGAGCGATGTGACACATTGTTACATGTATTTTTTTATATATGAAATTGCTTGTCCCACCCTATACTAGATAATGCTCAAAATGTCATACCATATTTGCACCAATCCCACCCTGCTGATAAATATTGCCTGGTCTTTTGTTGGTGTAATACAAGTGTGATAATCAATACTCTACACAAACACAAAAAATAATTCAATAAGGTGATAAACAATATTCCGGAAGTAAAACACAACATAGAGCCAATAAAAGATGGGAAGTTCGAGTATCAGTGATACATTTTAAACAAACATATTATCAAAATATTTTATGGTATACAGTGTACACCAACGGACAAAAAATAGCATATATATAGGGTCAAATCAATAAATGAAAAACAAGATGTGCTTGTATAAAGCTTTGAAGTTTACAAAGCAAACATTTGATGTTTCAAGAATCAGCTACTCTTCAGAGTAAACAGACCGATGACTCGTAAAGCCCCAGTCACACATTCTCAGTTTCAGCCACACCATCCATGACGATGTGCCGTCTAGTGTATATACACACCTTAGGCTCGAAGAAATCATGCAAATGAATATTACGTTTTATCCGTTTCAAATCGTCTTCAATACACACTAATACGTTAACATGGCGGTAACAAGACATCCTTTAAGTGCAAGAGTTCAAATCACTCAAGGTTTTCTAAGACTCAGAGCGATTGAAGTACGACTATGACGATCTTATTATTTTTATGTTTTACTATTTTGATCACGAATTGAAGGCAGCAAAGAAAGCGATTAACCGATCCCTGCTCCTTCCCTTCTTGATTTTGCCAATCATTCATGGTAAGTCTTCGATTTATCAGGTTAGGTTTCACGATCATTTCTACGTTGTCCCACAAGGCAGAATGTTAAGCCAAATCATGAGTGGTTGTGAAGCCAAATAAGGACAGTTTGATTTGGTCTTGGTTATTTTTTACTTACGTTTATTCAGCTTAAAGTGATAGACATGGTTAAAGAAATTCAAGAAAAATTGATAAATGAAATTTGTAGCAAACCAAGGGAATAGCAGAGAGAATTAACAGATTTGAAAGAGATGTATCCTTGTTGAAATTAGAGGAAGATATTCTAATTTTGTGTCCACAGAATCAAAGATTCATAGGGCATATAGTTTTTGGTCTGTTTTTCTGTCTGATTGTCCGGAAAAAAACTTTTACCTTGCATGGCTTTTTTGCATTAAAAAATTATAAAATTTAGCATTTTATAAGCCAATGTCATCATCCCAATTCTTACCGTAACCATAGGAACCGATGAATCCTGATATCGATACAAAGTTCAAAAAAATGTCAATTAATGATTTGTAATACATCCTTCTGTTACATAAAAACAGGAAATGAAAATAACCTAAATAGTGTATATGAATGTAGCAGGAAGTTATAAGTAAAAATGTGCTTCTATATGTTTTAAAAAGTGTTAACTTATGCAAACATAATTTAAAATTAATGAAATCCGTAAGATTAAAGAGCGTCAATTTTTAAATCCTTCCTATAGTTACACTATAGATATTAATTGGTTATCGGTAAATACACTTACAGTTTTTCATTCACGAGGGGCGGATCAAGTACTCCAACAGTTTGTTGGATTTCCTGGGGCACTTATTGCGCCTGGTTATTAGCAAACCTATTTTTGTATTCATTTAGGGCAAAATTTATTTTAAAAACTTCTACATTAAAGAAAAAATTGTTGTTACCTTCAATTCAACATTTAATTATAGCAACTACGTTTTATCAATTTACAATGCACATTTTCATTCCTACCCTGATTTGATAAATCCGTTTGAATCGAAATAAAAGACACCACAAAGTATGACACCTCTGTTTCATATTTGGATATATTACAAGAAAAGGGCGTTAATGGTTATTTGACAACAAAACTTTATGATTAACGTTATGACTTCATCTTTTCTATCGTCAGCTTCCATTATTTATGCAAAATACCATTGTCATCCGCATATGGAGTTTATATCTACCAATTGTTTTGATACGCAAGAGCTTGTTCTACGTACGAACAATTTCTAAAATGAGGCATGCAAATTGTTAGGCCATTATGTTCACTCTGAATTGTCTACGGATTTTTAGGCTAGCTTATCATGACAAGGAGCAAGCGACGGTTTAGACCGGTCAACACGGATGCGCACTCCTCCATGGCATCTCATCCAGTCTCTATTTTCACATGTCCCTTGTTGGTTCTGCTCACAGTTTGTATTGTTTTAATGGACTCTTGAGCATGATCACTGATCGCTATATCTTTTATTACAAAGCATAATATTAATCAATTCGCTTTGGATTTCAATTCGTAAAATATGTACTTTAGTACAGCCATGTATATGTATGTAGAGGATTTTCAATACATTTGTTGTGATATCACATGGCTTTGTTGAATAAATGTTTCACTGTAGGTGATTCAAACAATTACTTTTGCCATTTTTCATATAAATGATATCACTGAATTCTAGGGTACCTGAAATGAGTTTGGGAAAGTCATATTAATACTTGTATACTAAAAACTAGATGAAATCCCGCTCAAGCGCGGGGAATTGAATTTTTACCACTACTCACAGAACAATTCCAATATATATTACAGTTTCTACTGACAGTTAAGTACAGAATTATAGCAGGAAGAAGTTACTTTGTTCAAAATCCCGCAGTTAGTTTCGGTACGTCCTTTGTAAAAACTTGAAAAATAACAGTTTCATTAATTGACGTTTATTTTCATACAATACCTGTTATACTATGTTTTAGATACTGTACTTCTGGTGCTCTTATTCTATTTGCATCAAGGATACAAGAAGCGATTATGCACATTTTACTGATAAATTTGTCAGCATATTTTTTTGTAGATATTTGGCTTTTAACGCCCTATGCATAGTCCAAGTATTTGATATAAAGAGCTGTATTCAGGGGGAAAAATGACATGTATTGATCAGAGCACAAATTTTTAACAGCGTTAGTTATATTTGAACAATACCATATTCATTAATTGATATTTTCTCTTTACATGTAAGCAAGTTTATTACGAAATAAAAACTGTACTTCGGGTTCGTTGCCATGATGCTCTCAATGGCGAATAAAACACATTTTACAGATAAATTTATTAGTACAACCTATTAATAATATTTCGATATATAAATATATTTGCAACTTATAGTGTTATCAATGGCTTTAAAATCATTTCCATGACCATTCACACCAAAACTTTTTTTTTAAATAATCGCCTCGTTTTTTTTTTTAATTTCGGTCTCGATGCTATGTGATGTTCTAGAAATTTCCATCAAGATTAAGATATATCTTGTTTATAGTTTAAGCGAATTTCGATATGATAGTCACAGATAACTTATTGAATGTGTAAGGTTTTTAAATATAGATAGAGAAGATAGGTGATGTGATCTCTGTAATGTGGGAGAAATTTGAGATGAGTTTCACTATATTTTTAATTGTAATTTTTTCAACGATGAAAGAAGAAATTACATCCTTGAAAAAGTTTACAAAGTGACAAATATCAATAGTTTTGCTAACTTGTTTAACTGTGATGATAAATTTACCTTAATTGGCTTGGCAAAATTTTGTAAGATTGTAATGTCTTTATTTCACTCTTGAATTCCTTTCAATACCTCTAAATTAAAATTGTATATTATATATGTTAATCCTTTGTTCAATTTTTACCTTTTCATTGTTGATTTATTTCTTGTTTGTACTTTTATTTCTCATGTGAGGCCATTAAGTGAAATAAAATAATTCAATGTTTCAATTGTTTCAATGGTGAAATACGAAAACGATTTGTACATTTTTTGCTTTTTAATCAGTTATCCAGACTTAATTCTTTTATATCAATGAAATCAAGTTTTAATTGAATAATTCATTGAAGACAATTTATGAAATAAATAAACGATTGCTTGTTGTCAGTTTCCTTAAACATTACCAGTACCTTAGATCCGCCAACGGTAACTACCGCCCTACTCTCTTTTTTGCTATTCTAGGGCTGTTTATCGAAAATGAAAGTATACTTTTAATCAAATTTACGATAATTACTATGCCAGTGATATCTTAATATAGTTTACGGACATCACCTCATACCTAGTGTATTCTAAGAGGAGTAAGTATAAACTCTGGTGCAGGAGTTTCGGAGTTTATTTGCAAAATGCATTAATTTATAAGTATAGATTCCATAATTTCAACCTACCGACACATTTGATAGTATTTTCACTCTGTATCGTAATCTATATCAAAGGGAAGTATTTACACACTCTTCTCAGGCAAGATTAGCAAAGTCTTCTAATGGATTTCTACAAAAGATTTTAAATTTTTTCTTATCATTCGCTTGAGCTGGAATCATTTAAATATATATAAAAAATTCTATCTCTAATGAGAGCCCTGTTACTACGGACCAGTATATTTTTCAATACCATATTGAACATGCCCAAATTTTATCAAGGGTAATGAAGCTAAATATTCCTTTAAATATTCGGTTATATAGACAGTGCCTTAATATTTTAGACTACATTTAAGAAACATGAATTTTGCAAAAGAGAACTACTCTATTTTTCACGCAGTTTGAGATAACGCAGTTTGAAATAAGGTTTAAAGTGAATGACACTCTCCGCATAATGATAAGTTAAATTTCCAGTAATTTGTCATCATTTTCCATAATGACCGCGACGTTATATACTGGTAATTCACGGAGAGAGTGCACTGTGATATTCTATGGGGACACTGATCATTCCTGCATTTAAAAAACATATTTCTCATGGTCCATCTCGCAAACATAAAAATAAACCTTATATTATTTGCACACTGGCTTATATAAAGACAGGTTGATAATTATATAATTTTGGGGTAAAACAAATTTTAAAATGTATATCAAAATTTCACAATAAGCGCGAAAGATACCAGTTTCCATTGGAAAGAGTGACACTGTAAGCTACATGTAGGCCATTCAGCAAATTCTGATGTCAAGTATTACGTGTGGTCATTCATTGATTTTTTGTGATAATTACTTCACATGAAAACTTTGTATACCAATATATACATGTTTGTATTACTTTGATGTCCACTAAAACAAGTGTTCTGCTGACCGTTTCTCAGGTTTATTTGTGCACTCCCCCTTCTAAACTGAAATTGCTTCCTACATGCCTGAATATTATCTCAAAATATTTATCAACAAGCAGGAAAAAAATTGGAATCTTGATTAAACAGATTAAACATACATCACTTGTTCCGTAACAAGAGAGATGTACAACGCAAGGAATAACCGCCCTTGCCGCAATCCAGCATCGAAACTCATCCGTACGTACGTGTTGAGGAACTGAACAGAAACAAGCAAAACGATGTGGATTGTATATGGACTTTGAATATGCGATGCATAAAGCACTAAGGCAGAAATGTCCTGCTCTGATATTGACTAGTAGAATTTATTTTTTTACAGGTCTGGTAAAGTATTAATTTAGGACTTACGACAGAATACAAAGATTGAAAAATAGTCAAATCGAGACATCGTTCAGTTTGTCCATTGATTTAGCTTTCCTGGGAGTAAGTGAGGTTGAAAACAGTTTTGTTGAAGATGATATGTCAACGCACCACAAGAACCCAGACGTTCAAATTTGAAGACTATATCCTTGAAACGTATGTGTCACCAGATTCGCAGTACATGTATCCTCCTCCTGTTTTGGACAGCAGAACCTTGCCTAAATTGAAAACGAACCAATAATGGATCGAGATCATTTCATAAGAATTTCAATGCACAAATCTGCAGCGGTCATTCTTCAGTGTACATACTTATTGATGTTGTGAAGTAAATATAGGTAATCAAGGCGTGCTTGCTTATTTCGAGCCTCATTGGACAATTATTAGATGCAGTGTCATTGAAGGACCTCATAAAAGTTGTTGGCTATAAATACCTAGCTAAAACTGATTTCTGAATTTGTAAACAGTATCGATCAGTAATGTACAGCTATGTGTTCTAATTTTGATCACATATTTTATGTACAATTTTTATATGTATGGAGAACGTAAATAACAATTAAATAGTGTTTCATAACTGACTATTTTAACATTTATCAAGTATTTTATTTACAATGCTCAGCTTTTTTTTTTTTTTTTTAATTTTTTAAGGAATAAAATGAGGTAATAAACTAGTACTTTTTAACTGACTCTATGGTTTTCACAAGTATTCTCCAATTTTTATGCCCTTTCAAAAAAAAAAAATCCACTAGAATGAAATTATTTTCTCTGCACAATTAAAAAAATTCCCAAATTTGTCAAATGAAAGTGCCAACTGAAGTTTTTAATATTTATTGGGAATACCTTGTAAGACAATTTACATACCATCATTTACAAAGACTTTCAATAAGGAAAGTCATTAAATTTAAGAGACCACAAAAGCTGTTATTTATGTACATTTTGCATTGAGAATTAAAGTGGAATAAAATTATACAACTGAAAGGACGTGTTTGGACGCATACATTAGATTTCTACTCTGTAGTCGTAAATTTCAAACAAAAATGTCGTGAAAGAAATTGAATGCATCTAAAATCATAAATATATCACAAATCATTATCTTGCAGCAGTTTTATCATGCACAAAACATCGCTTAAGAACTAATAAATAAGCCTTAATAAAGATGATATACTTTTCATGCTTTGCTTTACATTAATTGTTTGTAGAATTAACTAAACGTCATTTATCACTATATACACAGTCATGTATATGTACAATCAAATAACATGTTTTATCTGTAATAAAAATATCTATTGCAAGCATTTGTTTGAAACATTAACACAGAAATAGTCCAACTAATGTATTGATTGTGATTCGATATTTTCTTTTAATTCTGTGTACTTGTAGAATTTTGGTAAATATTTCCCGTACGCATGCTCCACTGTGATGTTCTTGGAGTTTCTTGAATTTGTATCTAATAACTGTGAGGATGCTAAAGACCTAAAAAAAAAAGTTAATTATCAAAAATGAATTTGTAATTTAATAAGCATTACGTATATAGAAATAAGAGATAATACGTTTATAGCTAAAAATGCTGACGAACTTGTATTACTTACAAGAAAGAATTTGACAGTGAACTGTTCAGATGCTCTACAGACTTTATGCTACATGTAGATTTGTTTGTCCTTCCTGTATCGTCTAGATTTGATTTAATTCTGTAAAAGTGGTCAATACAATATCACAAATAAAGTATTCCTCTGTCTTCTTGAAGTAGAATGAACTAATATATGCACAAGAGCTGATATTAAATATGAACCATGTTTCTTCTTCAGTTTCTTTTAAAGACCCACATTAAAATTTTTCAAATTCTTTAAAGGCGAAGACTTAATTACATTCCTGAAACGTATTTTAGAAAGGCGCTGTAAATTTTTGAAGTTGTGAATTTTCCAGATTTGTATAATTATATTGTCCAGGTGATGATTGCAAAAGATCAATAAACTTAAAATGAAATCAATACTTACTGTTCAGAATTACATGAAAGCTTCGACATAAGTTCAGTGTTGAGGGTAAAAACTGATGGTGACGAAATATTGATGGACCTAAAATAAAAGTATGGTACATTTGTACATCACAGCATATTTTTTTAAAAAGAGGATTTACAAGTGTTTGAATGCTCCGTTATATTCTAAATTTCTTTGCATCCTATAATATTAAAACAATATTTTATAATACAAATTTTATGCACAATTTTCCTGGACAACTTTTGATGTATGAAAGAAAATGTCTGAATATTATTAAAGACATCGAGTGGAATCAAATGTACTTCTATGAATATGTTTTGATAAAATTTACAATTTATCCGTTTAATTCAAATTAATAGTTGCCAAAGGAAAATACACAAACATTTGATTTTTTTCCCACAATACTAATGCTTTTTTCTTATATTGAAGATGTAAATCACATTTTAAGCCTTTTTCTTCATTTTCTTATTATTAATGATGATTTTTCGTTAAGGAAGTTTTAACTCACTTTGAATTTTTTCCTGTTAAGTCTGGTAAAGATGAGGATATCGAAACTAATCTATCATCGGATTTTAATGAGAATTCAGAGGAACAATATGAAAGCTGTGTGACTTGACTGCTCCTTCCCGAGGACTCCGAGTAACCGGAAGAAGAAGTTCTGAAGGAGACATCCGATGAAGAATCTTCTAAGCTGGAACTGAAAATAGAGTTTAAAAATCTTTATAGAATAAGGTTTTTGTTTCTGAAATATATTTCCATTCCATGGATAATTTGAAATTACAAATATGTTGATTTTAAGACTCAAATATATTTTTTGTCTTATTATTGTCTTCAAATATAAATTCCAAGTTTATTATAGTTCACCTTTTGTCTTTGCAAAATACAATTACTTAATTAGAATCAAATCTACAGCTTAAAATGTCTGATTTAAAAGTGTTCGTTTGGGGTCTGCAAGTAAATGAAAATTTAATAAACTACCAATAATATTTTCCGTTGTTTCATATCTATTTTCAAAACGTGCATAGTTTTCTTGACTAAATAATGGATTAAGAATTTATAGTATACAAATTATAAGGGTCAAAGCACGTGACATAAGTTAACTGTTTCATTCAAAGAAAGTGACAATTTTGTAACAAAAAAAAAGTAACATGTTGTTATTATAACAAGAACAATGCCAAATCTAATATCACAATGTCTCTATTTACAAAGTACTCATCTATCTACAATTAACTACAAAGGTAAGACATGGGATATCAATCGTAACACTACTGTGTCATTAAGTAAACATTTATTATCTTTCCTCACTGAATTCTCATTCATAAAAAGTTAAAAGTACATGTATGTCTAAAAGATTGTGGATGGCTTGGCACTTTACTTTGTTCTATAAGGTTGTCCTCTTTTTGTACATGTACTGTGTTCAAAAGGGGGAATTTCGCTAAACTCGGAAACTTTTATCAATGGTAGAAATTTCTCGCAAACTTAAAATGGAGTTGATAAGCTAAATATTAAACATTAAAAAAATCCATGCATGGATTAACGAATCTTATTCCTTTTAATATAGCATGATTAAAAAAAAATCTATATCCGAAACGTTTAAATGTTCATGGTTGACGTTACTTCTACTAAGAACAGATTCTATTATGTCTTCACTACTTGGAGTAGACATTTGCTTTTGCTTTGGTGCCTGTCTTTGATGAATGAAAGGTCAAAGTCATATAGTTTTGGACAGGAGTGTAATTGTCATTGTGCAAGAAGGAAATATCTGATGATGTCAAAACAATCTTTGTATCTATGTATATTTTCAAAAATCCAGAGTATTTAGATGTCTCTACTTTCTTGATTAATGGCAAATAAAATTTGCGAGAAAATAATTTACACCTATTTATTATTCGCCACAGAAACTAATTTAGTTTAAGTACAGTAAGAAGTAACTATGATCGCTTTGTGAATGACAAAATACGGGACGCTTTAATCTGAGGGAGGTTAAGCCTTGATCACGAATGTAAGAAATTGATTAACAGTTTTTCAACGTGGGTGTTTTTTGCCGTGTGTTTTATCTTTAGAGAGGGTTACACGTGTACTTACTTTGTTGAATATTTATCATAATCCTTCTTCTCCTCCTCGCTTTGGTTTACACGGTGCTTGCACGGCTGTTTCAGAAGTCGTAGAACAAGTGCGAGGATTACCAACACTATTAAAGTAGTCACTGCTCCTATTAATACCCTATCCTGTATGCTGAACCCTGTGTCCTTCTCTACAACTATAGAAAGTGTTTCATTTCCTGAAATTTTCCATTCGTCCTCCATTTTTCTGCACTAAATTTAGGTGCCAATTTATATTTTGTCAGATGTCCTCTATCCTACAAGAAATAAAATTGTGTTCCGTGAATAATTTATTCATTCATTTCATAATTTGTCTGTTCTCAAAATATGCCCTTTTGTCTGTTCTCAAAATATGACTTGTATTATGAATTGAGAGAAAATTTACAAATAGTCAATTAAAATTGGCATTCTTCCAATTCATAATATGCTAAATTTCAAAATATACCTGTTAATTTATAGTTATGATATGTTCATAAATTGAAAGAAAAATGTGTAAATATAGTCACTGCATTAAATTTGGCATTAATTTGCCTTATAATTCGTTTGTGCTCAAACATGCCCTGTGAATTAATAGATATAAATGTTCATAAATTGAGAGAAAATGTATAAAAACATGCATAGTAACTACATTACAGTGGAACATTTGAATACAAAGTGACAAAGAAATCTTGATTTAGTATATAGTTTAAAATTCTGTGAATTCTAAGACTTTAATGCAATATAAGTACCACGGAGCTGAAATTCATCCTTTACTTTTTGAGAAAACAATCCTAATTTTTGTCTGATGATTTTTTTTCCATTCTTAATTTTGAATGCGTCGGTAGAGTTTGTTGACATCATTGAACCCATTCATCAGGACCCTTGATAACACTTAATTGTTTAACTCGGTCGTCATGCTTTGTTTCTTTTCTGTAGAACACTGTTACACATGACGTAATGTAGATTATTCAAAATATGTGACGAACTGCAGTAGATCTAGACACTTGACAACCACGAGTGCAAACAGGTTCACGGACATGAATCAAATAGTGCAAGGCTTGGCAAAGTAAGGGAACTGTCTAAAGTCGACTGTAATTTTCTCAAGCAGGTAAAAAAACATTTCACGCCCACTTTATGTAGATGAAAATTATATCAAAATCGGTCTGGTAGAATAAATTAATGGTTGATTAGTTGATCAAGAATTCGATTTATTTTATCAGAATTAAACAATAACTGAATTTTTGAAATCATTAAACGTTTTACTTTGTTTACTTTGAAATTTCAAAAAAATACAAATACCATTATTCATGTAAGTTTACCTTGCTGGATTTGAGGTTGAAAAGGTAAAAACTAATCAATTTGACCCATTTTTTAAAATGTTCCTTACTTTCAGTGATTTTTTTCTTTTGTTATCAGTCTATTAATATATAATGCAGACAAGCATAAGACTTTTTTATCACTTTTTCAGGCGTTTGTCTGTCTAACTACCACAAATATCTTGAACCAGAATGAAAGATTTCTAATTTAGCACAATGTCTCTTAAAATACCAGAATTTCTAACCTCAGAAATCTTGAACTTACGTTTTAATCTTTGTTTCTGTTAAAATCATATGATGCGCACTTCAACTTTTGAAATGGTTAAATGAAGGACTTTCTAATTTAACCTGTGTATACTTTGTTAAAGGATCTTTTGAATGTTATCAAAGGTTAAGGAAACATGACCTTGAGCTCGACCTTGGACATGCATTTTGTCTTGAACTCTATTGACCTTTTTTAAAGCGATATTTCTTTTTATTTGTAGTAATGCTGAAAAACTTTTTGTATAGTGTATTGGAAATGTTTAATTAGACAAGAAATATGAAGTCTTAATCGTGACATAGTCAGAAGAACCACTCTCCATGCAATGTCATTTCAAGCTCTATCTATGAATAAAGAAATGTTCTGAGAAGTTAAACTACATTCACATATACAGCCAATTACCTAGGTGAGCTCTAAGAAATAAATATAAGCTTCATCACCTGCATACGGGATATATATCTCTCAGTTGATTCGATACGCAAGAGCATGCTCTACGTATGAACAATTTCTAAAACGAGGTAAATTATTGACAAACAAGTTGATGAAACAAGAATATCAGCTGTCTCGTTTAAAGTCATCATTTCGTAAGTTCTATGGTCGATACAATGACCTTGTCAGCAAATACAATTTATCATTGAGTCAAATGCTGACTGACGTTTTTCATACTAATTGTTAGGCCATTATTTACACACTGAATTGTCGACGGATTTTTCCGTTATTTCCCGATCATGACAAGGAGCACACGGTGGGTGTGACCGGTCGGCAGGGGATGCTCACTCCTCCATGGCACCTGATCCCACCTCTGATGTTTAGAGGTCCGTGTTTGCTCTGCTCCTATTTTGTATTGTTTAATGGACTTTTGAGCTTGAATACTGTTCGTTATCTCCATATATTTCATTGCCTTAGGGCTCATGAATTCCAAATGCTACATAATGGCATGACCATACGTTTTAGACCAGTCTATGGTGTTTGATCAAAGATTTAGTATAAAAGTGTGTTATATTAAAATATTGCAGGTTCATCTACTTCAACTGGACTTTGAAAGTAGATTTGAAGTAGATCCTACTAGAGGACCATCTGTGTAATGCTGCCTTACTACAGTTTTAGTTCCGCGTAATTTTGCGTGAAGTGCCACTCGCGAAATAGAATTTCTGGAGTTGTTTTTTATATTGCTTAAGTAAAAATAAAACCCTCGATCATCAGTCCACTTACGAATTTATGTTCTCGCGATTTAACGACTATGAGTTATTTGGCAATACTAAGTACTTGCGTAAAATAAAGAGTAAAATAAATCTTAAAATTCTTAAAATAAAGAGTCTGAAGAATATAGTACTATTTTTTAACGACAATGCCTTCAGGCATTATTGTACAGTATTTTACAAAGGATTTGTAACTTCATAATACATTTATGTAAATTGACAAATCAGTTATATATATGAAAGAAATATTCACTTATATTAACCCTTCACCACTAAATATTAAGCAGATCTTGTAAAATAAAGTATTTGAATATTGTAAGATCTGAGGCCGCAATCTAATAATTTAGACGCTTAAAGCCACTTCTTGAATGTTTCAGATATAAGATCACCTTTACCAATTCGGCAATAAACATGAAAAGGGTAACCAATTATAACGTGTATTTTTGACTCAGAGATGTCTAAAACTGTTGGCTATAGATAATTTTCTTTTTATTACTTTTTTATATTTTTTTTCTTAACATGGATTAGGAAGCAAATTCTACAATTTAAATAAATCCTTTATTGACGCCACAAATGCAAGTGTAAAGAGGGTCATTAGCGTTGGAGGCAATCAGAGATGACAGAGAGCCAAAATTTTCTAACATTGGCTTTTTATCCCCTCGCGCAACTAGTTGCGGAGGGGATATAGCATCGCTACTGTGCGTATGTGTGTGTGTTAGTGTGTCCGTTACACCTTGTGGGCAAGATTTAAAGAGAATCTTTGCACCATCATCTCTCAGTCTTCACATACTTATGTGGCATTGTAAAAGGACGAACCCTATTCATTTTCAAGTTAATTGGTGATATAGTTCTTAAAATATCGCGTTTTTACCACCTTCAAACCCTGCAATTTTATGTACGAGTTGACAATACTCACTTCCGGTAAATTTAACAGATTAAAATTCGGGTCATTTCGATAGAGCTGCTTCGGTAAGTTCTACTTTGTATTCGCGTATTGTCATATTATTGCGTATCTTGAGAATGTTTCTATGAATTAAAAGTGTCATCTCTGTCACTGAGTAACTGAAATAATTTGATGAACGTCGCAGTTTCAGTACCAAATCACCACACGTGTGTGTTTACAATAGGGGCCTGTGGAATTTAATCTTGAGGCGCACATAATTCTTGAAAGCTATAAATATAAAGTTTCACAAGTTTCATTGACATCTCAACACCGGTATATTGTCACTTTTCACTACAAAAAAATATTACATCCGTGCGTATTTTCAGATTTGATGCATATTGCATGCTACTGTAAGGTTTACTCAGGTAAGTAAATTAATGAAATTTATAGCATACGTGATGTTTCTGCTAGGAATAAGGGAAACTGCCCAATCACGTATGATTGTTATGACCCCCCCCCCCTCCGATGATATCCACATTGACTTTTGTTAAAATTTAATTAGTGTTGCAATACATTTTAACTTCTTTACCTTATTTTAAACTTTATATAGTAATACTGGGTACCCTTGATTACTAGGCCTAGATGATTGTATCTTGTTTTACGTCCTTCTTGAGAATTTTTCTCTCGCATGGAGACATTGCCATTACCGGTGAAGTTCCTGGCGCGAGGGGATGCTCCGCTTAGCGGTGCTCTTGTTTTTTTTTTTTTGGTTCAGGGGAACTGATCCTCAACGACTTAGTGAAAAACAGGTGCATAGACTGCCTTCTCAATTACTACTTAGACACAAACTTTCTGTCGCAATAAAAAAGATTTGAACATAAAACTACATAAAATTTGGTTAAAGAATGTTCATAAGACAAAATATACGACCCCACCCCCCATCCCCCACCACCCACCCCCTTTTTAATTTTTTTTAAAAAATGTATGTAGAACTTTTATATATATATATATATATATATATATATATATCCTAAAATCAAAGAAAAAACATCTCTCATTTGTAAGAATTCGCGTCAGCCCCAGAACCCTGCCTTCTACTGCCCCCCCCCCCCCCCCCGCCCTGTTATGAAATTCCTGGATCCGCCACTGATAAAGATGTTTATTCGACCCAGACTAAAAATATCGCCAGGTACAAACTATCTCCTAATAAAAATTCAGGTGAATAATAAACTTGTGTTATGTAAATGAAATATTAATCTTTTTTATGTGCATGTGTCTTACTTCTTTAAAAATATTAATATATATCCCAAAAAATGATATACTAGTAGATTGTTACCAATGGTTACATAAATTGCTGCCAAAGAAACATTAATTGTTGTCAACGTTACATATTGCCAAAGTTAACTTGCCTTTTGCAAATGTTTCAGTAATTGTTGCAATTGTCACATTTAATGCTTTCAATCTTACACTAATTCCTGCCAATTTTATATAAAATGTCACCAACATCAATAAGGGGTCACTTTTTTTTTTTTGCATGTCAACTGAGTAGAGTCATACATTAAATGTTGTTTACTTAGTGGTGCATTCAGTGGTGTAAATTTCAAATTTATTGTTGCCATTTTTACATAAATTGATGCAAATTCTACATTTATTGATGTTAATGCTACAATAATTGCCAATTTTTCTATTCTTTGCGGTCAATGTTTATTTTTAAAATACTGGTATTGGCAAGGCTACATAATTTTTGCCTATTTAACAATTTCTGTTGCCTATTTTGCATTCTTATTGCCCATTTCACATTACAAATGTGTATGATATGATAAATGCTCGAGATGATCTTTAATAGAAAAAGATGCAGAAAAATGCTTTAAACAATAAACATCTGTGGTTGGAATGTGTTTTGCTTTGTAAAACTGATTAAGCAGAAAGGAATATTCTCAAGCAAGGTTTCATCTGAAGTAATTAATTATTTTTTTTTAACTCAGAGAGGGAAAATGCAGTAGGGCAATAATATAGTAGACGTCTGTTTTATTCTTTCTATATAGCAGAAAATATCCTGCAAAAATCAGGGAAAGTAAATACTGTAATTAAAAATAGGGACGACTTTATAATGATATAGCTTTATATCTCAAAGTACTATCATCGTTTCATAGATTTAAATTTTCCCTATATATAATTAATACTTACCGTCTCGGAAAAAAAATTCCTTTAAACTTAATGCATAAAACTTGCAACGAAAACTGAATCTATTAACACTACACTACACGGATTGAATGCAATACGTTGCACAGATATAATTGTCTTGATTTAATAAACATCATAAAAAGGGGTCACTTTTTGCAAGTCAACTGAGTAGAGTCGTAAACCATAGAAGTAGCACATTATGTGGTTTCGTGACAAATGTATATAAGTCTAGGGAAACCGGTTTGGTCTTCTAATTAAAGGAATGGGCGGAAAGAGCAGGGGTTCACATTCATGATCCGACAATTTTTGAACATAAATCAGTGTTTATTTATGATGAAAACACAGATATTATACAAAAAGGGTGGAGTCGTGTGTGAATTGCAACAACATTAGAAGAAATGAGTGCACTCCGTCCCTGAGTTCTTCAGCTTTAATAAGCATAGAATACATATATGTTTTTTAATATCTGAAATTTCCTTTGATGAGAAAGCAATCAGAATTTGCGATAAACTCTACTTATTTGATACATTTATAAATACCAAATGAAATATCAATCATTCTCTTATAATAAAATCTAAATTTATCAAGATTTTTTTTTTTTTTTTTTTTTTTTTTTTTTTTGGAATTAAATGATTTTTATCACCTGTCATTGAAGTTCAAAGTAGAATTTGACGCAAGAGGATTAGGTGATATTATATACAGTTTATCTATATTATATGTTAATTTCTACCGCGGTGGACCATTCATTTAAGGACGGGGCTCTATCTATTTAGCTATTCATGCTGGTGAATTATTTAACCCTTGCAGCTGCTTTCTTAAATTTATGGTAACTAATGCGTTATTAATAATTTATATTTGATTAAAATGTTTCTACAGAAGCAAGATAAATTGTTTGGTAAAAAAAGACAATCTTCAATAGATGCAGTGGGAAAAATTAGCGCATACAAACATGATAACGAATACAACTATAAGTTTTTTTTTACGTCTTCAAAGACTTTTTTATTGCAAAAATTGAGTTTATATTTCAAATTGTAGGTAAATTTAACTTAAGTGTGTTGTATAAAAAGTTAATGGAATTTTGTGACACATTAAAAAAAAATGAAGTATCCTTTCAATTACATTCGCGAAAAATTAGTTTTAAAGACAGTTTCTGCTTCCTATATTTCTATCTTTTGGCAACTTGATGTGTAACTCTGAGCTCTTAACTACAGACTTTGCTATTTTGTTTCCTATATTAAAACTTTAATAGTCTTATTTGTTTTTGTTTTTGTTTTTTTTTTTTCAAATATTAGGAACTTTGATATAGTTTTATTTCATTAGTAACTATTAAAGTAAACTTTATGCTTTTTCAATAAAACTAAACTAGCTATCTATAGTGCCAAAGGCTCACTTTGATACTTCGGTTTATTACACATGTAGTTATAATATGGAACTTTGATTAATTATTATATACATTCTCTTATTTTACACTACCAAAAGATGTGATTCTTTAATTGATAAAATAAAAACATTGATACTTTGATTTACTATACTGATACTATGGAACTTAATTTTCCTATTATTTTAAATTCTCTTATTTACTCTGGTCAGGCACAGTTAAAATCAACATTAAACAGTAAATTAGACAGATTCCGAAATGAGTTTATGTCTTCTATCGACGAAAAGCTCAAAGCTATCCGTTCTGACCTTGACCTTGAACTTGGAAAACAGCAAAACCAAATCGACTCATTGTCACAGTCTGTTGCGTCCATTCTTCAGAGACTTCAGGTGGTTGAAAATGTAGAACGCCCGGACCTTGTACAGTTAGTAAAGTCAGCAGATGAATCGAACACGCTGTTTGAAAACAAGGGGAACCCCCTGAACAACGCGGATGTAACGATTATAGCTTCAAACATTCCACAGGAACCGGACGAAGACATATTGGAGGTCTCAAAGGAATTGATAAATTCTCTAAATACATCAATTAATGTGGTTGCTGCTGCTCGGTTGAGAAATCGGAACACCGGAAAACCGGATTTAGTTAAAATTAGCTTTGAGTCAGTTCAGGATAAAATACAGATCTTGAGGGAAAAGAAACAATTGAAAACAGTGGAAAAGTATAAGCATGTGTTTTTGCGTGGTAGTAAAACTCATACCGAAAGATTATTGGAATTGAATGCACGTACACTGCTAAATGAATTGCCTCATGGAAAAGATTTTCGAATCACTTCAAACGGCCGAATTGTTAAGAAAACGCAGGACAGATTGCAACAGGATTCTCAGGACTATAGTGAAGGATAGGATCCGCACCGGTTCATTGAACACTCGTTAACTTTTTGTCATTTAAATGTTGGTGGCTGGACTTCGAACAATCATGATTTAAGACGTGCATTGATCAAATGTGTAAAAGCAGATATTGTAAGTGTTTGCGAAACGCATTTACCAGGAGTTACGGGACTTGATTTAAAAGACTTGGGTTATGAATGGTATGGTTTTAACAGAACACAGTTACATAAGAATGCTCCGAAAGCTTCTGGAGGTGTTGGTTTTTTAATTAAAACTGATATTATAAAGCATTATGAAGTGATTGTTATCGATAAATGTGTTGACGGGATTTTGGGACTTCAGTTTAAAAACAAAATTACCGATTTTAAATTCATTGTTTTTGCTTGTTACCTCCCACCGGAAAACTCGCCTTGGGGTAGAGATGCACTGGCATTTTATTCGCACATACTTTCACAAATGTATCTCAATAGTGAATCTGATGCAATGTTTTTGTTGGGCGATTTCAATTCTCGTTTGGGCAACCTGAAAGACTTTTGTGCCGAAGTTGACAATATCAGACCCAGGGAAACTATCGACTTTAATCAAAATCGACATGGTCAAGCATTTGCTGAATTTCTATGTGACGCCAAATTTTGTGTGTTAAATGGTCGGTATGGGGAAGAATCTAACAAATTTACTTCGGTTTCGTCAAAAGGAAAGGCTGTTGTAGATTACATATGTGTTCCTCATGATCAGCTGACAAACTTTAGCGATTTGATGGAATCAGAAAAATTGCAAAATTGTCTTGGATCCAGATGTCGTGTTCCAGACCATGACCTCTTGATATTCGAATACAGATGTAAAATTGAAAGTCCTGATGAAACAAGTGATGACAACATTAATTCAAAAAACAAATTTCACCATACTCCAAGGAAAAAGTTCAAATTCAAACAAATACCAACAAATTTCATGTGTTCGGACATTATAAAAGAAGCTTTGTGTGAAATTATTAGTCAAATAGAATTATGCAGAGAAAAACAAAATGAAATCGATAAAATCTATGACAAATTATGTAGTATTATTACAACTGAAATGGAAGAAAAAATACCATTCTTTGATGCATCCAAAAAAGCTAGAAAACGATTGAAGTACAATAAACCTTACTGGAATCAGGAACTCTCAGAACTATGGAAAAAGGTACACAAGTGTGAAAAATATTTCAGAAAAGCCGTAGGACGAAAGTGTAGACAAGATGCACGGTTACAGTTTTTAACAGCACAGAGATATTTTGATAAACGACTTAGATTTCATGAAAGAAATTATAGACGTGATTTAGCATTAAACATTGAAACACTTAATACAGAGAATCCAAGTGCCTTCTGGAAGGAGTTGCAGAAACTAGGACCGAAAAGAAATATTAGCATTCCGATGGAATATGTGAATGACGATGGAACTGTTCTACATGATGAGGACCGAATATTACGACACTGGGAGTCTGCATTCAAGAATCTATACACAAACCCAATTGGAAATTTTGATGATGCATTCTACAATCAAGCTATTCTACATAAACAAATCTTGGAAGGCAACTCACTGGATCCATTATTTATACCGAATGAACTGTTGAACAAAACTATTACCATAGAGGAAGTCAGTAAAGTTATTTTCAACCTAAAAAACGGAAAGAGCCCAGGAATTGATCAAATTTATAATGAAGTTCTCAAGAATAACTCTGTTACTAAAGTGCTACATGTGTTATTTATGTTCTGTTTTGAAACTGGTAGAGTCCCTTCTATTTGGAGGAAAGCTTTAATACGTCCGATTCCAAAAGGCGCTACAATTGATACAAGAATACCTTTGAACTACAGAGGAATCAGCTTATTATCAGTCGTTACGAAATGCTACAGTTCAGTCTTAAACAACAGAATACAGCAATACCTAGAAGATAATGGAATACTCTCCGACACACAGAACGGATTCCGTCGAAACAGATCCTGTGAAGACCACATATTTACCCTTACTAACCTAATACAAGATCGTAAATCTACCTTCGTTACATTCATTGATCTTCAAAAAGCGTTTGATTTTGTGAACAGAGATCTTTTACAGTATAAACTTCAGTTAAATGGAGTCAATGGTCCAATATATAATGCTATTTCCAGTTTATATTCTGAAACATTCTCTTGTGTATGTGTAAATGACTTTCGCACAAATTGGTTTGAATGTCCTAACGGTGTACGTCAAGGAGACAACTTATCACCCACCCTATTCTCCCTTTTCATTAACGATCTAGCAACAGAAATTTCACAACTGAATACGGGAATTTCTATTAGTGATCAAAAGATAAGTCTTTTATTATATGCTGACGATATTGCCATTCTCAGTGAAAATGAATCAGATATGCAAAAATGTCTTGATACTCTTACCAACTGGTGTAAACGGTGGAGATTAAATGTGAATTGTGCCAAATCAAATGTCATGCACTTTAGAAAACGCCACATTCCTCAAAGTCAATACAAGTTTAAAATAGGAGAAGAAGAATTACAGTATGTTAATCAATATCGATATCTTGGTATAATCTTTCACGAGAAGATGGATTTCAATATAGCGGCAGAAACTCTTGGTAAAGCAGGAGGGAGAGCATTGGGGTCAATGATTTCAAAAATTCATGATTATAAAGATGTCGGATTTAATACCTACGAAAAGCTTTTTCAATCTTGTGTACTTCCTATATTAGATTATTGTTCCGGGGTTTGGGGATTCAAAACATATCATTCTTTAGAAGTTGTACAAAATCGTGCTATTCGATATTTTTTAGGACTACATAGATACGCACCCGCAATCGCTTTAAATAGTGAAGTGGGCTGGATAACACCGACGCACAGGCGCTGGATCAACATGATTAGAAGATGGAACAGATTAATTGAAATGGACGATGACAGACTCACCAAAAAAGTTTTCCTCTGGAGTTATCAAAATAATGGAACATGGTGTTCACAAATGAAAGAAATTCTATATAAATTAGATATGAACACTCATTTTGATTTCCTCCGTACATGTGATATAAATCAAGCCAAATGTAAATTATTTAAGCTTTGCGAAGAAGAATGGAAATTGAAAATATTGTCGTTACCTAAATTGAGAACATTTGTGACTTTTAAAAATAATTTCGAAATGGAACCTTACATAACGATGAACATGAACAAACAAGAACGCTCCATAATGGCTCAATTTAGATGTGGTATCCTTCCGCTACGAATAGAAACAGGCCGATTTAGAAATGAACCACCACAAGAACGTTATTGTGTTTTATGTAAAGACGGATCGGTAGAAGATGAAAAACATTTCTTATTTCATTGTAAAATCTATGAAAATATCAGAGAAACTTTTTTTCACAATGTTAATTTAAACAGAAATGTAGATCTAGTTGAAAATTTAAACACTTTAATGAAAACTCATCAAAGACAAACTGCCAAATTTTTAAATTTATGCTTTTCAAAAAGACAAAAATATTTATACCAACCAAATTGATGTCATGCGCGCTATCCTTATTGAAAATGGAAATACTGTACATATATTAAAGTGACATATAGGTCCAATGGGCCGGGTGTAATGTATATACGTTTATATTGTATCTATTTGTTGTTTGAAAAACCATACACATGTCACTATAATAAATATTTACTTACTTACTTACTTACTCTGCCAAAAGATCTGATTCTTTGATTGATGAAATAACGTAAAATCTTTGATACTTAGATTTATCCTATTGAATATAACTGTAATAGAACTTTGATTTACTATACTTTACTATAGTATCGTTTAAGATACTTTAGTAAATGATAACTGAGTATAACATTTTAGCTTAGGCTTGGCCTCCTCGACATTTCTAGCTAAAATAATGGCCAGAACAATACTTAAACATAAGCAGAACACCTCTTACAAAGAAAATTTGGTAATGAATGATATAGTCTTAAACAGGCTTCAATATGACAAAATTGTGTGGTCATTCAGCACGTTTTACAAATTCGGTGTCGTGTGTCATATATGGTCCTTTGGAGACTTCTGATAAAAAAAATCGTTTATTAACATGCTTGTGGTATGTATAACATCTCGTTATACAGGTAAGGATTTTTTTTTTTTTTTTTTTTTTTTTTTTTTTTTTTTTTTTTGGCCAGGTTATACTTTCTAATACTTTTTGTACTTTTTAACTTTTTCTTTTTAACTTACAAAATGTACATGTATTTCACTACAACCTCATAGTTAAAAATTGTAAAGAGATTCCATTAATTGTGATTATCATTTCAAATTTCTGGGCTCAAATAGATCAATCTTGTTTTAACTCTGAAGTTTTAATTGAATATCCTGTCTTGTAAATCTTAAACATATGTTACGTGCAGTAATTTTATTTTTAAAAGAATTATTTTCATATTTGTATGCATTTTTGCAATCATGTATTTGTTATTGCCCTTGTAAACCACTGCTGTTACAGATTAGAGGTACCTACAAATTCCACCGCTACGTGGCAACATTGGTCAAAACTGGATATCGAAAAAAAGGGATTTGAAAAGCTAAACGTATACAATATCTATTATCAAAATTTGATGTATTTTCGAGATGAGACCATGGCCATGTTTAATGGTTTGTGTACCGAGCTCTCCCTCTTTAGCCAGTAATGTAACTTGTGAATTCTTTACATTTTTGTTTATCAATGAAAAACTTATCTATGTCAGTTTTGCTGGCCATAATATTAATGGACTATTGTTTAATTTGAAGGATTTATAAAATGAACACTTGTTTATGTTATTCATTTATGTATTAGGTTTTGTGGATGTATGTTTCCAGTCGATGTTTTACTTGTTTTTGAGAAACTATTTGTTTTTGATTGGTCAAAGTTTGTCCTAAGCCTAAATGTTTTCCAAGGACACAATTTGAGTTGAGTTAAAAGAAGTTAGATAATGTTAAGATATTATTTACCCACATTGTACATTTTGTGAAAAAGTCGATCGTCGTTTTGATAATAAATTACCATATTTAATTCTACAAAAACGGTGACATTAATCAAAGAGCAACCATCAAAAAAGCTTTTTTTAAGCTTTTCTTTGCCGTTATTATTTTTTCGATATGGATTATATTTTTTGAAAAAAGAGAGTGTTTTTAAAAAAAAAATGCTAGTAGAACGTCATGTATTGATTTATTGATCAAGAAATGAATTTCGATATATTTTTATCTGCAAAAAGCAATATCTGAATTTCTTTAAATAATTAAATTTCTATGTTACATGTAACTTACAAGAAATATAATTACCTTCATTCATGCAAGTTCACTTCATTGGATTTAAGGTTGAAATAATGAAAATTAATCAATTTGAAACATTTTTAAAAATGTGCTTGTAGATTTTTTTCTTTTATACTACCAGTGAATGTTTTCTTCTTCTTTATCAGTCAATTTACATATAGACAAACATAGGAGGTATTTTAATCTCTTTTTCAAGTGTATATTTGTCTAACTACCACAAATATATTGAACCAGAATAATGAAAGATTTCAAATTCAAATTTGGCCAAATTCCTCTTAAAATTAATATCATATTTCTTGAACTTACGTTGTAATCATTGTTCCTGTAAGAATCATTTGATCTAAACTAAAACGTCTCAAATGGTTAAATGAAGGAATTTCTTGTTAAAACAGATTTTAAAAACTCTTTTGAAACTTATCAAGGTTAATGATCCATGACCTTGAACTCGACCTTGGACGTTCATTTTCCCTGAAAATGTACAGATCATATATAAGCGATACTGCTTTATCAGAAAGATCGTGGACTGGCGCCATAAAATTGAAACCGATTAAGGGACATCAATGAAATTTTACACATTTATTAAACATCATATTTTCTGTCTACAGAATAAACTATAAGACAAACGATTTGCCTTATAAGAAGGTGTCAATGTTTCACTAAGCAATGGTATGACCAACGTACGACGCATTTTTATCAGAGTCTAACGGAGATAACGAATTGTGATCAATCTCATAAATTTAGTAAACAAAATGAATCGTGAACAGGGCAAAAATACGGACCCCTAAAATCACCGGAGGAGGAGTCAGTTGTCCAGGAGGAGCAAGCATTCCCTGTCGACCGGCAAAGTAAAACAATTTTCCACTTTTATCATTTTTTGTTCTATCTTATCTTATTATGCATTTTACTCTTCTGATTCTGCTCCGCTTGATTTTTATTTTTCACCTCAAACAGCATAATAATCGCTTTAATCTCTCTTAAGAAAAACCTAAAATGGTCCATCATCTAGTTTACAAAAATTTGAAATTCTATATCCATGAATTAAAACAGTCAAAAACATCTTTATTGATTAAAATGCTTATTATTGTCAATTTACATAAAAAGGAAAATATTCATCAAATGAGTTTCCAAATCCTAGCTTTTAACATATACATTTAGTTACTTATGATATTTGTACATGTGTTTGTTATGATAAAAGTTGGTAACATCACAAACATGTTTCATTCATAAGATCCTAGAAAGGATTTAATGAAAATATGATAGCGTTCGATATGGCTGGTTTTGAAGACACACATAACGTAGGTATTTATTTTCAATCCTTCATTATTATACAATTTATAGAAACAAATCTGTCCATAAATAATAATGAAATTAACAGAAATTTCTTAAATGATTTTTAATATGATATATATATTTGGGGGAAAACACATATCCATTTCATCTTGGTATTGTGAACGGATACCGGTATAAGCTTAATTATAAGGATTTAATTTATAGATCAGTTAACAAGAATGCTAATTCTGAATTACACTAGAGACGCTAATTTACAAAATAGAAGAAACATTCACAAGTTTTTTTTGTGATATATTTAGATATACACAAGTTTTCAATTACGGCGTAACAACACAAGTAATGTATAGAATTACTTACCTGGTTTTTGCAGTGTCAATGATAAACCAGTTTCACTTGTTTAATATTTAACCAAAATATTCACTCTAAATTGTGGGAGTGTTTGGTGTTTATAACGACATGATTATATCCAGAAATGTTTAAATTAAATATGACAACCCACTTTTCTTCCGCTGAACAGGTTAATCCCACCTATCAGGGTATTTATACTTACCTTTTTGTTTCTATTAAGACGTTATAGATGTGCGGTGTCGCCGTATTAGGATTGACTAGCCCAGGAGAGGGCGTATGTGATGTAAACATTTTTTTTGTAATCGATGACAATAATTACCGTAAGACAATGTTATTCTCCCTGATTTTCGCTCAGCAAGTAAATATTTTCGCTTCATTAATACCAAGTTCAAACTAATTAGTGACGCAGTTTTACAACCAAATGTGCTTCCTTAATTCTAAGTGTAAAGTTTATTTAAGTTAAATGGAAAATGATCAATGTGAATTTTCCTTGGTTTATTGAATAAAAGATTATCATGTTATATTTCATTTTTTTCTTTCTCTGTATAAAAAGAAACATTGATACATTAATGAAAAAAATAACTTAAATTTATTACATCTTAACATTTAACTGCTGATCTCCAAATTTTTTACATGTAAATATTTGATGATGACATACAAGAAATGAAAAATAAAAACTTGAATTCATTACATTTTAACATTTGAATAACGATCTTCAATTTGTTTACATACAAATATTTGATATAAAAAAATTATTTTATACCTCATACATTTTAACATTTAAATGCTGACCTCCTAATTGTTTAGATATAAATATTTGATTTAAAAAAAAAAAAAAACGAAACAAAACTCTTTTTTTTTCAATTTATTACATTTTTACATTTAAATGCTGACCTCCTAATTGTTTACATATAAATATTTGATAGAGGGAAAAGAAGCCATGATATTGTTTGGGTTGCCTTGATTGTGAATAAAATTCTCTCTCTCTCTCTCTCTCTCTCTCTCTCTCTCTCTCTCAAATTATTATTATCAAAGAGTTATTAATAAACAGCTATGAGTAAATATGAATCACATGAAGTAATACAGGAATGCTGCTTTTTTAGTGGTTAAAATTTGCCAATTTGAACATATTTTTCCTACAAGGTGTGATTGAATGTTACAAGTAAATTTAATATATATTAAATCATAAACTAAAAAAGTGCCTATCTTACGAGTCATGGACTTTATAATTATCTTAAAGTCAATCTATCATAAGTTTGATTCTTACTTGAGGTTAAAAAAAACTGAAGTGAAACAAAGTTTAGGTTAAAAAAAAAAGAGTTGTAGGTGGACACGGTATTAGATTATTTGTCATCGTAGTGTAAACGATTACCTCTCTCTCTCTCTCTCTCTCTCTCTCTCTCATAACAGGGAAGGGAGTATTTACAACATTCCTCGTGAAGGAAAGGAAAATTGCTATCGAGTTTTGCGGCACTTCTTTCTGATATTCTTTCACTCTGTGACAAAATAATACTTTGATATTCTTTCACACTGTGACATAGTATCACATTTTTTTTTTCAATCAATAGATTACAGTATTTCACTGTTGAAAATATAATACATTGCTAAAAGTGACCTCCTTGTCCGATTGGAGGGATTATTCGTTTGATTATTTTATTTAGTGAATGTAAAATTGTGTATAGACTGGTGTTAGCATCAATCACAAACTAAGATAATGAAAATCTTTTTTGCTTTGTTGGGTGTTTCCTTTCAGATTTTAATTTTCATTTTTCAAGCTGTTAATTCTTTTAACATCTGAAAACTCATCGTCTCAAGCCACGGTCCGGAGTCCGCATATAGCTCTCTCCAGAATGGGAGATGATCGAACATTTTGGCAGTGGTTTGCGACGATGTTGAAAACTGTATTGCAAAGAAAAAGACAATATTGGGGTCCATGAATGGTATTTACATGTAGCATACTTTCTAAGGCTGCCTTTAAACATACAGCTGCAGAATATTTTTTTTAAAAAAAAGCTTTTCTTCTCCCTCCCTCTTGCGTTTAAAATTTTAGTTGACGTTAAACGTAAAGACAACCTAACTTGCTAAAAATGTATTTAAAATGTATTAAAACCATTACCGTGCTTCTTTCGAGAAATCAAAATTTAAAAATAAAATTATCCATAGAAAGGGTATCAGCAGATTGAGTTAAATCGATTATCTCATTTACAGAGAATTATTCATATCTCGACATTATTTTACAAAAATATAATGAAATTTAAAAAAAAAATCGGTAGGCAAGACTACGTCGTAAATCTAATCCAAGGTCAACTGGTTATATAACCAAGGTCAAATCTGTCTCCATTTCAACGAGGACAAACAAAAGTAGGGCATTTTTGATAAACATATGCATCTAGCCATTGTTTTTCTTTTCTTTCGTAACTTTTATTAATTGTTAATTATATAACTGGATATGTAAATTGTTATTCAAATGATCATGATTTTCTGCAGAAGATTTGCAGACAAACGACGCTCTGGACTTATTAATAAAACTATTATTCTGGCAGTCAATCATTTTTTCAAGGCCAACAATGTCCAAAAATAAATGAAATTGTTCAAGATGAAGTATCTTTTAATATTCTTTATATATACTCCTACTTCTTGATATCAATTACTATCTTTTGCGTATCTCAAAACTAGTGCATGTGTAAAATATACACTATAAAAGCAAACAATTCATTTTAGTATTTAGGATCGAGATCAAAAGATCGATGTCTGATGAATTAAAAACTAAATTTTCATAGTAAGGAGAAAGGGTTGTTAGAGCTCATTTTTTGATATTTTCCGACATCAATATTTACCAAATATTTTACCTTTATGGAATTGGTCTTCAAAATGTTTCTTTTTAGGAACAGACGTAATAAACGTAAGAAATGATAATAGTTTTCTAGATTGTTATAAATCATCATCAGTACTCGATAAACAAATTTGAATCATGATCCGCATTCATCAAATTTAGTTGAAGGGGGGGGGGGGGCTTGATAAGAACTACCAAGTATGTAAATTTAGTTTTTGTGAGGCATTGAACTCCCGTTAAGTTATAGATACAATTTATGATATACACCTGCCTTGTCTTTAAACAAGCTCTTATTTAAAATGATATGCCGTTCTGTCGTACTACTTATGATATTTCACCGAAAATTTTGGAGTTTTTATTCTAATTATTTTGCTACTAATGCATTGGCACTACATGGTGTCGACGACATTCCTTCATTCATCGAGTTCTATCTGCTATACACTGTATGTATTAATTCCCTACGGATGAAAATATAGGAAACTCTGTTTCCTTTCTTTCTGCCTGTCACTCTTTCTGTCTGGGACCTTCAGTCTGCCAGTCACTTGCTTTTTGGGGCCTTTTTTTCTACATTCTTCCATGAAATAAACTGATTTTTGGTATGTGGGTCTATCTACATGTACCTGAGCTACTGTAAGAGCTCGTTCTGTTTTGATTTTTTTTTTTTTTCGGATTGCGGACGTTACTGGTCGTGCCGAATTGATTATGAAATACTCTCAGAATTCAAAATTGTTGATTTTGCAATAAGTATCAACAGAACTTAATAATTTTTGAAATTAAAAGCATCCCAAACAGGATATACATGAATAAGAGTAACTTTTTTTTTTTAATTCTAAGTTGAAATAGCATCGGGAAGCTTATCATTTAAAAAAATTAAAGATAAAATAAATTAATCAAAATAAAATATGATCATTTTATATATGAATAAGAAGTCAATATGTTAAATATTTTAAAACATATATGGCTAAATATCTCCCTGCATATATTTATTTACATTTATTGTGTATATTGTTATGTAAGCCTTCTGAATTATATCTTGGTCAATATGTGTTTGATAAATGTATGACAGTTCTTTTAGGCGTATGATTTACATGTCTGAGGTCATAATGGTTATTTTAAACGTTGTTTTACGAAAAACAGTTCTGTGCGTGTTTTGATTTTTCTTGTACGGTCTATTAAAACATTACCTTTTGTGTTTCATAACAAAACAATTTTGACGTTTGAAATGTCATGCATGATTTATGCATGTACATGCATCGACTCATTTTTAATGATGATAGAGTTGTCCCTCTTTGCCTGCTACAAGCAAGGTTTAGAATCGTGTGACTGTATAACATTCAAGCTAAAATGTTTTGATGCAAAAATATCAAATTAAATATTTTATTAACATTCAAAGAAAAAAAAACAAATAAAGAGAAAAATACGCAACAATACAGTTATCTCAATATGTTACGAAAAACAAGAATTATACCCAAAAAAATCTGTATCTTTGATAAACATTTCTCTACCTATTGACAGATGATACAAACAAAAAATGGATGCCTGGATTGATAAAAAATTATATTATAAATTTTTTGTTCTACATAAATTTCGATTGCAAGTATCAAATTTCTAAAATATGAAAAGATTGTTAACTTTCTATGATCTTCAAAATTTACCTTTCTGCAACCATCCTTACTAATCTATACAACTTTTTGTCACTTAAAATCACATTATTGTGAAACTTTGAATGAAAAATCAAAATCTATGCGGTTAAACTTACTCATTTAGCTTTATGACTTTAGTTATTATTTTCATGGCTTTTGAAAAAAAAAGTTGTTTGTGTCATCTGTCCATAAAGCTGAAATTGCTTTATATGATTTGATAGAGATAAATTCAAAATTACAACATGATAATACACAGTTAAATATATGAACTCTTTATAATAATCCGATGGCACATTTTACAATGAATAGAGTCCATAAATATTATGCTAATAAAATGTTGCTTTACATCTTGACTTCAATGTGAATTCCAGTCCCGTGGCCTGCAATAAAAATACATTACATATAAAATATACATCCACAAGGATATGATAGTATTAGACGTTTAATATGGACTTTCTTTTGGTTTATGTAAGTTTACATTTTTTCCCTCTTTTTTGAAAATTAAAACATTCGTAGTTGAGCAGTTTACATGTGATAAAGGGATTTATAAAAGAGGGAAGAGGTTTTCAAGCTCTTAATATTAGTAGACCATATGATAATTATTCAGAAGGTTAAAAATAAACCACGACACACAGACACAAGTGTATTTGTTTTTTTTATTGACCTCAGACACAGAGTAAATGTATCCCCTTCTTTCTCTTTCCACGAGGTACGTAACCGAATTTAAATCAGCCTCAACTCTACAGAGTACGATAAAACCAGAGACTTCCGAGCTTTTCATTCTGAAGTCTCTGGTTTTACACTGTATGTAACCCTAACCGGAAGTTGATATATATCTTCTTTAAAATCTTAAAGTTTATTCCTCGAAAATTACCTCTCGTCTCGAGGTAATTTTCGAGGAATAAATAAGTGGTTTAAATAAAAATGCTCGACGAAGGACGTCTGGGTTTGAAAAATTTGAATACGATTCCTAGATAATTATGCACTTAGATCTATTCTAAAAAGATATTTCTTTAATATTTATCTTTTTTTCCTTTTTAATTTTATGCCCATGCCTGGTATATCTTGGTAAAAAAAACCCTCATTTTTAATATAATGTAATATTGTAAAAGGGACAACTCTTACACAGATTTCCAGAGGAATGGATCTCGACCATAGGACATTGCATCCCTGAAAAATAAAAGATACGTATTAATCGAAAGAAATTCCCACTCTTTTGTTTAAAATCACAATTAATAAGACCAATATTTGTATCTGATAAATGAAGTTATAAAATTCTGATTTCATTACATAATATTTTCTTTTGTTTGTTATTTACAGAATATATGTTTCAGTATCAACTTTTTACTAAGTTCAGAATGCAAATAAAACTCTATATCTACCTCTAGAAACGTCGAAAGATGTTTAGAATAGGATAATTATAGTAATAAAGTTAGGTAGGATAGAAAAGGAAAGATCATGCAAGCAATAAATTAACATGTTAACGAAAATTCATATAAAACTTTAATCTACTTTCAGTTCCTCGTCCCCAATATACTACTTTCACTTTCATTTTGTGCAGTATGACTTACGTACTTACGTGTTGATTTCCGTCAGATCTGTGTGGTGATGATCCTCCTCCCTTATTTGAAATTGAAAGTAGAAAATAGAAATATATAGATATAAATTAAAAATGCAGAATATATTATATATAAATGAAACAGTCTTCTAGATCTAGAAATTGTTAAAAATAATATTTGGAGCTTTAGATATTTAAATTCCAAACATCCGTGTCATGCATCATTTTTTCCATCTTAGAGAGAAAACAATTCTTAAAAAGCATGTACACTACATGTAACTATATGCATTATGATGGATTGACACTGACTTTTCATACTGGTGTCTTCCATGTGTACGATGCTTTAAAAAGCACAATTCTATAACTGTTAATTTATGTTAGCAAATCTGTAGTTAGTAAAATAAACCTTCCGTACTTAGTACTAAGGAGAATTAACTCACTCTAAGGTACAATTCATGAAAGATGTCTAGACCAAACAGAGAGTATTAAAACTCCTGATCTCTTAATATTTACATAATAAAAGGTCTTTTCTTTTGCAATAGAAAATTTGTACATTACTATCGTAGTTGTATAGGAAATTTCAAAGTCGGGTTATTTACCCAAGCGAAATGGAACCCCTGTGTAATGACCCATCAGTCCTTCCCGAAATAGCAAAAATGGGAGCAATGCTATTCATTTGGTTATTTTTGCTGCCTTTTGAATTTCCGCTTTCAGATATTGGAGAGGGTGTTGTCATCTCACTGCTTCTGCGTCCAGCCTCGCTATGACTTCGTTGTCGTCTGCTGTTTATTTTCTTTGAATCACCGCGAAGACCTGCATTGACAGATTGGAACACCTTGGCCGTGTCGGAGTTTGCGGAGGAATACCGAATATCGTGATTAAAATTCTTCATATGAACGATCTCGCTATGACGTCTCAGTTTCGGTCCATTGCTTACAGGTTTTGTATTAGGTTTTGGATGACTGAAATGTGTACTTGGTTCCCGTTTAGAATTTGTTCTATGCGTTGTCACAGAGTTTTCATTCCTGGTTTCATTCACAGAGATGTCGCTGCTTGCAACTGCAGCGTAGTCGTACTCGATAAGGGATCTTCGTGGTTGAGTGTTGTTGTTCATGAAAACGAGTCCTCTACTCCTGTAGGAGACAAATAAAAGGGAAAAAAGACCTTTTATTTTTCAGTAGTATTTAACTGTAGCTTATATGTGTGCATTTTCGTTGGCACAAAAGCTGAAAAAAAATTGTCGGTGTAAAAGTTCCTCGGTCCGGTATTAAAGAACACTTGATTTGAAAAAAATGTATCCCAAAAAAGTTAAATATTTATATGAAATTAACATATGTTATATTAAGATATTTGACACGTTAGAGATGATATAATTGTACTTCAAATGTCAGTTTGTAAGACTTATATCCTTTAATAGCTATACAAAGCATACTTGCGTAGCAAATATTATAAGAAGTACCTATTTCGTTTGTAACAGACTTGTATTCTTAACTCTTAGTTCGTTCATTTTAGACACCTTATAATCTCACCTTTTTTCCTCTTCATCCGTTTGTGAAAATTTTTCTCTGAGTTCCTGGCTGATCAAAAGTGAAGATATGATATATATACATATATATATATATATATATATATATATATATATATATATATATATATATATATATATATATATATATATATATATATATATATATATAATTTTAATTGTCAATAATACAACATTTCATTTTAAGACTGTGTACACACATGTAGCTATAGGGATTTTATTGATTTTTATCCATTCTTTCTTTATCGTAATCTATTTTTTAATTCTTTCGTCAAATTATTTCCATTTAGATTTTTATGTGGAACAACACAGTGACTGTTTTCTCCCTTTAAAAATATATTTAAAATTCTAGTTAACTTTATAATTAGATACTTTTTTCTCACTGTAAGAAAAAATTTAAAGCAGCAAAAATAAACAAATAACTAAATAAATGAATAAAACATACTGTCTTCGAAGTTCTATCATCTTCCTTCGGATGAGACAGCTGATGAAGATCATGATGATAGTGACAACCAGCGTCACAGCAACCAACACACCAATCAGAATTTTAGCGCTGTCAGGGAGGTTAGAGGTCACCGGGTCATCTGCAGTTGGGGTACCATACAGGGATGGTTCTGAAATTTTATTGGATTATGTTGGTGTGGACTTTGTTTCTGTTGCATCTGCATAATTCGGGGGGGGGGGGTGCATTGATTTTGTACATCATTTTTTTAACGAATTTATATCCCCACAAATAACGTATCGGTTCATTGAATCCTCTCTATACCCAAGTTAACCATGTACGGAATTAAGTTCCCACAAATAAGTAAAAACCAACCCCAAGAATTGAAATGAATCCAGAGCATGATACGGAAAGCCTAATCTTAACTGAGATTAAATCTTAAAAATCGTTCCTGAAAAAAAAAAAAAAAAACATTATTCATTTTCATTTTTACTCGTTGACAAACTATCCTCTCCAGGTTTAAATACTGGGCGGTCCAAACAGTCAGTTTTAAAATGAGTAATGGAGACAAAAATCTCTAGTCTGTGCTAGAAGAAATCAAAAAAACAGAAATCTCGAAATAAATTAATGCCTGATTCGAAAACCTGTCAAGAAATATAAGTGATTTTTCAAAGGACCCTAAGATGCGTAACCTAGGAATAATCTAGGTATTGTACAGTCGCTTAATGGAGACTCTGAAAACTTGACAAATAGGAAGAAAAGACTACGGAGAATATGGTGAAAGGCCTAATGCACATTGGAATAATGCCTTTTGACTGCTTTTAAATTGATGTCACTTTCAAAAGAAGTTATTTGTGACAAAAAACTAATGAATCCTCTCTGTATTGCATGCCCTACTTACTGGCGCAATATGGACGCGAATCAAAGTTCCAATTACCATCTTCTTGACACCTAATGACGCTCTGACCTTGGACACGTAGGTCATCCACACATGATAACGTCACTTCCGTTCCTGGGATTCTGCTGTAGGTAGACAAACGAAGTTCATATTGATTCAGCGAAGTAATCACGATCGGGTCTGACGCAAAAGGATTCAAACGTGGGCAAACAACTGCAATACGAATCAAATACGTACCAATTAACAAAATAATTATTATCTACATGGCTATGTTAATAGCGTGTTATTTTAATCAGGATTATTGAAATGTCATAAAAAAACATGAATTTGGTTTTCTTCTTTTTTTTAATTTAAATGCCAATTATGAATGTTTAAATTTTTTTTTAAAATATCACATTATAAATTCAGACTTTTTTAATAAATACAATGATGACTACATTTATGTATATGTCTCAAACACGTTCTTGTAGTTTTATAACCATTTCTATTCTTCTTTTTCAATCATTTTTAAATACCTCACGTAAATTATGTCAACGTCTTTTCAAACAGTAAGATATTCCATGTAAAGAAATTTATGAAATATACAAGTCACGTCTGAAATCCAGGTCAAGGTGAAATTAGGTTTAAGTTTTCTATTCATGAAATTTATGAATATGATATACAGAAGATAGTACAGGTATTTGATAGACGTTTTATATTACAAATGCACTATTGTACAAGTTTTAATGACGAGAATAGAAAGAAACAGTTATCTATGTCTTTATCAGTTTATCTTAGATACAGATCGAGAGATAGAATTTCATATACATGAAAAAGAATGATATATAAAATTTAATCATTTTTTGTGTAATTGCTTGAAAACGTTTATAATTTATAGGAATTATAATTTTCAATCAGCTTCGTGGTAAAAAAGGTAAAGTGCACAAAATATATTTTTATTTTTTCTATTTCGTTTGACAGAATATTTTGATTTCAATAATGATTTTTTTTAAATATAATGATCATAAAACTTTTATAACTTTTCCTATCTTTCTTATTTTAAACATATGAACAGATGTCTTTTATACTGAAATATACAAATTAAGGCATTATAGATACGCATTGTGAACTGAAAGCAAACTTACGACTCTGGTGTAAATGGTTTAATAAATTATATGTCCGAAATATCCATTTGTACTTGACGAGCGTTAATCTATTTAAATAAATCTAATTTGAGATACATGTATATATTACCACAAAAAAGTTTATTTCTGGTGGCTTAAGGTAGAACCTATGTCGGAAAAGTCTTTGTCACAGGATTTTCAAACTTTTCAAAATAAGTAATTAGCACTTGCTTATTAATCAGTTAAAAATACATGGCATGTTTCCTTGTTATTAAATGTAGTGCAGCCGGCGCAATTTAGAATGATTAGTATACACTGCAACCATAGTTTTCAGCCATTTTTACGGGTACATGGCCATAAGGAGAATATAAAAAATCACAAAAATACTTCTTCAAACACCTTTATTTATAGACTTTATTAATTGAAGAATAGTTAGAAATATTATTAAAAATTAAATTCGCTTTTCTTCAATTGACATAAAAGATTAAATACACATTTCAATAAATATACGCAAATGCGCTCAATATTTTTAAAAGGACTTTTTAGTCCATCTACAACCCTAAATTTGTAAATATTTACTAAAAGTCTTTGTGACAGTGTTTTCAATCCTTAATATGATGAAGAACATATCCAAATGATTACGAAAAATGATTAAAATAAAGACCTTTCCCCGCAAACTAATGAGAGAGATTTTTTTTTTATCAATACATGTACTAGTCATGTTGACTTTTTTGCACTAACACAGGATTTTATGATTAAATGAATGTTTTGGTGTTACTTTCAGACTTACAATATGACTATTTATCAAAAAATGAAATTTTAGAAATAATTATGAAAATGAATACATTTTATTCATAATAGACATTACAAACAATAAACACAATCTTTAATAGATTTAAGACTCGTACGATATATCATCAAGATATTGTACTATTTAGTAGTAGACTGAAAAATTCTCAGCAACTTTGCATTCCTTCAAAGTAGTTGTATGTCATTCATTTATTACAGTTGTGTATTTTCATTAGCCGCGATAGTCTTGCATTCGTTCACTTAACTATGACGTCATACGACGTAGGTTCTACGTGAAAGGACCAAATTAAGTTGGAATTATTTCCTAATCAACAAAAATCCTACACCTTTACTTCCTTATCAAATAATTATTACGCTTAACCACCACCACCCCCCCCCCCCCCCCCAAAAAAAAGATGTTTTGGTGAAATACTGATGTCCCGGGCCTCGTTTGGCAGCTCAAGCCGAAGGTTAAAGTTTCTAAAATACAAAACAAACTCCGATGTCCAGAGATAAACTGTTTTGATACCCAAAGAAAAGTATTTTCAAAAGGAAAGTACCGGTGAAAAATGAAAGCCCTACATTGTACCACCAACCGTTCAAATCTTATGTCTGTCCAAGGTGAATGTTTTTCAAAAGTGCGTCAAACTCCAAGGTCAAGTCAAAGGGTAAAAATGTTGGTACCCTAGGGAAGGTCTTTTCACAGCAAATATACATGCTTAATATGAAAGCCCTAGCTCGAGGCAACCTTCAAAGAGCAAGAGCCACGAACCATAAAAAATGGCCCTGTCTCAAAAAGTAACGGGGTTTTGTCAATTGATAGCGTAGACTTTTAGCTTTTCTTTGCCGTTTTTCTTTTTTCGATATCGATTATATTTTCTGAAAAAGAGAGTCTGAATTATGACGATGTTTTAAAAGAAAAATGCTAGTAGAACGTCATTTTTTGAAACGTAACGTCGTAGGCGGAAAAAATACCTTAAGCGATTTTACATATGTGACTTTGAATTAAAACTAGTATTAATTGGGATGGGCATTTATCTTACTAATAAACTTCATAATTAATTTAAGACAATTAAGAGCAGTTGGAAATTGCTTTCACATCGCAGTCTTGATGGCAACTCCGTGTTTAACTGATTGAATTTTGTAGATACACTGTACATGTACAGTAAAAATAATCTGTGTGACTGTCTCGGAAAGTTTTCACTCTACCTGGTCCCTATGCTATTATATTTTTTAAGAAGGAAGATTGTATTTCTATCCTTTGAACACATTTTTTTGTGCGATGCATCGCTCCTAGTTACATGTAAGTATTGAACATCATTAAAAAACATACGACTTGCTTCAAATGACGATAGCCTGTCCAACTTAGTTTTCCAGACTTTTTCCTACACGCCTGCAAATTATATTAAGCTGATCTTTGGAATGCGCGTCCAGGCACGAAGTTTGTTTTTCAAAGTGGGGAAGGAAAAAAAAATAACAAGATGCCTGAAATGATCTTAAAACGAATGTTTCTAAACTGAAGAGCTACAATGTAATTCAATAACTGGATAGAAGTAATTGCAAAACATTTTGTTTAAATGGAAATAGACTTTTAATGCGAAATTCTTAGATCCTGAACTTACGAGTATTTTAACATATAAAAGATCTAAATAATTTGGAAAAACGGAGGAAGTAAAAAGTTGGAAGGACTTGCTTCTAATCCATCTATTCATTTGTAACAATAATTTGAACGTCGTTTTCGAAACAGAAACAACGAAAACTATAGATTAATTGAAAAGGCATGTCGCAACTTATCATAATTGTTTATTTAGTAAACAGAACTCATCAAAACATTGTCGCCCTAAATGTGAGTTTCTTTGGAGTAATAAGGAATACATTTCAAAAAAATATTTTTAAGAAAGATAAATCTGTTAAAAAAATCACTGATTTAAGGCTAAAGCAGAAAATAAACCAGCCCTGTTCATTATTATATATTTATTGGTATTTGCTAGACCCCCCCCCCCTTTTCTCTTGCAAAATATTCGAGTATTGCTCTCCCAAATATCTTTACTGCAAGGAATTTGTGAAGATAGAAGTCTGCGACATATTGAAAAATATATTATGCTTTTGAAGTAAGATGGAAATTCACCCTTTTGTGTACATGTATGAGAATCATCTCAGAGGATTTTTTAAATACAGTTATTATATCGATGGCTTATATATGCTGGTACAAAATAATGTATAGTTATAGTATACGTGTATGTGTGTACCGATATCAGGTTTCGTCAAAACAATTGCACTTGATGAACCCGCGCCCGTGTCCTAGATTCTGCTTAGCCGAAATGTAGATGATTATCCAAATGCATTTTTTAAATTTTTTGAATTTTTTTTTTGGGTTTAATTTTCACTTTGCACAGCAAGCTATGTTTTTATTATTTCGTTTGTTTTACAATACAAAGGTCTAGCGTGATATCTTTGCTACATTCTCTATTAAATTGTTTACAATTTGAGTCATGTCGATCTGTTAACACGCACAATAGTATTAAAATTGTCTCAAGAATATAAAAAATAAATAAATAAAAATAAATATATAAATTTAAAAAAATGCTTAAACATAAAATTAAAAGTATAACAACAGCTTTAAAAAAGCAGGCGGGGGGGGGGGGGGTTGTGTGAAGGGCAAGGGCAGTAAAGAATCAAAACAATTTGGCGTGAATTTCTGATAATTAATAATTTGATGGTATCATCCATTTGGGCTTAAATCATACAAATAATGACAGCACTCGAGAGCTTAAAACTTTTCAGCAACATTCCAAATAGTTTAGAGCCTTTATGACGTCACAACTGACGTATTATTAGTAACGTCATATATAATGGACCTATTCACAATAAAACCCATGTTTTGACAGATATTTATTTCAGAAAATGTTTATTCTTAAGGTGTTTTTCCACAATAAGCGTTTTAAACGAACAATAAATTGCTTTTCTCGCATATTTTGTGAAATGTATAATTTTTTATTGTTGTATGAATTAAATGTTAACGATTGATTCACAAATTAGTGATTATTTGATGCATCAAAATTTAAATATAAAATCAAATTTCATATTGGCCACACCCACGAACAACAACGATAATAAGCATAAAGATTTGTATCGGCAATATCTATATCTATGGTAAGTATAAAAGTTGTTCTTGACTGTGGCCACATCTAACTTTGGGAAAATCTGTAGAAAAATCGGCATTTTTTAACGTTTTATCACACCGTCGCATATTCCAACCGTCGCACGTGCCTAATGACGCATTATATAACAAAATAAGTTACGTATGGAAAACAAGTATGTTGTCCTCTAACATTTAATGTATAGTACTCTTGTTGAATCGAAACTTTATTTTTGTGAAAAACACAGGGCCAAATTTGATGGTTCGTGGCCTTAGCTCTTTTTGGTCAAGGTTAGTTTTTTTTTAAAGTGTGTCAAACACCAAGATCAAAGTTAAAAGGTCAAAAATATTTAGGTCTTATCACAAGGAATATACAGTTAAAGTATAAAAGGCAAAGCAACAGTCGTTCAAAACTTATAGCTAAGGTTAGTGTTTGGTAAAATTTTGCAAAAGTAGGTTATATTCCAAGGCCAAGATCAAGAGGTCAAAAATGTGGTACCCAAAAAAAGTCTTTCACAAGGAAACCACAGGTGAAATATGAAAGCCATAGCTCCAACCAATCAAAAATTATGGGCAAGATTGAAGTTTTTGCGGACAAACAGACAGACTGACACAGACAGAGCAGAAACTATATCCCCCAAGTCTTCGAGTGTGGGGGCATAAAAAACAAGAGAGAATATAGGCACATTGTCCAAATACAAAGTTGCTGCGATGTTGAGAGGAACTCATCAACAGTATATATACAGAGTTTTATATGAGAAATATTTTAATATTTTGCAATTCTATTTACATGTAGTTGTTATTTTTAAGACAACGGAACATTAACTGGCAAAATTGGAAATATGCAGCTTACGTCATTTCCATCTGTTACAGTCAAAACAGTTAATGATAGACAAACAAATGGGTGGGTACAATTCGACACGGACGTCCGTGAAAACATTGGATTGAAAGTATAATTTGAAATTCATTTTCAATCCGCCTGAGCTGTTTTCAAACGCAAAGTGTGAATGTATGATCCAAAAGACAAATAATTTCAATTCCCAAAGTACATGTTGTTTGAAATTCATATTAATCATTGTTTATATGATTTTTTTAGCCTATAATTTTAAGGACACGTAAAAGTCATAGAAGACAGAGATTATTTTTTCGGAGGATTTTAGAAGGGGGGGGGGGGTTGGGGTTGTCAAAAATTGTCGAGTCAGATCATGCCTTCCTGACAAATATTTATTGCTAGGATGACAAATAATTTCTTTAGTTTTGTTTTCACTGAAAAATGTTTGACAATCAAAAACAGGGAGGAGTTGTCCAAACTAAAAAAAAACTTTCTTTTTTATTTCCAAGATCGTTCAGCCCCCCCCCCCCCTTCCACAACACCACCACCACCAAAACACGCATGCACATACCTAACAGAAATTAAATATTTCCTTTTATATTTCTTAAAAAACACTGGACAGAAATTCTGATTTATATAATTAAACTTCAAACTATTCCGAAATTGAAATTATTTGTCTTCTGGGTCAGTCAGTAACACCGTGCCTCCTAGCGTAGCTGAGTTGGATTGAAACTGAATTTCAAACTAGAATTTCACTCCAATGTTTTCTGGGACGTCCGTGCTGAATGTACCCACCCATTCCACTGTCTGTCATGAAATGTTACAGATGGAAATGACGTAAGCTGCATATTTCCAATTTTGCCAGATAATGTTCCGCGGTCTTTTTCATTAGAGATAAGTTATAAAAGTTAAGACTGGATTAACAGTGGAATGTGAGTTATGCCTTCTTGGAAATTATATAAATCCCACGGTTTGTGGTTGGATATGATATTTACCCAATGGCATCAAGTTGCATGTTTATATTCGCGAGCTTTGGCGGAACAACGCACAAAGAATTTGGATAAAATTTGCTACTTAATGTTTAAAACAAAATGTTGCTTTCATAAGGGTTTGAAGACGTTTAGAATTGTAAAAATGTTACAAACAAAAAACTTTTTAAAACAATTTTTAAGCAAAGACTAACGTATTTTCAACGAAAATTTGATGCCTTTTTTTCATCATCGTCGTAGTTTTTCTTGTGTAGATATTTATTTAACAAAAAAAATTGTGTTAGCGATCTAACTTTAATGAAACCAATTCCAGCCAAGGATATTCAATTGATCGCAAAATTAAGACTAACATCAAGTTTATTAATGATTGAGAAGAATAGATAATATAATTTTCTTTCACTTGGAGGTTAAAGATGAATACTACATTTTATGTTGCTCACTTTATCAAGAGCACATGTACAGTAAACCGCATAAGAAAAAGTACTATTGGTATGTATAAGTACGTATCATTTAATTTTTAAAGCAGCATTAGCTGAGAATGTCAATGAATTTAGTAATTAAAAATTTCAGTTTTCTTTAAATTATATGTATGCATTTTTTTCTTCCTCCTTGAGTATGATTGTAAAGGTAATAGGATTAATTTTATCCAGTTTCTTTTTTTCTGAAGGTCAAAATGTGGTTTAGAATGTAACAAATTCCGTGTATGCATGTACTAGCTCAGCATAATTATATAATATCTATAAAAATATATACTGTACATGTGTATGAATCCTCTTTAAATGGATGCATTTAAGCTTTCAAGAAACAAGTAACAATTCATTTTATGCTTCAATTAAGGAGACATTGGATAAAGACCTCACAAAACATTATTTAAAAAATTAAAAACATTCCAAGTTAATTTTAGGAATAAACATTTCACAGATTATCAGCGAATGCTTAAATATAGGTAAATAATTAATAGAAATAATTAATTTCATTTAGTCTTTGAAAAGTTCCTGAAGATATAAACTTTGCTTCTCACACAGGCATATTTTCCTCTAAGAAACGTCTAATTTCATATCCTATTGAAATGTTCATAAAACTAATATTGGAAATTTTCAGTGAGGATATTTTGTTATCCTATTTTGAGTTTAAAATATTAGATATTTGTATAAATCGTTATTACCAGTTTTCAGCATTCTAACAAAGCCTTTGGATCAACTTTCATTTTAATTTGCAAACACGCAGCGCAAGCATTTTAGCCGGTAGAAATCCATTTCAAATTCGATTAAAGAATTCAAGTCTTCAATGTTAGGTAACAATATACCTTTTCCAGATCCTTACAAATATATTCAATAAAATGTTTTTATCACTATCATTCTTATCAAATCTTTATTGTATTAATTTTGACCCATAGCAGGTTCTGGAATTTTACTTTCTAGTCTAAGGGAGTAAATAATTTAAAAAGAAAATCGTCTTCTGAAGGCTTTATCTATCAAACAAAGACCACATCATGTACTTTATACAACGTGGATAAAATAAGTTATTGCATTCATTGCTGAAAACAAACTTACCCGACATGATGCTTTTCTTCTTAAAAACCACAAATTCCCGATTATCCCTGCTTAGATGCTCGGGTAGGTAAATATTTCGCACCTCAGTTGTATAAAAATATGTAGATGATACTGATCTGTGAATCTCGAATTTGAATTTTTCAGATCGACTGATAAAGATTGGCGCTAGGAGCTTTGAAGTGAACGAGGCCTTTCAGCATTAATATCCGTGACGAATTTTATAATTATTCAATAAAAAACACACCTCAAAGTGTGTTAAACAGACTGATTTTGATATATTGAAATGAGAAAATTTATTTTTTCTTCTTCAATTTTTGCTGTAAGTGTTCGGACGTAAATTACCTCTTTTTATGAAAACGATAAATTATTCCTATGGTATGCTTCAGTGAAAAGAAGATAAAAAGTGCAGAACGACACAAGACGGGGCAAAGACCCTTTAATGATTATTAAAAAAAAACTTGTTATTTCATTACTGGCATATAAAAATACGGAAACCTCATCAATTGAAATGCGTTCAAAAATCAGTTCAATGAAAATTTACAACAAATTCTAATAATGCGACATTTTGCATGAGTTAGCGAGCAGAGAGTTCTTTATAACAGATCATGAATAAAACATGCAAACAACCAAAATAAATAAATAAAAAAATTAAACGTCAACATGTACTTTTCCTATCTAAATCATGATCAACGAATTCGTTTTCCAATTCATTTTAACTTGATTCCTCAAAGTTGTTTTTTTCTTACTGACAAATGATCTAATGTGTTTCTTTTGGAGGGAGTGGGGCAAAAATTCATTATTCGTAGATTAAAAAAACATATAGAAAAAATTAACCCATCGGTTACAGCATAAATCATATAATTTTAATTAAATGCTAGTATGTTAACAGATGGTTTATTTCATAAAAAATCGAACGAATTCTTTTTTTTTGGTCTACGGAGGAAACAAAATCATATAATATTCAAGATACTTTCTATACCAAAACTCTCTTAACATTTGTACAATCTCCTTATTAATTCCATATTTTGCTTGGAACAGGCCTGCAACAACGGCTTGAAAAGAGTGGAATCTTCCAAAAGATCTGACAAGCAAATAAAAAAAAAATCGAAAATCCTATTCCGTGGAATGGAGTGTGGACCTTTTTTCTTACTTTCTGGTACATTTTATTTTTCAAATCTTGGAATTTGCCAGTGTTCGACCTTACAGCAACAAAAAGGGGTGGTGGTGGGGGGGGGGGGGGCAACCAACATTAAAATGAAGATTTACTACTACATTCAGAAAAAAGCCCCCCCCCCCCGTGTTCTACGGGCCTATTGAAAGATGGCATATCTATTGTACATTCACAATAGATAACTCGTACACGATTTTTATGCTTTCAATTGATGTGTACGTATGTATATTTTCGTGTACATCACGATTATGTGTCATGATATCCTTAAAGATCGATGATAGTTTTCTCAGCTTAAAGAAGAACGATTTGTTGCTTAAATAATGGACTTTATAAGGAAAATAATGTCGCATCAACACATTTAAATAAAAAGCAAATTAAAGAAAAGAAAATTAAGTATACCATGTGGTGCAAAATTTCAGACACATCATTTATGAATTTGAAACTTTCATAAAGGAAACATTAGAGTTTATGATATTAAGAGTTAAACCTATTAAAAGAGGGACCCCCCTCAGTTCACAGCACTGAAAATATCCTTCGTCAAAAACAAAAGAGCCAACACATTGGTGAAGCAGGCAGTTTTATTTGGAAAGTAAACTCGGTTATTTCAAATTATTTTCTGTGTTTCAAATTCAAACATGAAAATTTTAAAGTATTTTTATAGTAGTAGTGAAATCTTCAAAATCAAACTAATTTCCTGAGAGAACTTTTTTAATGTGAAAGAAATTGAACACAGCCTTACAAATATTTAAACCATTTCTTTGTAGAGTTTTGCTTAGGGTCTCAATGAACATATGAAAGTTATCATATAAAATACATAATCAAGATTAGTAATTAAAATGAAAATTAATTGATAAAAATGAACATACACTGAAATACATTAGATACATTGAACGTTGGAATTCATTGAAAATTACAAGAAACATTATTTTGTTAAATATTTGTGTCAAAATCAATATTCATAAATATATCAGTATCTCAAGCACATGTGAAAATATCATAATAAAATACAAAACTTTAAATATATATATATCAGTTATTCTGATTTTTTTCTCCTCTGAAAATTTACATTTTAAAAAACAAAACCAAAAAAAAAAATTACACTGTACATGTAATTTCTGTCATGAACAATATAATTTAAAATGTCATATTACTTTCAAATAATTTAAAAAAAAAACTGTTTACCCTGTATGACTGAAAACTATTTGATCAACATCTTTTCTAACTTCAGTTATTTACAAATGCTGGGCATATTCTACTTATTACATTAACGCACAAAAATAAAACGTAAATATATACATGTAGACATTTGTTTAAAGAACAAGAAATTGTTAAACGCAGATTGCATTGTAAAGCACTTTGTAAGCACGGTCTATACGAACTAAAAGATAAAGTTTTCGATCCATTCCCCGGAAGTGGAACTCTTCAGAAAGATGTCTGTTTGGAGTCGTTCAGCAGCCGACGGTAGGTGGTGTAAATCTTCTCGAAATTATCATTTTCCAATCCTCCCAACTCTCTAAGAAAGGTGGAAATAGATAATATAAATTTAAATTGATGTCTGAGCAATGCGGCTATAATTGTCTCTAATACGTCTTGAAATTTTCATTTTAAAGAGAATGATAAACATTCGGATATTTAATTTTTATATCATCAATATGTCTGTTATTATGTTTACCAAAAAAAAAAAACATCAAGCCTTTCGGATAAACATGCAATATCTGTATACATTGATATTCTAAAACTTTATATTTAGAGATAAGATTTCGAGTTTTATCGGGTAGATGTTTAAATATCTCTTTTATTTTACATAACATTAATATTATTCCAATTTGAATACATTGTTGATCAGGGAAAAAAAGGTAATACATGTACTTACTGTCGGAATTCTCTTTCCATAATGTACTCTTGTTCCGGAAGCTGTGATGCGGCCGTGGTAATATTGATTTGCCTAGTGCGCTCAATTTCGATACCTCCGCCCATGGACCCCATACCTTCTGCATATCCGTCTCCCCGGTAGGCGGCGTTGCTGTAGCCTACAGAACCGGTTCCGGACTGATATCCGGCATCTGCATTCATCATATTTTCGTGTCGTAGCAGGTTCTCGTGCCGGAGGGCCTCAAGCTCGTAGTTTCGGACATCCTGGCCCTCCCATCCGCTCTCGAGTTCACGTAACTTGGAATCAATTTGGTCGTTAGGAACGCTGTGTACAATAAAAGTTTTAAGTACATGTAAACCATATAAAGCAAAAGTTAACATAAACATTTACATTGTTTTAAAAATAATCCTTTATAATAATATGTATCTAACTGATTTGATGAGCTTGTATTTTTTATAACTTCTTTATGTTTATATTTTCATTCACAAATGTCCAGTAAGGTTATAAAGTTTGTTACCCTCTGAGAGATTCCAGCCAGGCCCGTGGGAGTTTCATATCCCTGCAATAACGATTTCAGTTCGGTCAATATATATCATGTTTAGCTTCTTATTTGTGCAAATATATTTTTCAAAAAAAAAAAAAAAAGAAAGAAAAAGAAAAAAAAAGAAAGAAAAGAAAAAAGAAAAAAAAGAGGAAAAAACCTTCATCATTTTAATTTTAATTTCGTAAAATAAGAAAACCTTGTGAATATTGTTTGTATGTTCAAAGCGTTAAAAAAGGCAATACTAAACATGCCAGAGACTTTTATCTTTGAGAAGGGTTCAAGAGATAAAAAAAAATGTAATTTTAAATCGATATTTTAACAATGTTTGAATTTCAGTGAATATTTTTTTGAACAAAAAATGAGTGTAAAGAACAATTCAATGACGAAACAAAAATCAGGTAGAAGTACATGTATCATGATGACTCATACATGTACTAGTCTCTATTTAGCCTCAGAGCGGTAGTATTTATCAAGCCTACACACTGCTCCAAACCTGTTCTATTTATATATTTAGATGTTGGAACATAGTCAAGGTGTTTTATAATTATGTATGACGTAGGTATTGTAGCATAAATTCTCAGACTTCAATTTTCAAACTCACTTCCGGTCTGGTATTCATCTTAGCCATGTTTGTGTTTGAATGAGATATTCTTCTTTCTATTCCTGGCTAATACTCACACTTCGTACAGATTGTCATAGTCGTATTTATCCAGTTTGTCCCATTCCTTATTAAAAGTCCGGAAACTGTGAACAGAATCCACATCCGTACTCCTGTGACTATAAAATAAAGAGAGATGAATCAGTTTTTCACCAGTTCTAGCCATAATACATGAAAAAATGTTATGCCATGTTATAAAACAGGGCTTTGAAAACACATTATTGGGAAAGTAGATTCTACAATATGATAAGAGAATACTATTATGAATATCGAAAGGGTCAAATGAATGATCTAAATTGATTTCTGTAAATAATTATCTCAAATGAAATTGTAATTGATCCTCCCAATCCCTATCAATGTCTTTTTTTTGTTTGTTTGTTGTTTAACATTCCTTAGAGAATTTTTCACTCATATTGAGACGCCACCACTTGCCGGTGGAGGGCAGCATATTTAGACCTGTAATCTGCACTTACGGCCTTTAAGCAGTGAGGGATCTTTTTCGGGACTCCGATTTATACACTCTCACCCGAAAGACCGGTCTCCACGTCCCACAGTGGATTCGTCGATCCTTCGACGTAAGAATCAACTCCTTACTCCGCGACTCCAGAGCAAACAATCTAACCACTACATGTACGCCAATCGGGCGACTCTATCATTGTCTTTAAATAGTATCTGGCTTATCACTTTTATCATAACTGTTGTATCATAAATTATACATATCCACTAAACATAGATCTGAAGTTATTGAATTCTCTCAGTTACTATTCGACCACAAGACAACGATAACGTACTGAATAAAAATAAGTACATGGACTGAGCTACCTAAATTATATTTATGCATCTGAAAACTAAACTAGTTCTTATCTCGAGATTTTTCGTTGTCATCTCATAAAAGCTTGTCTTCAACTGGACGACAATTCATGATCTTGGATATCTGTATCTCATTCTCATACCAAGATAGAAGTCGGATGTTGATTTTTTTACCTGATGGTCTCCATTTCTTTGACCTTCGCTGCCCCGATAGCACCGGCGGTCCTCTTACTCTTACTTCCGGCTGCTCCACCGCCACAACATGGGCAACAGGGAAGTGGACAAAGGCAGCAAAGAATGGGCAAGGCAAGAAACAGGAAGGTGGCTAGTCCGGTCAAAATTCCCGCCAAAATTGCTGTGTCGTCATGACTTAATCCACCAATCGCAGGAGCGGTTGCTTGGACAACAGGGACTGTGTCGATTTTGTCAACAGTAGCTGGAACATATAGTAAATTTTAATGAAACGTATTTGAATTTTACGAATGTTTTCTTAAAATGTTGATGATGCTTACCAAATCCCCAATTGCAAACACATTTGAATTTTATTAATGTTGTCTTAAAAGATCGATAATGCTTACCAAAGCCCCCACTGCAAACACATGACGGATCAGCCATAAGGTCTGCATAGTTGTCAAAAAGGTCCGCTGAAAACAAGAAAGTAAAAATCATAAAATGAAAATAAGCAGAAATTATGAATGCTGATAAATCAATGTGACTGTCCATAGAATTTGTATTCGTATAATTTTGATACATTGTACGTTTTCTTTTAACAATTTTTGTAGGGATGCGCGATTTTATCGGTATGCAATGGTATATCATGATTTTTTTTATTGCGCGATACGTATCGTGATACGGAGACTAAAATACGGTATTTAGTATGTAATTAGAATTCTGGAAATAAATGATTTTTAATTTTTATGTTCAAACTTTTGAATTTTAATTACCAGAATTAGTAAAAAAAAATGTTGAAAAACAGTAAAACAAGGGAAGGGCATCCTAGCATCCAAACATGCTTTATTAATGTATAAATAAAGATGAAAAAAGTCAAGTTATGAACACATAATATACATTTTATAGAAAAATTATGAAAATTCATTTGAAGTCTTAGTAGAAATTGCTTGTAAAATATCATGATATTATCGTGATATTTTGGCGGGGGAGGGAGGGGGGGGGGGGAATGGTGATATATTGTGACAGAAAATGTTTGGCGATATTCATTCCTCAAAAAGGATTATCAAATAACCATGTATTATTTGAATCAATTCATTTCTAATGAGGAATTAGAATTAGGAATTTTTTAGAAGACAACAGAGGCATATGTGAAATTCATTTTTTCATTTATTTATGATTTTGTTGGCACTGCCTAAATATGGGGTTGCCAAAACAGAAGGCTACTCCCCCCCCCCTCCCAATTATACATGTACACATGTGTATAACAGTACGATTATGTCAAAATATTGCCAGTTATGGAACTAGGCCTACCAAGTCAAAAATTAAAAACCAAGTTCTCCTTTACAGTATACGGTGTACATTAAATATATTTTTTATCAGAAAGAAAAGGGTTATATTTAGGGCCATCATTAAAAATATCTTTGTTTCCCCAAAACCCGACCCTTAAATCTCAAGTTGGGTAGGTAGGTCGGTAAATAATCTTTTTTTTTCTGACAGCAGCTTTGAAAATACATTTTGAAATTTAATGGAATAATACCTTTATAAATAAGAAAAGTAAAAAAGAAAGCAATTTATAAACAGAATTTCATACAAACGACGTTTAAAAGCATAATATAAGGTAAATTAATTTACAACTATTGTTCAATTGAACTTGTAAAATATCTGACGCCAGTGTAAATTTATTGAAATCGAATATTTTAAAGACAAGATTCTTGGATACGCAAGGACTGGAAATCTGAGTATATTTTTCTACTATCAGGTTCCAGTGCTTACACATGCAATGTACATTATCAAGGGCTTCGAATTGTGCAGTGGTCTAGAGCATTTCCTTTTGGAGTCCCGAAGTAGAGGCTAATTTAAATTCCAAGTCGTAGGTTCAAATCCGAATGCGGGACGTTGAGACCGGTCTTTCGAATGAGGCCGTAAAAACTTAGGTCCAGTGTCGCAGTAGATGTTGGCACGAAAAAGGTCCCTCACCATTAATGGCTAAAAGTGTCGAGTACAAGACTAAATTTGGAGTCCTTCGCCGGGCTAATGTTCAACAATTCTCAAAGGAATTTAAAGCAAAGAAACAACCAATCTTCAGGGCCCTAATTAAAGAAAAAATGCACTGACGTCTCAAGAAGCTGTATTATGATTTTAAAACTATTTGGAAAGAGTAAGTAAATAATATTTAATGGAACAGAACCATATCTAAAAATGAAAAAAATGTCACACACAATGTCAAAGTCACGAAGTTTAACCCATGAATTAAATGTATGAAAGAAAGGAACGTCTGAATTCTATTCATCAGTATTAAATATGAAGACATATAAACAACAACTCCTATTGTCCCATATAGTACACATAGGAAAATAGATGAAATTTTTATTAGATCAAAACTCAAATTAAAAATAATGCAGTGAAATTGATTGATGTGTTCACGAGGAAGGCAGGCCTTACCATGTATCGTGGATACTACGTCCCTAAATTTTAAAAGAGATTAATTAGTAAATACCACAGAAACAATCGTAATAAGTCGTAATATATTTTATTCGCGAAATATTTGAAGAGTGTAGGATTCTAATAACTAAAAGTATAAGGTTGATACGTCGCCGTTATTTATAACTCGACCTAACCCTCTTTGATCACGTGTTGTGGGCGCCATTTGTTTCCAACAAACGCTTGAAAATCAAAGTTAACAAAATCCGCCGTTCTAATAAAAACGGATTTTGATGAAATTGTATTTTCATTGATAAACATAAAAAAAAATACTGGAATTATCTTATTAAAAAAACTTTTCAGTCGGCGCGATTTAATTGGGTCGGTCGCGTTAGGGGAAACAAAGGTATATTTTATTTTGGCCTAGTCCTATCTGATATATTACCCCAACCCATCAATTCAAATACACATTCTTCTTACTATTTTTATTAGCACCGTATTTCAATAGTACTTGGTGTATTTCCACCGATATTTGCAAGATACATAATGTACATTTTTAAAATAAGTCGAAGAGATAAATAGAAGACAGACTCGATGTACATGTTTGCCCGTCTCCTATGACGCATTAAACTCTGAAGAGGGTCAAACAACCTATTAAATATAAATATCTATATAAACCATCTAAAAAATATAATTCATTATTGTCAAAAATTTATATTCTGTGAGCGATGTATTCTTTAAAAGAGAATTTCTTTGCCACATTTTGCTATACAATTATTTGTCACTTTTGAATATACCAATAAAAGCTGGGAATGAAAAAGTTAACTGTACTCTTTAGATATGTACTTTGAATAATGTGGATAATTCAGCCAAACATGCACTTTTAAGAGTGTATTTTGGACCTAACTCTGTTATACTGTATATCTATATATGAAATTATATGTACATGTGATATATTAATTAGCCGCTAATTAATTGATCAGACGTTTTAACAATAAACGGAAACTTGTAACACAGAGCTATGTATTGCAAGTAACAGTGCACATTCCTTTTTATAAAACAATGGCCCGAGGTTGAGAACAAAAGATCGTCAAAACAGATGTGTATCGCCGTATAATGGTCAGGCCCGGGGGGTGAAAGGCAGGCCAGCGATACAGACGGGATTGGGGACAGGTAGGGGCACTGTCACACGGATTTAATTAATTCAATTTACCTGGAAGGACATGTGATCGTTAACGAACATCTTCGTTTATGCATGATATTTAGCAGTAATACACTGTATGCTTTTCTCTCAGCAGTTTTGCCATTTTCCTTTTGTAATATTTATTATCACAAATGGTTTTTTGCTTCCCTTGAAAGAAATATATACATAATAATGTTGAAATTGGTGTTTGTGATAAAACACTAATCGAAACCCATGTTTTGTTTTGTTTTTTTGTTGTTTTTTTTTTTCGTCTTGCTTTGATTAATGAGCAAGCTTTAAGTATGCATAGGCTTTATGCAATAAAAATAAATTCCTTTAATATCAAAATATTATTGCTATACATTTAACAGTTCAACTTCCGGATTGATGAATAATATAAAATTTATATTGTTTCTAAAAATCGTTAAAAAGATGATGTTGTGGTATTAAGATGTTTACATATTTTATACAATTAATTAGAAGATGAACTAATAAATGTTCAGTAATAAACTTAGATTAGTAGTCATTTTTTAGCTAACATTCGAATTACTATTGAAACTTGTTTAAAATATCTTTTCGCAATTCCCTTTTCTCAAATTAATTCATCAAAAATATTTCAAATTCTTATCAATAATACAAGTGTACATGAAAGTTTTCGTAATGACCATGCCGAAAGTTTATCCATTAAAACTTCAAAGATTAAATCCATGAGATGATCGAAATGTAATTTAAATGAATTTTAAAAACTTTTATTTTATCTAAAATTGAATAAAAAGAACAGAAAAATCTATTACTTACAGACGAGAAAACTTTTTGATCCGTCAAAATTCATCTCGGAAATTTGAAACTGATCTTTTCCTTTACATCGAAATTTGTGTTAAGTCCTCAAACGCAGTTTTGTGTCAGCTGACGAAACATTGTTTTATTGCAATATACAGACATCAAGATTGTCAGGGGCACACGACAGGATAAAAATAAAAAATAGAAAAATTAGACGAAGAGGAGGAATAAAATTATCATTTTAAAAATGTTTAAGCAATTAAAACATGTTAATTTTCCTTATCAACATACAAACATATTTATTAATTATTTTTGTACATATTATATCAGCCAATATCTTATAAATAACTTTTAAAATATATACCTCTGCGCATGCCTCAGGCAAAATCGCGTTGATGTCTCATACCGCGTGACTTCATGATAATTTTATCCACTTCAGATAGAACAAAACCCACCTTGCCCAACGGACAAAAACATTTAATGCTCGTTACACACAAGATGGACATACCTTTACCTGGGGATTAAAATCTTGCTCTAACTTTACTAGAAGTTAATTATAATGATTTTCTTTTGTTTCCGCTGATGTGGGTCTTGCCAGAATAATTTTTTTCGTGGGACATTTTTGTGTAATTTTTTGAGACACCGGAAAAAATAAATAAACAAACAAAAACAAAGTTCTGTTTTCCAAAAATTTACAAACAAATTATTCATTTTTCTCATTCTCATTATACGAATTTCAGAAAGATAGATCCAATTTTTTCAACGTTGACAAATTTTACTCGGTGACATCTGACATGATCACACTTGTAATAAAACATAAAAGTCCTAAACTCTTAACAGCTAAAATGTTGTCATAGCAGCTAGTGCACTGATAATTATCTGGCACATATATTTTGTTGTTCTAGTTAAATTTCGTCCATATTCTCAAGGGAAAAATCCTTACGATGAGCTGTACACATAAACGAGACAATGTTTCAGATGTTTGACCCCAGAGTGACACCTCTTTAAAGATCATTAAGAAGATATTGATACAGGTTTAATTGGTTTCATTTTATAAATTAATGCAGGTATTTCAATGACTGAGAAAGGTTTTGGACATTCCAGAACAAGATTCCTTATCTGATTACTTTTCAATTCAATTCAATTCTTTATTCACTCAAAACCAGATCACTGGTACAAGAGGTACATATACACATATATACAATCAAAAATTACAGACAGGGTCAAAAAATAGACAAGTATATAAAGAAAAAAGAAAAGAAAGTAAACATATAATCAGTTATATATATGGAGGATTCAAGAAGGACAGACAGTTTTGAAGATTTTCTTAATAAATTTTAACAATGATTTTTGTATTTCTACATTATTTGTATTCATAAGTTCATTAAATTTGAAAGTGTTAGGATTTTTACAATAACTATTTTGGAGAAATATTTTTTTGTCATTCGAAAAGAACTTGCATTCCATAACATAATGAAATTCATCACCAATAGTTTTACAATCACAAATGGTACATATTCTTAAATTTCTATCAATATGTTTCAATTGGAAAATGATGATTACACGTTCGTAGTTTTGTAAGTGTAACTCTTAAATCTTTTGGTAAATTCAGCAGATAATTTTCGAAATCAAAGTTTGTTTTAAAAATTCTATAATTAATACACTTGGGTGAACTATCAACAATGCTTCTCCATTCTTGTTCAAATTGATTTTTTAGGGTATCTTTAATAATTGACTTAAGCCAGTTAAAACTATGAAATGTTTTACTTGTCCATATATAAGACAATCCACAAGAATTAAGCACATCTTGTACACATTTTATCCATGGATGTACAAACGACCCATCGATATAACACCTATAAGAATATGAATAAATCACATTTGTAAGCTTACTTTCATGGGCTGTTAAAATTTTTGCCCAGTATACATAACCATTTTTAATTTTATGAATAATGACAGTGGATATCTACCTGTTTCTCCATACACCATGCAATTTGGGGTACTAGATTTAAGGTTAAGAATAAATTTCAGAAATTTTAAGTGCACTTTTTCTATTATGTCTAAATTTTCATACCCCCAGACTTCACAAGAATAAAGTAAAATTGGGTTGATGACTTTATCAAACAAGTCTAGCTGACGATTAATTGGTAAATTAAAATAGCGAATTTTACGTAAGACTCCATACATTGCTTTTGATGCTTGTTCTGCTAAATGTTTTTTTTTTTTTTTTTTTTTTTTTTTTTTTTTTTTTTTTTTTTTGCATTATTAAACTTTCCACTTCTTGACAGGAATAAACCCAAGTAACAGAATTCTCTCACATTTTCAATAGACACACCATTATATAAAAATTTACGTTTTGCCATCGGACCTTTAGAAAATATTAAAACTTTTGTTTTGGCTACGTTAACACGGAGTTTCCATAAATCACAGTATTCAGCAAACACATCAAGAGACTTTTGTAAATCAGAAGCAGATTCGGACATTAAGACCGTATCATCAGCATAAAAAAGTATACATAGTTTCAACATAACAAACATGTCATCTTGCATTTGTTGACTAGGACATGTAAAGCCATTTATTTGATTTCTGGTTAAATAATCCTCTAGGTCATTAATGAACAATGAAAATAAAAAAGGTGACAAATTTTCCTCTTGTCTAACACCAACATTACACATAAAGAAAATCTCATAAGTGTTGACCTATTTGTACCTTTGATTTAATACTCCTATACGTGTTTCTAATAAATCTGAAACATTTTCCATCAATTCCACTTTGTAAAATTTAGTCCATAGACCATGTCTCCAGACCGTATCAAAAGCTTGCTTGAAATCTACAAAGACACAGAATAACTTCTTTGCTCAGAAAATCAATAACAAATATATTGTCAGTAGTAGAGTAACCTTTCCTAAAGCCTGTTTGAGAATCATTGATTAACTCTATCTCATCAGCAAAAGTATTTAAACGGTCACAAAGTATACTGGTGAAAAGTTTTCCTAAACAACTAAGTAACGTAATTGGCCTGTAATTTTCAGAATGGCTTCTGTCACCTTTACCCTTATACATGTAAATAGGTTTAACTAACCCTATTAACCAATCCTCTGGTATTATACCACTATCAAAAATCACATTGAATAATTCTACATACAGATGAGAATTTGCCAAATTATTATAAAATGAAAAAGGCAATATTTACATTTCCAATGTCTTTGTCTGAGATAAAATTACAAATTCTACATAAATCTACTGGTTCATCGATAGGCGCGGTTAAAAAAAATCACGTGCGGGGCGGGACAAATAGAGACAGAAGCAGGGCTATTAGCACGGGAATTTGCAGAATCAGGAGCATGTAAATATAAGGAATAACTGTCAGATTTTTTTGATTCATGACGATGATCAATCGATTGGCTTGCGTGATAATTTTATGCATAAACGCCTTCGGCGTTTATGAAAATTATCACGCAAGCCAACTCGATTGATCACTTCATGAATCCAAAAAATTAGACAGTTATTCCTTAATTAAATGATCACCCGGTGCTGTCGTCATTTAGCTTCAAGACGTCCGACACCTCATTATTTCTCAATATCTGCTCCTTCTGTCTCAATAATCTTGATGAGATTCCCTGGAGTTTAGTAAAACCTAAAACCTGTCTTGTTTATATGACATAACAATGTCATGAACAGCTGATTTCAATACATATAAAATTGTAAATGAATCTTTAGTTAGGGAAGGATCCTTGCTTGATTATGCCAGCATATTTTGCTTGTTGGAGTTCAATATAAAACACACATGATCAACGTCACTTTTTGACGAGACTTTTCACACCTTGACTACAAATAGACATTAACTGCTCATCTCTCATCTCTTTGAATCTCTTTTGGCATTTAATAACAAGTACTCTGGATTCATTTTATTTCTCTGTAGCCAGTTTAAACTTTCCCTGAGTCTATACCAGTTTTTTTTTTTTTCAGGCGCAAAACTTTATATATTATGGAAAAAGAAACCCCTCCCCCTTTTTGACGTCATTTCCAAGCCCTTAATTGTATAGACACTCCTTATAAAATATACGATAAAATATCATAGAACGTACAGAATGGGGTAAAAATTGCACATTTTGCGGAACAATCGTGTCCCATCACATGCCTGAATTAACGGAATTTTTTGGATGTCAAGTGCTCATATCAAAAGAGTTTTTCTTAGTTAGACTCAGGTTAAAAAAAAACGTCATGTTCGCGGTTGCACCGCCTGGACATTCCATTGCTTATAAAAACATAACTAATTTATTAAAAAATAAAAGTTATGAATTGTGGTTTATTCTATAGATAGAAAATATGATGTTTACTAAATATTTTGAAATTCATTGATGTACCTAAAACGGTTTTAATTTTATGGCGCTAGTCCACGAACTTTTTGATAACCCCTCGTATATACTCGTTCACAACATAATCACCACCAGGGGTTTTATTTGTTTTTAACTTGTTTACTGCATTCTTTATTTCTTCACATGTGATAGATTGATTAAGGATACTTTCATTACTTAAGTCTACGTTAATATCTATGTCATTATCTGGGGCAACGCCTTCATTTGCTTTCTTCAAAAAATCAAACATAGAATTTATATCAACACTAGTTTTATTTTTCGGATTTGAGCTGTTCAAAATATGCCAATATTCTTTCAGTTTTCCTTTTTGTAGTGTTTTGAGCTTATCCGAGATTCCGTTATTATATTCATATTACATTTGTCCATAATTCTTTTATATTCCTTACTCTTATTCTTTTGATTCTCCAGAGATTTAACTGATTTTTCTTTATTATTTAAGCGATTGGCCAAATGAAATTTTCTTCTAGCCGTGCGGCAGTTGTTATTAAACCTGAAACACAAGGGTTAAATATTCTCATGTTAGCCATTTTGAATTGACCATCATCTAGTAAGTTTAATATCATTTTTATGATAATTACCCGAGACTCCATGAGCGAGAATTTTAACTATCATAAATATTGTGCATAGCCTTTAATATTTTTTAATGTGGAACTGCTTTTAGGAGAAACATAAAGTCTTGCAAATAATTTGTGCAATTAAAATGTTTCTATCTAAAACATATATTACTTATCCTACATTTAGCTTTCAAAATTATTTGCCTGGATTGATATATATTTTTGGATCTCTTTTGATTGTAAATGATGCAAATATTAAATTCCTAAAAGATAAGGAAATTGTAAACCTTCTGTGATGTTCAAAATCTTTTTGCCGTCCCCCTTATAAATATGATATACATGTACGTGCAACTTTTTATCACTTTGCAGGACGAAATTATAAAACCTTGAATGAAAAATTAAAATCTATTCTGTTGGAATTATTCATTTTACTTACTAATATATAGATATGGATATTTATGATATTTTCATAATTTTTTGGGGAAAAAGTCTGTTTCATCTGTTTTTAAGATTCCTCTCTATACCAATAAAAAGTGTTTTTCAACATTGAAGAAATCGTATTATATTGATGTTATCTATTTTTTTTTTCATAGGGTATCATGATCAGCCACTTACCCCCAGGAAAAATATGTTAAAGACAATGAAATGTTGGTGAAAAGAAAGCACAGCTGCTCACTGGATTTGATTTGAACATACAGTCAAATCTCGTTATTTCGAACTCGATTGGACCGAGAAATAACTTCGAAATGTCCTAGGATTTGAGATATGAGGGTGTATATACTTAGGAATAAGTGGTTGGGACTACCTCGATATATCCTTGGTACTCGAGATATCAGTGTTCGAGATATCGAAGATCAACTGTATTTCATTGTGATACACAAAAGGATCAGAAACAAGTTCTTGCAACTTACAATTAACTGAGTTCCTCTCCTGGTGCTAATTAGACACTAGTACATGTAATTATTACAATTATCCTAATAATTTTGTACATAGTAAATAATATTGACAAATGGTATAAACAAAATTGAAATATTTTATTCAGTCAAATCTTCTAGATTCATTTATAAATTCATGAACTGCTGAAAAAATAAAGCAATTCATGTCATTAGACATCGTGTCACTACCCGAAAGCAACAGATGTGTGTCTAATAAGATTGTTTCTTTCAATTTAAAAATTTTGTCCAAAAGATCATTGTTTCTTGCATTGATATACCTCTTACATACAAAGAAAAATGATTAAACATCCTCAATCTAACCACAGGTACATTAGGAGAAAAATAATATTTCGTCTGTAAAGGTAATACTTTAGCAAACAGTGGTGTCTTACATGAGCATGTAATTTGGTGTGTATAATATTGATAGTTTACAAAAAGAACAAGCATTCTGAGAGTATTGCATTAGCAATACTAGTCCCTTACCGGCAAATGCTAATGCAATACTCTCAGAATGCTTGTTTCAGTGAGTTTCATATTCGAATAGTGTCGGGTACAAAAAGATTTTCTGCAGAGTTCTAATCTGCTGATTGGAACCTTGTAATTTTCAGTTTCGTGTATATATTAAACAATGATACATTATTTTTCATTTAGGAAGTATTTTACTTCTTAAACACTCAGGTACTTTATTAGTATGAATTTTGAAAACATAGTTAGATTTAATAGCTTAACAAAACAAAAAAAAAATCAGTTGAGAAAGATGTCTTGTTGTGTCTTGGATAGCGAAGATGTTGGTGGGTGGGGTCTTAGAGTGAGACGCGTGTTTGGGGTTGAAGTTTTGACTGAGGTAGAGATCTCCTGATCAGAATTTGAGCTGAAATTAGTTTTTCTGGCAGATTGCGCTACCCCATTAAAAGATCTTGACATCTCTAGACCAAGACAGCGCTTTTGTTTGTTCGAAGCCTTGTCGCTATTTTTTATCAGTTCACAGAGTCGAGATTGGAGAAAGAAATAACTCTTAATTTTAATATTGTCGATTAGTAGATTTAAAAAAAAAACTAGATGCTGTCATGAGACAGTAATACCCGCACTAAGGTGTTTGCCTCTAAATGCACACTCCTTCATATTGGGCTTACCAAAGAAAAAGTCAAAATAATTCTACAATTTACACAGTACATGTTTCGTCAAATCGAGCATAAAATGCTCAGGTGACCACGTGACCTATGAGCATCTTAAAGGTATTTCCTTTACTTAATTCATTACCAGTCTGAAATAACAGAATTTAATTAATGATGTAAAATATGTTTTGATAAAAGGGGGGATATAAATTTTTGGCCCATAATTGAACTTTTTAAATTTTATTTTCTCAACAACAAATAATACTACTTTAGTACAAAGTGTTTTTAATGAATTTATCAAAATGTGCAAACTTTTTTTTTAGTATTTGATTAGGCAAAAACCTTCTTGAAAAGCCAAACCCAATCAATTTTGTCACCCCCTCCCCCCCCCCCCCCAACACACACACACAATTTGCCTGTTTTTGGAAATAGGCCTAGATGGCAAAGTTATGTGTAACCATCGTTTGTTATGATAACTTAAAATTTGTTCTTGTACTGTACATGTATGTGAACACCTTTTTGAAAATTTCTACATCACATTGGGCTTGCGTCACCCTACTAGTACTAGTTTTACCATTATTATTTTTAGATGGTGCAATCATTACATGTATATCAGTAGGAATTTATTCATTTTGGGTTTTAATTGGATTATATTTCATGAAGTTGACATGCAGGACCTATGATAGTCGGTAAGTACAAGTTTAAGTATAGATTGGGGTAAAATAAACCGAAATGCAAATGGTTAGGTTAAAGTTTAGAAAGGATAAAAAAACAAACAAACAAAAAAAAGATGCTGTCATAAGACAGTAATACCCGCACTAAGGTGTTTGCCTCTAAATGCAGGCACGTAGCATCGGGGAGGGGGGGGGGAGGGGCCTGCCCCCCACTTTTTTCGAAACATAACTTTTTACTATGGAAAATGTTCTTGAAAGGGTTGTTTCCCCCCATCCCCCTCCCCCACTTTTTGTTGCATTATAGTCAAATAAAGGTAATGTAGTAGTGAACATATAAAATTGTGGTACTGAAAGAAGTTGGAACCCACCCCCACCTCACCCCACGAAATATGATATTTGAGTATTTTGAGTTTTGAAAAAGAACTTTTTTTGGCTTGTCAAGTGACGGGGGGGGGGGAGAGGGGGGTTTGGCTGCTCACTTTTTAAGCTTCATATGTATAACTTTTCGTTCCAACTTAACAGGGGTCCGTGTTTTCGGGGGGGGGGGGGGGTCCAAGGTCACTTTTAGTTGAGGTTTTAGGTTCCGGACCCCCCCCCCCTCCTTCAAGATCCGCGCATGTAAATATTTCATTACCAGTTTGATATTACCTAATAATGTAAATTCTGATAAAGAGAGAATTTTTGAAAGATTTGTGTAAAAAAGAGGGTGGTTAATTTTCTACCCATAATTGGAACTTCTTGAATTTATTGTCAAAACAACAAATATTATTAATTTAGTGCATAGCTTTTTTGATGAACTTAAAAAAAATTAGATGCCAAAATTACAACTTGTGCAAATTTTTATCAGTATCTGGGTAGGACTCGGAGAACCCCTTTCCAAATCTTGACCCAATCAACTTTGTCAAAAATCAACCCCCACCCACGATTCACCCGTTTTCCTGTCATATTTCGAATAGATTTAACATAAACTTATGAAAAAAAAATTGTATGTAATTATAATACAAGTTTTACAAATGTACACCTTTTTTGGAAAATTTCTAGACTCGTGCGTGGAATTACGACACACTGCTAGCACTACTTTTACCGTTATCATTATTGTTTTGCACATGGTGTATGTATATCATTATTACCACTGGGATTATTAATATTTAGTGTGTGTTTTAAATGGATTTATTATTCTATCAAGTTAACAGTACCTATAACAGGCGGTAAGTACATTATGAATATATTATTTTAAACGTTTAGTATAGAACGGGGTTTGTTTGTTGTTTAACGTCCTTCTCGAGAATTTTTTGCTCATATGGAGACGCCATTACCTATGGTCAACACTTAGGGCCGTTGAACATTGAGGGATCTTTTTTGTGCCAACAACTAGGGACCTCGGTTTATACAGTCTCATCCGAAGAACTGGTCTCCACGTCCCGCAGTGGATTTGAACACGCGACTTAAGGATCAACTCCTTACTCCACGACTCTAGAGCTTCTAACCACTGCGCCACATGGGCGACTATTCTCTTTAAAGAAGTGGACAGGCTTTCGCCTACATCCACTTCTCTTCGCAAGCCTTCATGTTTTGATTCTGGAAAACGTGTAAATCTCGAACCGGTGACGGTCTACACTTCAACTGATATTTCGTCTAAAATACGGCTGAGTGTACGTAATAGACGTGTTATGTTATATTAACAATTTTAACCTGGTTGGATAACTTTTCGGTGATGACGTTTTAAAAATGTTTAGGAGTTGTCTTGTTTCCAAAGGTTCTCGTAACTGTAATAAAAGGGAGATGGGTCTTAGAAATAATGGAGGAATGATTGTTTCCTTTCTTTTTTCTTTTCTTTTTTATATTTTAAGTTCGGTAGATGCAGGTGTCGATAAGTGACTTAAAGCATCACATATTTCTTAGGGAAAAGGGAGCAATTATGATTTTTCTATACCATGAAAATTCTATCTCTCTCTCATCTATTTTTCTATCATATTCATCTATCTTTCTATTGTGAACATATTCGAAACAATGGTTGACTCATTTATTTAATAGTAAGAAAATAAACCTTAGCCACATTACTACAATAAGGTCAAGGTCAATCTTTACATAAAAATATAGTCCAGGCTATAACCTGAGAACCCTTTGACATTAGGATTTCAAATTTGTAACATAGAAAAAAGACATTTACAAAAGATGCACTGAACTAAAATTTTGACCTTGACTCCTTTCTTCATTCAAGGTCAGATTGAGAAAAAGACCTCCAAACTATAACTTAAGAACCTTTTGACATTAAAACTTCAATCCTGGAACATGAAGAAGTGGTATTGAGAAAGGGTGCATGCAAACAAAATTTTTTACCTTGTTTTTATGCCCCGCCATGAATATGGCTAGTGCATAACTGCATATAGTGTTTGTCATGTCCGTCTTCCGTCCTTTCATCCTTCCGTCTGTCTTTCCGTCAAGCTTTGCGTTTAGCTCTGATTAAAGTTCAGCTTCAAAGAAACTATCAAATATATTTTTATCAAACTTCATATGCTGATAGATATTGATGAGACTTATTTAACTGCATCAACATTTTTTGACCTTAACCTTTCCTTTGACCTTGACCTCACTTTTCTTAAATGTGTTTAGCTCAGTTTTAAAGATACCATTCAAGATAGTGTAATTAAACTTCTTACGTTGATACGTACTGATCTAAGTTATTCAACTGCATCAACATTATTTGACCTTGACCTTTCCTTTGACCTTGACCTCACTTTTCTTAAATTAGATTTAGCTCAATTTTAAAGATACCATTCAAGAAAGTGTAATCAAACTTCATATGTTGATACAAACTGATGTAAGCTATTCAACTGAATCAACATTTTTTGACCTTGACCTTTCCTTTGACCTTGACCTCACTTTTCTTAAATTAGAGTTTAGCTCAATTTTAAAGATACCATTCAAGAAAGTGTAATCAAACTTCATATGTTGATACAAACTGATGTTAGCTTTTCAACTGAATCAACATTTTTTGACCTTGACCTTTCCTTTGACCTTGACGTCACTTTTCTTAAATTAGTATTTAGTTCAGTTTTCATGAAATCATTCAAGATATTTAAATCAAACTTCATATGCTGATACATACTAATGAGAGCTATTCAACTGCATCAATATTTTTTGACCTTGACCTCACTTTTCTTAAATTTGTGTCAAAATTCATAAATGGGAATATACACTTAATTTGATCGCCGAAATATGGCTGAAATATTGCCGCCTAGGCATTAAACAATAATAATCAATCATAATCAGTCCAAAAGATGATAAAGCTGTTGTGTAAAATGTTAGAGGAGTTCTGGGAACCAGGGTCTTTTTATATTAAAAAAAACATCATTTTTCATCCCCATTTGACCCCCAGGGTTAAAATGAAAATTCCGAAACCTTATTGCACAACTACAGGACACCACCAACCACCTCCCAAAAGATGATTAGGCTACTGTGTAAAATGTAAGAAGAGTTTAGGGAACCAAGGGCTTTTTGCATAAGAAACGTCATTTTCGACCCCCATTTGACCCCCAGGGTGAAAATGAAAATTCCGAAACCTTATTGCACATCTACAGGACACCACCAACCACCTCCCAAAAGATGATTAGGCTACTGTGTAAAATGTAAGAAGAGTTCAGGGAACCAGGGGCTTTTTGCATAAAAAACGTCATTTTTTGACCCCCATTTGACCCCCAGGGTGAAAATGAAAATTCCAAAACCTTATTGCACATCTACAGGACACCACTAACCATCTCCCAAAAGATGATTAGGCTACAGTGTAAAATGTAAGAGGAGTTCAGGGAACCAGGGGCTTTTTGCATAAAAAAACGTCATTTTTCGACCCCCATTTGACCCCCAGGGTGAAAATGAAAATTCCGAAACCTTACTGCACATCTACATGACACCACCAACCATCTCCCAAAAGATGATTAGGCTACTGTGTAAAATGTAAGAGGAGTTTGAGAAAGAAGAGTGTGACAGACGGACGGACGGACAGACATGAGTAACTACAATATACCCGAACTTTCTTTTGAAAGTGCGGGTATAAAAAGTATTAGTGACTTACTTCTGTGAAAATTCCTTTTCTATCGAATTCACGCAGTTAAAGATATTTTTACACAACTTTTTCTTTGTGGTCAAAAAAGGGGGACAACTCTCTGCTTACTTTTAACTTTTAAAACGGGGAAATTATATGTAAATAATATAATAAATCCATGCAATTAGGCCTAATGCTTGAACAAATTAAAAATGTGTAATATACTGTAGATTTTAATATATTTCATTTTAGATCTGATGGCAGTTCACTCTAACTGCTTAAAATAAACATGGAATAAGACCTCGTTAATATATTTTTTTTTATTTGGCTTTTTAATAATAACATAATTTTCCGATAAGAGCAGTAATAATTTCCTTTTTCTACAGGCTCACCTTAAAGTGCAGCTTTATGTAAAAATCTTTGTATAAAATTTCAAGTAAATATATTGTTAACAAAAAAAAAAAAAAAAAAAAAAAAAAAAAAAAATTCTTTTTCCAATTCATTTTTTAAATGCATCACTTCGTGAAATTCTTATCACAATATTTACATTGTTAAAACATGTTAAATGTAACATTCTATTTCTTTCTTTATTTTTTTAACAAAAATATATAATTCAAATATTAAAGGTTAGATTAACGTTTGATATAATGTGGAAGACAACGACTGCTTCTTCAAAATCGAGACAAATACAGACAAACCTCGTTATCTCGAACTCGACGGGACCAAGATTAAAGTTCGGGGTATCCAAGGATTCGGGTTGACGGGGTTTTAAAGAAACAAACATAAAAACTGGTAACGAGATATTGGTGTTCGAGATAACGAAGTTCAACTGTATACTACATTGTGATATATGTACAATGCAAACATGATGATTACAACACTGTCAAACTAATTAAATAAAATTGAAGTTTCAAATCAAAGCACTCGCCTTAATATAAGGTTTAACATTCTTGCTGATATCGACAATTCAAACAAATGTACTAACCAATAAATTATTAACAATGATATTTACATTACACATTTATACCGTTCTAGCGTTGACTTCATTTTTTTTTTTACTATCGAGAATATGCACATACCTTTTTAACAATAAACATGGTAGAGTTGTTGATTGAGAACAGTAAAAGGGCTTTCTGTGTGCATGTAATCCACATGTAAATACATACTAATGTGAACATTTATTTTCAAAAATTCTTTCAAAAACCCATATCAAGTTCACAAACAGAATATAAACGTCCCTAAGTATACATATTTCAGTCAAGTATCCATAAATTCTATTGCTCGATAAAATAGAAAAAAAACTATTTCATACAAATAACAGTTTAACAATGCAAACATATTTTTTCATCTCAAAGTCACAAATCCGACTCGAAGCGAAATTGCATCGTGTAGTCATTTGGATATCACTAACTTTATCTAGATTTTATGAATCTTCTAAACAGGAAGTACTGGTACGTGCAATTTTAAATGCAGATCGTCCTTGTTGCTTTTCGCCAGTAGCTAAAGGTCTTTAATCCTAGAGTTTTAAGTCTGTTCCTCGTGGACATTGCATAGGTTGACTTGTTCACCGTTAGTAGAGGGATTATTATTGTACAAAGACGTTTCTTTTTCAATTTCTTCACTTTCCACTTTTTCTTTTGCTTCTTCGTCACTCAACGCGAATTCCAGATGTTTGTAGTACATGATGAAGTTATTCACGAGAACCGGAACTGAGAATCCGATCATTAAAAGCCCGGATAATGCCGTAAACGACCCCACAATGTATCCTAACTCCGTCACGGGATACATGTCTCCATAGCCAACGGTTGTCATGGTGATGAGGCTCCACCAAAAACTGTGCGGAATGCTTTTGAAAGTGTCTCTGTCGTCAACAAAATAGATCAATGACGAAAATATTAACATACCAACTATGATGAACACGATCATTAAAAGTAGTTCCTTAAGGCTTGACTTTAGGGTGTATATTAGAATCCATAATCCAGGAACATGACGGATTAATCTGAAAATTCTTAAAACTCGAGCAACTCGTAAAACGGAGATATAATTAATGTCTACGTCATATCGCATATCTGGGTGTAGGGCGTAAACAAGGATTTGAATGTAATCCGGTATAATGGCCAGGATATCGACCACGCCCATCATGGATTTCATAAATTTGAATTTTCTCCTGGCAAATAGGAACCGTGTTATGTATTCTATAGTAAAAAATATCAGGCAGGAAATATCTATTGCCGTGAAAACTGGATGTGTTACTTTCACCGAAATGAATTCCACATTATTAAGATGGGATGAAGAATTCACTGTCGTCGCATTCGACGATGTAAAGTTTGATGACGTCATATTTTGTGTAGCACTTCCGGTTCCGGGTTTTGGTATTCGTATTTTGTTTTCAAAGACAGGATGCGTCTCGATCACAAAACTGCCTATGGATACGAGAACGAACAACAGTGATACGTAGCCATACATCTGGAAGTAAAACAAAAACGAAATATTTTACATATTTCTACTAATATACGTGAACTTGCAAGCTTTAGGGAAAAAGGTACATGTACTTAAAATCATTTATCTTTTCCAATGCAAAGACAAACAGACGGACCGACATCAGCGATACGCAGTCACTGAGCCAGATATCTGAAGGTAAAAAAGTAAAACAAACCAAGTATTTCTGCCAAGTTTCAAAAACATGAACAAGTACATATAATTTTCTGCTGTAGAACGAAATGCTGTACGACTAAAACATTCAATTTCTTGCAATTTGTAAATGTATCTATAATAGGCAAACTGACGAATCCCCGTCAGTGATACATGTATACAGATATAAATCTGACGATAGAAAAATATTGTTATAGCCTTTAAAAATTGGTTCCTATATAAATCTATATACAAAAAAAATCTAACATATCCAATGTTTAACTGAGCGGTCATAAAAAAAATCCGTTCAATGTTTGACCGCAGAGTGAGATATTGGAGCTTGTCGATGGACAGGCTCGTAGCAACGGTTTCAAAAGTAGGGGAAGGGCAACTTCCCTAAAAAATGTGACAAGCAAAAAATAAATAAATAAATAAAAATAATAATGATAAACTGACCAGAAGTGGGGGGGGGGGGGGTCAACTTCCCAAAATTATCTGACAAGCAAAAAAAAAAAAAGGTAATTTACTGTCCATATCCTGAAATTTGCCGGTGCTCGACTTTAACACATAAAAAAGGGGGCAGCATCTAAAGGAAAATTTACTATAGCAAAATAGTTTACTCAGAAAAAAGTGGGATGAGGGTTGGGCCAACTGCCCCCTCCCCCCCTGCGTTCTACGGACCCGATGGCCGATGGATATTGGACCGCTTACGTCACACTGTGGCCGGGATCAGCTAAATCTTATTTGCATTCGTTGGTGTTCGGCAGTGACAGAATTGACCGAGTTTTACTGCAATGCGGGTAAATGGAAGCCAGCACAAGATACATATTTCAAATAAATAAATAAAAGAAAATAAAAGTATAACAAAACATTTATTGTCTGTGTTCCCATGCAATATGCGTTTCTGTCGACCCATCGAACCGAAGAGTTTGGGTCCGACATAACGCATGCTGCCCTTGAACCCAATCAATAAATGTATAGCACTGCTTCTAATATACATATATATTTGGTTTGCTGTAAAACGGAGACATTCGAAATGTTTCATTTTTTTCAATCACACAGACCGGTCGACAGAAAGAAAGAAAATTTTGAAAGAGGTTAGCATGAGTTGTCGCTCATGATATACACAAAGAATTCTAACTGATCGTTTCGATCGAATCGAAGTCCACGACAACTAGGTAACCATATATGTGCACCAAAAATGATGTTTGATTCTTAGATATACATTTTTTTCAATAAGCAAGCATATAAATGATATTAGATATGACAATACACTGATTAAAGACAACGGAACACCTATAAAATTCACAGGTGCTTCGGGACGGGTTCTCTTTTTGTATCAGAAAGTGTAAATTTTTTTTTTTTAAAAAAAGCTAATTTTAAGTTATATTTTGGATTTTACAGTTGTAATACCTTGTGAATGTGTCATAGAAAATATATTATTTAAAAAAAGTCGAAGAACCCTTGGGGTAGGGAACAAGGAGGAGGGCTGTCCCCAAGCACCTGTGATAAAATTAAAAAAAAAATATTTGGGTGACCTAGGTCATAACCAGAACTTAACTATGACGACAACAGCGTTGTATTCCCTTGGCCCATTCCCACCGGTTTATTTTTTATCCCCACAATTAAAATTCAGTTGCCAGCATGGATTTAAGAGTTTTATTAGCCCCTGTTTAATGCGCCGTTTCACATTTCTTTCGATGTGAGATTTATTTTACTTTCCCCAATAATCAGTGTCTTGTATTGTCCCACGGCAAGACACTGCTAACATTCAAATTTCTAAATCTGTGTTGAATTAATCGTATGTTTGTAAGATGTAATTAATTGTTCGTAAACTATGGCGAAAGGATTTCAATATATTGTTGTAATCCTTTAATTTAAAGCTTTATGCTCTTTGTTCACATAAAATTTAAAAAGGAAAACACTACGTCTGTGCTAAAATAGCCATTACTTAAGTCTTTTTATATACGCCATAATATGCCCTGATATGTCTATAGTGAAGGATGGATTTTAACCTAATATCTTCCTAAATCGACAAATTTGAAAAAACAGCTGTACATGTATATAGGTGCGGGTTATCAGCCATGTTACAATATGTAATATTTAATGAAATTATTACATTATTTTGATCTTACAATTTGCAACAAAACCAGCCAAGTGTAATGATAATCTATGTTAGGGGTCAAATATTAGGAATTTATTCATTGGAAATTTTTTAAAAACATTTTCCGAATTTTAAATAAAATTTAGCTATTGCACTATCATTTGATCGTTTTAAACAGCGGCTATTACATTTCATGTTATCATATTTACCTCAAGATCAAAGCAAAATCAAGTACCGGTAAGATAAAATTTAATAATCTAGTTTGAGGATTCACATATTAGATACATAAATATTATATATCTATATCCTGGCTCTGTGGTTCAAGTATAAAACAATGTTCCGTGGCGCAGCCAGAGTTCTTGTTTTTTTTTTTAAACTGTTGCTGCTTCTTAAACTTTACACGAAATAGTAAATGGGCGCTTTACTATAAGAAAGAGGAACCAAGGTGTTTATATATTGAAATAAACCACAGGAAAGTTCAAGCGTTAAATAGAGTCCTATACCAAATTCTTATTTTGTTTTTCACTTTCAATTTGTATATGATATATGATAACCGTGATAAACGAATTCAAATTGAAAAAAAAAAATCTAAATTTAATAGAGAACATTAATTTAAAGGAAGAGACTATAGACAAATATACTCATTAACAGTATTACACAAACAAAATATTAGGCCGCTTTGCCTGGTAACATTATTCTTGACGCAAAATGTAATAAAAACTTTACGCCCTCCACCCTCAACTGGAAATCCTACAGAGTCCCCTGGTTTTACTTGTATTACATTTTATGTTTTATGATTCTGTTTCATCCATATTTTCACACCACAAAGTCATCAAATGAAGGTGACTTTATAACAAACATAAAATTTATTTTTGTTTTAGAAGCCTGTACATAGTGCCTTTGATTCATGGTAGTTTTTTTTTAAAGTTGAACTTCAGTTGCTGCATGAGCTCGCGCTAAACATTAAGTCTGGTCAAAATTCAAAAAGCCATAAAAATAGGGACCAGAAATAATTTGTTTATGTCCAGTGATCTTTCACTATTTTAGCTTGCATCAACTGGTTTTTATAAATATTATGGAAAAAACTATTGTGAACTGGTGGTGGAGGGGGTTGGGGGGGGGGGGTAGGGGGTTGTTCTTCTTCGTCATCCATTAGTTGTTACTTTTTAAGCCTTGTGTTTTCCTTAAATTGTGAATGAATTAAAGGACCAGTGAAATGTTGTCGAAATTGACCAAACCCCTGGATATCTCCTCGATATCCTCGCTTGAAATTTGTGACAGTATTTCTAAAACAACACAACTTCTCATACACACAAACCTTGGCGGTCCGACTGGAGTTCGGCTTGTTCAGAACCAACCATACTTGGTTCTGCATTTTACCCCAGCAGGTCGTTGGTTTGACCCTTGAACTCAACACCTCGTCCATGGATCCCTTCCGGTCCCTTTCCAGCTGCATCAGCGCCTCCAGTGTAGAGTTCCAGCTGTTATAGTGCGACCAGCAGCACTTCTGTATGATGTCGTCACTGACACCCCAAAACTACAACGGAATGATGACTGCATTTAATTCTAATTTTATTTTAGCTGATTCCACCATGATTCGATTACATTCACTTTAAACTAGACTTATTCATCCTTCAAACTAGACTTATTCATCCTTCTTATAAAATGTGAATTTTATTTAAGCTCGCTCTTTCATAATTTATTTTTATTAAAGGGTATGATGTCCGATACTGAATTTTGATTTTCTTCCATTTTCACAGTGAAGAGAAAGGTGTACCACACATCTATCCCTTTTTCTTCCTTTCAAATACTTCCTGTTTAAGAGTTTAAAAATAACAAAAAATGAAAGAAAAATTTCTGAGCCAATCGTCCAGTTCTGATATGCCATAAGATGGAACTGCACCATTCAGTCAACTGAATCATCAATGATCACTGAAAGATGTGGAAAGTTGACTGAATGGTAGAACTCTGCCAGTCAGTCAGTAGCTATAGACTTTCAGTTACCGGAATTGCATAGTTTCATCCAGAGCATGCGGGCTTTGTACAATTAAATTCTCAACCAGAGAGTTTGAGTCGCAAGCCATGACTTCGTTCAAGATCATAGTTACCAGCCCTGCTTATATGTCAGATATCTAAGTCTATTGAACGCTACGTAGCGGCCAGGCTAGCATATTTCCACGCAGATCTGCGTGACCGCTAAGATCATGCACGCACCCCTGAAATTGTTATGACCCACGCATTTAAAACAAAGTCAAATTTAACAAACATGCAACATGCTCATACTACCAGTCAAAGTGGTATTTGGCATTTCTCACCATTAACTCCTCTCTCGCTGCAGGGCCGCATATAAAAGAAGGAAGGTGAAGCTCCCCAGTCCGTAAGTAATTCAGAATCGCCTGTGAATTATAAATTTTCATATGTATTGTAAATTTTCAATTAATGCTTCATATATACAATAACCAAACAAACAAGCACTACATATCGAAGCAAAAATGCATGTTATTATTAATCTATGGATCACTATTATGATGATTTATCATTTTAGATAATTAATTACAGAGAAATAAACAATCATTCATTATGCATAACGTCTGGGCAAATAACACTTAGAAAACGTATGGTAAATACATGTGTAGTATTTTCTTGTCACGAAATGTTCGAATTACGTAATCATTCCCTAAAATTAATTCTACTCCTTGTCAAACGCCGTTGAACATTTGCAGACGCACTTTTACAAAGACATTAATCATATAACTTTGCAGAAATATCTAATCTGTTTTCAGCTCTACAGACAGTCTTAATGTTAATTGTGAAACAACATGATGTCAATGTTTACTATTTGTATGGGCGTGACTGCGCTGTTTCGGAAGTACATATTGTGACCTTTTGGCCGTGTAAAGTGATTAGAAAGAAAACTTTAGAAAGAAATAGAATATCTCTATTAAGAATAATTCTTTTTACTGTAACTGGAAATTTTCTGACGAGCAGACACAAAAACCTGAACAACTTGTTTAAATCTGAAAATCCCATTGCGTTTATGTGTGTGTGTGGGGGGGGGGGGGAGGGGGGGGTAGGAGAAGACATTTGACATTTTTCCTCAGATAGATGACTCTCCTTACCGTTTTAAGGAGGGTCCGTGTTTCCTTCGGGGGGGGGGGGGGTGTCTAAGGTTAGTTTTTTGGTTACTAATTACATAGAAATTTAATGACTCAGAAAATTCCAGGGAGGTCCGGAACCCTCTAAATACGCCCTTGTCCTTCTTATTATATAAAAGGATGTTTAATACAAGGATATGGTTGGTTTAGAAGGAACTAATACGTACTCGTACGTAAAAAACTCAAAATTAGGAACTGTTCAGAATTTCCGTTTCACGTCTAGTAATTAGAATCCAACCTTAATACTTTATTCCTCGAATAAATTAAAATTCCATTGTTTATGTCAAGGTTATATTAATTATCAGTTGATTTATAAGCCTACCGTCATGATATTCTTCCCTACATGTACCACATCCAGATTTTCTACCTAACCTTGAACACGTCTGGATTACTTTTATTCTTATCTTGAACATATTCAGTTCAATTTTATCCTAATTTTGAACACTTTCAGATCAATTTCATCCTTCTCTTGAACACATTCAGATCAATTTTATCCTTATCTTGAACACATTCAGATCAATTTCATCCTTATCTTGAACACATTTAGATCAATTTCATTCTAATTTTAAACACATTCAGATCAATTTCATACTTGAACACATTCAGATTAATTTCATTATTATCTTGAACAAATTCAGATCGACCATTTTCATCTTTACCTTGAACACATCCGGATCACGATCAAAGAAATATTCCTTCCGGTCCTCGTTGTAATAGCGTTTAAGAAATGTATCGTCCGCTAACGGACTGTTTGGTTGGCTGTGTAATGTTGAGCGATACGTCTCGAACCTGGTACCTCCGACATTGAAAACCACTCGCTCACGAGAGAATGCCATATTCACGGATATTTTCCCTCCTTTCTTTTTGTCCACTTTGGCCCCAGGGAGCAGTGCGTGGAGCAAATTCTGATTTGCAAGACCTCCTTTTTTCTTGGACCTCATCATTTTGGATGAAATTTTTGTCTCCCCTTTACAGGATCCCGATTGTGCTTTGATAGATGACATGGTACATTGATTCTTCTAAATATTCTTGGTCAGCCAGAAAACGCCTTATTTAAATGATAAAAAAATAATAATATAACGTAATTTTGGAGGAAAACATTAACGTGCTATAACGGTCTCGCTTCTGTGTCATTTTTCTTAATGGCCGAGTGCTCAGGGAGAATGTGGACACTGGGTGTTTGAAAACCGTTGAAATGTATACATTTGTGACAGAAAGCTCTCGACAAACAGTGACAAAGTGTTCCGTATTAGTTCACAACATAAAACTTTATGGCGGCCCCTCAAATGTTTACATTTCATTCAACTTATTAATAAAAACTAATGCCAATTATATTACGGTATGTAAACAAATAGCATTTTTGTTAAATTAAATATTTATATTCAAAATGAGCTTGGCATTTTAAACACTTCATCAGGAAGACGTAGTTAATCTTTTAAACTTACAAGAGGAGTAGATTCATTTATAACCTTATAGAATCACAAAGAAATCTCTCTCTCTCACACACACAATAAAACCATAATGTGCAATGTTATTTTTAAAAAACAAAAGAAAAAAAACCCTCTGCTATGGTCCCTTGTCTCGTGACAATGCATAATCTTAGTTTCGTTTGATAAATAGCTTTTTACACCAAATAGCTATACATATGGAATATTTAATGCATTCGGTTTTCATTTAATGAAAAAAAAAATGTGTTTTTATAACACTATTCACAAGTGCATACCGTACAAAGGAGTTCGACTTCGTGGCAGTGTGCGATTCAAAACAGTACATAATTTACTTAAGTGGACGTCATTTAATGGATTTTAAACAGAGTTCAAATATTAAAAAAAAAAAATTGAGATTTATTTGCGTAACCTCTGAATTTATGCATTATAAGTCTAAAATGGTGCACAATATAAAACGTGAGATGGGGCTCTGTACATAGGTAATGATCTTTTTTGAAACAATTAAAATAATGAAAAAATGTACATATAGAGAGCTTATACTGTATTATCTATATGAGTATTTGGAATTGTTATATAAAGAGTCCATTACACAAGACTTTATTTAAACTTGTAGGCTCAAAATATTAATTTTATTTGTTATTTTCCGCATTACAACTCAAGCGAAGCAAATTAGCATAAAGCATATTTCAAGGAGATGCACATTTATCTGCGGAGTTGAAAGTTGAATGCGGAATGTTAGTTAATTAACGTTTTGTGCCCCCCCCCCCCGCCCCTGAATAATAAGAAAACTAAAACTCACCTGCTTATTCGTAAATGGTTTATCTAGACTGAGTGTTCCTGTGGAAAATATTTACTCAGGGAATATGCTAAAAATTTTTTTTGTTCGAAAAGTCACCTAAAGTTTAACGACACAAGGATATATATAATTCGAGGTGTTTACTTTGAAATGAGGAATAAATTTATTTTTATGGTTTGCGACGTTACTTAGGTTACAACTAAAATTAAAAGGAAACACTCTGTCGGGGACAAAATATATCAACAAAAGGGATTTATCATTCATCAAAGATCAAGATTTCAAAGTCAGATTTTATATCCATTTATGTTGCTGATTTTTTTTTTCTCTCTCTCTCTCAAAATTTATCTATTTATTGAAGTTCACATTTTTTTCTCTTTTTTTTGCAGACCTTCCTCCCATGTAATTTTAAACCGTTTGTAGTATCAATATTTCAGATAATGGATACTTTTTCTTCCAGGTTTTTTTTTTGGCCGATGATCATTTAAATGTTATTGAATCTTACAAGAATGCACAGCAAAAAAAAAAAAAAAAAAATAATAATAATAATAATAAATGCTTAGGGAGAATAAAAAGTCAGGTTTTTTAAAAGCATGAACCCTCTCTCTCTCTCTCTCTCTCTCCTCTCTCTCTTAAACTTTAATGTCGAAATAAATGTAATAAAAAAGACATCTAAACTTACAACATTTTGACAGCCATTTTTGAGAATTCCATGCTAGATAAGCTGTAAGTGCTCTGGTGAAGGGAACCTTTTATACTTCCTCAAAAATACAACATTGACAGCTTATGCAAAATGCATGATGGAAGGTTTGTTACAAAATCTGCACATCCTTCACGTCTATGACGAATGATTGGGTTGAGATTTTCTGCAATTATGCACATATATTTTTTATTACCTTTTTCAACAAAATTGAATAAAAATTCTTATAAGTAAACATGACGCAGTGATCCGGTATGTGAAGTACATCACATGTTTTCATATTTGGTTATTAAATTTACATGCATGCAATGCTTGGGGTCATATTTTTTTTTTTTTGGGGGGGGGGGGGGGCAGAGAATCTGGTTTAAAATGGGAAGGGACATATCAATTAAACTATTAATTTATGACATTTATGGCATTTTTGGACAACACCTTGCTATATAAGTATACTCTGATAGAACCAGGCGATATATATACATACGCTCAAGATTTCTCTGTTGGTTTAATTGAAGACATTAAAACGGATTAAAGTTTGTATTTAATTTGTTCAGTGCATGAATTTCGTTGAAAAATGAATACAGAAGCGGTATGTTGAAGATCAGATACTAAAATCCTCATATTTCATAAACCGTGAAAATTTTCTTCGAAATGTATTAAAAGACCATGAAAATTATTTAGTAAATGACATTCAGAGTTAAGGGTTGTGGTCAGAGGGAAGGGAAGGGAAAAGGGGGGGGGGGTAGAGTTTGGGAAATGGACCAAGTAGAAGTTTGATAATAAAAAAGTATATGTGAAAAGATTTAAAGTATGTTATAGGATATAAAGAAATTAAAGAAAAGAAAAGAATTGAGATAAAGATAGATTAAATATTTTCAAACAATTATCATATTATGTATACTATAATTACAGGCCTGCAGCGACGATTTTTCGAAGAGGGTGGGGGAATCTCCAAAAAATTTGACAATCAAAAATTAAAATAAAAAGAAATTTAAAAAAAATTAATTTAGAAAAAATAAATAAATTGCCAAAAATCCAATTTTGAGGTGGTGATGGGGTCTTACTCTTACTCAATTTTATGTATTTTTTTTTCAATGTGCACAAGAATTTTTCAGAGTTCGACTATACTTCAACAAAAACTGGAAGGGGTGGGGTGGGTCAAGCAGCGTTTAAATGAAAATCTAACATTATAAAGCAGAGGATTATTCACCCAAAACGTTCATCCCCTCCTCCGCAAACAAAAATTCTACACATCTGTATTTATAATTCCCTCGTAATTCGTAAGAACAAGCTAAATAAATTTAAAATGCAAGAGTCTCTGACGAGGGTGTAGCTCTAGATCAACTTGTAGAGTTCCTCAAATCATTATAAAATGTTAGATCTAGTTAGCAACATTAGTCCTAACAATACAGCAAATTCTGACCCCCAATATTTACCACGAATATGGAAGATTATGGTATACGCTATGTGTTGTAAATCAAGTGATCCCTACGTTTTATGCATCGTTAAAACATTCTCAAATGTGTTTTTATAAGGAAATTAATAAGAAAATTTCTCTTTTTCTCTCATAAATTGAGGTACTTAACATGTTTAAGAAGTTTCAATGAAAATGGTAGAGAGGTGTTTTGAAATACTTGTCATCAGACTCCGGACACGCACAGGTAGACAGTGGGAGAGGTGGATAGACGGCCACTTTAAATTTGACCAATGCAACAGCTAGGTCAACAACCAGCAGAACTAATGATCGATAAATTGTATGTTGTTTAACGTCCTATTCGAGTTTTCTTTTCACTCATATAGAGACGTCTCCGTATGCCGGTGAAGGCTTCATATTTAGACCCGGCACTTAGGGCCATTGAGCAGTGAGGGTTCTTTATCGTTCCAACGCCTACAGTGACACGGGACCTCAGTTTTTAATGTCTCATCCGAGAGACCTGTGGCTTTCATTTCTGTGCGTTGTGCTTCTCAAAGAAAGAGTCATTTCCTATATGTTTACGTGTAGGTGACCGGTCAAAACTTATGAAATCTGTTATAATTCAACTCAAGTGGAACTCTATATGTGAACTCCATTTAAATTAAAAAAAGTGAGCTACATGGATGTTGATAATGTATAAATGTATATACATGTATTATTTCTTTTTTCAATTGAGAAGTAGATTGTTTACGTTCAATGAATTGAAATAAAGCAATTTTTAGTATAATGGTAGAGACAATGAATTAAAAACAGTGTTTTTCAAAATATATAAACGTTTTAGCACAATTTCCGGGCACGTCTCCAGGCCTTGCGAAAAGTACATAATTAATTTACAGCAATATATATCATGGAAAGAGGGGTGAAGAATTCTTACCATGAAGCACTTTTGACCAGCAAAGTGGACGCCTTTTAAAGGTTTTAATTTACTTAAAATAACTGTCAGTTCAAAGGGACTGCATTGTGTTGAGAAGACCAAATTATCCCGTATAAACATGCAAATTACAAGGGGTTAAAAGAAACATTTTCAGAGAATTCATTTAAACTTCAGTGCATACTTCAATTAAACCCTTTAAATTGAGAAACCTGCATTTAAAGTCTGCCTTCACCCGGTGTGATATGTTTCCTTGTTTAAATTTATTACTTATTTGTTTTATACATATATGTATTTCCTATCAAAAAAGACTAAATTTCCTCTCCTTTTAATAAAATTACGACGGTCATATGTTTCTGAATCATTATTCATTCGCAAAATTACTATTCCGCAAATGTCCGAAATGCGGAAAAATAAAGAGGAATAGAGTATGGACTTACGATCTTTATCTAATATTTTACAAATAAAGTTTAAATTTTTTCTTTTCTGCTTGACATTTAATATATTCTAAACATTGAAGGGAAAGAAACTCAGGTTGTTGAAGAATTAGTGGTTCTTTATTTACATAAACACATCGGACAGCCTGTGGGCCCTATCCCGATTCCTTTATCACACGGCGCTACACACCGCAAGGGGGCGCAGGTCGCTCTCAATGTCGTTGTCGGCCTGGAAGTTGTTGTAGATGATGGCGAGGTCGGAACTGAAACAAACATAGAAAATGCATCTTAAAGTGACAAGGACACAGTTCTGCAGTTTATATGTCCATCAAAATTTTATATCCTACATGTTATAGATCTTTAAACTATAATCAAGGAAAACCAGCACATGATGTGTAGAGTGTCTGCAAATCGAACACACCCAGTAATACGTGAACAAAAACAAGAGCAGAGCTCGCGCCCATGTTTACAAACACAGGTATTTGATATAATGTTTTGAAGAATACCGTTACGATCGAGAATTAAACATTTTTACGTTAGTTCTACGAGATTTTTTTTCCCGTTTTCCCCGATCGTGAGAGGGGGCGCACGGAAGTTGTGGCCAGTCGGCGGGGGATGCTCGCTCCTCCATGGCACCTTATCTCACCTCTGGTATTGTTTGCTCTTCTCCCGATTTGTATTGTTTAAATGGACTTTGAGCTTGAACACTGTTCGTTATCTACATATATTTCATTCAAATCATTTTTGAAATAGACATTTAAAATTGTAAACAAACCGGCAATGCATGTGTGTCCATGTCCCTTTAATGACGAATGATTCTTTTTCATCTTTATCTTTTAAAATTCGCAATTATTATGTTTGGACTTCGTACTTTTGCTCTTATCACAAAAGTAAATAAAACTATTTATTTTTTCCCTCTCTACTTTATTTTCCTTTTTTGCATTATACTTATTTAAAAAAAAGACTTCCTTTAACCTTATACTTCTAGTTGTATGACTAAACCTGATTGCAACTACAACCTGTACAATACAACATGTACACTGTATATATATATATATATATATATATATATATATATATATATATATATATATATATATATATATATATATATATATATATATATATATATATATATATATATATATATATATATATATAAATTGCACGCACATAAGAACAAATTACTTTCAGGGCTGCAAAAATTATTTCTCAACACTTAACAATACAATTTAACTCTAGCTGGACTCTTCTGCTCTATGTTATTGTACTCACTGATGCATTCTGGACAGCCATTGATGTAGTGGACGTATTGTATGTCTGGACAAGATATTGGACGACAGGTCTGAGTGGCTCCCGTCGCTTTTATAAGTATTCAAAATAGAAAGTATGACATTTAAAATCTCAACGCACAATTTTCATGTTCAACAATATTGAAAAATGTATTTTCTTTCTCTCCACATGATATAATAATATATTATAACGGAAGAGTGTATTTTTTTTTTTTGGTCTTTTTCATGAAAATAAGTTGCATTTGAGAGACAAACTTTAAAAAGTAATTCAACAAACACACCTGTTGTTCGAATAGGAGTTGTTGTAGTAGGTGGCGCTTGAGTCGTGTGCACTGATAGTGGATTGGCTGGATTTCCAGGAATCTGGTTCCCAAGTCCAGACAACTGTCCGCCATTGTACCCACTTGGCTGTTGTCCAAAGACGCCGCTATTGGCTCCGAAGGGAATCCCTCCGTTTGTCTGTCCCGGATTTGCTGGATTATAATTAGTTCCGATTGCAGAACTTCCGAATCCGGAGCTGAGATAGGGGTTACCGGGTCCTAAATTTCCGGGATTATAGTTTGCTGGCCCGGATGACCCGGATAGAGATGAAAAGGAATTCATTGAGTTTGGTGACAAAAAAGACGATCCACCTCCGCCATTCGGAGTTCCTCCGCCATTTAAAAAACTGTAAGATAGGGAACCGCCATTGTTTGCCCCCATCGGGTACCCTGATGGATTCTGATGTCCAAGAATTGTTGCACAGGAACTGACGCAGTGGGAACATCCCCCCAAAGTGATGATACAGGTCTGGGGACAGATATTTGGAAGGACATTGCATTGAGTCTGTCGTCTGTTGAGATCCGCTAAAATAATGAAGTCTCAGCATAAATTTTATTTTCTGTAAAAAATTTGTTGCATCGTACAATTAAGCTGGTATGCCTATACCTACTATGCCTACGAATTCACAGCAGATGCGGACAAAAAAAAGAGAAATCTAAATCAATTATAAGTATAATTGCCCCGAATGCATGAGGCAACATATAGAACCTATCAAATTGATGGGAAACATTAAAAATGGAACACGTACAGTCAATTACAAAGTTTAGAGTTACCTCTCATAAAGATTTCACTAGTGTACAGAGAGTTGTGCCTCTTTTGGAGATAAGAACATCTATGTACTTGCATATGGAATGGAACACATACGTATTGTCATCTTTACGTAAGCTTTGTCCCATCAATCAACCGTTACTTTTTTTTTTTTTTTTTTTTTTTTTTTTTTTTGTATTTTTGCACACTTTTTATGTAAAAGTAAAATGCATTGTTTGAAATTTGATGAGGCATTCATTTGAAGAATGAAAAATACTGAAGCTCAATGAATCCGTAAAATAATTTTGCTGAATGAGTAAAGCAAACAAAGTTTGCTTTATGCATTTATGACTTTTTCACCTACTTCCCAGAACCTGCACTTTATTCATTGAACAATTGAAATTTAAAATTGGTTCAATTAAATTTAAAGACTGAAAACCCTTTAAGATAGTTTTGAATCTTTGAAACAACTTGAATGTATATTGCTAAAAATTAATTCATACAAAATCCACTTTACCATGAGCGTAAGATATAGCAAGCATCACATATATAAATCCTACGCTCTCCATTATGTGTCTAAATTTTGTCGTTTTCACAATTATCATTGAAGGTTAAGAGTAGTTCCCAGTTAAACATAATATTATCTTGCACCTGCCCCATTGTTATACGCACCTTACATACAATGTTGTGAATAACATAATTTTATCTTATGAATCGTATCATGTTTTACATAATCTATATCGATTTTATGAAAAACGACCACGTGCAATAATCGCCAACATCACAATAAACTTGTTTAAAATCATGTTTGTATTATTTTCCTCTATATAAATAAAATTACTGATGGTGTTTTATAAAATGGTAAATAGGGTCATCAGTTATATTAAATATACTTAATCAGATCGTGATAATTTCTGTATAATTACTATCGAAAATGCCATTTAGGATACAGCTTGAAAAAGGCGTCAGCCGACCAGAAGGAGAGGTTCATCAGAATTCAAGTTTCCCAGTCAAAAAAAAAAAAAGCTTTCATTTTCACACACATCAAAAACATTTCTTCTTTCCCTATCATATGATGTGGAAATGCCCTGTAATTACTGCTTCCAAGTTAAATAATGTTTCACTCTATAACTTTTGAGATGCATTAAATTTTATCCAGACATGTATATACTTAAAACATAGGCACGTATAATAAGGGGAAAAGGGGGGGAGGGGGGCAGGACGCCATTTTTTTTCCAAGCATAACATATTACTATTGAAAATGTTCATGGAAAGGCTGGTTCCCCCCCCCCCCCCCACACACTTTTTGTTGCAGTATAGTCAAATAAGGGTAATGTAGTAGTGTATGAAAAAAAAAAAAAATGGTAGGAAGAACTTACACCCTCCCCCCCCCCACTCCGCAGCTACCCCCACAAAATAGGATTTTCGAGTTTGGACAATTTTCCTTTTTTGTCAATTTTTTTCTGGTAGGTTGAATTTTTCCCCTGGCTGCCCCCTCCCCCTTTTCAAAAACGATGCTACGTCCCTGAAACAAGATTTTCACTTCCGAAACTAATTAAACTTTTTGATTGTCTTCTGGGCAGACCCATTCTTTTAAGCTGTTTTCTAATTGCAAATATTATTATAAAAATTACTTTTAAAACTTTGGCTTCAAATACTTCTAACTAAATCCGTTTAAGTATATATAATACAATGGATTTTCCTATTTAACCTTTCATGAAACACTAGTTTTTACTGCATGCATACTTTGTACTACATTTTGCAATAAATTGTCAATTCCCACCGTAGGTATAACTTCGTTTAGAATACTAGTTAAGAGTTTCATCTACTGAAAAAGATACCGTGTGGGCGAGACCCGATCGGTCTCTATATATACAAACATCAAGTTTAAAATAAGAAAACAATTATGATGCTTTGCGAGTATATTCATTTAACTACCAAGGAACTTTGTCGATATTTCCCCACATCTATGTGACCTCCAAGAGACATTGCGGGGCCAACACTGTGAAACGCTAGTTTCTATGTTGTGAGTTAATTTACTCTGTACATACTGTTGGACACGTCTAATTCAATCTTTTGTGATATTACATGTAGGGAGAGGGCGAATTAAGTTTTTAGAACTTGTGCCCAATCCCATTGTATATATTTATTGCAATAAAATATGTTCAAATGAAATCAACATCTGGAGGGGCATTACTTACATTATGAATTCAATTTTGTTCCAAAATGCCACATTATAATACATTACGACAAAAATATATAAACAAGTTACTACTCCCGAAAACCAAGTGTCTTCAAATTGGTACAGTTACTTAGTACACAGAATGTTAAAGAATTACGTAATTTAGGAATTTTTTTTTGTATTTACATTGTAGCTAAAGCAACAAAACATTTTATTTAAGCAATTAATAAATACTGGAACTTGTGCTGAAGTTCTTTGGATTCTGATTCGAAATAACAAAGATATAAAGGGAATTATAATTGATGGGGAGGAATACAAACTTTCACAATATGCTGATGGATCACCACAATCTATGGATGGTGTATTAAGAGAACTTAATTGATTTTTTTGCACTTGTGTCTGGTCTGAAAATTAATTTCACAAAAACTAAAATGGTTTGAATTGGCAGTAAAAATTTTTCCAAAGAAGTTTTTCATCACTCGAGACGGAAGTTAGATTGGAATAATTCTACTTTTGATCTTCTTGATGTAAAACTTACTATTAATTTAGACGAAATGATTAAATATTGATCTGAATTATCCCTCAAAATTAAATGAAATAAAGCGATTGATAAAACAATGGCGATTAAGAAAACTTACTCCAATTGGTAGATTAACAGTGATTAAATCCTTGATTATACCAAAGATGAACAATTTGATATTGACTATTCCGAACCCTAATAAGGAACTCCTAGATGAATTTAAGAGAGACCTTTACTACTTTTTATGGGGAAGTAAAATTCATAGGGTTAAGAAAAATGTTATGATTCAAGATCATGGAAATGGTTGATTGAAAATGATTGAATATATAGATTTTCTATGTGCATTAAAATCAACATGGATCCGAAGACTAATTTACTCAGACACAAAATGGGTAAAACTTCTTCAATCAGAATTAGGAATGAAAGTTGAATCTCTATGGGTAAGAGGTTTAGACTTTACTGTTAATATGTGTAATAAAATAAGAAACAAGTTTTGGAAAGAAGTTTTACTTAATTGGGTAAAAATAATTGAATCTGGTAGTCAAAATAATATGCAAATCCTTCATGAACATATATGGTTTAATCCGAGAATTAAAATAAACAACTTATCTTTTTTTTGAAAAGTTATTTTGATACAGGCTATGTTTTTGTAAGAGAACTGTTTAACTCTGAAGGAGAATTTGTATGCCTTGAATACCTCACAAATCTATAGCTAAATGTAAAAACAAATTTTGTAGAATATGCAGGTTTAAAAGTAGCTGTTTTAAAAATATTGAAAATTATTGATATTGAAAAAAGAGAAGAAAATGGACCCTTTATCCCAACTTCGCTTTATATTTTTTTCATAAAAGTACAAAAGGCTGTAAAGACATGTACAGTATACTCATTAGGAAGAAAAAGAAAGCAATTAGGGTCCTAGAAAAATGGGGAAATAATGGAAGTTTTTTGACGATATAGACTGGAACAAAATATTCGAACTTCCTTTTAAAGCAACAAAAGGAGCAAAATTTCAGTGGATGCTATTTCAATTACCGCATAGGATTATTGCAACAAATAAATACCTTTATAAACTCAAACTAATTGATTCACCTGTTCCTTTTGTAAACAAGATGTTGAAACGATTGAACATTTATTTTGCGAGTGTTCCCGTGTTAAAAAATATGGTGTCACATTTAGGAGTGGTTTATATATAAGTTTCATTTTTCATTAATTTTGATAGTCAGGATATACTTTTCGGCAAATTCAATAATAAAACCATGTTTAGACTACACAATATATTAATACTTACTGTTAAGCAATTTATTTTTGCAAGTAGGTTTAAAAATGTGCATAAACTAAGTATCTCAATGCTAGAAAAAAATATTGTGGATAGAATATTAGTTGAAAAATTTATACTTTTAAGAAATTACTGTAAATTTTCAGAATATGAAAATTGAAAAATTTAAACTTTTAAGAAACTGTAAAGAGGGTGTTGCAGAAACTCGCGATTATTCCCTAAATCGAGAAGGACATTTAAATACCCACGACGCTTGAAGAGTTATCTCTAAATATAGATACATGTAATGCCACGTAGATGACTTTATTTATACGGCGGGTATGTCCAGCTTGTTATAACAAAACATTTCACATTTTACGTTTATTTTTCCTAACATAGACTGGCGACCTGTAAGTAAACTTTTTTTTCTTCACATCTATGGTCACTGTCGCTATATTACACGAGAAAAGTTAGAACGCTAAAAAGCACAATTAATGGCAAGTGCACCTCGCACATCATTTTGAAAGATGTACTGTAGACAGCGTGCGTTAATATTTTTCAATATATAAAAATGTGTCCACTAATCACTCTTTTAATGCAATATCCAAGAAATTCCATTGAGTCATTTCAATTTAGTTGTTTCAAGTCAAATCTGAGCCACTAATTAACAGAACAATAATGAACGAAATGCGTATGAAAAAATTAAATTATTTAAAATGATAGTCCTTTATTTTTTAAGACAATTTTTTAAGACATCGCCACTGAATAATAACATTAAATGTACGTCTTATTAGTTTTATCAAAGTTTTTCACAATATCAAGGAAAACAATTTTGCATTACCCAATAATTAATAATTATATATTAATATTACCCATTCTGACATTCTCTTTCTCTCTGACGCTGACGCGTCGGTTGACAATGGTTTTCCTTGGGGTGTCAATTTCAACAGTTACCCTCAAAAACGTGCACTATTTATTTTATTATACTGAATGTCTTATTGATTTCGGATGTCATAAAAAAAAATATTCGGAGATCGTCGTTAAGTTCACGCGTAGAAAGCTTTCAAACTCCCCGCTTCTATTTTTCTCAATAAGAAAGCTTCGGAAAAGATTTACCAACCTCTTTATTGTTTGTTTGCTATTCAAAAAGTCAGTTTGCACTCGCAAAGATGTTTCGTCTGTCGTTTGTTGTTTTCAAGTAAGCTACATCGGACGCAAGCTTTAATTGACGTCGTTTATTTGCCTTCTTTCAAACGCACAACCGACGTTTTGAGAATTCTACGGTGAACCGTACGCGCATGATTTGAACGCATGTGATATTTTCGTAATGTTACCCGTTGTCAAGTATGTTGCTAACGCTGAGGGTAACATTACGGATTGTTAAATGCTTCTATAGTCTGTCCCACCAAGCTATTGTCACCACTTTTTGCAACATATCTCAAAATATGTAAATACCTTGGCCTTCAGCCCAGGTCCGATCGATAGATCATTTTTTTTCCAATTTTCCTCCATTTATCCGAACCCTCGAGTTCAACTGGTGTATTGACACGGCGGCAAATTCAAAGTCTACGGGGATTTAACATTGCCAAAATGGCCGTCACTTCGGAAGGGGATCCATCATTATTCGTGGATTTCCGTACTTTACCGTCATTGACGTGATGACGTAACACACTTTCGGAAATTCTCTGCACTTACGGACGTCCGGAAAAGCATACCGCCCGAGACTTACCAAGCACCTAATACACGTGTATTTTAAAATTAGTGATAAAATACGGAGTTTTAAGCATACATTGCATATCAATTGACAGAAGAAGTTTAAAAGAGCTAAACACTGCGACCCATTTGAATTCATATACTCAAGGATTCGTAAGTTTGAATGTTAAAAACATTCGAGGCTGCAAAATATCAACCAAGGAAGAGTGCCATGACTGCTTTGCCAAAACATGTAAGCGAATACGTTCTATAGAGTGTAAATGTAAACAAAATCTACAACTTTACCTTGCACTGAGTAAATCCCGAACACAATATATATATATAGTTCAATGTAAACACGATTAAACATCTCGTCACTTCTATACATGTCCCGTAAGTGCACTTCCTGGATTTATATACTTATAACACTTATCACACCATATGTCCACCTTTGTTAATACTTTTTGAATCTTTGTGCAAAACAAGACTTGTAGTCTGCATCAAACTACGTCACCAGTGGATTTTGACCTTGCCCTTCGAAAACTTCCTGTATCGGCATTAGGTAAATCCGGGCCCTGAGATTTTAAACATTTTATATCAAGTCTTTCCATTAATAAATGCCAGAATACCAAAGATCAAGGACACACTCAAACATGTACTCATGGAATACATTTTATTTTTTTTTTATATCTGTAGATTTTCCATGAATATGAACTTTTAAAATATAACCAGGGATCTCTTATTAAAGTATATAGGTCCCTGATATATAACACACACTTTTTAAAAAAAAAATGTATATTTGCAGGAAATATAAATTCTTCTCTAATCCCTCTCATATTATTTTTTCCAAACATTAAGAAAAAAAATAATTAAAAACTATAGACAAAATTAAGTAAGCATAAATAATACAAAGCATTTTACAGCTGTTTTATTTGGAAACAAGAATTTAATTGTAGGATACAGAATAGCTGGCTGATGGAGACATCAGACAGACCAGCACTAGCAAAGATGATTAAACCACCCAAAGTACCTGCAGATACATGTATATGGCCTTCTGTAGTTTTTGAAAATTGAAAAACTGTGGAATCATTTTATTGGGGGGGGGGGGGCATTAATCAGCTGTTAGTGGGCAGGCATTTAATTCAACTGGTTTGTGCATACATAAGGTTAACTTTAAAATACATTAAGTTAAAGATTCAATGAACTGACAAGTTGAAAAAATAAGTATTTGTGGGAATATAAATTAGTGGATATGTTTGACCCACCTATCCTCCCCCAAGAACAATGATGATTCCACAGTAAATGCTGCCAATTACTTTTTTTTAAAATACCAAATAATTGAGTTATGTGTCTGAAACTGACAAAGTAAATACTTGTTGAAGTTATGCTAATTTACATCTTCTTCTGTGCAAAGTAAATTCACACTGTAATAATTAAGGGTATAACATACAAATTCAGAAGAAGAAATGAAAGTCAACTGCTCTGTGGTGATGTTGTTTATGGTTTGAAAGTCTCTTCAGCCTTGGTACAATAGAAAAGTCTTGACTCATATTCAACACAATGAAGCCAAGAATGAAGCTATGAATGAGTTGGAGAGTGGGTATCTTGTTTTTTTTTTTAATTTACACTCTTAACAGTTCTGTTGAAAATGGTTTCTGCCTTATCCAGTGTCCAGATCACTAAGTAGACTACCAGTTAATATTTGTTTCAGCCATCACTTTTGGTCTGCAATAGATAATAAAACACATCTTAAATGTTATTAAAATTCTTGAGAATGAAAATTTATGGTTAAGTAATTGAAGTGAAATTAAAGAATGAATTTCAATTCTACATGTACCAAGATACATGTAGTATAAATTATATACATATGGAAACTACAATTTTTATTTTCAGATTCCAGCCTGAAGTATGCAATTCAGACAGAGTAAAGACATTTTAATATTTTATATATACATGTACATGTATAACTTACTAATCCAGAAGATTCCTGAGACTCTGTGATTCACCCAATTACATGAATGCCTTCGAGTCTGGTCATCATAACAATGTACTCCAATTTTTTTAACCTTCAAAAAAAAAAAAAAAAATTCTGTAAATAAATATAAAGGCATAATCAAGAATAGTTTACTTCTTTATTACAATGTGCTCATACACTGTATACAATATGCATGATATCAGTTTTCTGGCCTTTTATTTAGTACATGTATGCTAGAATACTGTACATAACTTGAATTTTACAAATGAATGTTTTGCTAAATTTTCTTTTGGACATAAAGAATGGATGCGTACAAGGCGAAGATAATCCCCCACTCTGAGAAAAGACATTTCTTAATTCTTAAGTTCATGATGTTATATTTCACAAAAATTGTATTGTCAATATCATCTTTTACACATTTGCTTCTTTTATTTAATTGAATAACTTATTGATTAGTATTTTTTATTTTCAATTATGAAGGTAGTGGAAAGAAAAAAAAGAGCCGAAGGCTCAAGTGAGCTTTTCTGATCAAAGGGTGTCCGGCGTCTGCCATCCATAAACATTTTCGACTTCTTCTCAAGAACCGCTGGGCCAATTTAAAACAAACCTGCAAATGTGACAAAGCATCCTTGGGTGAAAGGGATTTAAGTTTGTTCACAGGAAGTGCCATGCCTTATTTCATGGAGAGATAATGAAGAGTTCATGAAAATTTAGTGGCATCTTTAAAAATCTTCTCAAGAACCACTAGCTAGGCAAGAAAAGATGAAAATTATGTAAAAGCTTCATTACAAATTACATTACATGTACAATCAAGTTTATTCATATCATAACCCGGGGGGGGGGGGGGGGCACAAGAGGGGGGTGAAGTTTTATGTAGGAATATATGGGAAATGTCTTTAAAAATCTTCTTCTCGAGAACAGCTTTGCCACTATTAGTCATATTAATTCAGAAGCAACCTTGGGTAATGTAGAATCAAGTTATCCTCAGGTAGTGTAGATTCAAGTTTGTTCAAATTAGGGGGGTGGGGACACAACAGAGGGTCAAAGTTTTACATAAGAATATATAGGAATCATCTTGAAAAAAATCTTCTGTTCAAGAACAGCAAAGCCATGATTAGTCATGTTATTATAGAAGCATCCTCAGGTAGTGTAGATTCAAATTTGTTCAATTTTAGGAGGGTGGGGCCACCAGGGTTCGAAATTCACTATATACAACTCACAAAACACGAGTTAGAATTCCCAAATTGCGAGTTGAAAATAAGGTAACTCACAATTTTTTTTTTTTTTTTTGCATTGAAACTGTAGCAAAATTATATAATATGACAGAACACAATACTTTTGATTTAAATCAGTAATTTAAATAAAAGTCACACTGTAGTTGTATTTTGTGTATTGTACAGTAGTTACTTTTTCCTTAAGTTACATGTATTTAATTTATATGAATTTAACTTTATATGAAAATTGCGAGTAGTCTTATAAAATTGCGAGTTCACTTTGTTGGTACTCGCAATTATTTGCGAGTTGTAATTTTAGGGAGTTTCTAACCCTGGGCCACAATGAGCGATGAGCGTTTTACATAGGAATACATGGGGGGGGGGGGGGGGGTCTTTAAAATTCTTCTGTTAAAGAACAGCAAAGCCATGATTAGTAATATTGATATGGAAGCATCCTGAGGTAGTGAAAATTTAAGTTTGCCATTGACATTACTAACAACTTTTTTTTTATAAATGTAACTCTTCCTTGAACTTTGAAAATTGTAATATATCTCACAGCAGGGGATTGTCCTGTATGCTCTCTTTCTTTATTGTAACAGTTTGAACAAAATGGGTTAACTATGGGGTAGATGTAAGTCAATGAATTTCAAATTATGAACTTTAAAGAAATACCACCCCCTCTCCCCCCCCCCCCCAAAAAAAAATAATAAAGATTTTTTTTTTACAATACTGGTGAAAGAAAAAAAAAAGAAATCTCAAGGGTTGTATACCAGGGAAACTTGCAGCATTACCATATTATGAATTCCAACTTAACAAAAAATTGTTAGTGAAAAAGAGGGGGGACTGAGGAACAACCAAAAAAAATCACACTGCCTTTCACATGAAGGGATGAAATGTAACTGCAAAGTTAGTACTGGAAGTGTGAATATTTCAAAATGGGAGTATTTGGGGCATGCCCCCTCCCCTGGAAAGTTTAGGATTAACGTAATAATTTGCATTCTGAGAGCTAATCTAAGTTCATTTATTTTATAATAAAATGCAGCATGCTTACTTTATCCTCAACTTAATGTATATTTAATCGAAAATTTTCTGTAACTAAAAGGGGGAAATTTGACATTTTATTCATCAGGTGAAAGGATTGTTTACAGTTATAATGAATTCTGTGGACCAACTGTTGCGTTTTAGATATGATCCCTGTGACTGAAAGAGAAAGTAGACCTATCATATAAAATATCAAAAATCTTAAGCTTCTTACAAAAAAAGTCATTACCATTATAGATCTGAAAGTTTTCGTTTTCCCCCACTAGGCCTACTGTGCAAATATGCATTGGGCTTTCGCCGAATAATGCTTGACTTTGACAAATCATTAGCACTTGAAAACACTTCTTTTGTGGGTGTACTTTCAGAAGTTAAAAAAAAAACAACTTACGTTTTCATCGAAGGAAGCTGTAAATTACACATCATGTCAACATCCCCTTTCTAGAGCAGTGCGTTATCCACAACTTGTACTGCATTGAATTCGGATTATTTTCTCTCAGTTTATGAGAAAACTCGTCAAATATATTTGAATGCAAAACAATACTTATATTTTTTACCAAAACACACTGAATTGCTTTCGTTTAATTTTTAGGATTTTTTGTAATTTTAATTTGGAAAGAACGACTACTCCCTCGATAAACTGGTTTCCTGCCCCGTGATCTTGACGCTAATGGACGAGTTTACCATGTTAAATCCCCGTAGACTTTGAATTTGCCGCCGTGTCAATACACCGATTGAACTCGAGGGTTCGGATAAATGCAGGAAGTTTGGAAAAAAAATGATCTATCTCTCGAACCTAGGTTGAAGGCCAAGGTATTTATATATTTTGAGATATGTTGCAAAATGTGGTGACAGTAGCTTGGTGGGACAGACTATAAACCAATCAGATTTTAGTATTTAACATGAAAGTATAATAAATATATATATATATATATATATATATATATATATATATATATATATATATATATATATATATATATATATATATATATAATTATACCAGTCATTCCTGGATTCGAACCCATTCTAAGGTAAAAAGAATCTTTGCTTGGAGTCCACACGCTTTACCACTAGACCATCTCTGACACTGAAGTATGAAGTGCTATTTTATGTGCACATTTTGCGTTTCGGATGGATAATAATTTTTATTCGATTTTTGTGAAATATGCCTCTTTGAAACAAAAATCGGAAATGGCAGTTTTGAAGAAAAAGCCCTGTCTCTCTATGCGTATATCAAATTCATTTTGTTTCAAGGAGGCAGTTTTTCAGAACAATGGGGATTCCCAATTTGAAAGACAGAAAACTTGAATTATTTTGCTATGTGACTAATTTACACTTTATTTAATGACAAATTGATAGTCGATTTCCAGTTTCTAAATATTGTTCTACATTGTGCTGTATATACCGTTGTATCTGAAAAAATTTAAGACCGTTTTCTGTTACTTAATATTTTTCTTTTAAACTGCTACAACTTTAGGGAAAATAAAAAAAGAACTGCAACACCCTCTTCTCAGAATATGAAAAATACTGGAAAATATTTGTGATATGCTACATGTATAATGTATTTATTTTCCCCAAGTTTATATACAAATGTACAAGTATGTTACAATACTTGATACTGTTCCCCCACCCCACTTTTTTGTACTTACCCCCTTTTCACCCCCTTTCTCCTTTTATTTATTTCATTTCTGTATATAAAGCTTTCACACTGAAGATTCATTTAAATGTGCAACATGTTATATATAAGAAGATGAGTGAACATGACGAGCGAAAAGCCTACTGTGTGACAAACATGAAGGTGAAAAAATTAAATTTCAATTACATCAAAATTTTCCTTGATATTTCATCTAGTAACATTAAAATATACTTTATGTAAAATCTCTACAATTTGCAAAAATCCCTCTCAAAGATTGGAATTATTTGCCTATGAATATTATAAACACACTAAAGCGGGCAAAATGAGTCATTTTCTCGTACTATAACACTATTTTTCGTTATGAGTGGGTCTTCGCTCCACTTTTTTGAAAGTTAATCCCCAAAGTTTGCATAAAAATATACATTTTTTGGTTACCAAAAATATGGAGCAAAGACCCACTATACCTTAAAAATATACTTTTTTGACATAACATTCGCATATTTTCGAGAAATACTTGAAGTCCATTAAGTCAAGGGTCATATCACAAACATGATGTAAATGCCACGATTCATCAGAATCTGTGTAGTGTAGTGGTTAGAGTGTTAGTCTCGAAGGAAAATGATACTCAGGATTTCTATTGCGAGGGTTCGAACCCCACAAATACTACAATATTTTTTTAATAAAAGAATAATTTTTGCCGAGAAAATTTTCCTCAGAAAAGTTTTGTTTATCATAATCTCATAAATTTCAATAATGAGAACTTTACTCTAGATACTAAATTCACGAACTGAACATGATTTTTATATATCTGAAGCTATAGGCTTTCTGCACGTTATGTTCGCCCATCTCCTTTCAGTTTGATTTTGAAATGCAACATACATTTACTATTAAAAAAAAGTGTAATAGCTCGTCACTGCGAGCTCTAACGACAACGCCTGGGCGAAGAGAAAATTCGGACTACTGCACATTCATTCAATAGAATTTTTTTCCGCAGTAATTCTGGACCCACAATGCATCGCTTCTTGTTCTCGCTGCTAACTTCGTTCGCACGGTAACAACTTCTAAAAATTCACACAAAATAAACTCACCTTAATTTAATGGATATTGCATACTGATAGTAGATTAAACGTTCTTTGTTAAAATCATTGCACTTTTTAAACTGCAGCTAACATCCGACGTCATGTGACGTCACAGTCTAGACGTTCCAAATGTCTCGTGCGGTTTGAAGAGGCGGATCTTAACGAATGAAGTGAACAATGCGCTCGCCCCAACGGTCGCACTGTCAACATATTATGAATTATTAGGAAGTAGAAATGAAAGTATGCATTGAATGTTAATTAATATATTGTACAGTCTGTATATGTGAAAGCACAAATAAAATCTATTTCAAAAAAATACTGGAACTTCTATAATGAATTATATACCCGGTATTTTATACGTTTGATGGCAATTTTACATTATGTACTTTGATGTATCTATGTTTGTAAATGTATGTCTCTTGATTCTATTGAATGGGGCATTACATGGACTACGTCATTACAAAGTAAATACATGTACGTCATGCCTTATTACCAAAGTTCTTCCTTAGTTGACATATATGGAATAGGGATTACAAGGTTAGCTTTTCAAAAAAAAGCCGAGAGTCAGCCACTGGAATACAGAATGTTTTTTTTTATGCTTTGTGATGGTATATGATTTGTTTTATTCATCATTTTGTGTTCCGTAAAAGTCATTATAATCTAAGTTGAATTCGCCTAATCGTTTTCTTATTTGTAACATAATGCTGTACACAATAAATAACAAGAGGTCCATGGACCACAACACTCACCTGAGTAACTTTAGCCCTGCAGTTCTTCTTATGACCCCCCTCCCCCTTGTAATACCTATTGTGGCCCCAGCCTACCCCGGGGTCTTGATTTGAACAATTTAGAATCTACACTTACCAAGGATGCTTCCTCATAAGTTTCAGCTTTTCAGCTAAGTTTTAGTTGTTCTTGAGAAGAAGATTTTTAAAGATTTTTCCCTATATATTTAAATGTAAAACTTGGATTCTCTATTGTGGCCCCGCTTAATCCCCGGGGGTAATGTTTTGAACAATTTATAATCTACACTACCCCAGGATGCTTCCACATAAGTTTCAGCTTTTCTTGCCCAGTGGTTCCTGATAAGGGATTTAAAGATTTTTTCATATATTTTTCAATGTAAATCTTGGATTCCCTATTGTGACCCAGCCCTATTCCTAGGGATCATGATTTGAACAATTTATAATCTACACTACCCCAGGATGTTTCCACATAAGTTTCAGCTTTTCTGGTACAGCGCTTCTTGAGAAGATTTTTTAATGACCCCACACTGTTTTTGTCTGTTCTTAATTAGCTCCCCTTGTAAGGGGGCTTGGCCCTTCATTTTTACAGCTTAAATTCCCTTTCACCCAAGAATACTTTGTATCAACTTTGGTTAAAATTAGCCCAGTGGTTCTTGAGAAAAAGTTGAAAATGTGAAAATTTACAGACGGACGGACGGATGACGGACAACAAGTGATCAGATAAGCTCACTTGAGCTTTCAGCTCATGTAAGCTAATAAAGCATAGAATTAAGTTAGACTACATCATGATCATTATGATGACCCCCAATTAATTTCTCTTTGGCGCAGACATCAGAGAAAGTTCGTCTCAGAAATGAACAAAGCCACTAAGATCCCAATCATTGAACGTTGACGAATGTATACATTTTCATTTTTACTGTTAAATTCTATAAATGATACAGATTATGATGCAACACAAGAAGGTAGACTTTGGGTTAGATTTTAGATTGTTTTAATTATTTTTTAAATAAAAGTTTTTAATTGTGCAGGTTCCAGACAATGCATGATTTGGGGGGGGGGGGGGTGCATACTACATGTATATTTACATCAATTTCTAAGTTTAAGCGTCCATTTTAGTGTTATTTGGAAAGAAAATAATTGCTTCTAAAATAAAGCAATGAAAGCCATGGAAAACAATTTAAACTGGAAATTCAAAATATTTTATACAAGCAGTACTTATACCCTAATATACCAAAATGTAACTGATGATGTCTACCATCAAAGCAAAATAAATTAACATACTTAATTCCATTTTTCTCACTCTTTCTCGTTGGGGGGGGGGGGGGGCGAACCTGTCTATAAATCCGGGCGGTTTCTCTCAACTATCGCAGTCTACTGTCAGTGGTCATTTTCTCACCTGTGGGTGCGGTTTACGTGCACAAGCTGCACTTACACGTCTATCATCATGTAAATTATAAGAATTTACTGTCATACAGTGGTCTTTTGATGTTTTCATAACTTTCATCATTAAAGTGAAAAGAGATTCTTTTTTTCACTGTTTTGGGACCTTTGTGGCAAGTGGATTATTGTGTGAATTCCGACATGTCTTATGCAAGAAGGGAGGGAGTCTTGCATCAGGCATCCAGAGGAATGCACACAATGACAATGGCGATTGATGGTATATATATCAAGTGTTAAATATGCTCTACATATAAACTTCTCATCTTTTATAAAAAGCACTGAAATATTTTGATAGAATTATATAAAGCAGTATAAATTTCCCACTTAGAACAATCTATGTCGTCGAGAACGACGAAGCACAAAGCAGTCTATAAATAGATCGAGGTCGTGAGTGCGAATATTGGAGCATATAGAGAATTTTTCCCAGAATTCCAAATTACGCAAGCGCATTTGCAGTTTCATCCCACCGTAAATAGTCAGCCCGCGGGCTGACTAATGAAAGTTGAATTGGTCTTGGAAAAAAAAACTTGTGTATTTAAAAAAAATATATCTATATACATATAATTATGTATACATTGTCGCAAACCACAGCCAAAATGTACGATCCTCTCCCATTCTGGCCGTGGTTGAATGAGAAGAGAATATTTCTCAGCTCATTAGTCAGCCTACGGGCTGACTAGTTGTCTAACGAAGAACTTCAAATGCGATTGCGTTTTCTGGAATTCTGGGAGGTAGACTGGTACCCTGACATTGGTTAACCTAAGGAGCGCAAGCGATTCTGGGAGATTGACGCATCCGGAACACCTCGGGCCTTTCACAGAAGGTTTTCCTGTGAAAGGCCCGATGTTTTCCGGATGAGATTGATGAAGAGTAAGTCACTCCTTTTGATTTCGTTTCAGTAAAATCAATATGGATTAAATAACGAAATCCCTATTTCAACACCATAATACAAATCAAATGTAAATACAGGTTAAAACAGTAAGACGTTTGGTGCTGATTTCTTTGGAAAAACTGTCTATATTGAGGTTTTGTAGTTTGCATTTTCAACAGTTTTAGAATCTTGTTCGCAGTAATTTAACTGGTTCGCAACTATTCATAAAACGTGTGTTCTATGCAAATAACATGAAACTGTATAAATTTATTTTACTCTGTGTTTGGTGCATCAGTTTAAACTCTTTGGAAAAGTATCTTAAATTATTTTACATGTTTATTCAATTCTGCAGCATAAATATTGGATTATTTCAGATTTTAAAGGCTTTTCAGTTTTTATTGGTATTACTTTCGTTTTCATTTAAAGCATTTCGATCCCGATGTTAATTATCAGATTTTGGTTTGTAAAGGCATGCAATGGATAGATCGGGAGAGAGACAGCTAGCTTCGCCTGCTACATTCTATTTTAGCTCACCTGAGCTGAAAGATCGAAAGCTTTTCTGATCACCCGTTGTCCGCCACCCGTCTAGTTGTCTAGCTGAACGTCCGTCTGTAAATTTTTCACATTTTCAATTTCTTCTCAAGAACCACTGGGCCAATTTTAACCAAAGTTGGTACAAAGCATCCTTGGCTAAAGGGGGTTTAAATTATTAAAATGAAGGCCAAGCCCCCTTACAAGGGGAAATAATCAAGAAAAGACAAAAATAGGATGGGGTCAATAAAAAAATCTTCTCAAGAACCACTGGGCCTGAAAAGCTGACACTAATGTGGAAGCATCCTGGGTTAGTGTAGAATCTAAATTGTTCAAAATATGACCCCCGGGGGCAGGGTGGGGCCACAATAGGGAATCCAAATTTCACATTGAAATATATAGAAAAAAAATCTTTAAAAAATCTTCTTCTCAAGAACCACTGGACCAGAAAAGCTGAAACTTATGTGAAAGTATTCTGAGGTATTACAGGATCTAAAGTGATAAAATCATGACCCCCAGGGGTAGGTTGGGGCCATAATAGGGAATATAAAAAAACTTTTAAAATTTTCTTCTCAAGAACCTCTGGGCCAGAAAAGCTGAAACTTATGTGGAAGTACCCTAGGGAAGTGTAGAATCTAGTAGATTGTTTTTAAATAATGACCTTCGGTGGTCGGATGGGGCTACAATAGGGAATCCAAGTTTAACATTAAAATATATAGAAAAAATCTTTTAAAAACTTCTTCTCAAGAACCACTGGGCTAGAAAAGCTGAAACTTATGTGGAAGTATCCTGGGGTAGTGTAGAATCTTAATTGTTAAACTCATGACCCCCTGGAGTACGGTGGAGCCACAATAGGTATTACAAGAAGGAAACTCTGGTTCAGTATGGTTGTTAAGGATAAAGGTGCCTCCTCCTTTCTCTGGGTGCAGTTGACCGAGACATTCTCTACCAGAGAGAACTTTGCAAGTTTCACTAACACCTGTTAGTGAAGTTTGCAAAGCTCCTTCTGGAAGAAAATGCCGATATGAATACTTCAACTCTTTTTCCTTAAACAATAATTCAATAATAAAGTTCGAGTAAACGTCTCTGAAAAGATTAGAGGGAGGATCCAGAGGGGTGGTGGTCCAGGGGATTCAGACTTTTAAAAGTCATAAAATCAACGAAAGTTGTCAAAAAAAAAATAAATAAATAAATAAATAAATAATAAATAGAAAATTAATTGTAAAACGGGCTACAGAATGTTACGTACTAAATCAAACGTAGTATTATGTTGTAAATTTTGAATTTACTAAGGGGAGGTAAATGCAAAAAAAAATTTGCATTTACCTCCCCCTAGTATATTCAAAATTTACAACATGATAGTAGTGTAAATGGGGTTCGAGGTTAGTGTAGGGGGATTTGAAAGTTGCCTTAAGATCTTTGTGAAGAACATCCCCCTTTTTTCATAAAACCCTAGATCAGCCTGATGTGAGCGGCTTCTGACTTTTAATGGAATTATGCTATTTGAATTTAAACATAAATATATTACACTTTTCGATTTTGTATTTTAATACACAAAATAATGCGAGAACCTGCATGCATGGGGTGGTTTTAACCTAAAACTCTCTGCTCCCATGCTGAAAAACTATCAAGACTTAAGGATCAACTGGCCAAATCGGCTAAAAATAATGTTGAAATCCTATTTTCTTATACAAAATTTCGGTTTCTTAATGCTTGTAAACATTGTCATGAAAAAAGAAAAATCCAATGGCTGACTCTAAGCTTTTTTTAAAAGCTAAACTTGTTAAAATATTGACCAATGCGAGTAAAGCATAGTGAGATGATGTTCTTCAACGCGACCTTTCAATACCCAATCGCAGTATACGACGCATTTCTTTTATACTGTTGATGTCAGTTGTTGATTGAAACAAATACTGAGGCGTAAATATTCAAGATTACGACACTTTTTGTGATCAAGCAGCCCCTTGTAGGAGAGAGCTATATGCGGGCTCCGAACCGTGGCTTGAGACGATGATAATTATACAACTATTATAATAGCTTATGATCTAAAGAAAAAAGTAAGCTGTGCAATAACTCACAAATAGCAGTAAAATAAAGATTGGATGGTAGGTTATGCTATATTTGAAACACTGAAAAATATACCTAAAATATTGTCTCACTTTTCCTGAAAATGTACATGTAAAACCCCTGTCACACCGGGTCTGTGTCCTCACGGCGATCGCACGGCGTCCATAAAAAATGCAAAACTCCGAGGTGAGTGCAGTAGAGTCTCCTCGTTACAACGCGGCGAGATCTCCACTGAACGCGGTAGGGTCGCGTAGGGTCTCCTAGAACGCCAGGGGACGGCGCGCAGTTTGAGCATGCACAAAGTACGCGCCGTGTGATCGCGGTCTGATAAGAACGCAGTAGAACCGTAGTATGATCGCCGAAGCTGCGCGGTCAGATCTCCAACAACGCAGTGGGAGCTCCGTACGCACGCCGTGAAGACGCACATGATCACAGCATGAACGCAGTGATAGTAGACTGCGTTTTCATGGAGACCTCGCGGAGTCCTTGGAGATGTCACTGCGTTTCTATCGCGCTTTTACGGCGCTTCTAATGAGATTGTCTTGTGATTTTTTTTTACTGCGATTACATAGCGACAACAGGGAGTTGTCACTGCGACCATTGCGCTCCCTTGACGTTTCTACCGCGTCCGTTGGCGATCACAATGCGCTTTCACGGCGTTGTTAAAGCGTTGTCAGCCAGCTCACAAAACAAGAGCAATGGCCTTATATTTGATCAGAAATAATTCTAACGTATTTGTTGCACTCCTGACCAGGAGCATGGGAGTAGAACTGGGAAGTAAAAATTACACCAAAAATTGTTCTGTTGTTTCATTGGAGTTGCGGTGGAATTACTTAAATTTTATAACTTTTCAATGTGTTTATTTTTTACATTCATAATAAAATCAAAGAAAAGATAAAAACGCATCTGAATTGATATAATTGAAAAAAGAAGGGTTTTAATAATAAAACTATAAATAATTTAGGACTAATTAATTTAAATAGATAGATCATTTTTAATTAAAGAATAATTTAATTCTTGTTATAACGCGGTATTTGATTGGATATAAAAATTACTTTATATCGTATAAATTGGATTGCCTACGTCACAATGACTTGCGCCAAAAACGTATCGATCCGCCGGACGTTACATTTAAATTTTGTACAATTCGAAGTCACTTTTTATGGCAATCATCTTTTTTTCTTACACTAAATAAATGAAAATTAAATTATAAGGAATGTAATTAATAGCTACCCAATTTACATGGTATAAAGTGGGTTGGAACAATTTAAACTTTTGTATAAACCGCTTTGCGGTTTATAAAGCGTAAACTGCCCCAACCCACTTATACCATATAAATTAGGTAGCTATTAAATTCATTCCTTAAATATTTCTTGGCATAAGTAGAAGTCTTTTCGTCATGTGACTTGAATCTTTGAAAAAAATGTGTTCAACTACTTCTGAATATATATCCATAGTGAAGAATGCATTGTGAATATTGTGAACATATTAAGCGCAGTGAGAACGCCGTGAACGCGAGGTGACAACTCCTAACACGCCGTAAAAGCTCCGTGGGAGCGCATTCAATCGCGGAGAGATCTCCGTGGGAACGCAGTAGCACGCCGCGAGAACGCCGTAGAAACGCGTGGGTCGCCGTGACATCTTCACATTGTGAAAATTTTACGGAAATTTGTGCAATTTCTCTGCGATTCCACTGCAATTTTAAAAATTTAACAACGCCGTAATAACTCCATGTGGACGCAGCTTGGCGTGACAGGGACCTAACAGTTACTCTGGGACGATGCAACTCTAGACAACGTAATAATTTGGAGCAAAACAACAAAATTACAGTCTTCACATTGTATCTATAGCCATGGATCTATTTCAAGGGCATTTCAATTGAAAAATTCACAGTACCAAATTAACCGTTTTGTAACTTTTCTCTTTAATGCCCTGTCCAATACTTTTCACACATGAACCAACAATATGATGGATACTTCTCCTCAAAGCAGTAAAGAAATATTTACATTCACTGAATACTATCTCCTTTATTTCTTAAGAAAACCACGGCCGTTTATCAATGATTTAATGCTGCTAAGCAAGCCACCTGTATAGATTTCTTGAGCGGTGGCTCTTCCATCAATGAAACATACACGTACGAGGACGTACATATCAATAATGCAATATTTAATGTACTTAATCCTACTTTATATGATCATCTATACAAACATAAATAAAACAATAAAAAGTTTTGTCCCCCGTTTTCACTGAAAGTTGTCCCCCGCTTTCACCGAAAGTGGGGGATATTAATTTCGGTCTATCCGCCCTTCCGTCTGTCCGTCCGTCCGTATATCTCGAGAACCCTTTAAGCTTTTGCAATGAAATTTTACATAGCAACTGCCTATGGCCTAAAGAAGAACCCTATTGATATTCAGGTCAAAAGGTCACAGGTCAAGGTCATTAATTCATAAATTCTGTCTGTTTTAACACTTTCGTTTCCGCGCCATATCTCGAGAATTCTTTGAGCTTTTGGAATGAAATTTTACATAACAACTCTCTGTGCCCTAAGGAAGACCCCTATTGATTTTGAGGTCAAAGGTCAAAGTTCAAGGTCGTTAATTCATACATTCTGTCTGTGTGTAACACTTTTGTTTACGGGCGATATCTCAAGAAGCTTTTGAGCATATGAAATGAAAAAGTTATGACGTCTGGCGTGTACAAACTTCTCATAAAATCATTATTACAGTGTGATAAATATTCTTTACAAAAAGAATCTTCTATACACATATTAAAGAATAAGCAATCAAATCTTTATATCAATATTGGCATTTTTTATTTGCTTCAATATACATGTGTAGATTTAATAATTCTGCAAGTCCAGGGGTGGGAGGAAGTCCGACCCCCCCCCCCCCCCTCTTAGAACTGCGCATGCTCTTCTTTTTTCCCTAAGCGGGGGACACAAATTCTCTGAATTAGCTTGTATTTGATATCTTTAGCTATTCATATGTTTAGAATGATTACATTAACTATAAATAGAGTAACAGACTGTATATTTCAGTGTATTAAATTTTAGATCTAAGGGCAGATTACTCCATAAAGATACCATGGAATCAGAGTTCTTTAGTATGCGTTGTATAGAGGGTTCATCACATTTTTAAAAATCAAAAAGGTTTAGGTCACCATGTTTTGTAGCATGAACAGTTTTACTGGAATGAAATATTGAGATAACGAACAGTTATCAAGCTCAAAAGTCCATTGAAACAATAAAAAAAACCTGGAGCAGAGCAAACATATACCTGTAATCTATTTTATATTTTCTGCAACTTTTGTTATGATAGCCGCCATCCCCACCCCAACCCACTAAAGAAAATCTTGTCATCAAAATGTTTAAAATTTATGCTGTCAGGATTTTAAAAAATCAATGTAATATTATAACACCAAAAGAAAAATATTTTGTAATAATTCCTTTTAGAAAAGACCAAAAAATCACACAATACGTACACAATTTACACAAACATTAACAACAAATTCTCGCACTATTAAAGGGTGGTGGCGACAACACTTCTAAAAATAGATAACAAAAATCTGAAGTGAAAAAAAAAAAAACGAAAGCAAAGAACAATCACATAATAAAGGAATTCAACTGGTTAAGACGCTTATCCAAGACTCAAAAGTTAAACTTAATGGTATCATACCAAAATATTTCTTTATGCCATAACACGATTTACATAACGCATCACAAAATCTCACAAATTAGGCATAATAAAAATAACATTAAAAAAACATACGTTAAAAATTCACTTTAAGCCACAAAATTAAGACATAACAGAAATAAATTCGAAAATCTTTTGATATTTTTATTAAGTACCCTCTATATACACTAAAGAAAACAAGCTTTTTTTTGGACATTGAAAAAAAAAATCATAGTGTGTAAAACTGTTGTTTACTTAAATGGGCAAAAGAAGGACTTACACTTCTACATGTAATGCATGACGTCACAACTTATGTTTACATCGTAGTTTTGACACGGCGCGTTTTTCATTTTTTTTTTTTTTTTTTTTTTTTTTTTTTTTTTTGATTTTTTTTATAGGTCTTAACTGGGCTTCTTTATTTTTCCGATAACATCAATTAATTAAAAATATTGAGATATTTCAACCGTTTAGAAGAAGATGCAATGAATCTACTTTTTATAAAAGAGGGATTGGTTGTATAGTCAAAGAGTTCGAAATAAGAATGATAAAGTCTTGTGAATTCTTTCAGTATGTTTGTAGATATTAAACTAAAGGCTTCTTCTCTTGCTTCAAGCCTTTGTTCTTTTAATTTTGTTCGATTTTGTATGGACTGCATAATACCCTTAATTTTGTCAAGTACTTCGGAATTTGAGAGGTTTTTTTGTCTTTTCCACACTAAAGGGCATTTGGACTTCTAATGGGAGAACTCCCCTTATTTGAAGAAGTCGCCAGAATCTTTCCAATGATTTGTGAAATGGTTCACATAATTCTGTTTCTTTTTTGAATTCAAAAACTCGTTCGATATGATGTTCAACGGTCTCCAAATCAGGTGACATCTCAAAATCTGTAGTGATATCCCGAGAGAAAATGATGAGTTAAAGAAATCCAGCAAAAATGTCAAATCCTCTCGAAATGTTTCTAATTTACCGATAAAATCATATTTAATATCACACGGATAACAATGTTCGTACATGGGATAGAAATGCCAGTCACGATATATTAAAATCTTTTCTGAAATGACCAAGTATTTCATAAATTCTTGAAACGTGACGTCATGACCACATTTCAGTGACAAATCACTGGACTTTGACCCTCGCACTATTTGCACAATATGACGTCCAGTCAACTTCCAGTAAACTGGATTAGGTGCAAACAGTTTGTCTATATATCGAGAGAATGCTCTACCAAATGGCTCTCGAACAAACATAAATTTTGATGACTTTGCCAGACAATCAATGAAGTCCAACGATCTATTAACAAGCATTTTTTTACCTTGCAATTCTTGCTGGGTCTTTCCCTCAAATAACTGATTTATTGTCTTTCCTAGAAAACTAGAGGCGGACTTCTTGATTTGACAAAACATGAACCCCATTGGGGTGTATAACGCTATGTTATCATTTAATTTGTGTAAAAATGAGTGTAAAGAATAATTGCTGTGATAATGTTTACAACTGCGTCTTATACTGTCATGGCGTATTTTCTGAAGAAAATTCTTCGTAGATTTAAATACCTGAAAAAGTAAAAAAAAAAAAAAATTAAAAAAAAAAATTAATTACAAGAAAAAAAAATTAATTACATAACAGCCAACATCATACCAGCAATAATTGTATTTCTATTCCAGAACATGAATACTTAGAGAATTTTAAATTTACATCTAACTTTCGACGACGTATTATTAATTAACAGTTACTTTCATTCATATGTCGACTCGATATATCCCAGTGAGCTTGAAATAAAAGATACCACAGATTCTGACACATCTGTTTCATATTTAGATGTTTTACTAGAAAAAGACGTTCATGGCAACCTAACAACCAAGCTTTATGATAAACATGATGACTTCAATTTTTCAATCGTCAACTTCCCTTACTCATGTAGCAATATACCCTTATCACCTGCATATGGGTTTTATGTTTCTCAGTTGATTTGATACGCAAGAGCATGCTCTACGTAAACAATTTCTAAAATGAGGCAAGCTATTGACAGACAAGTTGACTAAACAAGGATATCAACAGCCTCGTTTGAAGTCATCTTTTCGCAAGTTTTTCGGTCAATACAATGACCTTGTCAGCACAAACAACCTATCATTGAGTCAAATACTGACTGGCGTTTTTCATGCTAATTGTTAGGCCATTATTTGTACACTGAACTGTCTAAGGATTTTTCCGGTTTTTGTTTATCGATCATGACAAGGAGCACACGGCGGGTGTGACCGGTCGGCAGGGAATGCTTACTCCTCCATTGCACCTGATCCCACCTCTAAATTTTGAGGTCTTTGTTTGCTCTGCTCCAAATTTGTATCGTTTCATTGGACTTTCGAGATTGAATACTGTTCGTTATTTTCAAATTTCATTCCCTGATACACTAAGTCTGTTTTTTTTAATAGAACTAGATGCACATTATGCGAAAATATGATACATCGAAAAAATTACAGGTAATGAAAAAGGTAAAGATAACTAATAGTGATCGAACTCGAAAAAAATCTACAAATAATACAAATCTGTGAACAGGGCATATGACACGGACCCCCGGTAATTCCAGAGAAGGGATCAGGTGCCAAGGAGGAGTAAGTATTCCCTGTTGACTGGTCACACCCGCCGTGAGCCCTAAGTATTAATCAGGTAGAGGGAACAATCAGTATTCAAGTTGTTCTTGAAAAACCTATGTGACAAGTTTGCAAGTGTTGCTTTATGATATTAGTGACTATTCAAAAGAAAAGCGCTCGCTCCGTGATCGGGAGGTCGTGAGTTCGAATCTCGGCCGCGACAGACCCAAGTCGATAAAATGGGTAGCAACTGTTCCTTCGCCATGCGCTCGGTACTTTGAAGTGAAAGTTGCGGGTCTTTCGGATGAGACCTTAAAAACCGAGGCCCCGTGTCACGACAGGCGTTGGCACGATAAAGATCCCTCACTGCTCAATGGCCCTGAGTGCCGAGTAAAGGTCAAAATTTGAAGCCCTTCACCGGTATATGGTGACGTCTCTATATGAGTGAAAAATTCTCGAATGGGACGTAAAACAACATACAATCAATCAATCAATCAAAAGAAAACAGTCTTGGAAACGGTGCTTTCGTTGAAATCTCTGACAATCGTGAGTACTCTTCACCTTTATTTGTGCATCAGTTCTCGTTATACCAAAAGAGAAAAAAAAATGGTAAAATGGAAAAAGTGCTAGAAAATGCAGGCAAGCCCAAAGAAATCAATGTGATGAATGAGTCCTAATTCAGAGGCCATGTCATGAATCATCCAGTTTGCTCAGTGCAATTGATTGAAACTATAAAATTGAAAAATTTCGGGATTTTTTTGTACGTAAATTTCTTTAACAGTTTTATCATATCTGGTAAAATTTTATAATCCTTACCCAAATCGTTTCCATGGTAACCATACATCAAAGTAAGTAAACTATACGCTTCAGAAAAATTCAGATTCAGTCAATTTGCAGTACTTTTGCATAGTTCAACAAATAAAGAATCAATAAATATTAAAAAAAAAACTGTTTAAAACTATTTTTACAAAACTAATATTTTTATACTGGATTTTCTGACTGATTCAATGAAAATGCATGTTGTTTCAAGAAGGGAAAAAGATTCATAAGCTTAGAATCTTGTCAACAACATAAACTCCTGTGACAAACCAGGTTGTCCAGTTTTTTTAAAAAACTAATTTAGTTTTTAAAAAAAAATTATTCATTTCTAAAAGCCATTGTTTTTTCTTTATCCGAATTTTCCCCATTCCTCTGTTCATAGTAAACTGGTAACTAAATACATGTAAAATCCAAATGAATTAGTTTCCTTTGTTTATTATTAAAAAAAAAAGTCGCCACACACATTACTTCAATTCATAAATATATTTTTTTTCTTTTCGCAGAAGTATGCAGAAACTATAGGAATTATATTGATGCAAATAAATTCAGAGAGTCAGGACACAGACATGAGTGAGACAAGTGAGATGACAGAGTCCACTAGCATTATGGGTCTCTCTGATTATGTTCCAAAAATTACAACTTCAGATAATTTCTTTGAATACTGTGACATGCGCACAGTCCTATCAAGAGACAGATGAAAACTAAATGGATTGAAGCTTTCATTGAACAAGGAATGACTATTCTATTAAAAGTAGAGATATAGTGAATTTTAGACAAATTATGTAAAGGTCACACTTTAAAATAAAGAAACCAATTCATTCATGCTTTTGTTTGATTTCTCATCAATAAATAATTGGAGTGTTACCAACGGCTTTTTATAATTCAAGGTTAACAAATGTCTGTTCAACTCTGTTGCTATGGACAACATTTGGTTGCTATGCACAGATAACATAATTGATACAGAAAATTAAAATATGTATATAGTTTTCATTAATGAGATAAAAAATTTTATCTAGTTTTCTATATATAAATACATGTTCTCCTTTATTTTTTGACAGTGTTTTGAAAATGCTTTGGTTAGTATGCAATAAAATTGGTTGCTTTTTCACCATTATATGCCCTGAAGTTATTGATGTTGCAAGAGTATATTTGCAAATAAACATGAATTAGTATCAATGTGGAAGAAATTGATGGTTTTTCCCTTAAAATTTGGTAGGTATTTTAACCTTTATTGGGAATAAAAACTTAAAAATTAACCTCCCCCCCCCCCAAAAAAAAACCGATAACAATGCTTCTCAATTTTATATGTCATCCTATAGATCAGCCTGTGTTTTGAATGAATCAATTTTAATTTAATGCTCAACTTGTTGTAGATTTTATATATATATATATATATATATATATATATATATATATATATATATATATATATATATATATATATATATATATATATATATATATATATATATATATGTTTAAACTTGAGAGGTAATTTTCAAATCTTAAAACTGTAAAAGTGTACAATTTTTGTGTTGCCATGGCAACAGATGCCCTGCTTTTTGAATCTTGTTTTTAATTATATACTACATGCCTTTGAAAATTAGCTCATACTTTATTGAAGAGGATATCAGTTTACTTTTTGTTAAAAATTGTTAAGAAAATTGTTAAAATTAAAGCTATTTTTCTTAACTTACTGTGGTTTCCATGGTAACGCACAATAAAGGAAAAAATAATAGTTTTTTTTGGACAAACATCATTTTCAGGTGTGTGAAAGTTGTTTACTATGAACACTTTTTACAACCAATAAAAGAAAATAGTAGGTTAAAATTTTCAGATTCCATCTGAAGCTTGATGATTCGTGACACGGCCTCTTAAAAAAGTGTACAAGAAATTAAGGGCCATCTAAAAACACGATAAAAACAAATGACCTTAAATATCTTGTAACAAGCATTGTAAAGAATTTGTAGAAGAATACAAGAAAGATATCATGAATAATTAAAAACAACGAAAAAACTTCACAGCATAGACAAACTAACTCGAGACAATTAAACTCTTCGAGAAAAACTTGGTGAAAATAATTTCAAAAAAAGTTCGTGAGTTGGAAACAAGGTCAGACAGGCAGAGGAAATGACATATTTTGCAACTGTAAAACAAACTACAATGAACAGTATAGTCGTAAAAGTAAAGTGAAAAGCTATGGGGTCGGAAAAAAATAATAAAAACGAAAATACTTTGTAGATTGCAAAATAAACATTAAAAACAAAGGGAAATGTAGATATTGACATAAATGAAATAATTGCAATTCATCGCATTTCAGGGACATAAATTCACCATCTATTCAAATTTTAAAAAAATCATGGCCATAGGGAAAAAGTTAAAGATAAATAGATTAATATTTTAGCCGCGAAAAAAAAAAACACTGGTGATTTTTTTTTTATTATTATCTTTTTTGACAAAATAGAATGGTAAGGCAATATGAATCTTGATTTTTATTTTATTCTTTTTTCATTTATTTCTTAATAATGAAAAAGATTGGGAGGTTTTTCAAATGACCTTTCGTCTGAACCTGGGAGACGACAAGGAAACCTTTATTCTGAACTAATATAGATTATTTTATGAAATATACAAATAATCACTCTTAACTGACCTGTAAACTAAGCTGTTTGGAATTAGGAAACACCAAGGTACAACCTGTTCAAGCACCTCCACAGGAAGTAAATAGTGGTACAACTTGACAACTTCCTCAACTTCCTTCCACATCTTCCCGCCAAGATAGATACATTGTCTTCCCAAGCTCATCTTAAAACCCACCCACCCAAGCCCCCTTTCTTTTCATGTAAATTATGTCAACAATTTATCATATGTTCACTCTAACAATGCAACAGTAATCTGCGTCCAGTTTTCCTTTTTTCAGATTCACCAGAAGGTTCATCCGAGGATTGACAGCTCCGATCAGGATTCAAGATGATAAAACCTTTACCAGCCAGACTACTTGAAGCGATAAACCTCTTCTCCTTGTGCAGGATCCTATAAACTTGAACAATTTTACTATTCAGAATCCCTTTTAGGTTTTTATTGACATAAATCAGAACTCGAAGATCAAATATCCACAGACCTTGCATATCCTTAATTCGGCGCATTGTCCTCTTTTGTGATTGGCGGGTCTAGGGGACCTAAGGGGGATTTTGGGACATTTCTGGCCTGTGTTTCCCCCATCTGTCAACTAAGACAGAGGGCAGGTCTTGTTTAGTGGGGAAAGTATTACCCCTTTTGTAGTGTATGGTTGGGGTTCTACAAGTTTAAGCCATGCTTGGTGCCCCCTTCATCTCTTTTAAAAGGAGGGAAGGCTCGCAGTCTGGAGTACTCAGTGTCAGTAAGTACTATCGAACCAGGGAGCAATCTTTTGGAAACAGGGTAAACAGATATATCCCAGACCATGCCCGTCCACATGCTAGTTGTCAAGCATTGGGACTTCACTGACACTTGTGCTCAACACAAGGCCTCCGTCATGCTTGTGCATCTTTGTGTGTTGGTATTTCGGTCGTAACCCCAGACCTCCTATAAGATTTGGGGACAATGTGGCCATTTATCTCCAATGTCCATAGACTGTTCAGTGATTGTTGTATTGGAAATGTTGTGATTATAATAATTTGTGTAATAGTACTGTTGCTGAGTTGAATAAATGTGAAATGAATTTGACAGTCTTGTTTTACATTCCTTAAGCATAGGAATAGTGGAAAAGCCAATCTACGGTATGAATTGTAGTAAAAAATGTAGTACCCCTCTATGTAGAGTTAGCAAGCAACTCAAATACTAAGAAAGTCGGTAATGGTTGAGCCAACATCCAGACTGTTCAATTAATTATAGAGTAATTTCGTGCTAGTACAAAGGATTGATAGTTCTATTCCAATGAGATAGCATTATTAACCAATAGTATTGCAGGGTACTAAACACTTTATCTTTAAACAATTTTTTCTTCAATTACTTACATTTCTTGGAAACCTGGAACATACACTGCTACTATGAACATCTTTGTCACGATTGATCGGTCACGTGATGGTCAGGTAAATGGTGGACGCTTAATTTACCTGCTCCGATTATTGACAAAAATTTTCGTATTTTGTGTGAATATAGAATTCCATTCTGTTTCAAAAGCAACATAAGAAGTGGTGATTATCAAGTTCAAACCAAGTTTATGTGATTTTGTAATGTGGATATGGAATTTTGAGTATTGTGTATTTGTATACAATTGTTTACCGTGTCGCGGAGTTCACGAGTGAGTACTCCTCAGGTAAGCCTATTGTCAACAATCATGAATTCTGACGGTGCAAACATAATGTTCAAGCCGATTTATTTGAAGAACAGAGATCTTCAATCTGACCAAAGTAACAGGGTAACTGATTTTGAACTCTATGAGGCGATTCATGATAAGATCGGGGATAACATTCACTGTATTCAGCGTGATAGAGACCTTTGGCGAGTGTATCTAAAATGTAAAGAGAGTAGGACAAAGTTGACCGTTGAAGGATTCGAGCTCCGTAACCTTTCTGTACAGGTATATGACTCAAATCCCTATTCTACAGGAGCAAAAAGTCCTAATGATCCAGTCCTAAAGGTCACAATTAGCGGATTGCCGTTATCTGTTGATGACAGTGCTATCCTTGAAATGTTAGACAGCTTCCAAGTAGAATTGAAAAGTGAAATTAAATACGAAAAAATCAGACACCCGACGACAAACCGCATGACAAGCGTGCTTAACGGCAACCGATTTCTCTACATAAAGCCTCTGGACACAGGAAAGTCCCTGCCTAGATTTGTAAAATGTGCGGATATCAAATGTAGATTGTATCATTATGGACAGGAGAAGGGTGAGTCTCAGATACAATGCTACAACTGCTGGGACACTGGGCACAGGGCCAAAGACTGTATAAAAGAAATAGCATGCCGTGTGTGCAAACGGCCTGGACATAAGCCGGGATCAAAAGATTGTGAGCACTACAGCGAACCTACTGATCGAATAGTGGTGTTCCAAGGAAAAGGAAAACCCCTTATCTAACTTTTTCCCCTGTGATATCAAGGTCTTCGGGGAAACCCACAGATCGGCTGAGCATGCCTACCAGCTTACTAAAGCTCTTCGTTCTGGAGATTTCAACGCTACTGAAAACATCCGTATTGCTCCAACAGCTCTGGAGGCTAAGAGAATAGGAGATAAAGTGAAGATTCCAGAAAAGTGGCAAGATCAAAAACAAACGGTAATGGAGGAGATTATCCATGCTAAAGCTACACAGGTACCAGAACTTCGCGAGAAACTGGAAAATTCAGATGCTAGCACATTATTCGCCGAAGCCACAAACGATATCTTCTGGGGAACCGGACTTTATCCAGAAGCCACCCTCCATACAAATCCGGATAAATGGCCGGGTGAGAACAGACTAGGCACGGTTTTGAGTAAAATAGCATCAAACTTTACCAGGAAACTCAGAAGTAACTCACTACAAAGGAAGAATACAGACGATAACCAGACTAATCTGGACGGCTTCATTCGAGAGGCAAGACGAAACTCTAACAGGAAGAGAAATGTAAAGGACCAGGGGTAATTAAGCATATCTATATAGCTTCATGTAAATGGGGACAAATCTACTATCATTCTATTCTATAAATGCACGAGGTTTAAATACTTATGGGAAAAGGATTTTGTTGTTTGAATGGCTCAAAGATGCAAATTTTGACATAATTTGTTTGCAAGAAACACATTTTGTTGAAACAAGTGAAGCAATCTATAATTCACGTTGGTATGGATATAAAATTCATAGTTTTTCTAATTCGGTATATAGTAGAGGTGTATCGATTTTATTTAAAGAAAATCTTGACATTGAAATACTAGATAAACATTCTTCTATTGATGGTAGAAAATTATTGGTAAATGTTAAATTATCTGAACAAATTTTAAGTTTGGCCAATTTTTATGCGCCAAATAATGAAAATGAGAAGAGTATATTTTTACATAAAATGTTGAAATGGGTCAATAAACATGCTATGAATTTAGATAACTTAATAGTATGCGGAGATTTCAACTGTCAAATAGATATCATCGAAAATAATAGAAATGTAAAGGCTTTAAGAAACTTTATGAAATCATTTAATTTGATCGACTGTTGGTCCTTCAGTGATAAAAATAACGAACAGGGATACACATGGTGTGATGCGGACAATAATCCCAAATCTAGAATTGATTATGTATTTATGGCAGAAAGTTTCTGCTTTAGATTTAATCAAATTTTATTAAGAAAAGCTCCTAATTATGACGGGACAAGATTTAGTGACCACTTAGGTTTATACTTTGATTTCTGTACAACAGAAAATATTAGAGGGAGTGGTTATTGGAAAATGAATACGTCACTTTTAAACAAAGAAAAATTTTGCAATGAAATAAGAAACTTCATTAAAAAAGAAATATCTAGATTACATGATCATGACCCCATCGCTAAATGGGAATGCCTGAAAATAACAATTAAAAATTTTACAATAGCCTATTCTAAAGAAAATGCAATTTCCAAAAAAAAGCGAATTAATTTTATTGAGAATCAAATTAAAATTTTGGAAAATAAACCCTATTCTCACATAAATATGAGATATAAACGACAACTTGAAAATGAAATTGATGAATTCTATGCACAAAAATGTAAAGGGGCTTACATAAGATCGAGGGCCATCTGGATGGAAAAGGGCGAAAAAAGTACTGCATATTTTTTAAATCTAGAAAAAAAGCAACAGGGCGACAATACAATTAATAAAGTTACTAATGACGATAATATTGTCTATCAAGAAAATGATGATATTATGAAAGCTTTAGTCGATTTCTATAATACATTATATAAGAGTAAAAGAATTTGTGATCACGATATCGAAAAATACCTTGAAAATATTGAATGTCCGAAAATTAGCGAAAATGAGAAAAATAATTGCGATAAGTTACCGACAATGTTTGAGTGTAAGGAAGCTATTAATCATATGAAAAATAACAAATCTCCTGGATCAGATGGACTTCCAGCAGAATTTTATAAAATGTTCTGGAATGATATTAAAGATATATACTTCTCATGCTTAATTAAAAGTATTGAAACTGGAATTCTACCATTTTCACAACGAGACGCAATAATCTCCCTAATTTACAAAAAAGGTGAAAAAGATAAATTAAAAAAACTATAGACCGATAAGTCTTACAAATGTGGATTATAAAATTTTTGCACAAATTTTAGCCTTACGATTACAGCTAGTTGCTAAAAATATTATAGGAAAAGAACAAAGTGCATATATCAAAGGAAGATACATCGGAGAAAATGCGAGACTGATACTTGACATATATGAGCACTGTATGAATCATGATCTTGATGGCATATTGTTATTTTTAGATTTCGAAAAAGCATTTGACTCTGTTGAGTATAACTTCATGTTCAAAACATTAAGCAAATTTAACTTTGGAGAACACTTTATTGACATGATCAAAACTCTGTATAATAATCCTACTTTCAAAATTAAAAATAACGGATGGATTTCAAAATCTTGCTCTATGGAAAGGGGAATACGTCAAGGATGTCCGGTGTCTGCACTTCTCTTCATTTTCGTATTAGAAACACTTGCTATCCAAATTAGAAATAACAAAAATATACATGGTCTATCATTTAATGAAAATGCTTCAAAAAACATCAAGATAGTTCAACATGCTGACGACTGTACAAATGCATTAAAAGATACCAACTCATTGGCAACTACTTTAGATATTATTCACCAATTTAGTAAAGTTGCTGGTCCGAAACTAAACTTATCTAAAACTGAATGCATTTTAACTGGTTCCTTAATTGATAAGTACTGCAACAATGATGACTTATTTGGTGTAAAAATCGCAACTGAAAGTGTTAAATCTCTTGGAATATACTTAGGTCATAATAAAGACGTGTGTTATGAAAAAAACTGGCTAAGCAAACTTGAAAAACTTGAAAAAATCTTAAGTGTTTGGCGAAAACGCAAATTAACAATATTTGGAAAATGTACAATAATCAATACTTTAGCAATATCAAAGCTTGTGTATAATGCATTTATTTTACCTAATCCTGATAAAGACTTCTTTAAAAGGGTTTCAAAAATCATTTTCAACTTTCTATGGAACAAAAGAGAGAGAATTAAACGAAATACTTTGATTGGTAAAATTGAACAAGGAGGAATAGGGATAATTGATGTTGAAAGTAAATTTTCTGCTGCAAAAGCTTCTTGGGTAAGAAGAATTTTAGATAAAAATACAATCACCCACTTTATTTTAAACAGTCTATTAGAAAATAGTAATTTATCAATACATGATATTATTAAAACAACGAGTTATAACTTGGATGATAAAAAATTTTGGGAACTGACTAATTTCCCGCAATTTTATGTGGAAGTTTTTTCAATGCTTAATAAGTGTAAAAAATTCAAGCAAAGCAACAGTATTTTGAAGGAAGAATTTTTATCCCAATTTATCTGGCACAATAATTTGTTCCGATATGATTCCAAAACTTTATGTTTTGAACAATGGATCAAGAGTGGTATATTGTATGTGAAAGATCTTTTTGATGAAAATGGTGAAATACATGCACTAGATTACTTTTGGGATAAATTAAGAAGTAAAAACAATATTTACTGTGAATATATCATGCTCAAAAAGACGCTAAGACCTTTCAAATCAAAACTTGATTGTTCCTATGCAAAATATATTAACATCCATAATAATGACTCGTTTTTGTTTAGAAACAACTGTTTTAAGTCGACCAAAACTTTAAAAAGTGATTTTTACTACTCGGTCTTAGTTCAGTCAAAATTTCATAATTCAATTTATGAGAATAAGTGGAATAAATATTTTAACATAGATGATAAAACATTATGGAAGAATATATACATTTCAAAAATTCTCAATATGTATGACAAAAAGATTGCAGAATTCAACTACAAGCTGCTTAATTGTCTGTTAAATACTAATGCAAGTGTAAGTAAATGGAATAAAGATGTATCGCCAATGTGTGAGCTATGCAATGTATTAGAAGATAGTGAACATCTTCTATTTTCCTGTGCAATTACCAATTTTTTATGGCGAAAAACTGGTATATTTTTAAAATTTAATGTTTCATGGAAACGTATTTTGTTGGGATTTTACGGTGAATTATCAGAAAAAACATGTATTTTGAATAATCTAATTTCATTTCTTTGTTTTACTATATATAAGTATAAAATGAAGAGTCGATTCAATAATGAAAGAATGTCAGAAGATAAATTGAAATCTTATGTTAAAAACTGTCTCATTTTACAAAATTCTATTGTGAGAAAATGTGGCAAAATAGGAAATAACTTATATAGTGATGTAGCAAATTGTTTGTAGAAAAAAAAATCTTATGTTACGCTAATTATGGAGTAGACATTTGTATATCCAACACATGAGGAAAACAGTCCTCATGTGTGGTAGCTAGGGGTCCTCATTATGGACAGTGCTGGTGTTGAATAAGACCCCTTTAGCTACCCGGATTCAATACTTTTTTTTCCTATATATATATACATTGTATATCCTTTAAATCAATTTATACGTGTTTTAAAAAAAAAGTTTGCTGAAAAAAACCCACACTGTTTTGATTAAAGAAAATGCTGTAAAAGTAGTAGAATGCTTATTAGACAGGTATGATGCATATTTTTTTTTCTCTCTCTCTGCAGAAGTACATGTATTATAATTCTGATATGTCATAAAAATACTAATTGTAATGTATAATATAATCTTTGCCCAATATGTTGTATGTTGCATATATTTTTAATAAAAGAAAAGAAAAAAAAAAAAAAAAAAAAAACATCATTGTCACGATTGTCGCCGTTTTTGTCGACAAAATTGTCTGAATGCTTTGATTGCTGGATGGTTGAAACAGGAAAAACATATTTTTTATATTGAAACATCAGGTGCCCTGTTAAAGAAAATACATTCTTTTTAATATTATAGTAATACCTTGCCTTTCATATGATAAGAATAGCGTAAACAAATATGTTCAGAATTAATGAATCCATTTGAAATTTTTATATTCAAATTATAAAATGTATCAGATCCTTTTTTACTGTGACAGGGCTATTTTATGAACTTTGAATACTTGTGGTTAAATTTCTAGTAGCCGTAGATTCTTCAGTTTCACTGTAATTTTGTGTTTTCTTTCAATCACCGCAAAGAATTAATTACTAGAATACATCAATTCATCAAGTCAATTTTTCAGAAAAATCCTTTTCTTTCAACTACAGTATATTCAATGCAGAATACAAAGCACTGCCGCGTGTGGTATCCGACTTGAAAGAAAGAAAGACGGATGAATCCCTCTCTTTTCCGCCACATTTTATCTGAATCTGTTATTTACAGGCTTCAGTTCAGTTTCCTGGTACCTGAACCTATTGCTCCTACTTGATCCATCTTAGAATATAAATATAGGAATTATTTGTATGTGTTTCTTTTTACCATAATTATTGCTTAACTATCTTTTTTTCAGTAACATTTTTTATATCCAACTCCTTTTACATTTTTAAGGTCAAATTTCAATAAAACGTGATGCCCATATGGACTTTATGGATATAATTTTATCCTTGATATCATTTTTTATTTGTCTTAAAGATGTTGTCATGGCTACTGACAAAAATAATTTAATTTATTCAAATGTCTTATTCTTACCACAGATCTTATTCTGTTGGATGAAACATGATACATCTGTTTACTTTAAGTGACAGTACGGCGCATCTCATCAAAAACTGACTAGATAACATTTTCAGACAAGAATTGACTACTCATAAATGTATAAACTTTCAGAAAATTACAACTTTTACAATTAAATAATTTGGATTATTTCATTAGAATTAATAGTTATTTATAGGACGTAAATATATACATCGCAACGTGTTCGGGGTTCCACATTCCATGCTATGCACGCATGCGTAGTTTTCATAAACAAAACAGCATGGTTAGAGAGGGAAGCCCGGTAGGCCTGCTACATTGGCAAAGTCGACCAAAAAGAAAAAGAAACTGAAAATAGAACTTGAAAAAGCAACTTTCCTGACTAAAATTTAGTTTGGGGATTAATATAATCGCAGGAGAAGGAAGATACGGGAACTCGGCGACACTCACGCAGGGCTCTCGAAGGTTCTATTCGACAGGTTTGTTGATATTTGTTATCATTTCTCATTTTTCCATCGCTTTCAAAAAAAAAAAAAAAAAAAAAAAAAATAGACTAAGTGTAAACTCAACATAAAAATACACCTTTGACTTATAAACATTGTTGCCATTTGAAATGCTAATTTTTTTTAACTGTGCAGAAAAATATTTTGTTTGACATTTGCCGCGATAACGTATGATTAGTTGGTTTTTCCTTTCTCGGACCCCAATACACAAAACGTCAACATTTGTACTTTTAATTCTGTTAAATTTGCCTGAATGCAGACTAAAATCTTTACGATTGTTATTTTAGATTATTTTATCAGAAAGTTATGATAATTTGTTTTTGAAAATTGCTTTTACCTAATATTCATTATAATTGTAAACTCTACAGTGTAGGCACGTGCCGTTTTAGAATTCACGTGGTACAAATAAACAGATCTAAGATTGCTCAAGTTCGTACGACCCTTGATTTCTAATTACGTTAACTTTGTTTGAGTACAGAATATTTCTGTTTCTCAAACTGCTTACATCAACTTTATACCTTATTTCTTAATGACATATTGGGTAAATTTGAATGAAAAAGCACACATTTTGCAGCCGTACTGTCGCTTAATCCTGATAAATAAAAAACTTCTGTTTTTTGACTTTCAAGTTGAATAAAGGTACAGTGGCTGCAACGTTATTGTTGACAACTTACACGAACAATCACTGTCACGAACGATTCCGCACGCTTAACGCACGATTAAATCTGTTACACGAACGATTCTTAACGCACACGATTCTACACGTTACGCGATCTTTCACGACTGCTACGCAAACGCACGATTCTTCACGCAAAATATTGAAAATATTTAGGAGTGGATATTTTCAAAACGAAAAATTAAGACTTAGTATAGTTATTTTATATTACGAATAATTATTGGTGCAATTTATCGACTTTGGAAAACTGAAAAAAAACTGTTTAGAATGGATATTTTTTAAACTAAATAAGATTTAATCGTTATTTAAGATTACAAATAATTTATATGTAATTCTCCGACATAGGAAACGTGATTTTTTTTTAAGCTTTTCGATACATAAAATGAATTAAAACTATATCCTTCTTTGCCTTGGTGAATCTCTAAAATGAGCAATTATTTTACAATTCATTTATTTGCAGAAATTATATATAAAAATAAAGTATCAGGGATAAACTCTGTTTAAAGTAACCCCGACAATCATGTCGTGTACATTCGCCGACTTAATATTTATTTAAGCATTGGGAATTTTTTATTATTTTTTGTAAAGATAAACGTTTTTAATGCATTTATATAAAATTATCTTGAACCACAATTAGCAGTAAACATAACTAACATCAGAGAAAAAAATCGTGAAAGGATGACTGCACTTAACGCCTGTTTTTGGGTCTTTTTCGGTTGCTTCTGTTGCTTTTATATCTAAACCTTATTTCACTTATGTATGTTTATGAAAGAATCCTGCCAATTTGGAACCAAATTTAAATCTCAAAATGATTTTAGACTGTGATACAATAAAATGATTCAATGTTTTTTGTCCTAAGTGCTTTCCAAATATAGTGAATTTACACTTACCTGCCCTGGATTGAATATTAGATATTGATAAGAGGTGGAGCTAACATTGTAAATATGGGTTTAAAATTAGACTTGATAAATAACAATGACATGTTTGAAAAAAGAACGTGATCACTCTTTTCAATCTCCCTCTCCATTCCGTGTGGCACAAATAGACATCAGACAAAGGCTTCAAAACGAAACTAACAATATGAGCACGTCAATGTAATTAAAGCATTGTATATCCATGCCAGATGACTTTACGTGTTCGAACACAATGTCTTAGCACAAAACATGCTACCTTAAAAGTCACGTGACGGAATTTAGTATTCACAAAGTTACCTGAGGTAGGACATCACGTGGTTAATTATAATATTCAACATATCACAATCCTTGGTTACAACACAGAGAGCGAATGTAAGAAGAAGAAGTTTTTTTCTCTTTTTAACCATGAGTGCATGTTTGTCTATAAATCTCCTTTTGACAAATTATTATTTATGCAAATATACAACTACTGTGAAACGGAGAACAGTAGACAAACATGCGCTGACTATGTTTAAAGTCAGTAAAAAAGTGGGCGTCCTCATTATCGTACGGAGATTCAAGAAATTGTGATGACCCCTGCCTTTGAAAACAGATTCGAACTTCGTAAATACACACTTTTATTAAACGTAATTACATAAAGTTGCAGATTGGATGTTGACCATTCTTGCAATGAAAAGAAAAATGCTTTTATTTAGTCGCAATTTTCGCATGTCCTTAAGTGCAGTCATCCTTTATTATTAAAGTTGCGCTATTTCAAGAGAATAGAATATTGTACGACTTACTATATTGCTTACTTACTAGCGATAGTTAGTTCGTTCAATATTGTAAACCGCGCTCTATTTATTTCTTATTTCAATTAAAACAGACAATCGAAATGCTTGTTTAACAAATTACATTCCGATAACGGTCCTTCGGATGAGACCTTAAAAACCAAGGTCCCGTGTCGCAGTAGGTGCTGGCACGAAAAAGATCCCTCACTGCTCAATGGCCGTAAGTGCCGAGTATAGGACAAAATTTGCAGCTCTCCACCGGCAAGTGGTGGCGTCTCCATATGAGTGAAAAATTCTCGAGAGGGACGTTAAACAACATACAAACAAACAAACAAACATTCCGATAAAAACTTACAAAACGAAAATTGAACGTTTCTTACCGCACGATCACGCACGATTAAAACCGCAAACGAATGAGCCTGATACACGCACGATCTCTCACGTTACACGAACGATCACGCACGTTACACGAACGATTCTAAACGATTGGTTTGTCAACAATAACGTTGCAGCCACTGTATCGTCATGGCAACTAAAAGCAAAATATTTATTCTTTTAAAAAAATTTGAAAATGTTATTCTTTAATCGAATTTGGTTGAATGACCATTAAAAATGGCAAAAATCATCAATGTAAGTACATCAACGTTTTGAATAATTGTGGTGTTATGATTAACTAGTATCTGGCACCAGTAGGGCTACAGTCGCATCACAGACTGTTAATTTTATATTGCATCCAGATTGAACTGGCATGACAATCGAGAAATATCTAGTTTATGAAGGTATGCACAGTTGTTTAAAGAGAGAAACAACCTTCACCCTTTCAGATATTAAAAGCATTTAAAATATAACACTCAATAACTAAATATAATGGTGTAATATATAGATACTTTTGATATAACGTATTTAATTTTGACATAAAATTGACATAAAGCTATCTATAATTTGACATAACTATCTAAATAATTATCATATAATGATGTTAAAGTTGATCATAATAACGATGTTAATAAGGAAGTTATGATAATAATTCGATATCAACATCCCATACTTAATCATACTCAAATTTATTTTCCTCAATCTTCTTTCTATAATTTTGAATCCATGCATGCTGTTTTGAGATACATAATATGTAACTTGTAGACAGAAGAGACATACAGACACGGTAATTAAGAATATATGGACACCTTCAATCGTCTTTGATGAGAACTTTTTTCAAAATGACATTAGAGAAGTATTACCGTATCTACTTACTTGAGATATAAATACTTTCTGTTATGAAAAAGAGGAGAACAATCGACAGTTGAAACCAGAGACATCGTTGAATTTTCATGATAATAGAAAGGTATTCCGATAAGTCTCATATGTAATATAAGTGAGTCTAATATGTCTTTAGTGGCACAATGTTAGGATGAATGAGACAAAATCATGTATTTTTCTCCAGAAGAAACTATCTTACCGCAAGCCAACTGCATACTGAACACAGGTACAAATTTTTCATGAGTATACTTCATGAATGATAGCCTAGGGCAACTTCTGAAATCTTTTTCAGGGCTGGTTTTGTTTTAAGTAGTTATATCAGTGTAACTAAACAACCACTTATATTACTAGACATTCAAATTCAAAAATTAAAAAGGAAAGTGCTGCGTAACATTTGAGACTATAGAATTTTCCTCATTCAGAATTGGTTTATTGTTTGAGTTTTCTTCAAAGGGCTTATTAGAATTTTACCCAATTGCACTACAAGAATGCAAGCAAATTTCAAGTCTTCAATATCCTTAGAAGCAAACTTCAACTTACCACTAGGTGTCATGTAATATTAAGTGAAATCCACCACAAAGAGTAGACGTTCGTGTGGTTGAAAAACATCCACCCATCCAGTTAAGTTTGATAATATCTACATAGTTTTATCATAAAAGGTTGTATTTGATGGTTACTTTTCCATGATATTTCAAGTCCAAATAATATAAGGGCAAAACCGCTTCCATCCTCAGTAAATATCTTTCGTCGTTAGTACGCAGTCTTATAATTCGTAAATGATAGACCAGCAACATATGTTTTCCAAATGGCCCTTGAGCATTACCGTTGCAAGAACTTTTCGATAGCTTTATCTCTCTCACTCTTCAGTACTATGTTTTTATGTAATTTATATTTCGTAACACAACATATACTCTTTCAACGAATTGACAAAAATCTTGCAATTATTTTAATGGACCTGTATTATAATATATAAATGGAAAACAAAGCAGTCATTGAGAATCGATGCATTATATATTAATGCATTAAACGCAGGTCATATGTCTCTTTTATAAATAAGCCCTCTTTATATTTTCCCATACTGGATGTATATACATGAAATTTCAAAATAACGAAGAGTTATCAAGTTCAAAAGTCCATTGGAACAATACAAATCGGAAGCAGAGCAAACAGGACCACTAATATAAAATCATCAGAGGTGGAATCAGTTGCCATGTAGGAATAAGCATCCCTTTTTGAACGGTCACATCCTCCGAGTGCTCCTTTTCATGAAATCCGTAGACAATTCAGTGTGAAAATATTGGCCTAACAATTTGTATGAAAAGCATCAGCCAACATTCGACAATGTTTTTTGACTGAAATGTGAAGATAACAAACAGCTATCATGCTTAAAATTCCATTTAAACAGTGCAAATTGTAAGCAGAGCCAAAACGAACCTCTGAAACAGAGGTGAGATCAGGTGCCATGGAGGAATAAGTATCCCTTGTCGACCGGTTACACTCGCCGTGTGCTCATTGTCATGATCGGGTGGACAATTAAGTGTGAAAATAATGGCTTAACAATTTGTATGAAAAACCTCATTCAACATTCACTTAACGATAGATTGTATTTGCAGACAAGGTCATAGTATCTCCTCGAGAATTTGCGAAACGTTGACTTTAAACGGGACTGATGATATCTTTGTATCATCAACTCTTTTGTCAATAACCTACCTCGTTTTAGAAACTGTTCTTACGTAGAACATACTCTTGCGTATCGAATTTACTTGGAGACGTAAACTCCATATACAGATGAAAGTGGTATATTGCTAAATAAATAAGAGAAGTTGACGATAGAAAAGTTGAAGTCTTCAACTTTATCAGAAAGTTTTGTTTTTAGATTGTCATTGACCCCCCTTTATTTTAGTAAAATATCCTAAAGTGAAACGGAAGTGATAGACTCTGTGGTGTGTTTTATTTCGAGTTCAAAGGGATATATTGAATTATTGTCAATCAGAAACTCAAGCATTTTTTTAATATCAATTTCAGAGTATTTGTATGGACAATCAGAATGTTTTTTGAAAACAAAATAACAAAATAATTTTGCAAATGACCAATGATAAGTTAGGTAAATTTATGAGTGTCATTTTTATTGAAATGGAAAAAACCCAGCTCTCTATGATGTTTTAATGTTATTAATTTTGGTAAAATTATGTGATTGCCAATTTTCTTAGAAGGTCATAGGGGTTTTTAAATATCCACATCTGATTAACACCACTTCTGGAATATATTGCTGTACAGTACTTCTAAAGTTTCTCCTTCACTGCTGTTATATTTTGGTGAAAAGTAAAGATAGTGGCTTCGTAGAACTTTCACTCGAACCCGCTATGCGGTTGTAAGGCTTTTTAAAGTAGTTTAGGAATCCATTATAGGCATGGTAAACAAAATTCAATTTGATTGTTGGGAATATTTAAAATATTTAAAACTCACATACATGTATGATTTTGAAGAATTTCTTCCTTAAAAAGACACTGTCACGGTAGCTCAGTCGGTAGAGGCTCGGAAGGTCGTGGGTTCAGACACCGGCCGCGACTGAACTAAGTCGATAAAAAATAGGTAGTAACTGTTCCTTCGCCATGCACTCGGCACTTTTCAGTGAAAGTTGCGGATCTTTTGGATGAGACCTTAAATACCGAGGCCCTGTGTCACGGTTGACGTTGGCACGATAAAGATCCCTCGCTGCTCTATAGCCCTGATTGCCGTTAAACCTATATGCCAATGTTTCACCAGAAAGCGTTTATTACATTTAGAAAGCAGAAAAATCACAATGTCTCGATAATTTCCGAACAACCCCCGTCCTTGGCTGTTGAATTTCAAAACGAAAAAAAAGAATTCCATTTCAATGGTCATTTATTTTTTCTCATAATTAACTTTACCCTCTTGGCTTGTCACTTACATAGCGTTTAAACTAGTAGTTGCAATGGTAATGATACCCGCGCAGTCATGAAATCAGGGGCTTGTTTTACCAAAGAACTTACGACTTAGACCAAAAACTTTTGTTAATCGTAAAATCTTGTAAAATTAATGATTCAGTGCAAAAAATTGCTAGCATAAAAATATCTTGCTAAATTCTTTTTTGAAAAGATTAAAACCATTTTAAAATTGATGTAAAATAGAACATTATTTGCAAAATTTCATTTTGATCTTAGTCATAAGTTCTTTTGTAAATCGGGACTCAGATAATTAAAATCAATTACCACTACATGCTAAATACTAGTGGATCCTAATTAGTAAGTGGGAAAATTATCTAAATTATGTATGTAATTTTCAATTTTATTTTTGATTTCTTATTGTGCAAGTTTTATAGAATTTCTCACAAAAACATGGATGTCAAAAAAAAAAAAAAAAAAAAAAAAAAAAAAAAAAAAAAAAAATCATTGCGGAGCAGAGTAGCGGACATACATAAAATTTTGCGTAGCTGAGAACTCTTGTCCAGGTCAAGGACCTGGGGAAAATTATTTTGATGTTATATTGATTGACGTTAAAGGAAAACATCACATCATGGGTCTTAAGAAAAACGGAATAACTATGTTAAGAAGCACATATTGTGCATCTTTTGATTATACATCAGATTGCAGATATTTTGTCAGCAAATTGGTTTAGGATAGACCAATTATTTAGCTTACAGAAAATGAATCAGACATCAGACTTGATTTACTCGATGATAGCTCAAGGCAATTGTGTTTCTTGTAATATGTTGTCTCGTATATATGTGATCAATGATATGAATATTAATGAAGAATCATGTACCACTGCTTTTTACCGTAACAATCAAATTTATTTGTAAAGGACAAGGTATGGTAATGGCCGAATCTGGCCCCTTATTTGATGTAAAAATCAGAACACAGTTAAAGTTGTGATAGTTTGTAGTTAAAAACTTAAAATGATGCTTGTTTTAAAACCAGCACTAATTTTGATTCAAAGCTTATACGGAGGCCACAAGAGGGTGCAGAAATGATACATTTTCCCGAATTTCCTCAATTCTGGCAGGATTTCGTCAAATTTGAGATACTTTTCACTTCGGGAAATATAGAGCACAAGCTTGCCTATCTGAGATTTTATACATAAAATGCATCTGATGCTTGCGTATGAAATATATCAATTTGGTAGATAGGCAAGCTTGTGCTCTATGTTTTCTGATTCAAATTATGCTGTAAGATCGATGAAAAATTTCTTAAAAGTGAGAAAATTCGGAAATTGACATATTTTCTGTGATTTTTGTGACCTCTGTGTATCCCATAACTTAGAAAGAATACTCATTTAGTGGCAGGGGTGACAACAGGTTTTTAATTGATAAACTGGTGTATCATTCTAAAAGACTCCCCAAACTAGGGGCCAAAAAGGGGTCTTAGCCTATCTTGTCCTTTCAGCGAAAACTCAATGTCCCCTCATACTTCAGTTGTCTTGTGGCTGTGTAAGTACATTATCATGAAGTATGCAATCACTTTGACAGTAGTACTTTCTTGTCGTGGATGATTGACACTAGCTGCAAACTAGCGACAAACATTACTGAAAGCTTGCAGCAAATTTACAGGAACTCAACAATGTTCGCAGGATGATTGCCAGAAACACACATGCTAATTTGTTGTTTGCAGCAAGTTTTCAAGAAGCTTGTAACAAACTGAATGTTTGCAGTAAGTTCTCAAGAGCAGTATTTACGTCGAATCAGCCAACTCAATTAGGTCAATAAATAACTAGACAGCAAAACTTTATACGCCTACATATAAAACAAAATTGTAAGTCTAGTAAAGTTATCTCAGTGAGTACTGGCTCGTTTGATCTAGTAGTGAAGATTGCCCAGAAATATAAAATAGTTATATTGTGAAACAGAATGACCTTGTCTACTCAACAAAATAGCACTGAAAGCAAAAAGTCTATATACAGCTTTGGCCCCATTAAAGCAAATTTTGAAAATCTCTAGAAGTTAACAAAATTGTGTATATGTTGTAGAAAAAATCTTAATTGACAAAAATTATTATTTGTTAGGAGGAGATTAGCGGCAATTATTGTTTCTGTGAGGTCACAAACTACTTGGATTTTCTGTTATTTCAAGAAGGAGAACAAAATGGATAAAGTTTGTTCAATTCTGAGTATAGAATTTACAGGGCGCAAGCTTGCCCCAGAGCAATATTCACATATCTAACATATGACGTCATGGTTGAAAAAAAATAGGTAATGCTTCCAAGTCTGCGGATAGAATTTTTATCATAGGTTTCTCCATCAAAGTTTGATTGAGGAGGGGGACATATATTAGTCAGTACAGAAAATGGTCCTTTTAAAAGTAGATTTATTTACTAGAATAGAGAGTAAAGTTGGTAGTGTGGGGAAATACAAAGGAAAAATAGACGTCACTAGAGAGTCTATCAAAAACGATTTTTATTTTGTAATTTTCAGAGAATTTACAGTTAGAAGTGGACATTTTTAAAATACCAATACAAACTGAGAGTAGAGCACACAGTGATACCTGAAAACAGCTGTGGTGGGATTAAATGCCATGGAGGATTAAGCATCCCCTATCCACCGGTCAACTCATTCAAAGAGAGATAACAAGTAAATACATGTACATTCATTCACAGATTATAAATATTACATGTACATGTACTTTGATATCAATATATTTTGAAATCTATGCCCAAATTAGCTAATTTTAAAATCGACTTGTTTCTTTTTTTTGTAATACAAGACCTCTTTGTAAATTTAATAATAACTTGTAAATATCAAAGATATTTAAACCCAAAACTACTGTCCTTTCCTCTTTTCTCCTTTGTACAATTTTTGTCTGCTCTTGAGTGTACGAAAATTGCATCACCTTACTTGCTTTAATCTGTAGTTTGTCAATCAAGAATAGACTTGCATAATTTATTTATTATTTTTACATGTATTATCATGGAGAGGGTCAATGACATTTGATAGATTGTATGTTGTTTTACTTTCAAGTTGAGAATTTTTCACTCATATAGAGACGTTATTATGTACCGGTAAAGGACTTCAAATTTAGACCTCGGCACTCAGGGCCTTTGAGCAGTACCAAAGGCATGCATTTAAATATTAGTCAATATCAGTGATTGTACATGTAACATATAAAGACATATCAAAATATCCTGGCCTGGTGCCACATTTGTTTGAATCTTGTTTTACAGCTAAAGTGTTTTTAACTGGAATTTCAATATTTACACACATGTACCTTAATATATAAGACATATAGGAAGTTCAACTAAATTTCAAACGAAGAAATAAATGTACAAACTCTATGCTGCTCTAAATTTGACACTCTCTGCTTCGAAACAATTGAACATAAATGTCAATGAAAGAATAAACCAATTAACATCTGGATTCCAGATTGTTATATATTGTGTTCCTTACTTCATATATGCATATTTGTTATATTAAATAGAAGTATTACTTGAATATTAACATATTATCAAAGACTTAAATAAATTCAGTTTTAAATTTATTTTTAATGTTTTAACCGAGTTGGCAGGTTATCCACAGTGGTCAATGCCCCCCCCCCCCCCCCCCCAGGCGAGGTTTTGCTAAAACGAATCTTGTATACTGGTACACTTACTCCTTCAGATTCTGCATTTGTACCTAACAGCTGATATGTATGCTATGACTTTTACCTCTGAGTGACAAGCATGTTATAAACATAAAGTTTGCTAACTGCTCAGTCGATGTCAGGGACACCCACTACATATGAAATTTGCAACTGGATTTAAACTCAGAAAGTTCGAATGGAGCCGGAAATTACTTGAGATATGTGTATGTTGTATTTACAAAATTTGCTGTCTTTAACAATCGAGTAGGCTACTCTCTGTGATCATCATGCAAAACACTGCAGGAAATAGGTCTGTTAAGTTGAGGTCAGCATAACAACCAGTGTCTAACCCCCCCCCCCTCCCCAACAAGAATTTGCATCTGCTACGCTGCTCGGAAAACTTTGCTTATATGCTCAGTTTTAAATGTTAGATTTCATGACAAATAAAACCAGTATCATGAACATATTAACGTATTACATTTTGTGACTCTCAGAACTGTGAGTTTAGGATTTCAACTAAAGCTATTTTATCTGTGTGAAATTGCAAATCTTTTTTCCACTAAGATACACAACAGAAACCATCACTGACAATACAATAGGCTACCATTTTTAACAACATTGTCTCATTATAGCCTGGTTTTTCCAACTGCTTGGCCATTGATACATCAAATTCTCTACCCCCCCCCCCCCCCCTCAACCGACCCCATTCACATCCACAGCCCAGTCCCGTCAAGCTTGCATTAATTGTATACATTTGATGAACCCTTACACTTAGTTTTCTGACTTTCTTCTATAAAATATCATTAGGCAAAAGCGTGAAAAAATACCAATTTACAATGTTTTGGATCAATGATTATAGATGTGTTTAGTTTCGAACATACCATTTCTCCACTTGAATTTTAGCATTTAAATATGATAGTAATATGGTCACTCATTCTTGTATTTAAAACGGACGGTGTCCTGCATAAAAAAGAATTCTCAGGCTTGTAATAAAAAATTTGCGTTAAAAATACATAGTCTATTCTGCTTTTCTCAATGTAACCACCATCACACCAAGTGAAACCTTTTTTGTTTGCTTTTAAATAAAGTTTTCCACAAATCAATAAGATCAAAACGAAAGTGTAATTTTTTTCAAAACCTTTGAACTTCTATTATTATCTTTTATCAGTTTCCCAGAAGAAATACATTTTCATTCATAGAATATTTTAAAATTCAGTTGATTTTTTTTTCTAAAAAATAGTTCTAATCTCATGTTCAATATTTAACAAAATCATTCTGTCGTCTGAAGATCAATGTTGATTTAAGAGTTTGAAATGAAATTTATCATTTATCAAAATCGAAACACCTTTACTGTGAGAAGATGCAGAAAAAAATGAAAAGATGTCCCTGCACCTTGAATTTTATCTATACTCTCTTTCTACTTTAAATTGAGTCTCTTGCAAAAATACGAAACACAATGACTATTATTTAACTAGTCGTATAAAATTACTCTATTTTATGATCGTTCAAACTTCGAAAGTTGGGGGAAAGAAACTTAACAAAAGCAATAAATAATTATCTGTCTGGCTTATAAAGTAATTAAAGCTTTAGTTCATAAAGTTTTCAATATCTTGTTGTCTAGTTTTTCTGGATCTTGGAAGGGAAACGGAGAGAGGCTTCGTTCTTCGTAACTTGTCTTCGTTCTTCGTAACTTGTCAAGTGGTTGGATCCTTTAACCAAACTTGTTCTCCCGGGCCAAGCATCCGGATTGGTATGATTGTTTTCATGGAATCTAAACCGGTACCCCAGTATAGGTCGTAAACGGAATGGGAAACATTGTATCGGGTCTGGAGTTGGTCGATCTTTGCATACAGAATTTACTCTGTGATCTCGTCAGCCTCGTTTTCCCACTGTGGTGTACGTACCGGTTGACAGTTAGCTTGCTTTAAAATAAATACTTGTCTTGTAAACGTTTTAATTACCTTTTGAATTGCACTTAAAGAATCAAATCCTTCAAACAACTTGTCATGGTGACCTTTATGCACCTTAAGCAATGACTAGTCAAGCTTTCCAGGTGTTTGTCAGGATAATATTCACATTTTACAATTTAAGTAGAACTTGAATTTTTGAGAAATTAATATATAAAAATTTAAAATTCTCATTCATGCTGTCTTTAGTTTTTCATTATGAACTAACGGCGCCTTATTCATTTATATGCTGGAAGTAAATTGTAAATTAATAAGGAGATGGATTGAAGAAACTTTAAAAGCTGAGGTACGAACATAGACTTCCAAAACATTTAGTTCTACAATTTTCTTACTTTTCCATAGAATAGCAAACAAGGGAAATTCTGTGACATATTTTTCAAGTTGACATAGGCATTTTACTTTCATGTCCACAATATATACTTGGGGTTTTAAATCTTTGTTTGAATTTGCAAACGCAAGTTTCTACGTCAATCGTGTAGAAATCTAAAGCATTTTAAATCTCAGTGCCATTGAGAGGTGAGGGTTCTTTATCGTGCCAACGCGTACCGTGACACGGGCCCTCGGTTTTTAAGGTCTCATTCGGACCTGCAAATCTCACTTCAAAGTGCAAGCGCCTGGCGAAGGAACGGTTGCTACCTATTTCTTTTTCGACTCAGGTCAGTCGCGGCAGTGGTTCGAACACACGACCTTTCGATCAAGAGCGCACTACCGACAGAGGTATAGTGACGGTGTTTTGAATTCGAAGCACCTGCAACTCTCACTTCAAAGTGCCGAGCATAACATGACGATGCATAACTTGTATTGGAGCTGATCAACTTTCAGGTCATAAACTATTGAATATTTTGCACGTACTGGATGAAAGAAGAGAAAAGATCATCAAAGAAAATAATGCATTAATTGACACAATTATTCCCACCTATATGGACTTTGCCTCTGATGTAAAAAAAAAACACCATAAAGCAGTAGGAAAAGGAATACGAAAATCTCGAAACATTCATAACAAAACATGGTGAGGACTGGCAAAGATTAATTGACCAGACTGTCGAAAAATTTCACGCTGAACTTGACAACATGAAAACAAAATAGACTGACATTACAGAAACATCTAGATTAAATTATGGAGAAAATTTCTAAAATTAGGGACGAAATTAGGGGCGAAATATATCAACTGATGTTGTTTTGGAATCACATGATATCTGAAAACTGTTAAATGTTACATTTCATGTAGATAAACACAGAAAACTTCCACAAAAAATTGTACGACCTATCCCTAAATTCACTCCATGACATTCCTACCATCTATCCCTAAATTCACTCCATGGACAGTCCTACCATCTATCCCTAAATTCACTCCATGGACAGTTCTACCACCTATCACTAAATTAGCCCTACTTGTCTTGTATTACATTTTAAAATCAAATCATAGAATAGTTTTTATAACTAAACATAAAGCAACAAATCCCAAACATTGTTCAAAATTAGAAAGATTTTTATGAAATGAGATCGGAAAAAATCACAAAAGTTTCTGTATCATTTTCCTGGGTTTTACGCCCTTTTTTTCATGGCCGTTGTACACTTTGCAGAGAGAAACTTCGGCTTAAACAAAACACAACATGATATTTACAAAACGAAATAATGTTTGCATGAAACAAAAAAGTTCTTGAAATGTAACTGCTTTAATCTAGTAGTACTAGAATATGTATGTTCTAGAAAGTAATAGCATCTTTTCCAATTCAGGAAAATATCACTCCTTCTGCATTTATACTCCGTATATCAAAATTAATCATTTAATAAAAATTAAGCTAATTTTTTTCTTTATTATTCTTTCATTACAATACAAACCTATTTTTCATTTTTAGAACCAAAATATTTTGTCATCGGCCCTCAGACTCGTGCCCTAGAGTTCAAAAGATGTCACTAATGCAACACTGATTCGGAACACTGCGATATATGGCACATTAATCTGTGTAAAATCTGTATTGAATCTGAAAAACAGCAAATTGTGAATTTTATTTTTCAAAGACCAAGTCCATTCTACTCTCAATGTTCTTCTCATGACAAAGAACAATACTTTCTGTACTGCAATTATATATTGTGATGTCCCATCCTGCATTAAGTGTATTCAATCTGAACTGCATGCGAATCAAAGTTTGTTGAAAAGTTTGTTGGAAAAAAAAGGGGGGGGGAATAAAAAGAAAAGAGAAAGGTACAAGGTAATAAAATATTTGATACAATTTATACAATCTACCTAGATGAATAAAATATAAAGAAGCAGTTAGATGTTGAATACGAAAATTTCTATTTAAAAAAAGTAAAACATGGAGAAAAATGGCACCAAATGATTCACGAGGTCGTCAGAAATCTTAAAACCAAAGCTTTGAAAAGGAAGACCAAAGAGTTGCATACTCTACAGAAACAACTGGATAAAATTAACAATTATTTTGCTGAAATCAAAGTTGAAAGTGACTAAATCTACCCTGAACATTCTCTCATGACATTTGACATGTAGATGAAAGTAGAAAACCTTCACCGTAAATACGCCATCTCCGAATTCATCCAAAAGAAATTCAAAGGGAAAATTGATTTTATGTATCTGACAATTGAAGATTTTATGGTATTGGCAGATCCTGTAATATTAACTTGGTGATGAGTTTCATCATTTATTGAAGTGTCCTTTTCTTAAGAATGAAAAACAGAAATTTATACGTAGAAATATTTATTTATTATTCATATTTATAATAAATATATTTATAAAAATATTTATTAATACAAACATAATTTTTCTTTTATGATTTGAAGGATACATTTGATGTATATGAACTAAAAGAATAAGCAAAGTTGTTTTTAAATCATTTCAAACCTGAACTTTCTACTGTATAAACATTTAATGTTTTTAACAACTGTCAGTAATGTATTTTACTATATATCGTACATCTTTTTGCTTTTCATTACTGTTCACAATCACATTTTAGTTTGTTCAATTGTTTAAATTTCATTTTACTCATATATCCCATGTGTGTCGGGGGGAGGGGGGAGGGGGGCTTAGTGAAAAAGTCTCAACGTCTCCTTTTATTTCCGTCTGCCTAGCTGTCCTTCTGTCCGTCTGTCTCTTAACTTTTCATATTTTCGACTTTTTCTCAAGAACCACAGGGCATATTTCAACCAAACTTGCCACAAAGTGTCCTTGCGTAAATTGGATTCAAATTTATTAAAATGAAGGTCACTCCTTGTTCTGAGAGGATATAATTACGAATAAGTGAAAAACTAATTGCGCCTTTTAAATATCTTCATTTCAAGGTCCATTGGACTACAAAAATGAAACGTGTGGACGCATTCTCAATTTAATGTAGATTCATGACCCCCATGTGTAGGGCGGGGCCACAATGGGCAATTTTAAGTTATGATAGGTATACATCTTCTCAAGAATACGAAAGCTGTAATTAGTCATATTCATGGTATAGATTCAAGCATGTTATAATCATGACTCACCGAGAGTATGGTATGAGAGTATGGTCTGACCGCAATGGGCGATAAAATTTGACATAGAAAAATAATTAAACATTTTCTTCTCAAGTACAGCAAAGCCATGATAAGTCATATTTATATGGAATCATCTCAGGTAGTGTAGATTCAATTATTTTCAAATCATGACCACCAGGTAAGGGCGAGCCACAATAGGCAATCGAAATTTTACACAGGAAAAAAATCTTAAAAAATCTTCTCAAGAAGGGCAAATCATTATTTAGTAATTTATTTCTTATAAATTCAGAAGCATCCTCAGGTAACGTTGATTCAAAAGTTTCCAAATCTAGATCCCTTGAGGTCGAAAGGGTCAGAATAAATGTAGGTGGCCAGTCTTCTTCTCAAGATCAGCAAAGCGCATGATAAGTCATATTTGTATGGAAGCATCCTCAGGTTGTGTAGATTGAAGTTTGTTCAAATCTAGATAATGTGGATAGGGGAGAGCAACAATGGGTGATCAAAGTTTTACATAGGAATATATGGGAACATCTTTACAAATCCTCTCAAGACCAATCGGTAGAACTCTCGCTTCGTGATCGGAAGGTCCAGGGTTTAAAGCAGTGAAAGAAATATTGAAACATATTTGGTGTAGCTTCAAGTGTTTCTAAAAACGTGTTTGTAATCCATTTAATCATAAACAATGAAAATTCAATGATGTGTTTCATTAAGCACAGGTCTACATTTTAATGCTAACGTTGCATGGTAGGGATTTTTAAATACAATTATTACATAAAGTCTGTTTACTTAGTGACCACACCATGTGTCCTCTGTCTGTCAATTGAATTTAGAAATCTAATGTACAATAAATCAGTAGATGACTGCAACGAATATTTGAATACCCCCTTTAGACCAGGAAGAAAAAACACACATAACAGGAAAAAAGAGAGGTAAGAAGATAGCATTTATCTTAGTACGAGCAACATTTCTTTCCTGGCTGCTTCAGCAGCTGCCATTACATTACAGTCAGGTAAAAACCAATCACTATTTATTTATCAAAAACTATTATTTTGACAGATTTGAAATAATGCAGCATTTCTATAAATATATTTTTTAATAATAATCGGAAATACATTATATTCCCCGGCATTGCGATTCTAACAAAAGAATGCAAAGAACATGTAACTATGCAAACGAACTGAATTTTGATTGGCTAATGATAAAATGGTTGTATCTCTTTCATATTTCAATTCAAAATGCTGATATCTATCACTAAGGTATATTTTGTGAGACACTATGAGAAAGTATATATATGAGAAATGTAGAAAACATGTGCATGCACAGATGCTCTAATCTAATCTGCTTAATAAAAGACTATTAATGAGAATTCAATAACAGTATTCAGTTTACTATTCGTTGTCAAATAACGTCAATTTACAATTAAGTGATTTTTTACGAGCGGCTTACTCATTTGGATATAGTAAGCCACTTTTAAATACTGCTATTTGCATATAGATGACCAATGTTAAACTCTCCTTTAAATTCAGTTGTCCATTGTTGGATACTCCTGTATTTTTGTGCAGTTGGCCCCTGTTCTACACCCTTACATGTATGTTTACTTTCCAGTTTATTAGAGTTGAATGTTCCTATTTCTCCTTTTTAGTAAACTATTGCTGAATACTCCATTTTATCGTATGTTTACTCCTTTATGCATATAACTCTAAGGATATCTTTTTCATATTCCCTGTTCTGCCGTCGCAATGGTTTTTGAGTGAATTTGATCAAGTCCAAATATAGTGGACTTACATACATCTGTTGTGACGTCGCTATGGTTTGTGCGGGAATTTGATCAAGTCCAAATATGGTGGATTTACATACATGTAATTATACAAAACTGTGTAACACATGTGATAAAAGAATCTCTCATAGTTTATGGTTAGGTATAATTTTTATCCAACCCGTTACGTGTTTTATCCCCTCGCTAAGGCTCGAGAACAAGACCACACAACTCATGGTTTAATAAATCATATGATCACAAGCCATGGGAGATCTTTTATATAGCCAGTGCATGTTGCATTTCAAAAAAAAAAAAAAAAAAAAAAAAAAAACGACATGGGCCGCAGTTTCTGTATAAATTTTCAACGCATAGTATATATAAGTTTTTAAAGCTGAATTGTAGGACGGACTCAAATCAAAAAAACACACATGTTCTTATAAAATTAATATATTTTGATTTGTACTATTTATTTATAAGAAACTTCAAATTAACAGTCCCTTACATGATCGGTTAACACCAAAAATTAAATGTTCCTCATTTCAAAGATTATTTAGTATTAATTAAATCTTGTGTACTACTATATGTGAAACAAAGGACAGTGTAGATAAGAAACCTTTCTGAATTACTTTTAAAAGTATGTTTGTAAATGTTCCTCATTTTAATGACTCTTTAGTGCTTATTAAATCTTATTTATAATTGGCGCGCTTTTGAGCGTTGGAAACCTATTTATTTTGTGTTAAGTTTTTTGGTAATTAGCTTTAAACAGATTATGTGAAGCTAGGGAAGCATATGTGCGGAATTAAAGTATTCAATATATTTAAAAGCCATGTTTTGTACCTGTATACATGTAATAAATGAATGGTCATATATGTTTAATCATGTTAAGATTTTAAGGGTGTAATCATATAAAAATACTCTACTAAAGGAATGTACAAGATGTTGATTATTTTCCAAATAATCGCACCTTTAATTTTACATTGAATTCTATGGGCAGCGCATGTGTTATTACGATTTTGTAAAAGGTAATTTGAACGTCATACAAATCACTTCTGTTGCTGAAAATATGCATAAATTGAAGTTTGAAATAAAATGAATTATTTACCACATATTTTAACAAAATTAAAATTTTCTTGTTTTCATCAAAGGCAGATAACTTTCCAAAAACGTTTTAAGTACGAAATGGCCGGCTTCGTATATGTTATCAATCATGGAATTTGCTTTATTTCACTTTCATCATTATCAAGCAAAACAATTCAACTAGTTCAAAATCCTCTATGAACCAGGTAGTACCTTTTGCTCCCTCTCTAACACGGGGATGAATTAATGTGAAAGTCTCTTAAACATCGTTAAAAGACCAAATAGATTGTAGATCATCTACGTACTAAGCTATACATCTTCACATTGTCAAGGTTTTGTGAAATCCTCTCTATTTAAAAAGGTTTGAAGAGAAACGATATCACAAAACTTTGACATTGTGAAGATATATAGGTTAACACGTACAAAACATCGTTAAAACATGCTCTCTGTCAATAACCCGTAGATCCTTATACATGTATATTCATGTCGGAACAAGCTGCATTTTTTGAAAAACAAAAATGATATTAATAGCTGATAACTTCGATGTTGGAATGTTTCCGAAACTGCTGAAAGAAAAGAATTAATGAAGGTTCTCATGCATTCCTTTTTTCAAGGATAGGCTCTGCCTCTGAACAGCGCAAATAAAACATTATTATATAGAGTCAGGTAAACTTATGAAAATCAATCCACAGAAAGGCAATATCAAGTACTTGCGGAGAAGTAAACTTTTTTTTGAAAATAAAATGCAGATAAGCAGGAAGAGCAAACTCTTGCGAGCCATACTGACATATTATTACACACAAAATGATTTTATTGAACTCCTGCAATCAAAATTCAAGAAAAAGTCTAACGGTCTTTCAGTCTTTTTTACAAAGCTTGGCAATTACAGTTCGTCAAGTTAACAAACAAAGCTGAACAATAACTATGCTTGTGCCAATGCGAGGCGCCGAAAGTGAGAAATCCACTAAGAATGTACTGTACATGTACACCCCTTTTTTCCCTTTATGATTCAAAAATTTTCAAAGCTAATCATACCAATTGATTTATAGATTTGTCTTTCATTATGAAAAATAATTTAGAAAGCATAATATGCTATCATATGTATACCAAAACATCGAAATGTACGTTTATGGAAATGAGATTTATTTAACATACATAATAAAATATACATGTAAGCTGGATTTATTTTAAAACATGACGTTAAATTCTTGTTCATGGCGTCGCATAAAGCAACGTCAAAATATCGCAACGTTAGCGTAAACTATGCTACCTTTACGTTTATATAAGACAAAAATAAAGTTTTGTACATGCATATATTGATAATTTCATGAAAATATATACTCTCTCAAAGAGTTTTGAGGAATATTATTTAATTTTGACACGGGGCCGAATTTTCCACCAAACGCACCTTGTCCTTTTACAAAGGAATATTTAGGAAATATCTTTAAAAACATTCTACTCGAGAATGACAAATACATATGTAGTCATAGTAATATAGAACCATCTTCAAATTGTGTACATTTATGTTGTCCAGATTCTGACACCCAGGGGTTAGGGAGGTGCTACAATAGGCAATCAAAGTTGTACATAGGTTTACATCGGAAAATATACTGAAACGCAAAAGAAACGCAACAAGCAGTAATCTACAAATATTTGAATCTTTTAACTAATGATTTTCAAAACTGATTACAGTTGAGTTAAACTCGATTTAAAAATATCAGAGATTTGATAACAATGTTAAATGATTATCTTTTAACTTTAGAAAGTAACACATGACTGTTAAAACACCCCCCTTCTCAACCGTTCAATTATAGCGTGGAAGACTGCCATGCACAACAATTGCAGCTTGATTTCCACGATGGAGTAGGTTCATCAATCTTGAGATCTGAGCGAAAAAAATATTATTTGCCATTTTTAAATGTCCTTCTTTTTCAGATAATGAAGTCGAATTTTCTCTAACCTAGCGCAGTGTAGTAACACTTGGACTTCCGGTGCACGGACTATCATTCATGCTAATGATACGTAGGAGCCTGTTGAGGCGTGTTGTCATGCATTTTTGCATCTGCAATTCTCCATCACCTTTATTTTCAGATTTTCCAGCTAGAGCATTTGAAATGCGTACTTAAGTCATTTTCAGGAAGCCTTGGCATCTCTTCCGGAAACGAAAGAAGAATTTATTTTGCGGAATATTGCTGCATTACTTATGATAAACAGATACAAACCCTTAAAAGCCCATTTCTTTGTCAAATGTTTTGTTGAACATACAATTTTTGATTTCTGTTAAGCGGGCTCAAACTTCACTTCCGGTTATGGCATGAAAATCATTCAACCGTTAAATTATCGATACTTACAAAGTTGAAGATATACATACTTTTTAGATACAAAATTACATCCTTTATATAATTTCTCCCTCTAAAATAGGATGTTGCATTTCTTTTGCGTTTCAGTATATTTTCTCAAGAACAGCTATGAATAGTCAAATTTACATGCATATGGAAGCATCCTTAGGAAGTGTAGATTCAAATTTGTTAAAATCGTGATCCCTAGGGCAAGGGTGGCGTCACAATGGGTAATCAAAGATTTACATAGGGAAATATAGAAAAAAAATCTTTTAAAGTCTTCCTCTTCTCAAGAAGAGAAAATTAATATCGAAGCATCACCAGTTAACAGAGTTTTTAATCTGTTCTAATCAAGACCCCCAGGGGTAGAGAGGGGTAAAACAGGGGATTAAAGTTATACAAAGGAATATATAAGAAAGATCATTTAAGGTATTGGCATTGCAAGGCATTGATTAGTAAATCCAGAAGCATCCACAAATTGTGTAAATTCAAGTGAGGGCAACAATAGGTGAGTGCAACAATTGAAGATAAAACATTTAGCAAAAATCGTTAAAAGTCTTCTAAAGCCACTGATTAGTGAAAGAAATATTGAAACATATTTGTAGCTTCAAGTTTGTTCAAATCTTGCCCTCACCTCCTCAGGAGGGGGATGATTTTGGACCACTAATTTATTTAAACTTTTCGGTAATACACTGACAGGAGACGTCTGATGTCGGGTTATCTTTCCTTGAGATGCAGTTTTATTTGGATTTACACTAGGACACCATTCTCACTACGGCATACGAAGATTTGGGTAACTTTTTCTCAAGCTAAGTTTTTTATTTTTTATTTACTTGGTTTCCAAATCCTCCGTGCGCTATATCCAATTTTTCATTTGTGTTTACGTACTACTATATGTATGACAGAGAACAATACAGATAAGAAACCTTTCTAAATTACTTTTAAAAACGTGTTTGTTTCCATTTAATCATAAACAATGAAAATTCAATGATGTGTTTCATTAAGCACAGGTCTACATTTTAATGCTAACGTTGCATGGTAGGGATTTTTAAATACAATTATTACATAAAGTCTGTTTACTTAGTGACCACACCATGTGTCCTCTGTCTGTCAATTGAATTTAGAAATCTAATGTACAATAAATCAATAGATGACTGCAACGGGTATTTGAATACCACCTTTAGACCAGGAAGAAAAAAACACTCATAACAGGAAAAAAGAGAGGTAAGAAGATAACATTTATCTTAGTACGAGCGACATTTCTTTTCTGGCTGCTTCAGCAGCTGCCATTACAGTACAGTCAGGTAGAAACTAATCACTATATATTTTTGACAGATTTGAGATCATGCAGCATTTCTATATCTATACTTCTGAATAAAAATCAGAAATACATTATATTCCCCTGCATTGCGATTCTAACAAAAGAATGCAAAGATCATGTACATGTATGCAAATGAACTGAATTTGATTTGCTAATGATAAAAGGGTTGTATCTCTTTTATATTTCAATTCAAAATGGTGATTTCTATAACAAAGGTTTTGTTTGTTTGATTTTTTATTGTTTAACGTCTCTCTCGAGAATTTTTAACTCATATGGAGAGGCCATCACTTGCCGGTGGAGAGCTGCAAATTTTTGACCTATATTCGGCACTAGGGGCCCTTGATCGGTGAGGGATCTTTTTCGTGCCAGCACCTACTGTGACACGGGACCTCGGTTTATACGGTCTCATCAGAAGGACCGGTCTCCACGTCCCACAGTGGGATTCAAACCCGCGACGTAAGGATCAAGTCCTTACTCCGCGACTCTAGAGCGAATGCTCTAACCACTGCAACACGCGGGCGACCTATCACAAAGGTATATTTTGTGAGACACTATGAGAAAGTATATATGAGAAATGTAAAAAATAAACATGTGCATGCACAGATGCTCTAATCTAATCTGCTTAATAAAAGACTATGAGAATCCCATAACAGTATTCAATTTACAATTTGTTGTCAAATAACGTCAATTTACAATTTAGTGATTTTTTTTTACTCACTTGGATACAGTAAGCCACTGTTATATGCATATATAGATGACCAATATTGAACGTACCTTTAAATTCAGTTAGCCATTGTTGGATTCTCCTATATTTTGTGTGCAGTTGGTCCCTGTTTTACACCCTTACATGTATCTTTACTTTACTGTTGATTACAGTTGAAAGTTCCTATTTTTCCTTTTTAGTGGACTATTGCTGTATCTCCATTTTATCGTATTTTTACTCCTTTATGCATATAGCTCTAAGGATATCTTTTTTTTCATATTCCCTGTTGTGCCGTCGCAATGGTTTTTGAGTGAATTTGTTCAAGTCCAAATATAGAGGACTTACATACATCTGTTGTGACGTCGCTATGTTTTCTGGGCGAATTTGATCAAGTCCAAATATGGTGGATTTACATACATGTATTTATATAAAGCTGTGTAACACACGTTATAAAAATAATCTCTCATAGTTTATGGTTAGATATAATTTTTATCGCTAAGGCTCGAGAACAAAACCACACAACTCATGGTTTTATAAATCATATGGCCACAAGCCATGGGAGATCTTTTATATAGCCAGTGCATGTTGCCTTTCAAAAAAAAAAAAAAAAAAAAAAAAAAAAAACCAATATGGGCCCCAATTTCTGTATTAATTTTCAACACATAGTATATATAAGTTTTTAAAGCTGATTTGTTTGTAAGGCGGACTCAAATCAAAGAAACATAGACGTTGTTATAAAATTAATATATTTTGATTTGTACTATTTATTTATAAGAAACTTCAAATTAACAGTCCCTAACATGATCGGTTAACACCAAAAATTAAATGTTCCTCATTTCAGAGATTATTTAGTATTAATTAAATCTTGTGTACTACTACTATATGTGTAACAGAGGACAGTGTAGATAAGAAACCTTTCTGAATTACTTTTAAAAGTATGTTTGTAAATGTTTCTCATTTTAATGACTCTTTAGTGCTAATTAAATCTTATTTATAATTGGCGCGCTCTTGAGCGATGGAAACCTATTTATTTTGTATTAAGTTTTTTGGTAATTAGCTAAAAACAGATTATGTGAAGCTAGGAAAGCATATGTGCAGAATTAAAGTATTCCGTGTATTTAAAAGCCATGTTTTGACAACTAATAAATGAATCATGTTTAATCATGTTAAGATTTTAAGGGTGTAATCATATAAAAATACTCTACTAATGGAATGTACAAGATGTTGATTATTTTCCAAATAATCGCACCTTTAATTTTACATTGAATTCTACGGGCAGCGCATGTGGTATTAAGATTTTCAAGAAGGTAATTTGAACGTCATACAAATCTCTTGGTGAAAATATGCATAAATTCTCCCTATATTGAAGTTTGAAATAAAATGAATTATTTACCACAGATATTTTGACAAAATTAAAATTTTCTTGTTTTCATCAAAGGCAGATAACTTTCCAAAAACGTTTTAAGTGCAAAATGACCGGCTTTGTATATGTTATCAATCATGTGAATTTGCTTTATTTTTACTTTCATCATTATCAAGCAAAACAATTCAACTAGTTCAAAATGATTCAAAGTTGTTTAATATCCCCTCACTATACATTGAATACCTTTAAGCCAAGAAAGCACAGGACATGAATTTCACTAATTCAAATATTATACTGCAATTTGATTGGATGGCAATTTTTGAAATCCCCTGCGTAATAAATATTTAATCGTTGTCTTATTTTTTTTTCAACTTATCAGGGGAAAGCGAGTGAAAGAAAGTCATAGAATAAAGCTAAGGATCGTTCAAAATATGACGTAATAAGAAAGGGAATACATCCTTTCTTAGAGTGATATCCAGTGTAGAATTTTTAGGCAGTGAAAACGATAAAGTGTACGTTATCTAGGTACATGTAAATAAGAAACATAAGGGTTTTTCTCCACAGCTACAAAAAATTTAACTGAGAGTCAACAATTTTATATTAATCAATTAAAGAATGAATTTAATAGCTTTTACAATGTACACTGTATAAGCTTGGTCTATGGAGTTTACGCTTTACAAAATTCAACTCAACATTTAAATCAATTTCCTTTCCTTACATTACTTTGAACCAATTGGTTTTGTTTTGTGCTTTTTTCAACGAATTTAATTTTAACTCGGTTACCGAACAAGGTTTCAGTGTAAATTCTATTCTTAATTTTTGTCAAAATTATAGTCAGATCAATTTTATTGTGGGAAAGTCTTTTTAAACTCTCCCAAATGAATGATTGTGTTCTCTTTTTTTAATTTTTTTTTTTATAATTTACATTCAGCTTCTATACTTTGTTTTCGATGTAGTATGTTTTCAAAGAAATATTTTATTCATATGTTAATCAAAGTGTCAAATTTATCAGTTTTAGGATTGATATAGCAACAGTCATGCAAAGTATAAAATTTATTACTATTGTATATAATTTTCTATGATAGAAGTCTATACTATGGTAAATCAAAATTTTCATAGTGTTCATTGTAGTAATTGAAAGTTTTCAAAATTATCACTATAATATGAAAGTGATCACTATCGTGAAACAAAATTTTCATAGTTATCATTAAAGTTAATCAAAGTATTAAAGTTATCACTATACTTAACTATAGTTATAGTATTTTATTGCTTAAGAAGGCTTTTTTATATATTTCATAGGCAAACGCGCAGTACAGTTAAGGCAACATTTTCTATAAAAAGACACTGAAAACAAGACACTTGAAGTTTAACCTTCTTATTTTCTAGCATACGACTCTAATGAAAATATATTTGTGTCTTCTTGAAGAGTGTGTCCTTCGCTTTTAATATTGATATTTTTTGTCATCATGTGACCCTTAGTAGTCACGTGGGCTCCTATTTTAGCTCAAGATATAAAATATCAAATTTAACCGAAAAGTTCAAGGGCAAGGCAAAGAAAAAATACACTGCACAAGGTTTCAATGTGTCCCCAAGTATCTATCCTATCTCAAAAATAATGCTCATTCAGTTAGATTTCTGGTATTATTTAGTTATTCAGTAAAAACAAAGACCGGTATTGAAAAAATAGGGTACTTTCCGCATTTCATGTGAAATAATAAATTACTTAGCGAATTACAGAGAAATGAGCATCACTTTTCAAAAAGTATGCAGTAAAATAAACAATTTGATACAAAAAACTACCTCTTCATATGTCGCCTTGCCCTTGAACTTTTTAGTTTAAAATCGAAGTCTTGAAACATTCATTCTAAATATAGTTTTCAAACGCATTAGTGACCCGGCACGGGAGGTAACTCTTTGGTATTTGTAGAGTTTGTTTACCTCGCGAATTTGAACATGTAACATCTACAGACTATGCTAGGCTTTATTTTACTTATTCAAAACGGTATGCATATAAAAGATCTTGACTATAATTACTTTCCTTTGTATGTCTTCGTCCTTTTCATACACCAGACAAGACCTTGTTGAATACCTTCCGCATTTTCTCGATGATCTAGGCCTTTATCATGTACGTATACATGTATAACAATCAAGTTTATCGGCACTGCCGCAAAGTACATCATATAAGTAATATTGAAAAAATGTCCATTACTAAATTTCAATCATTTCAGATAAACGTGTAGATCTCCCCTCCCTCATATGATGAGAAACCATTCATCTCCCCCCCCCCCCAGACATAATAAAAAATATATATCTACAACAGAATGAAGTTTCACATATGGGTTTTCCTCAGTGGCTCTCCAAAATCCTCTTTTGTTTAAGAGTTCCTGTTGGCTTAAAAATTATTCAGATATAAAAACCAGGTGAGGGTTATTTACACCTGTTAATATAATTAGTTCTATCCTCCTTTCTGCATATCTAACCCCTTATATTTTGCTTCTTAGCTCCCTTGATAAAAGGACAATGATATATACTTGGGCATTGTTAACTTGTAAACATCATGATCTAGTTTTTATTTATTAGGATATAACCATTGCATCTCATTTAGAGCGGGTGCTTTCATTTTGTTTTTTAAAAGGAGGGGGGGGGTCTTATCTGTGATTAACTTGTGTATAAAAGGTTAGGGATTGATATTTTCTCTAAAAAAATGAAAGCACCCGAGCTAAATGATATAAAAATGTAATCAGAAAATAGATACTTCTTTGATACAAGTGATCATGATAAATATATAATTATTCCAATATTAGGCTTTATTTGATTCAATGTATCTAAAACACCATGTTCATGCAAGTCTGGATTTTCACACCTTTACAGCCTTAAAAGTTGACATTCATATCACTGTTGCCATTGAAAGATAACAGTTAACGTATTATTCATCTAGTAAATTTATTTAATAACTACAGCTTCTCCCATACAAAGCCAGGCTGTGAGGGTAATTCTGAGCAGGTGCATAGTTTTTCCATCAAGACATGTACTCTGGGATAAAATCCATTCTAAAAATAAAATGAAATATTATTAAGTGTGCTGGTGATTAAAACAGTAAAACTTGAAACAATGTAATGAGTAAAATCTAATGAAATCACATAGAAATGTATCAAATATCTGTAACTCTGCTGTTTTTATTTATTAAAATAATTTTTAAAATAATAGTGCCATGAATATGTGTGTTGTTGATATCATTAAGCATACCTTTTTACTTGGTCCATACACTTGCTGCCTGTGTCAACACTGGAATGGTTCAAATTCTTTGTGAACAGCTACTGTAACATAAAATATACCAAAAATGTAATGAGTCAAATACATATTAGTTAAAATAAATGGCACTACAATGCGCAAAACAAACCATGTAATGTAACATTTTCTAAAATTCATGAAATCTTTTGTTACAAAACTTCTCTGGGAATTTTAAAACTCTGCCATTTGCAATTTAACAATTTAAGCTTGGAAAATAAGTGATTAAAGGAAACAAATTCATAAATGAAATTCTTGCATCTGTTCAAAATTGAAAAACTATTATATTGGCATACAATAAAATTATTATGAAATATGTTAATAGTGAACATACCATGTTTAGAAATTGTTGCATATGTTTTCTGTAGATAACCCTGGATTATAAGCATGCAGCACCTGACAGCTACAATGATGAAAGAATTGTACATCATGTATTCAGACCAGAAAAATAAAATAACATGATATTCAATTTTAAATTTAGAAATATCATTCTACAGATTTAGAATTTCATAATACAGATGCTGAGAATTATTTTAAAGTATGAAACACTAGCTGGTGAAAATTTAAACTTTAAATCCTATTTTTGATTTACAGGACTGGGGTATAAAATGCATATATGCATGTATATTACATACACAATACAGTTTCACTTTACAGAAATATACACTTCATGGATGTGCTAAATTATCATTTGATATCCTGCTTTCCTTTTCAAATTACATATTTAGATGATTGTATATCAACATAATTATATGTCTAGTGAATCTTTTATCAATGATTGAAATTGAACAATAATTAATTTTAATAAATTTAACAGCAAACTTTTGCATGCCTGCAGATCTCCATGATACATGCATTCTCTCAAAAATTAGTTGAACGACAAGGAATTGCATATTCAGTGCAAATTAAACTGTTGGTGTGCAACTTCATATCATGTTTGTGTGTGTTGTGTGTGTAAGGGGGGGGGGGTAGACACAGCTCCTGGGCACTGCCAATATATCTTGCTACATGTATACATATTATACATATACACTCGATTATTTCATATTGATGTTAACAATAGTATGTCAAAATCTTGATACCTATGCGTACATAATCTTGATACTTATACTTATGCGTACAAATATGAAAACCCCTGCAGCTGCCCAGGGTAGAGAGGTGGGGTGCAATAGCCTCAGTAGTCCATGACTTCTCTAAATATCTGCATCATCTGATAAACAAACCATAAATTTGTTACTTTATTACTGTTCTCTTTAAAAGATTTACCTGTTTGCTGTATTTTCCACCGCAAATCTCAGCTGCTGTCTCCACGTCCTTTATGTAAACAACATTCCGTGTCACTGAGTGCAAGCGCTTGGCTGAAGCCGAGTGCAGCCAAACGACACAATAAAAAGCGAATTATTTCGACAACATGATGTTCTAAACAAGAGAAAATCACTACGTCTAATTTATTTAGAGACAAGAATACGGACATTTGTTACAAATTCTTGCAATTGTCGTTAAATAGTTATTTTGAGCTCTAATTCCTTATATAGATATATCAGGGCGGAGCGACTGTCATGACGTCAAACCTCATTATGACCTCATTACCATAAAAGTTTCATGGGTAGCCTTAACTGTACTGCGCTTCGAGTCATGGCCCAGCGCTTAAGTGCCCAGGACATTTTGCGTTGCGACATGTGTGAGACTAACATGGTGCAAATGCACTGTGATACATGCCTTTTTAGCCTATGCAAGGCTTGTGTTGGAGAACACACAATGTCTGATGAATCCAACAAAAAACATGAAATTGTTAAATTTACGTTTCGACAATCCACTCTCCTTTATCCTGGATGTACATTCCATGACAAAAAACGATGTGAAATGTACTGTAATCAATGTGATGTTCCCGTCTGTATTAGCTGCATTATATCTGACCACCATTTGGGTCATAAGATAGAGAGCATTTTGCGAATTCTGAATGAAAAGAAAGAGAATATCATCAAAGAGGGAAATGAATTAAATGAAACAATTTATCCTACCTACCATGACATTGAAAATGATGTAGAAAATATGATGAAGCAGTTAGAAAAGGAATACGGAGATATCGCAACAGCTATAACAAAACATGGAGATGACTGGTGTAACGGAATTGTCGATGTAGTCAAAAAACTTAAAACCGAAGCCAATGAGATGAAAACAACACAGCTACAAACTCTTCAGAAACACCGGGATAAAATCCACGAGAGAATTACTGAAATTAAAGATGAAATTCATTCAATCGATATTGCCGTGGACTCTTACGAAATTTCAAATCCACTTGGTGTTAAATCCAATGTAGATGACTAAAAACATCTTCCCCCAAGGATAATTCCATGTTTACCTTTATTCACCCGTAGGAAAATCGAACAGGAAGAATTCAATAAGCTGTTTGGAGCATTGTCGCCAATGTCTTTAGTTCCCGAAGAACATGGTTACAGTTTGAAGAAAACACAGAAATCATCAGATGATGAATCCTCTCCTCTAACCAAACAGCTACTCAATAAACCAGAGACTATCGCTATCATTAAGACTGCGTACAAGTATAATCTTTTTAATGTTGTATGTCGCAATGACGAGGAAATTTGGACTAGTGGAGATGAGAACACCATGAAACTCTTCAGCGTAAACATGGATTCATCTTTAAAGTCAACCCAAACCAAGTCAGGAGAGTGCCCAAGTGGCATTGCAGTGACAGAACAAGGAGAACTCATTTATGTTGATCGTAAAGACAGAACTGTGAATATTTTAAAGAATGGTGAGATGGTCACAGTGATCAGACTACAGAACTGGTTACCCCTCGGAGTCTGTAGTATCTCCCCTGGTGACTTACTGGTTACCATGTATAGCGAGGATAAGAAACCATCAAAAGTCGTCCGTTATTCTGACTACAGAGAGAAACAAACCATTCAGCTTGATGATGATGGTAAGCCTATCTACTTATATGGTGAAATCAAATACATCATTGAAAATAGGAACCGAGATATATGTGTTGCTGACACAAGCGCTAATGCATTAGTGGTGGTCAATTCTGAAGGGAAACCGAGATTCCGGTACACTGGTAATAAATCTTGTTCAAAGAGCAATCCATTTGATCTACATGGTATCACCACAGATAGTCAAAGTCACATTCTTGCAGCTGACTGTGAAAATAATTGTATCCACATCATAGATCAGGATGGACAATTCCTTTGTTTCATAGAGTGTGAACTTTTTCATCCTTGGGGATTATGTATAGATACATATGACAATCTGTTTGTCACTGAATGTTACGAGAGACAAGTAAAGAAAATCAAATATCAACAGTGAATGTCACATCTCACGTTTAAAACATATAATGATGGCAGTTGTAGACTTCGTCATTAGCCTGGGTCCGGCCTACCCATAAAGCTCCGCACAGTAGGAGCATTATGGATAGGCCGGAACCAGGCTACTCCGTCATAATATATGCTAAAAAGGTTTATTCACGTTAAAAAAAAACATTTATGTATCTCAATTTACAAAATTTTAATTCTCATCTAGATCAACATATCAGTCTGAAATGCCCTAGAAACAAATAAGTCATGATATTGTACAGAAAATTTTAGAAAGTTTTAACTTCAAATCTGTGTCCAAACCTCTTGAAAGTAAAATGCATTGTTTGCAATCTGATGAGCCATTTGTTTGAAGACATCAATAAACTGAAGCTTAATAAATGAATCTGTAAAATATATAGCTGAATTAATAAATTAAGCAACTCACTTCTTTGTTACCCATAAGGACCTGCACTTGATACATTGAACCATTGATAATTTAAATGGTTTAATTAAATTTAATGAAAGAAAACCTATTAAGATAGGTTTTATCTTTGAAACAACTGATAATCAAGCTTGTAAAAGTATATCGCTAAAAGGTAATTTATACAAAATCCAATTTACCATAAGCAAAAGATTTAGCAAGCATCACATAATTATATAAATCCTATGCTCTCCATTATATTTCTTAATTCTGCCCATTTTCACAATTATCATTGAATATAAGAATAGACTCCAATTAACCTGCCCATTCGTCAAATAAAGCCATACGCATCTTTTATATAATGTTGTGAATAACATAGAGTTCAAAAGATGTCACTAATGCAAGACTGATTCGGAACACTGCGATATATGGCACATTAATCTGTGTAAAATCTGTATTGGAGAGCATATAAGAACCGCTGAATCCCAGAAAAACAGCAAATTGTGAATTTTATTTTTCAAAGACCAAGTCCATTCTACTCTCAATGTTCTTCTCATGACAAAGAACAATACTTTCTGTACTGCAATTATATATTGTGATGTCCCATCCTGCATTAAGTGTATTCAATCTGAACTGCATGCGGGTCAAAGTTTGTTGAAAATCTTCCAAAAAAAAAAAAAAAAAAAAAAAAAAAGAAAAAGAAAAAGGGGGTGGGGAATAAAAAGAAAAGAAAAAGGTACAAGGTAATAAAATATTTGATACAATTTATACAATCTACCTAGATGAATAAAATATAAAGAAGCAGTTAGATGTTGAATATGAAAATTTCTATAAAAAAAAGTAAAACATGGAGAAAAATGGCACCAAATGATTCACGAGGTCGTCAGAAATCTTAAAACCAAAGCTTTGAAAACGAAGACCAAACAGTTGCATACTCTACAGCAACAACTGGATAAAATTAACAATTATTTTGCTGAATTCAAAGTTGAAAGTGACTAAATCTACCCTGCAACATTCTCTCATGACATTTGACATGTAGATGAAAGTAGAAAACCTTCACCGTAAATACGCCATCTCCGAATTCATCCAAAAGAAATTCAAAGGGAAAATCGATTTTATGTATCTGACAATTGAAGATTTTATTGTATGGACAGATCCTGTAATATTAACTTGGTGATGAGTTTCATCATTTATTGAAGTGTCCTTTTCTTAAGAATGAAAAACAGAAATTTATACGTAGAAATATTTATTTATTATTCATATTTATAATAAATATATTTATAAAAATATTTATTAATACAAACATAATTTTTCTTTTATGATTTGAAGGATACATCTGATGTATATGAACTAAAAGAATAAGCAAAGTTGTTTTTAAATCATTTCAAACCTGAACTTTCTACTGTATAAACATTAAATGTTTTTAACAACTGTCAGTAATGAATTTTACTATATATCGTACATCTTTTTGCTTTTCATTACTGTTCACAATCACATTTTAGTTTGTTCAATTGTTTAAATTTCATTTTACTCATATATCCCATGTGTGTCGGGGGGAGGGGGACGCTTAGTGAAAAAGTCTCAACGTCTCCTTTTCTTTCCGTCTGCCTAGCTGTCCTTCTGTCCGTCTGTCTCTTAACTTTTCATATTTTCGACTTTTTCTCAAGAACCACAGGGCATATTTCAACCACACTTGCCACAAAGTGTCCTTGCGTAAATTGGATTCAAATTTATTAAAATGAAGGTCACTCCTTGTTCTGAGAGGATATAATTACGAATTAGTGAAAAACTAATTGCGTCTTTTAAATATCTTCATTTCAAGGTCCATTGGACTACAAAAATGAAACGTGTGGACGCATTCTCAATTTAATGTAGATTCATGACCCCCATGTGTAGGGCGGGGCCACAATGGGTAATTTAAAGTTATCATAGGTATACATCTTCTCAAGAATACGAAAGCCGTAATTAGTCATATTCATGGTATAGATTCAAGCATGTTATAATCATGACTCACCGAGAGTATGGTATGAGAGTATGGTCTGACTGCAATGGGCGATAAAATTTGACATAGAAAAATAATTAAACATTTTCTTCTCAAGTACAGCAAAGCCATGATAAGTCATATTTATATGGAATCATCTCAGGTAGTGTAGATTCAATTATTTTCAAATCATGACCACCAGGTAAGGGCGAGCCACAATAGGCAATCGAAATTTTACACAGGAAAAAAATCTTAAAAAATCTTCTCAAGAAGGGCAAATCATTATTTAGTAATTTATTTCTTATAAATTCAGAAGCATCCTCAGGTAACGTTGATTCAAAAGTTTCCAAATCTAGATCCCTTGAGGTCGAAAGGGTCAGAATAAATGTAGGTGGCCAGTCTTCTTCTCAAGATCAGCAAAGCGCATGATAAGTCATATTTGTATGGAAGCATCCTCAGGTTGTGTAGATTGAAGTTTGTTCAAATCTAGATAATGTGGATAGGGGAGAGCAACAATGGGTGATCAAAGTTTTACATAGGAATGTATGGGAACATCTTTACAAATCTTCTCAAGACCAATCGGTAGAACTCTCGCTTCGTGATCGGAAGGTCCAGGGTTTAAAGCAGTGAAAGAAATATTGAAACATATTTGGTGTAGCTTCAAGTTTGTTCAAATCTTCCCTCACCTCCTCAGGAGGGGGTGATTTTGGACCACTAATTTATTTAAACTTTTCGGTAATAAACTGAAAGGAGACGTCTGATGTCGGGTTATCTTTCCTTGAGATGCGGTTTTATTTGGATTTACACTAGGACATCATTCTCACTACTGCATACGAAGATTTGGGTAACTTTTTCTCAAGTTAAGTTTTTTATTTACTTGGTTTACAAATCCTCCGTGCGATATATTCAATTTTTCACTCGTGTTTACGTACCACTATATGTATAACAGAGAACAATACAGATAAGAAACCTTTCTAAATTACTTTTTAAAACGTGTTTGTAATCCATTTAATCATAAACAATGAAAATTCAATGATTTGTTTCATTAAGCACAGGTCTACATTTTAATGCTAACGTTGCATGGTAGGGATTTTTAAATACAATTATTACATAAAGTCTGTTTACTTAGTGACCACACCATGAGTCCTCTGTCTGTCAATTGAATTTAGAAATCTAATGTACAATAAATCAGTAGATGACTGCAACGGATATTTGAATACCCCCTTTAGACCAGGAAGAAGAAAAAAAAATAACAGGAAAAAGGAGAGGTAAGAAAGACAGCATTTATCTTAGTACGAGCAACATTTCTTTCCTGGCTGCTTCAGCAGCTGCCATTACATTACAGTCAGGTATAAACCAATCACTATTTATTTATCAAAAACTATTATTTTGACAGATTTGAAATAATGCAGCATTTCTATAAATATATTTTTTAATAATAATCGGAAATACATTATATTCCCCGGCATTGCGATTCTAACAAAAGAATGCAAAGAACATGTAACTATGCAAACGAACTGAATTTTGATTGGCTAATGATAAAATGGTTGTATCTCTTTCATATTTCAATTCAAAATGCTGATATCTATCACTAAGATATATTTTGTGAGACACTATGAGAAAGTATATATATGAGAAATGTAGAAAACATGTGCATGCACAGATGCTCTAATCTTATCTGCTTAATAAAAGACTATTAATGAGAATTCATTAACAGTATTCAGTTTACTATTCGTTGTCAAATAACGTCAATTTACAATTCAGTGATTTTTTACGAGCGGCTTACTCATTTGGATATAGTAAGCCACTTTTGAATACTGCTATATGCATATAGATGACCAATGTTAAACTCTCCTTTAAATTCAGTTGTCCATTGTTGGATACTCCTATATTTTTGTGCAGTTGGCCCCTGTTTTACACCCTTACATGTATGTTTACTTTCCAGTTTATTAGAGTTGAATGTTCCTATTTCTCCTTTTTAGTAAACTATTGCTGAATACTCCATTTTATCGTATGTTTACTCCTTTATGCATATAACTCTAAGGATATCTTTTTCATATTCCCTTTTGTGCCGTGGCAATGGTTTTTGAGTGAATTTGATCAAGTCCAAATATTATGGACTTACATACATCTGTTGTGACGTCGCTATGGTTTGTGCGTGAATTTGATCAAGTCCAAATATGGTGGATTTACATACATTTAATTATACAAAACTGTGTAACACATGTGATAAAAGAATCTCTCATAGTTTATGGTTAGGTATAATTTTTATCCAACCCGTTATGTGTTTTATCCCCTCGCTAAGGCTCGAGAACAAGACCACACAACTCATGGTTTAATAAATCATATGATCACAAGGCATGGGAGATCTTTTATATTGCCAGTGCATGTTGCATTTAAAAAAAAAAACGATATGGGCCGCAGTTTCTGTATAAATTTTCAACGCATAGTATATATAAGTTTTTAAAGCTGATTTGAAGGGCGGACTCATATCAAAAGAAACACAGATGTTGTTATAAAATTATATATTTTGATTTGAACTATTTATTTATAAGAAACTTCAAATTAACAGTCCCCTACATGGTCGCTTAACACCAAAAATTAAATGTTCCTCATTTCAAAGATTATTTAGTATTAATCAAATCTTGTGTACTACTATATGTGAAACAAAGGACAGTGTAGATAAGAAACCTTTCTGAATTACTTTTAAAAGTATGTTTGTAAATGTTCCTCATTTTAATGACTCTTTAGTGCTTATTAAATCTTATTTATAATTGGCGCGCTTTTGAGCGTTGGAAATCTATTTATTTTGTATTAAGTTTTTTTGGTAATTAGCTTTAAATAGATAATGTGAAGCTAGGGAAGCATATGTGCGGAATTAAAGTATTCAATATATTTAAAAGCCATGTTTTGTACCTGTATACATGTAATAAATGAATGGTCATATATGTTTAATCATGTTAAAATTTTAAGGGTGTAATCATATAAAAATTCTCTACTAAAGGAATGTACAAGATGTTGATTATTTTCCAAATAATCGCACCTTTAATTTTACATTGAATTCTACGGGCAGCGCATATGTTATTAAGATTTTGTAAAAGGTAAATTGAACGTCATACAAATCACTTCTGTTGCTGAAAGTATGCATAAATTGAAGTTTGAAATAAAATGAATTATTTACCACATATTTTATCAAAATTAAAATTTTCTTCTTTTCATCAAGGGCAGATTACTTTCCAAAAACGTTTTAAGTACGAAATGGCCGGCTTCGTATATGTTATCAATCATGGAATTTGCTTTATTTCACTTTCATCATTATCAAGCAAAACAATTCAACTAGTTCAAAATCCTCTATGAACCAGGTAGTACCTTTTGCTCCCTCTCTAACACGGGGATGAATTAATGTGAAAGTCTCTTAAACATCGTTAAAAGACCAAATAGATTGTAGATCATCTACGTACTAAGCTATACATCTTCACGATGTCAAGGTTTTGTGAAATCCTCTCTATTTAAAAAGGTTTGAAGAGAAACGATATCACAAAACTTTGACATTGTGAAGATGTATAGGTTAACACGTATAAAACATGGTTAAAACATGCTCTCTGTTTAATAACCCGTAGATCCTTATATATTCATGTCGGAACAAGCTGCATTTTTTGAAAAAAAAATGATATTAATAGCTGATAACTTCGATGTTGGAATGTTTCCGAAACTGCTGAAAGAAAAGAATAAACGAAGGTTCTCATGCATTCCTTTTTTCAAGGATAGGCTCTGCCTCTGAACAGCGCAAATAAAACATTATTATATAGAGTCAGGTAAACTTATGAAAATCAATCCACAGAAAGGCAATATCAAGTACTTGCGGAGAAGTAAACTTTTTTTTTGAAAATAAAATGCAGATAAGCAGGAAGACCAAAATCTTGCGAGCCATACTGACATATTATTACACACAAAATCATTTTATTGAACTCCTGCAATCAAAATTCAAGAAAAAGTCTAACGGTCTTTAAGTCTTTTTTTACAAAGCTTGGCAATTACAGTTCGTCAAGTTAACAAACAAAGCTGAACAATAACTATGCTTGTGCCAATGCGAGGCGCGGAAAGTGAGAAATCCACTAAGATTTACTGTACATGTACACCCCTTTTTTCCCTTTATGATTCAAAAATTTTCAAAGCTAACCATACCAACTGATTTAAAGATTTGTCTTTCATTATGAAAAATAATTTAGAAAGCATGATATGCTATCACATGTATACCAAAACATCGAAATGTACGTTTATGAAAATGAGATTTATGTAACGTACATAATAAAATATACATGTAAGCTGGATTTATTTTAAAACATGACGTTAAATTCTTGTTCATGGCGTCGCATAAACAACGTCAAAATATCGCAACGTTAGCGTAAACTATGCTACCTTTACGTTTATATAAAACAAAAATAAAGTTTTGTACATGCAGATATTGATAATTTCATGAAAATATATACTCTCTCAAAGAGTTTTGATTGGTTGATTGTATATTGTTTTACGTCCCATTCGAGAATTTTTCACTCATATAGAGACGTCACCATATACCGGTGAAGGGCTTCAAATTTTGACCTTTACTCGGCACTCAGGGACATTGAGCAGTGAGGGATCTTTATCGTGCCAACGCCTGCCGTGACACGGGGCCTCGGTTTTTAAGGTCTCATCCGAAGGACCCGCAACTTTCACTTCAAAGTGCCGAGCGCATGGCGAAGGAACAGTTGCTACCCATTTTTTATCGACTTAGGTCAGTCGCGGCCGAGATTCGAACTCACGACCTCCCGATCACGAAGCGAGCGTTCTACCGACTGAGCTACCGTGATGGTCAAAGAGTTTTGAGGAATATTATTTAATTTTGACACGGGGCCGAATTTTCCACCAAACGCACCTTGTCCTTTTACAAAGGAATATTTAGGAAATATCTTTAAAAACATTCTACTCGAGAATGACAAATACATATGTAGTCATAGTAATATAGAACCATCTTCAAATTGTGTACATTTATGTTGTCCAGATTCTGACACCCAGGGGTTAGGGAGGCGCCACAATAGGCAATCAAAGCTTTACATAGGTTTACATCGGAAAATATTTTCTCAAAAACAGTTATGAATAGTCAAATTTACATGCATATGGAAGCATCCTTAGGAAGTGTAGATTCAAGTTTGTTAAAATCGTGATCCCTAGGCCAAGGGTGGCGTCACAATGGGCAATCAAAGATTTACATAGGGAAATATAGAAAAAAAATCTTTTAAAGTCTTCTTCTTCTCAAGAAGAGAAAATTAATATCGAAGCATCACCAGTAAACAGAGTTTTTAATCTGTTCTAATCAAGACCCCCAGGGGTAGAGAGGGGCAAAACAGGGGATTAAAGTTATACAAAGGAATATATAAGAAAGATCATTTAAGGTATTGGCATTGCAAGGCATTGATTAGTAATATTAATCCAGAAGCATCCACAAATTGTGTAAATTCAAGTGAGGGCAACAATAGTTGAGTGCAACAATTGAAGATAAAACATATAGCAAAAATCGTTAAAAGTCTTCTAAAGCCACTGATTAGTGAAAGAAATATTGAAACATATTTGGTGTAGCTTCAAGTTTGTTCAAATCTTGCCCTCACCTCCTCAGGAGGGGGATGATTTTGGACCACTAATTTATATAAACTTTTCGGCAATACACTGACAGGAGACGTCTGATGTCGGGTTATCTTTCATTGAGATGCGGTTTTATTTGGATTTACACTAGGACACCATTCTCACTACTGCATACGAAGATTTGGGTAACTTTTTCTCAAGTTAAGTTTTTTTATTTATTTGGTTTACAAATCCTCCGTGCGCTATATTTAATTTTTCACTTGTGTTTACGTACTACTATATGTATGACAGAGAACAATACAGATAAGAAACCTTTCTAAATTACTTTTTAAAACGTGTTTGTAATCCATTTAATCATAAACAATGAAAATTCAATGGTGTGTTTCATTAAGCACAGGTCTACATTTTAATGCTAACGTTGCATGGTAGGGATTTTTAAATACAATTATTACATAAAGTCTGTTTACTTAGTGACCACACGATGTGTCCTCTGTCTGCCAATTGAATTTAGAAATGAAATGTACAATAAATCAGTAGATGACTGCAACGGATATTTGAATACCCCCTTTAGACTAGGAAGAAAAAACACTCATAACAGGAAAAAAGAGAGGTAAGAAGATAGCATTTATCTTAGTACGAGCGACATTTCTTTTCTGGCTGCTTCAGCAGCTGCCATTACAGTACAGTCAGGTAGAAACCAATCACTATATATTTTTGACAGATTTGAAATCATGCATCATTTCTATATCTATACTTTTGAATAATAATCGGAAATACATTATATTCCCCGGCATTGCGATTCTAATAAAAGAATGCAAAGATCATGTACATGTATGCAAATGAACTGAATTTTGATTGGCTAATGATAAAATGGTTGTATCTCTTTTATATTTCAATTCAAAATGGTGATTTCTATAACAAAGGTTTTGTTTGTTTTTTTTTTATTGTTTAACGTCCCTCTCGAGAATTTTTCACTCATATGGAGAGGCCATCACTTGCCGGTGGAGAGCTGCAAATTTTTGACCTATACTCGGCACTGAGGACCCTTGATCGGTGAGGGATCTTTTTCGTGCCAGCACCTACTGCGACAAGGGACCTCGGTTTATACGGTCTCATCAGAAGGACCGGTCTCCTCGTCCCACAGTGGGATTCGAACCCGCGACGTAAGGATCAAGTCCTTACTCGGCGACTCTAGAGCGAACGCTCTAACCACTGCAACACGCGGGCGACCTATCACAAAGGTATATTTTGTGAGACACTATGAGAAAGTATATATGAGAAATGTAAAAAACAACAACATGTGCATGCACAGATGCTCTAATCTAATCTGCTTAATAAAAGACTGAGAATCCCATAACAGTATTCAATTTACAATTTGTTGTCAAATAACGTCAATTTACAATTTAGTGATTTTTTTTTACTCACTTGGAAATAGTAAGCAACTGTTAAATACTGTTATATGCATATAGATGACCAATGTTGAACGTACTTTTAAATTCAGTTAGCCATTGTTGGATTCTCCTATATTTTGTGTGCAGTTGGTCCCTGTTTTACACCCTTACATTAATCTTTACTTTGCAGTTGATTACAGTTGAAATTCCTATTTTTCCTTTTTAGTGGACTATTGCTGAATACTCCATTTTATCGTATGTTTACTCCTTTATGCATATAGCTCTAAGGATATCTTTTTTTCATATTCCCTGTTGTGCCGTCGCAATGGCTTTTGAGTGAATTTGTTCAAGTCCAAATATAGAGGACTTACATACATCTATTGTGACGTCGCTATGGATTCTGGGCGAATTTGATCAAGTCCAAATATGGTGGATTTACATACATGTATTTACACAAAACTGTGTAACACACGTTATAAAAAGAATCTCTCATAATTTATGGTTAGGTATAATTTTTATCGCTAAGGCAGGAGAAGAAAACCACACAACTCATGGTTTTATAAGTCATATGGCCACAAGCCCTGGGAGATCTTTTATATAGCCAGTGCATGTTGCCTTTCAAAAAAAATAAATACAAAAAAAAAAAAAAAAAAAAAAAAATTTGCCCGCAGTTTCTGTATAAATTTTCAACGCATAGTATATATAAGTTTTTAAAGCTGATTTGTAGGGCGGACTCAAATCAAAGAACACAGATGTTGTTTTAAAATTAATATATTTTGATTTCTACTATTTATTTATAAGAAACCTGAAATTAACAGTCCCTTACATGATCGGTTAACACCAAAAATTAAATGTTCCTCATTTCAAAGATTATTTAGTATTAATTAAATCTTGTGTACTACTACTATATGTGTAACAGAGGACAGTGTAGATAAGAAACCTTTCTGAATTACTTTTAAAAGTATGTTTGTAAATGTTCCTCATTTTAATGACTCTTTAGTGCTTATTAAATCTTATTTATAATTGGCGCGCTTTTGAGCGTTGGAAATCTATTTATTTTGTATTAAGTTTTTTGGTAATTAGCTTTAAACAGATAATGTGAAGCTAGGGAAGCATATGTGCAGAATTAAAGTATTCAATATATTTAAAAGCCATGTTTTGTACCTGTATACATGTAATAAATGAATGGTCATATATGTTTAATTATGTTAAAATTTTAAGGGTGTAATCATATAAAAATACTCTACTAAAGGAATGTACAAGATGTTGATTATTTTTCAAATAATCGCACCTTTAATTTTACATTGAATTCTATGGGCAGCGCATGTGTTATTAAGATTTTGTAAAAGGTAATTTGAACGTCATACAAATCACTTCCGTTGCTGAAAGTATGCATGAATTGAAGTTTGAAATAAAATGAATTATTTACCACATATTTTAACAAAATTAAAATTTTCTTGTTTTCATCAAAGGCAGATAACTTTCCAAAAACGTTTTAAGTACGAAATGGCCGGCTTCGTATATGTTATCAATCATGGAATTTGCTTTATTTCACTTTCATCATTATCAAGCAAAACAATTCAACTAGTTCAAAATCCTATATGAACCAGGTAGTACCGTTTGCTCCCTCTCTAACACGGGGATGAATTAATGTGAAAGTCTCTTAAACATCGTTAAAAGACCAAATAGATTGTAGATCATCTACGTACTAAGCTATACATCTTCACAATGTCAAGGTTTTGTGAAATCCTCTCTATTTAAAAAGGTTTGAAGAGAAACGATATCACAAAACTTTGACATTTTGAAGATGTATAGGTTAACACGTATAAAACATGGTTAAAACATGCTCTCTTTTCAATAACCCGTAGATCCTTATATATTCATGTCGGAACAAGCTGAATATTTTGAAAAAAATGATATTAATAGCTGATAACTTCGATGTTGGAATGTTTCCGAAACTGCTGAAAGAAAAGAATAAACGAAGGTTCTCATGCATTCCTTTTTCAAGGATAGGCTCTGCCTCTGAACAGTGCAAATAAAACATTATTATATAGAGTCAGGTAAACTTATGAAAATCAATCCACAGAAAGGCAATATCAAGTACTTGCGGAGAAGTAAACTTTTTTATGAAAATAAAATGCAGATAAGCAGGAAGACCAAAATCTTGCGAGCCATACTGACATATTATTACACACAAAATCATTTTATTGAACTCCTGCAATCAAAATTCAAGAAAAAGTCTAACGGTCTTTAAGTCTTTTTTTACAAAGCTTGGCAATTACAGTTCGTCAAGTTAACAAACAAAGCTGAACAATAACTATTCTTGTGCCAATGCGAGGCGCGGAAAGTGAGAAATCCACTAAGATTTACTGTACATGTACACCCCTTTTTTCCCTTTATGATTCAAAAATTTTCAAAGCTAACCATACCAACTGATTTAAAGATTTGTCTTTCATTATGAAAAATAATTTAGAAAGCATGATATGCTATCACATGTATACCAAAACATCGAAATGTACGTTTATGAAAATGAGATTTATGTAACGTACATAATAAAATATACATGTAAGCTGGATTTATTTTAAAACATGACGTTAAATTCTTGTTCATGGCGTCGCATAAACAACGTCAAAATATCGCAACGTTAGCGTAAACTATGCTACCTTTACGTTTATATAAAACAAAAATAAAGTTTTGTACATGCAGATATTGATAATTTCATGAAAATATATACTCTCTCAAAGAGTTTTGATTGGTTGATTGTATATTGTTTTACGTCCCATTCGAGAATTTTTCACTCATATAGAGACGTCACCATATACCGGTGAAGGGCTTCAAATTTTGACCTTTACTCGGCACTCAGGGACATTGAGCAGTGAGGGATCTTTATCGTGCCAACGCCTGCCGTGACACGGGGCCTCGGTTTTTAAGGTCTCATCCGAAGGACCCGCAACTTTCACTTCAAAGTGCCGAGCGCATGGCGAAGGAACAGTTGCTACCCATTTTTTATCGACTTAGGTCAGTCGCGGCCGAGATTCGAACTCACGACCTCCCGATCACGAAGCGAGCGTTCTACCGACTGAGCTACCGTGATGGTCAAAGAGTTTTGAGGAATATTATTTAATTTTGACACGGGGCCGAATTTTCCACCAAACGCACCTTGTCCTTTTACAAAGGAATATTTAGGAAATATCTTTAAAAACATTCTACTCGAGAATGACAAATACATATGTAGTCATAGTAATATAGAACCATCTTCAAATTGTGTACATTTATGTTGTCCAGATTCTGACACCCAGGGGTTAGGGAGGTGCCACAAAAGGCAATCAAAGCTTTACATAGGTTTACATCGGAAAATATTTTCTCAAAAACAGTTATGAATAGTCAAATTTACATGCATATGGAAGCATCCTTAGGAAGTGTAGATTCAAGTTTGTTAAAATCGTGATCCCTAGGCCAAGGGTGGCGTCACAATGGGCAATCAAAGATTTACATAGGGAAATATAGAAAAAAAAATCTTTTAAAGTCTTCTTCTTCTCAAGAAGAGAAAATTAATATCGAAGCATCACCAGTAAACAGAGTTTTTAATCTGTTCTAATCAAGACCCCCAGGGGTAGAGAGGGGCAAAACAGGGGATTAAAGTTATACAAAGGAATATATAAGAAAGATCATTTAAGGTATTGGCATTGCAAGGCATTGATTAGTAATATTAATCCAGAAGCATCCACAAATTGTGTAAATTCAAGTGAGGGCAACAATAGTTGAGTGCAACAATTGAAGATAAAACATATAGCAAAAATCGTTAAAAGTCTTCTAAAGCCACTGATTAGTGAAAGAAATATTGAAACATATTTGGTGTAGCTTCAAGTTTGTTCAAATCTTGCCCTCACCTCCTCAGGAGGGGGATGATTTTGGACCACTAATTTATATAAACTTTTCGGCAATACACTGACAGGAGACGTCTGATGTCGGGTTATCTTTCATTGAGATGCGGTTTTATTTGGATTTACACTAGGACACCATTCTCACTACTGCATACGAAGATTTGGGTAACTTTTTCTCAAGTTAAGTTTTTTATTTATTTGGTTTACAAATCCTCCGTGCGCTATATTTAATTTTTCACTTGTGTTTACGTACTACTATATGTATGACAGAGAACAATACAGATAAGAAACCTTTCTAAATTACTTTTAAAAACGTGTTTGTAATCCATTTAATCATAAACAATGAAAATTCAATGATGTGTTTCATTAAGCACAGGTCTACATTTTAATGCTAACGTTGCATGGTAGGGATTTTTAAATACAATTATTACATAAAGTCTGTTTACTTAGTGACCACACGATGTGTCCTCTGTCTGCCAATTGAATTTAGAAATGAAATGTACAATAAATCAGTAGATGACTGCAACGGATATTTGAATACCCCCTTTAGACTAGGAAGAAAAAACACTCATAACAGGAAAAAAGAGAGGTAAGAAGATAGCATTTGATTGCGCCCATGGGAAAAGGGCCCTTATGGCAAGTTTTACACATTTTGAGTTTTTCATGGATTTTAATAGAGCAAGATTAGAAGTTGCCAAATCTGAATTTTTATGGTCCTACGTCAACTCTGAGTAGGTTTTTTCTTCATTTATATCAGTGATATTTTAACAAGTAAACAATGACGTCATGTTACTTTCGCACCAACGTCAAAAGTTTTCAGAGTGAACATGACTTTGACTTTGCATTGTAATGTTACTACGGTAATAAATGTATGTTATTGAGCATTTCCAGAGACATTTTTAAGTCATTGTCTCTTTCAATAATTGTATAATATGATAATAAATAGTTGTATTAACTATTATCCATCATGCAGTGGTGTATAGAATTATGAGTGTTTGTTCGTTTGTTTGTTTTACATTTCACTATGCTGGAATGTCAGGAAAACCCGAGAAGCAAGCGGCTTCTGTTCAATATCAATTTATTTTCTCAAAACCAAAGTATTTATCTCGTGTAATAATCGTTTGAGAAACCTGTAGAATTCATTCAAAAATCATCTCATTTTAAGCATGGCTCTCGATAGGACAAGATGTATGGGGGGGGGGGGGTTGAGTCCAGTATAAACGATATCTCTTTCAAAATGTGAAGTTAAAAAATATTTCAAAAAATTCTCAGGAACAACAATAAAATAGATGCTGCTGGGTAGTGAAAATTTGTTGTTTTTTTTTTTTTTTGTTTTTGTTTTTGTTTTAGTTTTTGTTTTTTTTTTTGTTTTTTTTTTTTTTTGGTTTTGTTTTCTAAATATAATTAGACAGAAAATTTGTGAGTTACCGTATACATTGTACAACAATTAAAGGATATTAAGTTGATACACTGCATGTTAAGCAATATTCGATAAAAAAAATTTCAAACAAAAAATCAGAAGGACTCCTGCCCGCGTGTGGTAACAAAACTTTTTTTTTTAAATTGAAATGATACACATTTTTTCAGTCACATCAAGGAAAATTTTTGATTAATTAATTTTAAGTAAACAGGTTGTATAATTCACATGCATTTAAAATGAAAGGAACAGATCCAGGATGACCAGTGGTTGGATTGTGTGTGTGTGAGTGGGGGGGGGGGTTAAAAGTTAAATGACAGAAACATGCAATACCTGTAGCTAACATGAGTTTAATAGCATACGAGGGTTGTCGTATTTTTAAAATCTTCCTACATTTTAGGTGTGTAGGGGGGATGGCTTCCCACCACCAACCCCATAACCTCCAAATACGTCATTTGGTTAGGTTTGAAATAATATTGAAATAATTCCTCAATTTATTTTTGCACCTTGAACTGTCTCCTTACGTACATGCATATGAGCAGAGTCATTTTCAAAACAAACAGCGATCATGAGGTCCACATGCCTGAAACTGGAAACTTAACTGCTATCAAATCTAGTTAATCATGAGAAAAATTGCGTCCTAGCATAACAATTTTGTCTGATTTTGTAAAATTAAATGGTTTTAGAAGAAAATGTATACACTGGGTATTAATAAATATCGGGTATTTTATTGTCATTTCAACAAATTTTATCCGAACTTTGAATGAAATCAATATGGCATTTTTTAAAATTAATATCAAATAGATTTTTCTAACAAATAAATCATAAATAATTATATATATGTTGTCGTTATTAATCAATGACATGCAGATTAATTACTAGAATTTTTTCGGCTGGGGGGGGGGGGTGCAAAATTAATTGAAAGTTTTATATATCCAGTCAGTTAAATGCGACTGGTTCATAATATTCTTTGACTGGCTGAGTTTTTAAATGACAATTTTTTACGATGTGGCACACATTTAGGTACATGTAAATATTGTTATGTGATGGTGTGTGTAGAATCCCCCCCCCCTCCCCCATTTCTCGCGACTTCTTTATCGTATGAAATTCTAATGTTATTTTTTTAAATGTTATTGTATATGAAGTTTTACAATATAAAAATTCCATTCTGGCCCCATGCCAGAGACTTGGATATGCTTATCCTTGTAAAGCTTTACAGATACACTGTAAAGTAGTTAGGTCCCGGTAATATAAAATGACCCTGGCCCTCTTCCCCGGTCTCCTACACTGCCACAAAAATAAAAACTTGCAAACATAGTCTTTTGTGCAGTATATTCTTAGCATTTAATTTAATATGTACAATGCATGTTTAAATACAATTTAATTTAACAAGATTTATTTCAATAAATCCAAATGACAAAATCAGCCCGTTTACATAATTCAACGGTAAGTTAAGCAATATCATACTAAACCGATAACTGAGATTATTATTTCAATAAGAAAACGAGTTTTAGATTGATAATAGAATTGTAATGACATACAATGCTGAGATTCTATGAATGACAAGCATTATATATATTTGACTTTTAAGTGTCAAAAACTGCAGATAAAGCAAAAACCTTCGAACTTTTTTATGCATAACACGAGTATCAAAATGTTATATTTTCGAGTTACTGAAAATAGATAGACAGCAAAAGAAAAAAAAAGAGATAGAGATTTCTTTTCATAATACGATATTGTTGTGTTTTTGAAAATTCGCCTTTTCATTAAAGTTTCACATTTCACATTGTATTAATAAACTGGATTTAATGTAACATCGCTCTCTCTCTCTCGCTCTCTCTCTCTCTCTCTCTCTCTCTCTCTCTCTCTCTCTCTCTCACACACACCCCCACACCCACACATCAGGTATACATACATGTAAACTTTTTTTTTAAGCTAGAACAATAAGAACAATTTTATTTCATTCGGTAGTTTTTGTTTGTTTTCAAGCACTTACATCGGACGTGGCAACAACAAAAATAAGACGAAACATTTTTTTTTAATTTCATTTATTTTTTTTGAATTTATGATCATTATTACTGAAGAAAAATATTTAAAATTCAAGTTATTTTAAAAAATAATTTCATCTTAAAATAAATAGATGCACATGTAACAGATTTAAAAAAATAAATGAAAGTCTGGTTCAATGTAGCATGTTTTTCTTATTCTATTTTTTTTTTCTCTTTCACTTTGACAGCAGCTAGTTCCATGAGCTTTCAAAAATACTTTTAAAGAAAATATAAATATAATACTTACAATTAAAACGTTTTTTTAACTGATGATAAGTAAGATTTTTAAAAATATTTTTTTATACTACGGGAGCAAATTTGTATGAGTATGTTGATTTTGAATACCGGGTAGTGTTAAAAAAAAAAAAGAAAAAGAAAGTCCCTCTCTGGTACCTCTCTAGTATCTCGCTTGTCAGAGTTACCTCTGTTGTTTTTATTTATAGTTGGCTTAAAAATAAAATCAAGTCTGTCATTCGTTCTTACTTTTGCTAGATTTGAAACTTACAAGAATACTTTTCTTTTCTGTTGGAACAAGTGTGATCAGTTTCAAATTTTTGGCAATTAAAGCATTTTACAACCAAAATTTATGCACGATGTACCAATGCTTCAATGTTTACATGATCGATGTGTTGAGAATGGTGGGGCGGATCTTATACAGGAAAACGATTTACTCTGCAATATTTAGATAATATACCCGTGTCTAACAAATTTATAACTTCAATTTGTCTATATATCAAAATCGCATTCGTTCATCCATATTTAATTATCCAGAAAATCACCTTGTCTGAAGCTTCTATACATGTATAGGAAATGCATAGCCCAGATCAGAGACGTATAAAGCTACAATAACATGTGGTAAAGAAACGGGTCTCGAATAAAATTCTAAATATTTTAATTAATATCAGTGGACTAGAAGATCAAGACGTGAATTAAAGATATAGATGAAAATAAATAACTATTTCAATGTTGAGAAGAACGACAAATTAAAGTGAGCTACAAGTGTCAAAACGTAAAACACGTGGATAAACAAATCTGCGTCGACGCTCACCGTCTTCAACGTCATATCTTTATGACGTTATTTCTCTGTTTTATCAAAATTGCCATAAGGCCCTTTTGTCATGGGCGCAATCATTTATCTTAGTACGAGCGACATTTCTTTTCTGGCTGCTTCAGCAGCTGCCATTACAGTACAGTCAGGTAGAAACCAATCACTATATATTTTTGACAGATTTGAAATCATGCATCATTTCTATATCTATACTTTTGAATAATAATCGGAAATACATTATATTCCCCGGCATTGCGATTCTAATAAAAGAATGCAAAGATCATGTACATGTATGCAAATGAACTGAATTTTGATTGGCTAATGATAAAATGGTTGTATCTCTTTTATATTTCAATTCAAAATGGTGATTTCTATAACAAAGGTTTTGTTTTTTTTTTTTTTTATTGTTTAACGTCCCTCTCGAGAATTTTTCACTCATATGGAGAGGCCATCACTTGCCGGTGGAGAGCTGCAAATTTTTGACCTATACTCGGCACTGAGGACCCTTGATCGGTGAGGGATCTTTTTCGTGCCAGCACCTACTGCGACAAGGGACCTCGGTTTATACGGTCTCATCAGAAGGACCGGTCTCCTCGTCCCACAGTGGGATTCGAACCCGCGACGTAAGGATCAAGTCCTTACTCCGCGACTCTAGAGCGAACGCTCTAACCACTGCAACACGCGGGCGACCTATCACAAAGGTATATTTTGTGAGACACTATGAGAAAGTATATATGAGAAATGTAAAAAACAACAACATGTGCATGCACAGATGCTCTAATCTAATCTGCTTAATAAAAGACTGAGAATCCCATAACAGTATTCAATTTACAATTTGTTGTCAAATAACGTCAATTTACAATTTAGTGATTTTTTTTTTTACTCACTTGGAAATAGTAAGCAACTGTTAAATACTGTTATATGCATATAGATGACCAATGTTGAACGTACTTTTAAATTCAGTTAGCCATTGTTGGATTCTCCTATATTTTGTGTGCAGTTGGTCCCTGTTTTACACCCTTACATTAATCTTTACTTTGCAGTTGATTACAGTTGAAATTCCTATTTTTCCTTTTTAGTGGACTATTGCTGAATACTCCATTTTATCGTATGTTTACTCCTTTATGCATATAGCTCTAAGGATATCTTTTTTTCATATTCCCTGCTGTGCCGTCGCAATGGTTTTTGAGTGAATTTGTTCAAGTCCAAATATAGAGGACTTACATACATCTGTTGTGACGTCGCTATGGTTTCTGGGCGAATTTGATCAAGTCCAAATATGGTGGATTTACATACATGTATTTATACAAAACTGTGTAACACACGTTATGAAAAGAATCTCTCATAGTTTATGGTTAGGTATAATTTTTATCGCTAAGGCTGGAGAAGAAAACCACACAACTCATGGTTTTATAAGTCAAATGGCCACAAGCCCTGGGAGATCTTTTATATAGCCAGTGCATGTTGCCTTTCAAAAAAAAAAACGATATGGGCCGCAGTTTCTGTATAAATTTTCAACGCATAGTATATATAAGTTTTTAAAGCTGATTTGTAGGGCGGACTCAAATCAAAGAACACAGATGTTGTTTTAAAATTAATATATTTTGATTTCTACTATTTATTTATAAGAAACCTCAAATTAACAGTCCCTTACATGATCGGTTAACACCAAAAATTAAATGTTCCTCATTTCAAAGATTATTTAGTATTAATTAAATCTTGTGTACTACTACTATATGTATAACAGAGGACAGTGTAGATAAGAAACCTTTCTGAATTACTTTTAAAAGTATGTTCCTCATTTTAATGACTCTTTAGTGCTTATTAAATCTTATTTATAATTGACGCGCTCTTGAGCGTTGGAAACCTATTTATTTTGTGTTTAGTTTTTTGGTAATTAGCTTTAAACAGATTATGTGAAGCTAGGGAAGCATATGAGCAGAATTAAAGTATTCCGTGTATCTAAAAGCCATGTTTTGAACCTGTATACAACTAATAAATGAATGGTAAAGTATGTTTAATGATGTTAAGATTTTAAGGGTGTAATTATATAAAAATACTCTACTAAAGGAATGTACAAGATGTTGATTATTTTCCAAATAATTGCACCTTTAATTTTACATTGAATTCTATGGGCAGCGCATGTGTTATAAAGATTTTCAAAAAGGTAATTTGAACGTCATACAAATCTCTTGGTGAAAATATGCATAAATTCTCCCTATATTGAAATATGAAATAAAATGAATTATTTACCACAGATATTTTGACAAAATTAAAATTTTCTTGTTTTCATCAAAGGCAGATAACTTTCCAAAAACGTTTTAAGTGCAAAATGGCCGGCTTCGTATAAGTTATCAATCATGTGGATTTGCTTTATTTTCACTTTCATCAATATCAAGCAAAACAATTCAACTAGTTCAAAATGATTCAAAGTTGTTTAATATCCCCTCACTATACATTGAATATCTTTAAGCCCAGAAAGCACAGGACATGAATTTCACTAATTCAAATATTATACTGCAATTTGATTGGATGGCAATTTTTGAAATCCCCTGGGTAATAAATATTTAATCGTTGTCGTATTTTTTTCAACTTATCAGGGGGAAGCGAGTGAAAGAACGTCATAGAATAAAGCTAAGGATAGTTCAAAATATGACGTAATACGAAAGGGAATACATCCTTTCTTAGAGTAATATCCCGTGTAGAATTTTTAGGCAGTGAAAACGATAAAGTGTACGTTACCTAGGTACATGTAAATAAGAAACATAAGGGTTTTTCTCCACAGCTACAAAGAATTGAACTGAGAGTCAACAATTTTATATTAATCAATTAAAGAATGAATTTAATAGCTTTTACAATGTACACTGTATAAGCTTGGTCTATGGAGTTTACGCTTTACAAAATTCAACTCAACATTTAAATCAATTTCCCTTCCTTACATTACTTTGAACCAATTGGTTTTGTTTTGTTCTTTTTTCAACGAATTTAATTTTAACTCGGTTACCGAACAAGGTTTCAGTGTAGATTCTATTCTTGATTTTTGTCAAAATTATAGTCAGATCAATTCTATTGTGGGAAAGTCTTTTTAAACTCTCCCAAATGAATGATTGTGTACTTTTTTTTTTCTAATTTACATTCAGCTTCTATACTTTGTTTTCGATGTAGTATGTTTTCAAAGAAATATTTTATTCACATGTTAATCAAAGTGTCAAATTTATCAGTTTTAGGATTGATATAGCAACAGTCATGCAAAGTATAAAATTTATTACTATTGTATATAATTTTCTATGATAGAAGTGTATACTATGGTATATCAAAATTTTCATAGTGTTCATTGTAGTAATTGAAAGTTTTCAAAATTATCACTATAATATGAAAGTGATCACTATCGTGAATCAAAATTTTCATAGTTATCATTAAAGTTAATCAAAGTATTAAAGTTATCACTATGCTTAACTATAGTTATAGTATTTTATTGTTTAAGAAGGCTTTTTTATATATTTCATAGGCAAACGTCGAGTCATGGCCCGGCGCACAAGTGCCGAGGACATTTTGCGTTGCAACATGTGTGAGACTAACATGGTGCAAATGCACTGTGATACATGCCTTTTTAGCCTATGCAAGGCTTGTGTTGGAGAACACACAATGTCTGATGAATCCAACAAAAAACATGAAATTGTTAAATTTACGTTTCGACAATCCACTCTCCTTTATCCTGGATGTACATTCCATGACAAAAAACGATGTGAAATGTACTGTAATCAATGTGATGTTCCCGTCTGTATTAGCTGCATTATATCTGACCACCATTTGGGTCATAAGATTGAGAGCATTTTGCGAATTCTGAATGAAAAGAAAGAGAATATCATCAAAGAAGGAAATGAATTAAATGAAACAATTTATCCTACCTACCATGACATTGAAAATGATGTAGAAAATATGATGAAGCAGTTAGAAAAGGAATACGGAGATCTCGCAACAGCTATAACAAAACATGGAGATGACTGGTGTAAAGGAATTGTCGATGTAGTCAAAAAACTTAAAACCGAAGCCAATGAGATGAAAACAACACAGCTACAAACTCTTCAGAAACACCGGGATAAAATCCACGAGAGAATTACTGAAATTAAAGATGAAATTCATTCAATCGATATTGCCGTGGACTCTTACGAAATTTCAAACCCACTTAGTGTGAAATCCAATGTAGATGACTATAAACATCTTCCCCCAAGGATAATTCCATGTTTACCTTTATTCACCCATAAGAAATTCGAACAGGAAGAATTCAATAAGCTGTTTGGAACATTGTCGCCAATGTCTTTAGTTCCCGAAGAACATGGTTACAGTTTGAAGAAAACACAGAAATCATCAGATGATGAATCCTCTCCTCTAATCAAACAGCTACTCGATAAACCAGAGACTATCGCTATCATTATGACTGCGTACAAGTATAATCTTTTTAATGTTGTATGTCGCAATGACGAGGAAATTTGGACTAGTGGAGATGAGAACACCATGAAACTCTTCAGCGTAAACATGGATTCATCTTTAAAGTCAACCCAAACCAAGTCAGGAGAGTGCCCAAGTGGCATTGCAGTGACAGAACAAGGAGAACTCATTTATGTTGATCGTAAAGACAGAACTGTGAATATTTTAAAGAATGGTGAGATGGTCACAGTGATCAGACTACAGAACTGGTTACCCCTCGGAGTCTGTAGTATCTCCCCTGGTGACTTACTGGTTACCATGTATAGCGAGGATAAGAAACCATCAAAAGTCGTCCGTTATTCTGACTACAGAGAGAAACAAACCATTCAGCTTGATGATGATGGTAAGCCTATCTACTTATATGGTGAAATCAAATACATCATTGAAAATAGGAACCGAGATATATGTGTTGCTGACACAAGCGCTAATGCATTAGTGGTGGTCAATTCTGAAGGGAAACCGAGATTCCGGTACACTGGTAATAAATCTTGTTCAAAGAGCAATCCATTTGATCTACATGGTATCACCACAGATAGTCAAAGTCACATTCTTGCAGCTGACTGTGAAAATAATTGTATCCACATCATAGATCAGGATGGACAATTCCTTTGTTTCATAGAGTGTGAACTTTTTCATCCTTGGGGATTATGTATAGATACATATGACAATCTGTTTGTCACTGAATGTTACGAGAGACAAGTAAAGAAAATCAAATATCAACAGTGAATGTCACATCGCACGTTTAAAACATATAATGATGGCAGTTGTAGACTTCGTCATTAGCCTGGGTCTGGCCTACCCATAAGGCTCCGCACAGTAGGAGCATTATGGATAGGCCGGAACCAGGCTACTCCGTCATAATATATGCTAAAAAAGGTCTATTCACATTAAAAAAAACATTTATGTATCTCAATTTACAAAATTTTAATTCTCATCTAGATCAACATATCAGTCTGAAATGCCCTAGAAACAAATAAGTCATGATATTGTACAGAAAATTTTAGAAAGTTTTAACTTCAAATCTGTGTCCAAACCTCTTGAAAGTAAAATGCATTGTTTGCAATCTGATGAGCCATTTGTTTGAAGACATCAATAAACTGAAGCTAAATAAATGAATCTGTAAAATATATAGCTGAATTAATAAATTAAGCAACTCACTTCTTTGTTACCCCTAAGGACCTGCACTTGATACATTGAACCATTGATAATTTAAATGGTTCAATTAAATTTAATGAAAGAAAACCTTTTAAGATAGGTTTTATCTTTGAAACAACTGATAACCAAGCTTGTAAAAGTATATCGCTAAAAGGTAATTTATACAAAATCCAATTTACCATAAGCAAAAGATATAGCAAGCATCACATAATTATATAAATCCTATGCTCTCCATTATATTTCTTAATTCTGCCCATTTTCACAATTATAATATAAGAATAGACTCCAATTAACCTGCCCATCCGTCAAATAAAACCATACGCATCTTTTATATAATGTTTTGAATAACATAGAGTTCAAAAGATGTAACTAATGCAAGACTGATTCGGAATACTGCGATATATGGCACATTAATCAGTGTAAAATCTGTATTGGAGAGCATATAAGAACCGCTGAATCCCAGAAAAACAGCAAATTGTGAATTTTATTTTTCAAAAGACCAAGTCCATTCTACTCTCAATGTTCTTCTCATGACAAAGAACAATACTTTCTGTACTGCAATTATTTATTGTGATGTCCCATCCTGCATTAAGTGTATTCAATCTGAACTGCATGCGGGTCAAAGTTTGTTGAAAATCATCAAAAAAAAAAAAAAAAAAAAAAAAAAAAAAAAAAAAGGGGGGGGGGGGAATAAAAAGAAAAGAAAAAGGTGCAAGGTAATAAAATATTTGATACAATTTATACAATCTACCTAGATGAATAAAATATAAAGAAGCAGTTAGATGTTGAATACGAAAATTTCTATTAAAAAAAGGAAAACATGGAGAAAAATGGCACCAAATGATTCCCGAGGTCGTCAGAAATCTTAAAACCAAAGCTTTGAAAAGGAAGACCAAACAGTTACGAACTCTACAAAAACAACTGGATAAAATTAACAATTATTTTGCTGAAATCAAAGTTGAAAGTGACTAAATCTACCCTGCAACATTCTCTCATGACATTTGACATGTAGATGAAAGTAGAAAACCTTCACCGTAAATACGCCATCTCCGAATTCATCCAAAAGAAATTCAAAGGGAAAATTGATTTTATGTATCTGACAATTGAAGATTTTATTGTATGGACAGATCCTGTAATATTAACTTGGTGATGAGTTTCATCATTTATTGAAGTGTGCTTTTCTTATGAATGAAAAACAGAAATTTATACGTAGAAATATTTATTTATTATTCATATTTATAATAAATATAGTTATAAAAATATTTATTAATACAAACATAATTTTTCTTTTATGATTTGAAGGAAACATCTGATGTATATGAACTAAAAGAATAAGCAAAGTTGTTTTTAAATAATTTCAAACCTGAACTTTCTACTGTATAAACATTAAATGTTTCTAACAACTGTCAGTAATGTATATTACTATATATCGTACATCTTTTTGCTTTTCATTACTGTTCACAATCACATTTTAGTTTGTTCAATTGTTTAAATTTCATTTAACTCATATATCCCATGTGTATGGGGGGGGGGGGGGGGGGCTTAGTGAAAAAGTCTCAACGTCTCCTTTTCTTTCCGTCTGCCTAGCTGTCCTTCTGTCCGTCTGTCTCTTAACTTTTCATATTTTCGACTTTTTCTCAGGAACCACAGGGCATATTTCAACCAAACTTGCCACAAAGTGTTCTTGCGTAAATTGGATTCAAATTTATTAAAATGAAGGTCACTCCTTGTTCTGAGAGGATATAATTACGAATTAGTGAAAAACTAATTGCATCTTTTAAATATCTTCATTTCAAGGTCCATTGGACTACAAAAATGAAACGTGTGGACGCATTCTCAATTTAATGTAGATTCATGACCCCCATGTGTAGGGCGGGGCCATAATGGGCAATTTAAAGTTATCATAGGTATACATCTTCTCAAGAATACGAAAGCCGTAATTAGTCATATTCATGGTATAGATTCAAGCATGTTATAATCATGACTCACCGAGAGTATGGTATGAGAGTATGGTCTGACCGCAATGGGCGATAAAATTTGACATAGAAAAATAATTAAACATTTTCTTCTCAAGTACAGCAAAGCCATGATGAGTCATATTTATATGGGATCATCTCAGGTAGTGTAGATTCAATTATTTTCAAATCATGACCACCAGGTAAGGGCGAGCCACAATAGGCAATCGAAATTTTACACAGGAAAAAAATCTTTAAAAATCTTCTCAAAAACGGCAAATCATTATTTAGTAATTTATTTCTTATAAATTCAGAAGCATCCTCAGGTAACGTTGATTCAAAAGTTTCCAAATCTAGATCCCTTGAGGTCGAAAGGGTCAGAATAAATGTAGGTGGCCAGTCTTCTTCTCAAGATCAGCAAAGCGCATGATAAGTCATATTTGTATGGAAGCATCCTCAGGTTGTGTAGATTGAAGTTTGTTCAAATCTAGATAATGTGGATAGGGGAGAGCAACAATGGGTGATCAAAGTTTTACATAGGAATGTATGGAAACATCTTTACAAATCCTCTCAAGACCAATCGGTAGAACTCTCGCTTCGTGATCGGAAGGTCCAGGGTTTAAAGCAGTGAAAGAAATATTGAAACATATTTGGTGTAGCTTCAAGTTTGTTCAAATCTTCCCTCACCTCCTCAGGAGGGGGTGATTTTGGACCACTAATTTATTTAAACTTTTCGGTAATAAACTGACAGGAGACGTCTGATGTCGGGTTATCTTTCATTGAGATGCGGTTTTATTTGGATTTACACTAGGACATCATTCTCAATACTGCATACGAAGATTTGGGTAACTTTTTCTCAAGTTCAGTTTTTTATTTACTTGGTTTACAAATCCCCCGTGCGCTATATTCAATTTTTCACTCGTGTCTACGTACTACTATATGTATGGCAGAGAACAATACAGATAAGAAACCTTTCTAAATTACTTTTAAACACGTGTTTGTAATCCATTTAATCATAAACAATGAAAATTCAATGATTTGTTTCATTAAGCACAGGTCTACATTTTAATGCTAACGTTGCATGGTAGGGATTTTTAAATACAATTATTACATAAAGTCTGTTTACTTAGTGACCACACCATGTGTCCTCTGTCTGTCAATTGAATTTAGAAATCTAATGTACAATAAATCAGTATATGGCTGCAACGGATATTTGAATACCCCCTTTAGACCAGGAAGAAGAAAAAAAAATAACAGGAAAAAGGAGAGATAAGAAAGACAGCATTTATCTTAGTACGAGCAACATTTCTTTTCTGGCTGCTTCAGCAGCTGCCATTACATTACAGTCAGGTAAAAACCAATCACTATTTATTTATCAAAAACTATTATTTTGACAGATTTGAAATAATGCATCATTTCTATAAATATATTTTTTAATAATAATCGGAAATACATTATATTCCCCGGCATTGCGATTCTAACAAAAGAATGCAAAGAACATGTAACTATGCAAACGAACTGAATTTTGATTGGCTAATGATAAAATGGTTGTATCTCTTTCATATTTCAATTCAAAATGGTGATATCTATCACTAGGGTATATTTTGTGAGACACTATGAGAAAGTATATATATGAGATATGTAGAAAACATGTGCTTGCACAGATGCTCTAATCTAATCTGCTTCATAAAAGACTATTAATGAGAATTCAATAACAGTATTCAGTTTACTATTCGTTGTCAAATAACGTCAATTTACAATTCAGTGATTTTTTACGAGCGGCTTACTCATTTGGATATAGTAAGCCACTTTTAAATACTGCTATATGCATATAGATGACCAATGTTAAACTCTCCTTTAAATTCAGTTGTCCATTGTTGGATACTCCTATATTTTTGTGCAGTTGGCCCCTGTTTTACACCCTTACATGTATGTTTACTTTCCAGTTTATTAGAGTTGAATGTTCCTATTTCTCCTTTTTAGTAAACTATTGCTGAATACTCCATTTTATCGTATGTTCACTCCTTTATGCATATAACTCTAAGGATATCTTTTTCATATTCCCTGTTCTGCCGTCGCAATGGTTTTTGAGTGAATTTGATCAAGTCCAAATATAATGGACTTACATACATCTGTTGTGACGTCGCTATGGTTTGTGCGTGAATTTGATCAAGTCCAAATATGGTGGATTTACATACATGTAATTATACAAAAGTGTGTAACACATGTGATAAAAGAATCTCTCATAGTTTATGGTTAGGTACAATATTTATCCAACCCGTTATGTGTTTTATCCCCTCACTAAGGCTCGAGAACAAGACCACACAACTCATGGTTTAATAAATCATATGATCACAAGCCATGGGAGATCTTTTATATAGCCAGTGCATGTTGCCTTTCAAAAAAAAACAAAAAAACAAAACAAAACAAAAAAAAAAAAAAAAAAAAAAAAAAAAAAACGATATGGGCCGTAGTTTCTGTATAAATTTTCAACGCATAGTATATATTAGTTTTAAAGCTGATTTGTAGGGCGGACTCAAATCAAAGAAACACAGATGTTGTTATAAAATTATATATTTTGATTTGAACTATTTTTTTTATAAGAAACTTCAAATTAACAGTCCCCTACATGATCGGTTAACACCAAAAATTAAATGTTCCTCATTTCAAAGATTATTTAGTATTAATTAAATCTTGTGTACTACTATATGTGAAACAAAGGACAGTGTAGATAAGAAACCTTTCTGAATTACTTTAAAAAGTATGTTTGTAAATGTTCCTCATTTTAATGACTCTTTAGTGCTAATTAAATCTTATTTATGATTGGCGCGCTTTTGAGCGTTGGAAACCTATTTATTTTAGGAATGACTCTAATTCTTGGCCAAATTATTCGAGTATAACCTGGTTTGGGTCAGTTTACGCTTTATAATCCGCGAAGCGGATTATAAAACAGCGTAAACTGACCCAAACCAGGTTATACTCGAATAATTTGGCCAAGAATTAGAGTCATTCCTTATAATTTAATTTTAAAATCATTAAACAACTGTGGTTGTAAAATTTCGTTGCCTTTTATTAGTTCAAATTTGCCGCTCAATAATACAACCGTAGTAACGGAAGTGATGGGAAGCGAGGGGAGGTAAAAACTGATACATAGTCCTAGCAGCCATGTTGTTTGATTACATGTTGTAAGATCCGATTTACTGTTCGAAGTAAAAGGTACATTTATTAAATCTGGAATTTTCCATGAATCCCGAGGACTAGAAATGAGATGATTGCATGGATACAGACGATTCAGCTGGTTGTCAAGGGGGTGCGTCCCCATACCAAACCAGGTTATACAGAAATAATTTGTGTTCCTTTTTGGATATTAACCAATCAGAGGCTAGAATACAAACAAAATTAAATTATTTTGTGTTAAGTTTTTTTGGTAATTAGCTTTGAACAGATATTGTGAAGCTAGGGAAGCATATGTGCGGAATTAAAGTATTCAATATATTCAAAAGCCATGTTTGTACCTGTATACAACTAATAAATGAATGGTCATATATGTTTAATCATGTTAAAATTTTAAGGGTGTAATCATATTAAAAATACTCTACTAAAGGAATGTACAAGATGTTGATTATTTTTCAAATAATCGCACATTTAATTTTACATTGAATTCTACGGGCAGCGCAAGTGTTATTAAGATTTTGTAAAAGGTAATTTGTACGTCATACAAATCACTTCTGTTGCTGAAAATATGCATTAATTGAAGTTTGAAATAAAACGAATTATTTACCACATATTTTAACAAAATTAAAATTTTCTTGTTTTCATCAAAGGCAGATAACTTTCCAGAAACGTTTTAAGTACGAAATAGCCGGCTTCGTATATGTTATCAGTCATGGAATTTGCTTTATTTCACTTTCATCATTATCAAGCAAAACAATTCAACTAGTTCAAAATCCTCTATGAACCAGGTAGTACCTTTTGTTTCCTCTCTACCACGGGGATGAATTAATGTGAAAGTCTCTTAAACATCGTTAAAAGACCAAATAGATTGTAGATCATCTACGTACTAAGCTATACATCTTCACAATGTCAAGGTTTTGTGAAATCCTCTCTATTTAAAAAGGTTTGAAGAGAAACGATATTACAAAACATTGACATTGTGAAGATGCATAGGTTAACACGTATAAAACATCGTTAAAAGATGCTCTCTGTTCAATAACCCGTAGATCCTTATATATTCATGTCGGAACAAGCTGCATTTTTTGAAAAACAAAAATGATATTAATAGCTGATAACTTCGATGTTGGAATGTTTCCGGAACTGCTGAAAGAAAAGAATAAACGAAGGTTCTCATGCATTCCTTTTTTCAAGGATAGGCTCTGCCTCTGAACAGCGCAAATAAAACATTATTATATAGAGTCAGGTAAACTTATAAAAATCAATCCACAGAAAGGCAATATCAAGTACTTGCGGAGAAGTATACTTTTTTTTGAAAATAAAATGCAGATAAGCAGGAAGACCAAAATCTTGCGAGCCATACTGACATATTATTACACACAAAATCATTTTATTGAACTCCTGCAATCAAAATTCAAGAAAAAGTCTAACGGTCTTTAAGTCTTTTTTACAAAGCTTGGCAATTACAGTTCGTCAAGTTAACAAACAAAGCTGAACAATAACTATGCTTGTGCCAATGCGAGGCGCGGAATGTGAGAAATCCACTAAGAATTTACTGTACATGTACACCTTTTTTTTTCCCTTTATTATTCAAAAATTTTCAAAGCTAACCATACCAATTGATTTAAAGATTTGTCTTTCATTATGAAAAATAATTTAGAAAGCATGATATGCTATCACATGTATACCAAAACATCGAACTGTAAGTTTATGAAAATGAGATTTATTTAACGTACATAATAAAATATACATGTAAGCTGGATTTATTTTAAAACATGACGTTAAATTCTTTTTCATGGCGTCGCATAAAGCAACGTCAAAATATCGCAACGTTAGCGTAAACTATGCTACCTTTACGTTTATATAAAACAAAAATAAAGTTTTGTACATGCAGATATTGATAATTTCATGAAAATATATACTCTCTCAAAGAGTTTTGAGGAATATTATTTAATTTTGACACGGGGCCGAATTTTGCAGCAAACGCACCTTGTCCTTTTACAAAGGAATATTTAGGAAATATCTTTAAAAACATTCTACTCGAGAATGACAAATACATATGTAGTCATAGTAATATAGAACCATCCTAAAATTATGTACATTTATGTTGTCCAGATTCTGACACCCAGGGGTTAGGGAGGTGCCACAATAGGCAATCAAAGTTTTACATAGGTTTACATCGGAAAATATTTTCTCAAGAACAGCTATGAATAGTCAAATTTACATGCATATGGAAGCATCCTTAGGAATTGTAGGTTCAAGTTTGTTAAAATCGTGATCCCTAGGGCAAGGGTGGCGTCACAATGGGCAATCAAAGATTTACATAGGGAAATATAGAAAAAAAAATCTTTTAAAGTCTTTATCTTCTCAAGAAGAGAAAATTAATATCGAAGCATCACCAGTAAACAGAGTTTTTAATCTGTTCTAATCAAGACCCCCAGGGGTAGAGAGGGGCAAAACAGGGGATTAAAGTTATACAAAGGAATATATAAGAAAGATCATTTAAGGTATTGGCATTGTAAGGCATTGATTAGTAATATTAATCCAGAAGCATCCACAAATTGTGTAAATTCAAGTGAGGGCAACAATAGTTGAGTGCAACAATTGAAGATAAAACATATAGCAGAAATCGTTAAAAGTCTTCTAAAGCCACTGATTAGTGAAAGAAATATTGAAACATATTTGGTGTAGCTTCAAGTTTGTTCAAATCTTGCCCTCACCTCCTCAGGAGGGGGATTATTTTGGACCACTAATTTATTTAAACTTTTCGGTAATACACTGACAGGAGACGTCTGATGTCGGGTTATCTTTCCTTGAGATGCGGTTTTATTTGGATTTACACTAGGACACCATTCTCACTACTGCATACGAAGATTTGGGTAACTTTTTCTCAAGTTCAGTTTTTTATTTACTTGGTCTACAAATCCTCAATGCGCTATATTCAATTTTTCACTTGTGTTTTCGTACTACTATATGCATGACAGAGAACAATACAGATAAGAAAGCTTTCTAAATTACTTTTAAAAACGTATTTGTAATCCATTTAATCATAAACAATGAAAATTCAATGATGTGTTTCATTAAGCACAGGTCTACATTTTAATGCTAACGTTGCATGGTAGGGATTTTTAAATACAATTATTACATAAAGTCTGTTTACTTAGTGACCACACCATGTGTCCTCTGTCTGTCAATTGAATTTAGAAATCTAATGTACAATAAATCAGTAGATGACTGCAACGGATATTTGAATACCCCCTTTAGACTAGGAAGAAAAAACACTCATAACAGGAAAAAAGAGAGGTAAGAAGATAGCATTTATCTTAGTACGAGCGACATTTCTTTTCTGGCTGCTTCAGCAGCTGCCATTGCAGTACAGTCAGGTAGAAACCGATCACTATATATTTTTGACAGATTTGAAATCATGCAGCATTTCTATATCTATACTTTTGAATAATAATCGGAAATACATTATATTCCCCGGCATTGCGATTCTAACAAAAGAATGCAAAGATCATGTACATGTATGCAAATGAACTGAATTTTGATTGGCTAATGATAAAATGGTTGTATTTCTTTTATATTTCAATTCAAAATGGTGATTTCTATAACAAAGGTTTTGTTTGTTTGTTTTTTTTATTGTTTAACGTCCCTCTCGAGAATTTTTCACTCATATGGAGAGGCCATCACTTGCCGGTGGAGAGCTGCAAATTTTTGACCTATACTCGGCACTGAGGACCCTTGATCGGTGAGGAATCTTTTTCGTGCCAGCACATACTGTGACACGGGACCTCGGTTTATACGGTCTCATCAGAAGGACCGGTCTCCACGTCCCACAGTGGGATTCGAACCCGCGACGTAAGGATCAAGTCCTTACTCCGCCACTCTAGAGCGAATGCTCTAACCACTGCAACACGCGGGCGATCTATCACAAAGGTATATTTTGTGAGACACTATGAGAAAGTATATATGAGAAATTTAAATCAAAAAAAAAAAAACATGTGCATGCACAGATGCTCTAATCTAATCTGCTTAATAAAAGAATATGAGAATCCCATAACAGTATTCAGTTTACAATTTGTTGTCAAATAACGTCAATTTACAATTTAGTGATTTTTTTTTACTCACTTGGAAATAGTAAGCCACTGTTAAATACTGCTATATGCATATAGATGACCAATGTTGAACGTACCTTTAAATTCAGTTAGCCATTGTTGGATTCTCCTATATTTTGTGTGCAGTTGGTCCCTGTTTTACACCCTTATATGTATGTTTACTTTACAGTTGATTACAGTTGCAATTCCTATTTTCCCTTTTTAGTGGACTATTGCTGAATACTCCATTTTATCGTATGTTTACTCCTTTATGCATATAGCTCTAAGGTATCTTTTTTTTCATATTCTCTGTTGTGCCGTCGCAATGGTTTTTGAGTGAATTTGTTCAAGTCCAAATATAGAGGACTTACATACATCTGTTGTGACGTCGCTATGGTCTCTGGGCGAATTTGATCAAGTCCAAATATGGTGGATTTACATACATGTATTTATACAAAACTGTGTAACACATGTGATAAAAAAAATCTCTCATAGTTTATGGTTAGGTAAATTTTTATCGCTAAGGCTCGAGAACAAAACCACACAACTCATGGTTTTAGAAATCATATGGCCACAAGCCATGGGAGATCTTTTATATAGCCAGTGCATGTTGCCTTTCAAAAAAAAAAAAAAAACGATATGGGCCGCAGTTTCTGTATTAATTTTCAACACATAATATATATAAGTTTTTAAAGCTGATTTGTATGGCGGACTCAAATCAAAGAAACACAGATGTTGTTATAAAATTAATATATTTTGATTTGTACTATTTATTTTTTAGAAACTTCAAATTAACAGTCTCTTATATGATAGGTAAACACCAAAAATTAAATGTTCCTCATTTCAAATATTATTTAGTATTAATTAAATCTTGTGTACTACTACTATATGTGTAACAGAGGACAGTGTAGATAAGAAACCTTTCTGAATTACTTTTAAACGTATGTTTGTAAATGTTCCTCATTTTAATGACTCTTTAGTGCTAATTAAATCTCATTTATAATTGGCGCGCTCTTGAGCGTTGGAAACCTATTTATTTTGTATTAAGTTTTTTGGTAATTAGCTTTAAACAGATTATGTGAAGCTAGGGAAGCATATGAGCAGAATTAAAGTATTCAATGTATTTAAAAGCTATGTTTTGAACCTGTATACAACTAATAAATGAATGGTCAAATAGGTTTAAGGAGGCTGGGGGGTCAACAGATTAACCATCAGATATAACTTATTTATTTAGATATGATATCTTAAGATGTCAACTATCATTTTGCAAAGAAAAAAATCATACATTTTAGTTTTAAAATTTGATCATTTTTGTATATCTTTATATGGAGCTTTTCTTCTAAAGGAGACCAATATAGTCGAAAAATGGCCACGACCACCCAGCCCTCTTAATCTTGTTAAGATTTTAAGGGTGTAATCATATAAAAATACTCTACTAAAGGAATGTACAAGATGTTGATTATTTTCCAAATAATCGCACCTTTAATTTTACATTGAATTCTAAGGGCAGCGCATGTGTTATTAAGATTTTCAAAAAGGTAATTTGAACGTCATACAAATCTCTTGGTGAAAATATGCATAAATTCTCCCTATATTGAAATATGAAATAAAATGAATTATTTACCACAGATATTTTGACAAAATTAAAATTTTCTTGTTTTCATCAAAGGCAGATAACTTTCCAAAAACGTTTTAAGTGCAAAATGGCCGGCTTCGTATATGTTATCAATCATGTGGATTTGCTTTATTTTCACTTTCATCATTATCAAGCAAAACAATTCAACTAGTTCAAAATGATTCAAAGTTGTTTAATATCCCCTCACTATACTTTGAATACCTTTAAGCCCAGAAAGCACAGGGCATGGATTTCACTAATTCAAATATTATACTGCAATTTGATTGGATGGCAATTTTTGAAATCCCCTGGGTAATAAATATTTAATCGTTGTTGTATTTTTTTCAACTTATCAGGGGAAAGCGAGTGAAAGAACGTCATAGAATAAAGCTAAGGATAGTTCAAAATATGACGTAATACGAAAGGGAATACATCCTTTCTTAGAGTGATATCCCGTGTAGAAATTTTAGGCAGTGAAAACGATAAAGTGTACGTTACCTAGGTACATGTAAATAAGAAACTTAAGGGTTTTTCTCCACAGCTACAAAGAATTGAACTGAGAGTCAACAATTTTGTATTAATCAAATAAAGAATGAATTTAATAGCTTTTACAATGTACACTGTATAAGCTTGGTCTATGGAGTTTACGCTTTACAAAATTCAACTCAACATTTAAGTCAATTTCCCTTCCTTACATTACTTTGAATCAATTGGTTTTGTTTTGTTCTTTTTTCAACGAATTTAATTTTAACTCGGTTACCGAACAAGGTTTTAGTGTAGATTCTATTCTTGATTTTTGTCGAAATTATAGTCAGATCAATTCTATTGTGGGAAAGTCTTTTTAAACTCTCCCAAATGAATGATTGTGTACTTTTTTTTCATAATTTACATTCAGCTTCTATACTTTGTTTTCGATGTAGTATGTTTTCAAAGAAATATTTTATTCACATGTTAATCAAAGTGTCAAATTTATCAGTTTTAGGATTGATATAGCAACAGTCATGCAAAGTATAAAATTTATTACTATTGTATATAATTTTCTATGATAGAAGTGTATACTATGGTATATCAAAATTTTCATAGTGTTCATTGTAGTAATTGAAAGTTTTCAAAATTATCACTTTAATATCAAAGTGATCACTATCGTGAATCAAAATTTTCATAGTTATCATTAAAGTTAATCAAAGTATTAAAGTTATCACTATGCTTAACTATAGTTATAGTATTTTATTGTTTAAGAAGGCGTTTTTATATATATCATAGGCAAACGTCGAGTCATGGCCCGGCGCAAAATTGCCCAGGACATTTTGCGTTGCAACATGTGTGAGACTAACATGGTGCAAATGCACTGTGATACATGCCTTTTTAGCCTATGCAAGGCTTGTGTTGGAGAACACACAATGTCTGATGAATCCAACAAAAAACATGAAATTGTTAAATTTACGTTTCGACAATCCACTCTCCTTTGTCCTGGATGTACATTCCATGACAAAAAACGGTGTGAAATGTACTGTAATCAATGTGATGTTCCCGTCTGTATTAGCTGCATTATATCTGACCACCATTTGGGTCATAAGATTGAGAGCATTTTGCGAATTCTGAATGAAAAGAAAGAGAATATCATCAAAGAAGGAAATGAATTAAATGAAACAATTTATCCTACCTACCATGACATTGAAAATGATGTAGAAAATATGATGAAGCAGTTAGAAAAGGAATACGGAGATCTCGCAACAGCTATAACAAAACATGGAGATGACTGGTGTAAAGGAATTGTCGATGTAGTCAAAAAACTTAAAACCGAAGCCAATGAGATGAAAACAACACAGCTACAAACTCTTCAGAAACACCGGGATAAAATCCACGAGAGAATTACTGAAATTAAAGATGAAATTCATTCAATCGATATTGCCGTGGACTCTTACGAAATTTCAAACCCACTTAGTGTGAAATCCAATGTAGATGACTATAAACATCTTCCCCCAAGGATAATTCCATGTTTACCTTTATTCACCCATAAGAAATTCGAACAGGAAGAATTCAATAAGCTGTTTGGAGCATTGTCGCCAATGTCTTTAGTTCCCGAAGAACATGGTTACAGTTTGAAGAAAACACAGAAATCATCAGATGATGAATCCTCTCCTCTAATCAAACAGCTACTCGATAAACCAGAGACTATCGCTATCATTATGACTGCGTACAAGTATAATCTTTTTAATGTTGTATGTCGCAATGACGAGGAAATTTGGACTAGTGGAGATGAGAACACCATGAAACTCTTCAGCGTAAACATGGATTCATCTTTAAAGTCAACCCAAACCAAGTCAGGAGAGTGCCCAAGTGGCATTGCAGTGACAGAACAAGGAGAACTCATTTATGTTGATCGTAAAGACAGAACTGTGAATATTTTAAAGAATGGTGAGATGGTCACAGTGATCAGACTACAGAACTGGTTACCCCTCGGAGTCTGTAGTATCTCCCCTGGTGACTTACTGGTTACCATGTATAGCGAGGATAAGAAACCATCAAAAGTCGTCCGTTATTCTGACTACAGAGAGAAACAAACCATTCAGCTTGATGATGATGGTAAGCCTATCTACTTATATGGTGAAATCAAATACATCATTGAAAATAGGAACCGAGATATATGTGTTGCTGACACAAGCGCTAATGCATTAGTGGTGGTCAATTCTGAAGGGAAACCGAGATTCCGGTACACTGGTAATAAATCTTGTTCAAAGAGCAATCCATTTGATCTACATGGTATTACCACAGATAGTCAAAGTCACATTCTTGCAGCTGACTGTGAAAATAATTGTATCCACATCATAGATCAGGATGGACAATTCCTTTGTTTCATAGAGTGTGAACTTTTTCATCCTTGGGGATTATGTATAGATACATATGACAATCTGTTTGTCACTGAATGTTACGAGAGACAAGTAAAGAAAATCAAATATCAACAGTGAATGTCACATCCCACGTTTAAAACATATAATGATGGCAGTTGTAGACTTCGTCATTAGCCTGGGTCCGGCCTACCCATAAAGCTCCGCACAGTAGGAGCATTATGGATAAGCCGGAACCAGGCTACTCCGTCATCCAATATGCTAAAAAAAAAGATCTATTCACATTAAAAAAAACATTTATGTATCTCAATTTACAAAATTTTAATTCTCATCTAGATCAACATATCAGTCTGAAATACCCTAGAAACAAATAAGTCATGATATTGTACAGAAAATTTTAGAAAGTTTTAACTTCAAATCTGTGTCCAAACCTCTTGAAAGTAAAATGCATTGTTTGCAATCTGATGAGCCATTTGTTTGAAGACATCAATAAACTGAAGCTAAATAAATGAATCTGTAAAATATATAGCTGAATTAATAAATTAAGCAACTCACTTCTTTGTTACCCCTAAGGACCTGCACTTGATACATTGAACCATTGATAATTTAAATGGTTCAATTAAATTTAATGAAAGAAAATCTTTCAAGATAGTTTTTATCTTTGAAACAACTGATAACCAAACTTGTAAAAGTATATCGCTAAACAGTAATTTATACAAAATCCAATTTACCATAAGCAAAAGATATAGCAAGCATCACATAATTATATAAATCCTATGCTCTCCATTATATTTCTTAATTCTGCCCATTTTCACAATTATCATTGAATATAAGAATAGACTCCAATTAACCTGCCCATTCGTCAAATAAAGCCATACGCATCTTTTATATAATGTTGTGAATAACATAGAGTTCAAAAGATGTAACTAATGCAAGACTGATTCGGAATACTGCGATATATGGCACATTAATCTGTGTAAAATCTGTATTGGAGAGCATATAAGAACCGCTGAATCCCAGAAAAACAGCAAATTGTGAATTTTATTTTTCAAAAGACCAAGTCCATTCTACTCTCAATGTTCTTCTCATGACAAAGAACAATACTTTCTGTACTGCAATTATATATTGTGATGTCCCATCCTGCATTAAGTGTATTCAATCTGAACTGCATGCGGGTCAAAGTTTGTTGAAAATCATCAAAAAAAAAAAAAGGGGGGGGGGAATAAAAAGAAAAGAAAAAGGTGCAAGGTAATAAAATATTTGATACAATTTATACAATCTACCTAGATGAATAAAATATAAAGAAGCAGTTAGATGTTGATTACGAAAATTTCTATAAAAAAAGTAAAACATGGAGAAAAATGGCACCAAATGATTCCCGAGGTCGTCAGAAATCTTAAAACCAAAGCTTTGAAAAGGAAGACCAAACAGTTGCATACTCTACAGAAACAACTGGATAAAATTAACAATTATTTTGCTGAAATCAAAGTTGAAAGTGACTAAATCTACCCTGCAACATTCTCTCATGACATTTGACATGTAGATGAAAGTAGAAAACCTTCACCGTAAATACGCCATCTCCGAATTCATCCAAAAGAAATTCAAAGGGAAAATTGATTTTATGTATCTGACAATTGAAGATTTTATTGTATGGACAGATCCTGTAATATTAACTTGGTGATGAGTTTCATCATTTATTGAAGTGTCCTTTTCTTAAGAATGAAAAACAGAAATTTATAGGTAGAAATATTTATTTATTATTCATATTTATAATAAATATAGTTATAAAACTATTTATTAATACAAACATAATTTTTCTTTTATGATTTGAAGGAAACATCTGATGTATAAAAACTAAAAGAATAAGCAAAATTGTTTTTAAATAATTTCAAACCTGAACTTTCTACTGTATAAACATTAAATGTTTCTAACAACTGTCAGTAATGTATATTACTATATATCGAACATCTTTTTGCTTTTCATTACTGTTCATAATCACATTTTAGTTTGTTCAATTGTTTAAATTTCATTTTACTCATATATCCCATGTGTATGGGGGGGGGGGGGGAGGGGGGCTTAGTGAAAAAGTCTCAACGTCTCCTTTTCTTTCCGTCTGCCTAGCTGTCCTTCTGTCTGTCTGTCTCTTAACTTTTCATATTTTCGACTTTTTCTCAAGAACCACAGGGCATATTTCAACCAAACTTGCTACAAAGTGTCCTTTCGTAAATTGGATTCAAATTTATTAAAATGAAGGTCACTCCTTTTTCTGAGAGGATATAATTACGAATTAGTGAAAAACTAATTGCGTCTTTTAAATATCTTCATTTCAAGGTCCATTGGACTACAAAAATGAAACGTGTAGACGCATTCTCAATTTAATGTAGATTCATGACCCCCATGTGTAGGGCGGGGCCACAATGGGCAATTTAAAGTTATCATAGGTATACATCTTCTCAAGAATACGAAAGCCGTAATTAGTCATATTCATGGTATAGATTCAAGCATGTTATAATCATGACTCACCGAGAGTATGGTATGAGAGTATGGTCTGACTGCAATGGGCGATAAAATTTGACATAGAAAAATAATTAAACATTTTCTTCTCAAGTACAGCAAAGCCATGATAAGTCATATTTATATGGAATCATCTCAGGTAGTGTAGATTCAATTATTTTCAAATCATGACCACCAGGTAAGGGCGAGCCACAATAGGCAATCGAAATTTTACACAGGAAAAAAATCTTTAAAAATCTTCTCAAAAACGGCAAATCATTATTTAGTAATTTATTTCTTATAAATTCAGAAGCATCCTCAGGTAACGTTGATTCAAAAGTTTCCAAATCTAGATCCCTTGAGGTCGAAAGGGTCAGAATAAATGTAGGTGGCCAGTCTTCTTCTCAAGATCAGCAAAGCGCATGATAAGTCATATTTGTATGGAAGCATCCTCAGGTTGTGTAGATTGAAGTTTGTTCAAATCTGGATAATGTGGATAGGGGAGAGCAACAATGGGTGATCAAAGTTTTACATAGGAATGTATGGGAACATCTTTACAAATCTTCTCAAGACCAATCGGTAAAACTCTCGCTTCGTGATCGGAAGGTCCAGGATTTAAAGCAGTGAAAGAAATATTGAAACATATTTGGTGTAGCTTCAAGTTTGTTCAAATCTTCCCTCACCTCCTCAGGAGGGGGTGATTTTGGATCACTAATTTATTTAAACTTTTCGGTCATAAACTGACAGGAGACTTCTGATGTCGGGTTATCTTTCCTTGAGATGCGGTTTTATTTGGATTTACACTAGGACATCATTCTCAATACTGCATACGAAGATTTGGGTAACTTTTTCTCAAGTTAAGTTTTTTATTTACTTGGTTTACAAATCCTCAATGCGCTATATTCAATTTTTCACTCGTGTTTACGTACTACTATATGCATGACAGAGAACAATACAGATAAGAAAGCTTTCTAAATTACTTTTTAAAACGTGTTTGTAATCCATTTAATCATAAACAATGAAAATTCAATGATGTGTTTCATTAAGCACAGGTCTACATTTTAATGCTAACGTTGCATGGTAGGGATTTTTAAATACAATTATTACATAAAGTCTGTTTACTTAGTGACCACACCATGAGTCCTCTGTCTGTCAATTGAATTTAGAAATCTAATGTACAATAAATCAGTAGATGACTGCAACGGATATTTGAATACCCCCTTTAGACCAGGAAGAAGAAAAAAAAAATAACAGGAAAAAGGAGAGATAAGAAAGACAGCATTTATCTTATTACGAGTAACATTTCTTTTCTGGCTGCTTCAGCAGCTGCCATTACATTACAGTCAGGTAAAAACCAATCACTATTTATTTATCAAAAACTATTATTTTGACAGATTTGAAATAATGCAGCATTTCTATAAATATATTTTTTAATAATAATCGGAAATACATTATATTCCCCGGCATTGCGATTCTAACAAAAGAATGCAAAGAACATGTAACTATGCAAACGAACTGAATTTTGATTGGCTAATGATAAAATGGTTGTATCTCTTTCATATTTCAATTCAAAATGGTGATATCTATCACTAAGGTATATTTTGTGAGACACTATGAGAAAGTATATATATGAGAAATGTAGAAAACATGTGCATGCACAGATGCTCCAATCTAATCTGCTTAATAAAAGACTATTAATGAGAATTCAATAACAGTATTCAGTTTACTATTCGTTGTCAAATAACGTCAATTTACAATTCAGTGATTTTTTACGAGCGGCTTACTCATTTGGATATAGTAAGCCACTTTTAAATACTGCTATATGCATATAGATGACCAGTGTTAAACTCTCCTTTAAATTCAGTTGTCCATTGTTGGATACTCCTATATTTTTGTGCAGTTGGCCCCTGTTTTACACCCTTACATGTATGTATACTTTCCAGTTTATTAGAGTTGAATGTTCCTATTTCTCCTTTTTAGTAAACTATTGCTGAATACTCCATTTTATCGTATGTTCACTCCTTTATGCATATAACTCTAAGGATATCTTTTTCATATTCCCTGTTCTGCCGTCGCAATGGTTTTTGAGTGAATTTGATCAAGTCCAAATATAATGGACTTACATACATCTGTTGTGACGTCGCTATGGTTTGTGCGTGAATTTGATCAAGTCCAAATATGGTGGATTTACATACATGTAATTATACAAAACTGTGTAACACATGTGATAAAAGAATCTCTCATAGTTTATGGTTAGGTATAATTTTTATCCAACCGGTTATGTGTTTTATCCCCTCGCTAAGGCTCGAGAACAAGACCACACAACTCATGGTTTAATAAATCATATGATCACAAACCATGGGAGATCTTTTATATAGCCAGTGCATGTTGCCTTTCAAAAAAAAAAAAACAAAAAAAAAACGATATGGGCCGCAGTTTCTGTATAAATTTTCAACGCATAGTATATATAAGTTTTTAAAGATGATTTGTAGGGCGGACTCAAATCAAAGAAACACAGATGTTGTTATAAAATTATATATTTTGATTTGAACTATTTATTTATAAGAAACTTCAAATTAACAGTCCCCTACATGATTGCTTAACACCAAAAATTAAATGTTCCTCATTTCAAAGATTATTTAGTATTAATTAAATCTTGTGTACTACTATATGTGAAACAAAGGACAGTGTAGATAAGAAACCTTTCTGAATTACTTTTAAAAGTATGTTTTTAAATGTTCCTCATTTTAATGACTCTTTAGTGCTTATTAAATCTTATTTATAATTGGCGCGCTTTTGAGGGTTGGAAATCTATTTATTTTGTGTTAAGTTTTTTGGTAATTCTTTAAACAGATAATGTGAAGCTAGGGAAGCATATGTGCGGTATTAAAGTATTCAATATATTTTAAAGCCATGTTTTGTACCTGTATACATGTAATAAATGAATGGTCATATATGTTTAATCATGTTAAAATTTTAAGGGTGTAATCATATAAAAATACTCTACTAAAGGAATGTACAAGATGTTGATTATTTTCCAAATAATCGCACCTTTAATTTTACATTGAATTCTATGGGCAGCGCATGTGTTATTAAGATTTTGTAAAAGGTAATTTGAACGTCATACAAATCACTTCTGTTGCTGAAAATATGCATTAATTGAAGTTTGAAATAAAATGAATTATTTACCACATATTTTAACAAAATTAAAATTTTCTTCTTTTCATCAAGGGCAGATAACTTTCCAAAAACGTTTTAAGTACGAAATGGCCGGCTTCGTATATGTTATCAATCATGGAATTTGCTTTATTTCACTTTCATTATTATCAAGCAAAACAATTCAACTAGTTCAAAAACCTCTATGAAACAGGTAGTACCTTTTGCTCCCTCTCTACCACGGGGATGAATTAATGTGAAAATCTCTTAAACATCGTTAAAAGACCAAATAGATTGTAGATCATCTACGTACTAAGCTATACATCTTCACAATGTCAAGGTTTTGTGAAATCCTCTCTATCTAAAAAGGTTTGAAGAGAAACGATATCACAAAACTTTGACATTGTGAAGATGTATAGGTTAACACGTATAAAACATCGTTAAAACATGACCGTTCACGGTAGCTCAGTCGGTAGAGCGCTCGCTCCGTGATCGGGAGCTCGTGAGTTCGAATCTCGGCCGCGACTGACCTAAGTCGATAAAAAATGGGTAGCAACTGTTCCTTCGCCATGCGCCCGGCACTTTGAAGTGAAAGTTGCGGGTCCTTCGGATGAGACCTTAAAAACCGAGGCCCCGTGTCACGGCAGGCGTTGGCACGATAAAGAACCCTCACTGCTCAATGGCCCTGAGTGCCGAGTAAAGATCAAAATTTGAAGCCCTTCACCGGAATATGGTGACGTCTCTATATGAGTGAAAAATTCTCGAATGAGACGTAAAACAACATACAATCAATCAATCAATCGTTAAAACATGCTCTCTGTTCAATAACCCGTAGATCCTTATATATTCGTGTCGGAACAAGCTGCATTTTTTGAAAACAAAAACGATATTAATAGCTGATAACTTCGATGTTGGAATGTTTCCGAAACTGCTGAAAGAAAAGAATAAACGAAGGTTCTCATGCATTCCTTATTTCAAGGATACGCTCTACCTCTGAACAGCGCAAATAAAACATTATTATATAGAGTTAGGTAAACTTATGAAAATCAATGCACAGAAAGGCAATATCAAGTACTTGCGGAGAAGTAAACTTTTTTTGAAAATAAAATGCAGATAAGCAGGAAGACCAAAATCTTGCGAGCCATACTGACATATTATTACACACAAAATCATTTTATTGAACTCCTGCAATCAAAATTCAAGAAAAAGTCTAACGGTCTTTAATCCTTTTTACAAAGCTTGGCAATTACAGTTCGTCAAGTTAACAAACAAAGCTGAACAATAACTATGCTTGTGCCAATGCGAGGCGCGGAAAGTGAGAAATCCACAAAGAATGTACTGTACATGTACACCCCTTTTTTCCCTTTATGATTCAAAAATTTTCAAAGCTAACCATACCAACTGATTTAAAGATTTGTCTTTCATTATGAAAAATAATTTAGAAAGCATGATATGCTATCACATGTATACTAAAACATCGAAATGTACGTTTATGAAAATGAGATTTATTTAACGTACATAATAAAATATACATGTAAGCTGGATTTATTTTAAAACATGACGTTAAATTCTTGTTCATGGCGTCGCATAAAGCAACGTCAAAATATCGCAACGTTAGCGTAAACTATGCTACCTTTACTTTAATTAAAACAAAAATAAAGTTTTGTACATGCATACATTGATAATTTCATGAAAATATATACTCTCTCAAAGAGTTTTGAGGAATATTATTTAATTTTGACACGGGGCCGAATTTTGCACCAAACGCACCTTGTCCTTTTACAAAGGGATATTTAGGAAATATCTTTAAAATCATTCTACTCGAGAATGACAAATACATATGTAGTCATAGTAATATAGAACCATCCTCAAATTGTGTACATTAATGTTGTCCAGATTCTGACACCCAGGGGTTAGGGAGGTGCCACAATAGGCAATCAAAGTTTTACATAGCTTTACATCGGAAAATATTTTCTCAAGAACAGCTATGAATAGTCAAATTTACATGCATATGGAAGCATCCTTGGGAAGTGTAGATTCAAGTTTGTTAAAATCGTGATCACTAGGGCAAGGGTTGGCGTCACAATGGGCAATCAAAGATTTACATATGGAAATATAGAAAAAAAATCTTTTAAAGTCTTCCTCTTCTCAAGAAGAGAAAATTAATATCGAAGCATCACCAGTAAACAGAGTTTTTAATCTGTTCTAATCAAGACCCCCAGGGGTAGAGAGGGGCAAAACAGGGGATTAAAGTTATACAAAGGAATATATAAGAAAGATCATTTAAGGTATTGGCATTGCAAGGCATTGATTAGTAATATTAATCCAGAAGCATCCACAAATTGTGTAAATTCAAATGAGGGCAACAATAGTTGAGTGCAACAAATGAAGATAAAACATATAGCAGAAATCGTTAAAAGTCTTCTAAAGCCACTGATTAGTGAAAGAAATATTGAAACATATTTGGTGTAGCTTCAAGTTTGTTCAAATCTTGCCCTCATCTCCTCAGGAGGGGGATGATTTTGGACCACTAATTTATTTAAACTTTTCGGTAATACACTGACAGGAGACGTCTGATGTCGGGTTATCTTTCCTTGAGATGCGGTTTTATTTGGATTTACACTAGGACACCATTCTCACTACTGCATACGAAGATTTGGGTAACTTTTTCTCAAGTTAAGTTTTTTATTTACTTGGTCTACAAATCCTCAATGCGCTATATTCAATTTTTCACTCGTGTTTACGTACTACTATATGTATGACAGAGAACAATACAGATAAGAAACCTTTCTAAATTACTTTTAAAAACGTGTTTGTAATCCATTTAACCATAAACAATGAAAATTCAATGATGTGTTTCATTAAGCACAGGTCTACATTTTAATGCTAACGTTGCATGGTAGGGATTTTTAAATACAATTATTACATAAAGTCTGTTTACTTAGTGACCACATCCTGTGCCCTTTGTCTGTCAATTGAATTTAGAAATCTAATGTACAAAAAATCAATACATGACTGCGACGGATATTTGAATACCCCTCTAGACTAGGAAGAGAAAAACACACATACAGTCCCTGAAACGTTCTACTTTCCCACTTAAACTGTGAGCGAACCCTGAACGAACGGTGAACGAACGCAGAGCGAACGGTGAGTGAACAATGTGTGAACGCTGAACGCAACTTGGTGAACGATGTGTGAACGCTGAACGGTGAGCGAACGCAGAACGCGAACGGAGCGCAAACGCGAACGCAAAGTGAACGGTGAACGAACGGTGAACGCAAGATGAACGATATATTCGGAATGCCTCTGATCTTTTCCTTGCATTGAAACTATTTTATTGTTTTATAATGTCAGTGCAAAAAAAAAAATAATAATAATAAATAAATAAATAAATAAATAAGTAAACCAATAAATGAATGAATAAATAAGTCAATAAAATAAATTTCTCCAAAATTGTGCTAAGAAAGACGATGCATGCACATTAAGTTTTTAATCACACGATTTTTATTGCATTAAAACATTGCAATTGTTGCCGAACGCTGAAGTATAAACAAATCAGAGAAAACTTCTGACTTATAGAATGAATTAAAGCGGTTGTAACATCCATTCATATATCTCCGTGTCAGGGCGATTTCGTGTAACGTAATGAAAAAAAAAAATAATTGCAAAGGTCAGTGGACGTTTTGCATTTATACGCTCGTATTTTAAATTTTTAATACAATAATATATTATGTGTCATTTCTATTTTTCATGATGATTTATTGAGCAGACTTCTACATATATACGTATATGTAGATGGCCGTGGTTATACTCGGACAAGATAATACAAAGATACATATTCATATTAATTGTTATAAATTCAATTTTCAGAACTTGATATTTAAGTAATATGCTGTTATAGTTTTTATTAAACAGACAAATGAGAGAGAGAGAGAGAGAGAGAGAGGGAGATTCCGTTTTAGCCCCCCCCCCCTCCTTTCAGGCTTCACTAAATGTTTGTACCTATATCAAACAAAAACTCTTAATTTTTTTTCTAAATATATCAGACGGTGAAAGTAATTTTTTTTTTATCAACAAATCATATCCATTTGTTTGACAGTCATATTCGTTTTTATTTTCCAGCTTCAAGTTCACACAAAGTCCACGTGCTTGTCCTGTCAATCAAAATCATTCGACACTGTGCAGGTGTAAAAGTTTCGTCACATCGAAGACGAAGTGCGAGTATTTCCAACAAGTTATAACATTTATTTTTATCATTTCTAGATTTGATCCCAACATTTGAATAATAAATGAATAAAATACATTGGGCATTAACACTTGAATTTGAAACATACTCTCCGCCAATTTCAAATACCACCGCCGACATGTACATTTTGAACTACTATTGTTTTGTGACTTTTTTAGATGCATGTTTGTTTTGAGACTGAAATTTTTGTTCTAAAAAAGAACTTACATTTTTTTTAAAAATGTTAATTAAAATATTCTGGAAATACAGTACTGACTAAGTAACCAATCTAGAAGAAAAGGGGGGGGGGTATTAATCATATCGAATGTCAAACCTATAAAGTCACGGTGAAGAAAGAATTTTTTCTCTATAACTATAGACTTTACATATTATAGTAGAGAAAATTCTGCAGTGCAGTACATTTCAAATAAATATTTCCTTTAACCATACTATCAATTTAATTCGCTCAAAAGATAATAAATTAACAGGATATGCGCAGTACTATGTATAACTCTCAGAACTAGTTCTATCATATTTTCTATAGTAATTGGGGAAAAAAGTGTTAGAAATAAATATTTTCGTAATTTTGCTGCGTGATTATTTGACTTGGATAATTATATCACCATTAACGATTTGTCGTCTTTAACAAAACAAAAAAATGTTGCAGTGCTTGAAGTATTTGCACATTGTCCTTAGTTAAATTTAACATTTCAGCATCATTCTACATAGGTACAGAATGTGCTTATAAGAACATTTATTTTCAAGAGTAATTTAATAAATAATCTAACAACTAAGATGGAATAATAAAAATATATATCGTAGATATTTTTCAACATGAAATAATGATTCTTCAAACACGATATGTTAGTTATTAAATTAAAAAACCTGTAACTCCTTCCCTACAAAAAGATAAGTCCTTTCACTTCGGAGTTCCGAATGACAGTGAAAACTGAACGATAGGTGAACGCTGAACGCAAGGTGAACGCAAAGTGAACGCAACGAAGAGCGAACGCTGAACGCTTTGTGAACGGTGAACGCGAGCGCACGGTGAACGGTGAACGCAAAACTGTGAACGGAGAGCGAACGGTGAACGCACGCTGAACGAACGGTGAGCGAACGGAAAAATGGGAAAGTAGAACGTTTCAGGGACTGTAACAGGAAAAAAGAGAGGTAAGAAAGACAGCAATTATCTTAGTGCTAGCAACATTTCTTTTCTGGCTGCTTCAGCAGCTTCCATTACAGTACAGTCAGGTAAAAACCAACCACTATTTATTTATCAAAAACTATTATTTTTGACAGATCTGAAATCATGCAGCATTTCTATATCTATACTTTTGAATAATAATCGGAAATATATTATATTCCCCGGCATTGCGATTCTAACAAAAGAATGCAAAGATCATGTATGCAAATGAATTAAATTTTGATTGGCTAATGATAAAATGGTTGTATCTCTTTAATATTTCAATTCAAAATGGTGATATCTATCACAAAGGTATATTTTGTGAGACACTATGAGAAAGTATATATGAGAAATGTAGAAAACATGTGCATGCACAGATGCTCCAATCTAATCTGCTTAATAAAAGACTATGAGAATTCAATAACAGTATTCAGTTTACAATTCATTGTCAATTAACATCTTTAAATTCAGTTAGGCATTGTTGGATACTCCTATATTTTTGGTGCAGTTGGCCCTTGTTTTACACCCTTACATGTATGTTAACTTTGCAGTTGATTACAGCTGAATGTTCGTATTTTTACTTTTTAATGGACTATTGCTGAATACTCCGCTAGGGAAGCATATGTGCAGAAATTAAAGTATTCAATGTATAAAAAACCCATGTTTTGCACCTGTATACATCTAATAAATGAATGGTTAAATATGTTTAATCATGTTAAGATTTTAAGGACATACGCAACGTACCTTACCTACTGGTAATTTTTCAAGATATTCTTAATTTAAGATTATAGTGCCATCAGATGTTCTTAAACAAAAAATCAGCATGCATTACCAGGGGTTTTGAAAAGATGTCAATTGATGAAAATTCTTGTATAATTCAAAGAAGAATATACAGAAATTACTAAACATATATTTTAGATGTTTTGTTTACCCAAACATGTTTAAGAAGAAGTGTACAACAGCATATATAGACATTAAAATGTAGCATACAGTTCCTTTTAGTATTGGAACTCTTCAACTCCACGGAAAAAGACAATAAAGTTCAAACTACATTGCGTATGTCCTTAAGGTTGTAATCATATAAAAATACTCTACTGAAGGAATGTACAAGATGTTGATTATTTTCCAAATAATCGCACCTTTAATTTTTCATTAATTTTGTGGCATGGGCAGCGCATGTGTTATTAAGATTTTGTAAAAGGTAATTTGATCGTCTTGCAAATCTCTTGGTGAAAATATGCATAAATTCTCCATATATTGAAATATGAAATAAAATGAATTATTTACCACAGATATTTTGACAAAATTAAACTTTTCTTCTTTTCATCAAGGGCAGATAACTTTCCAAAAACGTTTTATTTTGAAAATGCTTCGTATATGTTATCAATCATGTGGATTTGCTTTATTTCTCTTTCATCATTATCAAGCAAAACAATTCAACTAGTTCAAAATGATTCAAAGTTGTTTAATATCCCCTCACTATACCTTAAATTCCAGAAAGCAAAGGACACGAATTTCACTAATTTAAATATCATACTGCAATTTGATTGGATGCCAAATGGTTTTATTTTGTTCTTTTTTCAACGAATTTAATTTTAACTCGGTTACCGAACAAGGTTTTAGTGTAGATTCTATTCTTGATTTTTGTCAAAATTATAGTCAGATCAATTCTATGATGGGAAAGTCTTTGTTTTAAACTCTCCCAAATGTAAAATTATGTTCTTTTATAATTTACATTCAGCTTCTATACTTTGTTTTCGATGTAGTATGATTTCAAAGAAAAATTTTATTCACATGTTAATCAAAGTGTCAAATTTATCAGTTTTAAGATTGATATAGCAACAGTCATGCAAAGTATAAAATTTATTACTATTGTATATAATTTTCTATGATAGAAGTGTATACTATGGTATATCAAAATTTTCATAGTGTTCATTGTAGTAATTGAAAGTTTTCAAAATTATCACTTTAATATCAAAGTGATCACTATCGTGAATCAAAATTTTCATAGTTATCATTAAAGTTAATCAAAGTATTAAACTTATCACTATACTTAACTATAGCTATAGTATTTTATTGTTTAAGAAGGCGTTTTTCTATATATCATAGGCATACGTCGAGTCATGGCTCAGCGCACAAGTGCCAAGGACATTTTGCGTTGCGACATGTGTGAGACTAACATGGTGCAAATGCGCTGTGATACATGCCTTTTAAGCCTATGCAAGGCTTGTGTTGGAGAACACACAATGTGTGATGAATCCAACAAAAAACATGAAATTGTTAAATTTAAGTTTCAACAATCGACTCTCCTTTATCCTGGATGTACATTCCATGACAAAAAACGATGTGAAATGTACTGTAATCAATGTGATGTTCCCGTTTGTATTAGCCGTTTATAAGTTAGACACAATCATCACCTATCATCAAAAATATATTTGACTTAATGAATATAAAACACAAACTGTGTAACGTTTTTATGCGGGAAATAAAATTTAATGTTCTAAAAATAAAAGGACCTGTTGTTTTGTCGATAGTAAACGATAAGCAATTTTGTATATTACATATGAAAAACATATATATTTTTTAAAGATGTACCTCATGGAAGTAAATATATTGTGTATCTCGCAATTTAAAAAGGGAAAGAACATTCTTTTATATGTATTCTTAACCTTTAATTCTGACTAACTTCTCCCACCTCAATCCCATGCAACGAAACTTAAACTATATGTATAGAGTAGCCTGGTCCCCCGGACTGCAATTACAATCACTTTTAAGTGATTAAGTCTCGCAAACAACTACAAAGATTACCCAATTACACACCATGTTTTTCTCTTGAACACAGGCCTAAATGTTCATGTAACTTTATAATTATATGCTAGGGACTTTAAATTTACTTCATTAAACATTTTTAGGCGCAAATTGTGTTACCTGCACGTCATTTGTATAAATCTATGACACATTGAAGGAAAGTTATTAGAGAAAAATTAAATACCTTTCTAAAGAAAGAAGACAAAGAAGAATAAAAAAGATAATCTTGAAAGACAGAAAAGGGTCATATGACCAGAATGCTCAAAATAAACTTCATCTGTGGTTTCTAGAGCGCCATTACAGTCAGGTAAATACTTATAAATTCTGAAAAAAATAGTTTTGATAAAATTAATTTTTTCTTATTTTATCTATTTACATTGACATTGGTTAATTCAATATCATCCTGTACACTTTCTTTTAAAACATCATGGGTACATTAATTAAAATGTTTTTGGCCCCCTAAAAGCTGGGGGCACATATGGCCTTGATTAGGTACTTTTAGGTACTTTTAGCCCCCAAAATTTTGCGTATTAATAGAGATACGAGTACACTAAAAACCTTTTTGTTGAACGTATTTTTTTTATCACAGACATCCACATGAAATAATGTTAATTTGAGTCCAACATGAATGTTCCAGACTTTTCCAATCAATATTTTTTTCTCTTTCATACAAGTATTCTCCTAATTATGTAATATTTGGGCAAGGATCAGCTATTTGTTAATAATAACGGCCGTCACAGTGAAAAAAATTGTGTCAATATTTTTACACTTTTTCTAGTTAAAAGCATCTATATTTATGCCTTCCTTCATGAATTCATAAAGAAAAGATAGTTGCGTTTTTATTTTTTAAGAAAACTGCATCCAAATATAGTTGATCAAAAAGTGACGGGCGTTATGTTGACACAGATAATGCGAATTTTGAGGGTATTTTCGCCCTTCTCGGAACGTTAAAAAAACCACCACATGCATGAATCAGACCATGCTTTCACTTGGAATGAATTAGACAGCTTTTTATGACCTATCTGTAAAATAAATAAGGCACAATTAATCGTGACGGAGGTGACGTCAAATTCTCCTGCTATAGCATTTTCATCGTTCTTACTTTCTGCAAAGAAATCGTGTTTTCGGTGTTTTTTTCACTATATTTTATTACTTGTTCTTCATCAACCAGTTAACATACAACTGAAGTTTACTGATAAAATTTTATCTTTAATAACATAATAAGAAAAAAATTGGTATCAGCACAGATTGACAATGGTCAAATCATAACAGGCAATCAGCCAAGAAAATCAATAAAGAGCTGGTAGCATGGTATCTGAAAAGAAAATAAATGAGTTTTTATAACCAAAACAGCAAAAAATATGTCCTTAAAATTTCTATGTTACATAATCGAATCATTGTGCTTCTGAAGTTAAGGTTTGACATTGTTTTCTGTCAAACTGTCATATCCGTATATTTTATGTTAGTCAAAATATAACTGCTGAACTCTATGATCGTAATTATTATAAAAAAAATGCTTAAACTTTTGTGTCAAACAATAACAATTATAGATTTCAACACATCGAAGAACATGGCTTGTCCACTTTATCAAGAAATATTATATAAATCTTATTTAGTTATTAGTGTGACGCCTGTTATCTACTAAGAAATATTGACCGACAGTACAAACTCACCCACTTTGCCTCCTTTTTGCATCACGGTCGCTTTTGGTGACGTATACTGCATTTATGTGGTAAAACTAATAGAAAAAAAACCGAACTGATTCTATATTCCGCATTTGCAAGCCATTTTACGCCCTAGATTACGGACGTTACGAATTTGACCGACACCTGTGTACCTTTGATAAATTTGCGATAATTTAATATTTGAATCCTTTACACAGACGTTATGGGAAAGCACCTGTTGAGTATACTTTTAAGTTAAACCTAACATAAAATATTCGTATATTTTCTTTACAGTTACATATATTTCAATGTTTAAAGTCAACCCATCATGTTGACCGACACTCATAACGATCAAAACATCCGAGCTCAGGACTTGATATTATGTGATCTATGTAAGACTGAAATGGTACAGGTTCAGTGTGATACATGCAACATGAAACTGTGCAACGCCTGTATTGGAAAACACATGGCAGCTGATGAATCCAAGGAAAAGCATGAGATTGTAAGATTTATATTTCGAAAGTCAATTCCACTTTACCCTAAATGTACCTCTCATGATAATGGACGATGTCAAATGTACTGTAGTCAATGTGAAGTTCCTGTCTGCATCACTTGCATTGTATCTGATCATCATTTAGGTCATAAAATATCGGATATTCTTAAAACTCTCAATGAAAGAAAAGAAAAAATCATCAAAAAACAAAAGGAATTAAATGACACAATACTTCCAACTTATCAGGACATTTCAGTTGATGTAAAGGACACCATAAAGCAGCTAGAAAATGGCTTTTTGGATCTTTCAACAACCATAACAAAATATGGAGATGACTGGCACAGAAAAATTGACCAAGCCGTCGAACAACATCAGGCTGAGATTGGTGAGATGAAAACCAAACAGATATCAACTTTAAAGAATCATCTGGATAATATTCACAAGAAAATATCTGAAATACAGATTGAAATTACCTCTTCTGAGTTTGATTTTGATACCCAGGACATATCAGAACTGTTTAGCATTAAACTTAATGCAGACATATTCAAAAAGCTTCCACAAAAAATAATTTCCTATTTGCCTACTTTCACTCCAGGGAGCTCGAGAATCCAAGAAGAAGATTTCCTTAGCAAATTTGGATCTTTATCATCAGGTAAATCAATTTCAGAAGAGCATGGATATTGCATCAAGACTACACAAAAGTCATCAGAGGCTGGAAGCTTTCATCCTGTCAAACAGCTGCTTGATGAACCAGAGACCATCAGTACCATAAACACTAAAAATAGATCTCACCTAGGAAATGTTGCCTGTCTGAACAATGAAGAAATCTGGATAAGGGGGAATGAGAACACCTTGAAACTTTTCAGCATCAATCATGGCTCCCTTTTGAAGTCATTTATTACTAAATCAAGGAACAACCCCTTCGACATCTCCGTAATAAAACAAGGTCACGTCATTTATACTGATCCAAAAGAAAAAACTGTGAACATTGTAAAGAATGAAAAGATTGACGCAGTGATCACATTACAGAACTGGAAACCTCGCAATATCTGCAGCACCTCCTCTGGTGACCTCTTGGTTGTCGTGACTAGAAAAGATATCAAACAAACAAAAGTTGTTCGCTATTCTGGTTTCGAAGAAAAACAAACCATTCAGTTTGATGATGATGACAAACCTCTCTATTCATACGGTGTCGCATAATATTTGGTCCGCCTCGTTTAAAGGTCCGGGGGGACCTAATACGATAACATATAAGGTCCGCCTTCTATAAGAAAAGGTCCGGCCCGTATAAGAAAAGGTCCGCCTAAGTTTAAAGGTCCGGGTGGTGCAAAATGTTTTAATCTTGACTTAAACACATAAAATTAAAGAGAGTTTGTTTGCATCATATGAAGAAAGATTAAGGATTTACCCTAGCTGTTGTGTTTATTTTTTGTACCATATATCTCTTAGGGCAGGAATTGCTACTCCATGTTTAGTGTGCTTTTAGCAATACCGTTTAGGACAATGATTTTAAAAAAAATGTCGCATTTATTGGGCTTGTGTTTGTTTTTCCCCAGCATTTGCTTTGTGTAAATTAGGACGATTAAAGGTGTGAAATCTGCCGGTGTGTATAGGCAATAAAACAATGAGGGTGTGAAGTATTCGTATACCTGACAGGTACCCGCAGGTAGAGCCCGCGGCAGAGAGCAATGACAATGTAATGGTCATGTGTTTGCTTTAAATCAATAGATATGAATTCTCTATTTTAATAAATTATGCTGAAGAACAAATTATAATACTATTATGATATTCATGCGTACACATCGAAATTGTGATATAATTATATAATTATATATAGTCTATTTTTATTACAATATTTAAAGAAATTTCTTATTCCTAGTGTAGAGTTTAATACTAAAACCGATAAAAAATAAAAGTATGTATATGTTTCCCTTTAGTTTTAACAATTAACTTGTTTTCAGTTTATAATAATATTTTGCCCTTTATTTGTGGATAGGGTAATATATAGCCTAATGTTGTATTCGATCTGTATTTACTGCAGAAACAAAATACATGTAATGTTAAAGCTTCAAACAGGTAATTCAATATTGAAAACATATACATCAGATTTAAAGTACATGTATAATCATGCTTGGGATTTAATTCTTTCTTATAAAAATATCACTCTTCCTCGTCATAATGAACTACATATGAAATAATATTTCATTTTTGTATTTTTTTTTTTTTTTTTTGCCAAAAGAAAAAGAAAGAAAAAGAAATTACACATTTTACTGTGACTATAATAGACAGACTGTGGGATAATCTAGCAGGCTGTATTGCATGACCGATTAAAATTTGAAATCATTATTGTAAAATATTTTCTTTTATTACCGACATGAAGCATTTTGGGCAAAGTTGAATGTCCAGTTCTATATACAAGTCATTTATGTATCTCACGTCTGTATGAACGGGGGAAGGGGGAGGGAACATCAGTTGATCATTTTCCCTTTTTTTTGCGTATCAAGGAATTTCTATTTTCTACATTAATTTGTGCTATAACCCCCCCCCCCCCCCAAATGCACCCAGAAATATACTGACTGATTGTTTCTGGGGACGTTGTCAAGCGTGCGTCATATTTCCCATTTTAAGCTACATTGATATGTACATTTTCGTGATGTCGACTAGAAGCGTTTCAGTCTAATTTTAAATCAAACATATATTTCTTTTATAAAACGCTGATTATTTATGATTATTTATTTTATTCGTTTATGGAAAGTGGCAACTCACGGTTATCCGGAGAAAAAAGGCAATTCATGGGGTTTTCCATTATGAGAGTCCAAGCTGCAGACAGCTTAGTATTACGTTACGCTACAACTCCATACCAAGTAGTCCCGGAGAATTGACACTGTATGGAGTATGACTGAGAGTCATACTCCATACTCTCCGGGACTTCTTTCCCTACGAATAATGATATGGTGTAATACTGAGCTGTCTGGAGCTTGATTGAGAGTGATCTCCCGTGTAGAATTTTCTACGCGGTGAAAACCAATAAAGTGTATTGTTTAGTACCACTACACCTGCTCAAGAGTTTTTGAAAAATTCTTTGCAAAAGCTAGGAACTTTGCCAATCTCCTTAAATTATCCTTTTCGAAGTCCTCAGTCATTCTCCGTGGTAACCATGGAGGAAAAAATACAATCGGTCTCATGTAGTCATGACAGAATTTTTGAAGTTCGATTTTCATAAATGCTATCCATTGCACATATGTTGTTTCGGATATTACCTAACAATATACAGGCGCGGATCAAGAATTTTTCCAGGGGGGGATCCCAGTCAAGAAAATTTCTAACCCAAAAATTTCTTGTCAAGGAAGAAAAAAAAAACCGTAAAATCCAATTCCATTTCAAAAACTTAAAAATCACCTATTTCGTGGTGGTAATGGTAGGGTCCACGTTTTCTAAGGGGGCCCAAAGTCATTTTTTATTTACTTCAGTGTATACTTTTAGTAACTCTGCGAATTCCAGATGGGGGGAGGGGTTCCCCCCGACTCCCCCCCCCCCGATCTGCGCATGTTATATGAATAATTTCGGTAGTGGCTGGAGAAATTTCCGGTAATACATTGCATCTCAGGTGAGGAAGAGGGGGAGGGGTGGCAATAACACCTTCTTTAAATTTCCATCTGCTCCTTGCGTATCAAGTACGTAGAAAATAAACACCATCTGGTGTATTACAGATTTCTTTTTACTTGTCACACAAGGCATTTACCACATACATTATGTACGTAGTGTTGATGAACCCCTTTCTTATTTTTAAGGTGATTATTTTCCCAATTCATTGTATGAATACAGAAACAAATACTCCCTCTTTTTCATGCTATATGAATCAAAGTCTATAGATACGGATACAGTACAACTAATGATCATTCTAACATAACATTTTTGTGATATACATGGATAATAAATCTGAACGTATCTTTTGATTGTATGTGGTGAATATATTCTAGATAAATATACATTGTACTACCATTATACATTCAGATTCGTCACTGCCTTTTATAAAAGAATCGTCCTACGATTTTCCAAGACCTTGACATAAAATAAGAGGCCCATGGGCCACAACGCTCACCTGAGTCAATAAGGCCCTGCTGTTTTTCATCAGCAAATTTATTCTAACATATCTTCCAATGTAAAACATTAATCACTATTGTGACCCCACCCTACCCCAGGTTTCATGATTTTTATAGATATAGCGCTAGCCCCACCCTACCCCTCGGGGTCATGATTTAAACAAACTTTAATTTACACTACCTCAAGATACTTCTATATCAATGTGACTAAACATGGCTTTGTTGTTCCTGAAAAAAAGGTTTTAGATTTTTTTTCCTATACATTCACATGCTAAACCCTGATAGTGCATTGTGGCCCATCCTACCCCTAGGGGGTCATGGTTTGATTAATTAATTGATTAGGGTTTAACGCCAAGTCGGCTATATTTCAGCCATATTCCGGCGGAAAATTAATTTTATATGACCTGTTATCATGGTTTAAACAAATTTGAATCTACAATACCTGAGGATGTTTCCATATCAATCTGACTAAAGATGGCTTTGCTGTTCTTGTGGAGAAGATTTTTCGATATATATATCCTATGTAAAACTTTGATCCCCCATTGTGACCCCACCCTACCCCGGGGGTCATGATTTGAACAAACGTACATCTACACTAACTGATGATGCTTCCATATTAATATGGCTAATCATGACATTGTTGTTCTTAAGAAGAAGATTTTTGAAGATTTTTTCCTAGATATTCCTATGTAAAACCTTAATCCCCCGTTTTGATCTATCTATTACAAAGAGAAAAATTATAGACAGGTTTTTTTTCTGTAGCATGAAAAATAGAGAAAGGGGCAGGGCGGACCTTAAAACGCAATAAAATAAAAGGTCCACCCTCTATATTTCAGACATCTTACTATTACAAGGCGAAAATTTTGAACAAGGTTTATTTTCGTAGCATACAAACTAGAGAAAGAGACAGGGCGGACCTTAAAACGCAGTATAATAAAAGGTCCGCCCTCTATATTTCAGATATCTTACTATTACAAGGCGAAAATTTTAAATAAGGTTTATTTTCGTAGCATAAAAATTAGAGAAAGAGACAGGGCGGACCTTAAAACGCAGTATAATAAAAGGTCCGCCCTCTATATTTCAGATATCACTATTACAAGGCGAAAATTTTGAACAGGGTTTATTTTCGTAGCATACAAACTAAAGAAAGAGACAGGGCGGACTTTAAAACGCAGTATATTTAAAGGTCCGCCTTCTATAATTCAGATGTCTTACTGTTAGAAAGAAAACATTTTGGACAAGGTTTATTTCCGTAACATAAAAACTAGTCAAAATGGCAGGGCGGACCTTAAAACGCACTATAATAAAAGGTCTGCCCTCAGTTTTTCAGATATCGTACTATTACAAGGCGAAAATTTTGAACAAGGTTTATTTTCGTAGCATACAAACTAGAGATAGGGCGGACCTTAAAACGCAGTATAATAAAAGGTCCGCCCTCTATATTTCAGATATCTTACTATTACAAGGCGAAAATTTTGAACGGGGTTTATTTTCGTAGCATACAAACTAGAGAAAGAGACAGGGCGGACCTTAAAACGCAGTATAATAAAAGATCCGCCCTCTATATTTCAGATATCTTACTATTACAAGGCGAAAATTTTGAACAGGGTTTATTTTCGTAGCATAAAAATTAGAGAAAGAGACAGGGCGGACCTTAAAACGCAACATAATAAAAGATCCGCCCTCTATATTTCAGATATCTTACTATTACAAGGCGAAAATTTTGAACGGGGTTTATTTTCGTAGCATACAAACTAGAGAAAGAGACAGGGCGGACCTTAAAACGCAGTATAATAAAAGGTCCGCCCTCTGTATTTCAGATATCTTACTATTACAAGGCGAATATTTTGAACAGAGTTTATTAAAAGTTACCGTAGCTTAAAAAAAACTCGTTAAAATGGCAGGGCGGACCTTAAAACGCAGTATAATAAAAGGTCCGCCCTGTTTTTCTTTTTTCCCACATACATGTATCTCACTTACAAAGCAAAAATTATGAAAATGCTGTAAGTTCCTATTGTTTTTTTTTTCTTTGTTGGTTCGTGTGTTTTTCCAGGGTAAAAAGATAATTAGGTTTTTAATTTTAGGATGGACGCTAAATTAACTTAGAAAACTCTTGGAATGGCCTAATTGTGCATAAGAATTGCATATATACTACATGTAGTAGTGTACTTTTTTTCATTTAATATGCTGACAAAAAGACAAAGCTTTAATATCAATTAATTATCCACTCTATGTACGTTTGCAGGAGATGTGTCTACTGTATTGTATATCTATATGCAACCATAAACATCTGTCTGAAGGGACCAAGGATATATATCATTATTTAATTAGTAATGTTGATGACGTGCAACAACAGAACTATAACCACCCCCACCCCCCATCACACACACATAAATAAAAAAGAAATAGCCGCTTAAAGTCGTAGAAAATCTAATTTAAACCAAAATCAAAATAAACATAAAAAATATTAACAAAAGAACACGACTTGGTGGTGTTTTATGAATTTTTATATCAGTCACGATCTCAACAGACACTTTCCTTTTTATTTTAGGGGGAAATACATGTCAAGTTGCTCTGTAAAACCCCTCTGTAAATAGTATGGGTGGATAAGATTCTCCCTAGTAAGAAGGTGGAAAAGGAGAAAATTCTGTACTGAAGCGTACTGAGTATTTCCTATGGTGGATAATAAAGCCGGGTTGTTTCTTCCAAGCTCGCTGCATGTCATTTCCGAAATTTTGCATTGCATTTCCGACATTTTTTGTTTTCATTTTACAATACAATCAACACTAAGTCTAGTAAAAATACAAAGTTTAGTAATAAAACGCAATAATTTCAATAATAAAACATGCAATTTTTGATCACCAAATTTTAATGCCCACTGAATTATATGTGTTTGAAAGCACCGAAAAACAGAATCTCCTCAACTTTGATTACTTTATTCCGTCTAACATAGTTTCTGTATGTCATAAATTCTATCTAAACCTTTCTGATCTCAAATTCAGTCTGATTTTCTTGATTTGAAAAGATGAACAAAAATTCACAACTTACACTTACATGTGTCCGAGGATAAAATCGTCATAAGATTCTTTTAAATATAAGCAGAACTTATTATTTGGAAATCAATGAATTCTTTAATTTTTTTATAAGGGAAATTTCAATTTTGTTTTCATTGCCGGAAAAGTACTTTATGATGATAAATGTCAGAGATGAAAATTTTAAAACGTCAGAAATGAAAACTACAAAATGTAGGGAATGAAATAAACAATATTTAAAAAAAAAATCCGGAAATAAAATCCTATGCTAGGCTCATTTTCCAAAAGGGGAGGGGTCTTTAAACCCAAGCTCGTTTTTCCGGGAAAAAATATTAATGCGGGAGGAAAGTCTACAACATCAGAACTTTTTAAACTATTTGACATGTATCAGCATAATTTTGCTATACCCCACTCACCAAAAATACAACAACACCATATATAATCTTTTCCTTTTTTGGGGAGGGGGTGTTTTATTGCTTAAAATGTTCAACTCGATTGATTTTGGTTTGATTTTGCCAATTAATGCACATCTTCCTTAACCAGTGTTAACCCCGGGGTAATATCAAGTAGAATGAAATAATCGTTAGTCTTTAACTGGATAAGAAACGATGGTTATAAAAACACGGGGGATATGCGACTTCAAGTTTCATCAGGTGAGACAATAGGCCTACCCCCCAAAGCACAGACATGTTGTTTTAACAACAACGGGATAGGCTAGTACACCTTAACACAAGTCCCTGTCAAAGTGACCCTCCAATGATTTTATAGTTACATGTAGGTACAGTATGAATCGTAAAAATTATGCATAATTATTATTAATGATATAATGAAATATCTTTCGAAAGATATGAAAATTCTTTTTGGGAAGTGGAAGTCGAACGTTGTTAGGAAAGAGACTGTAATGAAATGATCATTGTTGAACTTACGAACACCATATACTGAACAATGTGCCAGTGAAGGTATGCGTATTATATATATGTATTTTTTTTATTTTGTAATGATAATATTGATATCACTCAAACTATAAAAGACACATTTCGTACATGATTTTCCCATAAGGTAACTCGATCAACAGATCTTTGCATCTTTATATTTTTTTGTTTTGTGCACTACCTGGAAGGTATGTACTACAATAAGGAGCTAACAGTTAATCAGTGCTAACATCAAATTTTAAATATTTTTTTGATAGATAATTTGAGGTTTTGTACTGAGATATATCCTAGTATTAGAAATATAATTAATTAAAATTGGCTAACGAAATCCAGCAACTAGCGAGATATCGCAAGACTTGATCCTTTTAGTATATATACAATGTACATACATGTACGTCACTGGAACTCCATTTTGCTGGGAGGGACACTTTTATAACAACTATACCTTAAATAATTTAAAAAGATTAATAAAGCAAATTAATTTCGAATCAATAAAGGAGAAAAATCTGCATATTAAACCGAAGGCGGACCTTTTATTATAGAGGCAGGCCGGACCTTAAATATATTATCGTATTAGGTCCCCCCGGACCTTTAAACGAGGCGGACCAAATATTATGCGACAACGGTCAAACTAAATACATCAGTGAAAACAAGAACCTGGATATCTGTGTTGCTGACTATGCAGCTAATGCAGTAGTGGTGGTCAATCAGACCGGGAAACTGAGATTCAGGTATTCAGGACATACATCTGCTCTAAAGAACCAACCATTCAATCCACGAGGAATTACTACAGATAGTCAGAGTTGCATTCTTACGGCTGATTATAACAATAATTGCGTTCATATAATCAATCAGGATGGACAGTTTCTCCGTCTTATAGACTGTAGACTAAGTTTTCCCTGGGGACTGAGTACAGATACATGTGGCAATCTATTTGTTGCTCAAAGTGTCAATACACAAATAATGAAAATCAAGTACCACCGGTAAAATCCAACACAACACTTTTTGTCATCAAAATTAATCTTAATCATGTACTTTATACTCTAAAAAAATTATACTTAATTATAAATGTTATATTATATGCAGATTGTGAATATCATAACATGGACGATATAGTAGTTACTGTTTTTGTAGAAACAAGATATATACACATGCCCAATAAAAAATATATATTGTTGCTGTGATCTTTAATTTAAAGTGTGAATTAATGTAAGGTCACTGAAAAAAATGAGAATATTAAATTGTCTCCATTTTGAAAAACGTTATTTTAATAAAATCAAACTTTTTTATGGTGTTGCTACTTAATAAGTTATAGTATTAGTTTCATTATATACATTACTGAATATTAATTAATTGGTTACTGAGTGTGTATTTACCGATAACCTATTAATATCTATTGTGTAAATAATTTTTACCAGAGCATACTTGAGAGAAAATCTTCGGAATGTTGACGACAGAATGGGAATGACTTTTTTTTGAATTAGACTCTTATACTGAGGTCGTCAAGTTAATTCTGCTTTTTAAAAAATGCATCGATTGAGATCGATTTTTTTTTGGGGGGGGGGGGAGAAAGGGAGGAGGTAAATGGAACATTGCCACTGAACAATGTTTAAATTTTCAATATGGCGATCGACGTATGTGAAATGATTTCTGACATTTTAAAGAAAGTTTCAGTCGTATTGGTACTAGAAAACCGGGTCTTCTGAAGTGAAATGCCGTTTTTGGAGACAGGAAAGAGGATGGCGAGATTTCGAAAAAGAACATATCATCATCTGATTAAATATACGCAGAGTAAAAAATACAGAGCAAATATCGATAGGCTAAAGTTAGTATTCAATTAAATCTTACTGCTTGTAAAAGGATAGGAGAAAATTCGGCAGACCAGACGAGGATTCGAACCCGAGCCCCCTGAATCACAAATCCGGTGCTCTACTAACTGAGCTTTCTGCTCACCGTCGATCGATCCTGTCACATTCCTCCCTCGAGCTCCTTTAAGGTCTTCGCCCCTGAAGACATCAACACAGGCTTTACTTTGGCGAGTCTCTCAATCTTTCACTTCCAGATCCTGGTCTCGACACCAAATGTAACAGAAAAGGAGAAGAATGCGACGGACCAAACCAGGATTTGAACCATGACCACTCAGGTGGTCATTCAACTGAGCTATCTAGCCATCGGAGATCGAACCTGTCTCACCGCCACACTGATATTGAAAATTCAAACAGTACATTTTTTTTTATATTTATGGTACACTTGGAATTTCAGAAAAGCACGGTATTTTCGACGCTAAATAAATATTGTCTGTCAAATTGTGACCTAGATTCTCATTGGTTGCCTAAGCTTATCAATATTCTTATGAGCACAGTCAAGCATAAACGGCACAAAACATGATAGTTTGATTTTTTTTAAAGCTTTACACAAATAGAGAAAATAAAACGCGAAATTGTTGAGTGTTGATCACTTTCTTTCGATGGTAGCTACAGTTCCTCGCATGAAGTTACTTGCACTGGAAACATGTTCAGATCCTGCATATAACAGGTTTAAATTTTGATAATCCATCAGATACCAGCCATTTCATATGTTGCATAGAAGAAGCTTAGTACCTCTTTAAAAAAAAGGGGGGGGGGGGCTTCCAAAGAAATTGACAAGCAGACCGTGGTTTGCGGCGATCCAATTGTCATTGTTTTGTAATTTGAAATCGGTCAAATTCCGTAGGACGACAAATGGAAATTTTCACTAATGATCTATTTTCATTCACAGGTAAAATATAGTTGAGAAACAAAATCGTGCAAACATTAATGAGTGTAAAAATTGAACATAACAGCACATTTCACAGTAAAATGGTGGGACATTAGTCATCTCATCATTTGTCAGCAACTATGAAAAGTCGCTCAGGCGATTAATCTTTATACCAATAAGAATCTATATAGGTCACCATTTGACAAGCGGTAATTAAATGTACAGTATATAGTAGCATGACTAACGGTACTAAAAAAAGGTTTATTCAAATAAAGAACATTTATGTATCTCAATGTACAAAATTTTAATTCTCATCTAGATCAACATATCGGTCTAAAATGCCCTAGAAACAAATAAGTCATGATATTATACCGAAAAGTTTAGAAAATTTTAGCTTCAAATCTGTGTCCAAACCCCTTGAAAGTAAGATGCATTATGTTTGCAATCTGATGAGCTATTTGTTTGAAGACATCAATAAACTGAAGCTAAATAAATGAATCTGTAAAATATAATGCTGGATTAATAAATTAAACAACTCACTTCTTTGTTACCCCTAAGGACCTGCACTTGATACATTGAACCATTGATAATTTAAATGGTTCAATTAAATTTAATGAAAGAAAACCTTTTAAGGTAGTTTGCATCTTTGAAACAACTGATAAACAAGCTTGTAAAAGTATATCGCTAAACAGTAATTTATACAAAATCCAATTTACCATAAGCAAAAGATATACATGTAGCAAGCATCACATAATTATATAAATCCTATGTTCTCCATTATATTTCTTAATTCTGCCCATTTTCACAATCATCGATCATTGAATAGAAGAATAGACTCCAATTAACCTGTCCATTCGTCAAATAAAGCCATACGCATCTTTTATATAATGTTGTGAATAACATATCGTTTTATTAGTCCCCTACCGGGAAAACCGGAGGGGACTATAGGTTTCCTCCTCGTCTGTCTGTCCCTCTGTCTCTCTGTCCCACTAAGTTTTCCGCATTTTTATTCTAAACGCTTGCAGATATTGAGCTGATTTTTGGTATGTGAGTGTATCTTGATGAGTTACAGATCAAGTTTGAATTTTGTTCCGCTTTAATGATTTTTGACGGAATTACGGCCTTTTTAATTTTTAAGGGTTTTTCTACATTCTTTTTTTCTAAACACTTGCAGATATTGAGTTGATTTTTGTTATGTGATTTTACCTTGATGAGTTATAGATCAAGTTTGGATTTCGTTGTGCTTCAATCATTTTTGATGGAATTATGGCATTTTCAATTTTGAATGGGAACCAGTTTACACTTGCCAGTAGGTGTCTAGTATTGCTTTTGCAATACTCCCAGAATGCTTGTTTTAACTTACTAATCTTATTATGCATTATATAATCTATCGGTTTTACAAAGAAAAAATTCATTCCCAATTTTGGACAATTCATAAAATATGAACATTAGGTATCGTTTTAGATGACCATAAAAAATTTTGAATTCTAAAACGATATATAAATGAGTTTTCTTATGCGTACCCAATCATCATCAAACAATCTAATTTTGGAAAACAAGACTTTTTTTAAAGTTGAAAATGAATATCGGTAAGCTTTTACAGTAGTTATGATTTAATTAGGTCAATCATCCCTCTTTGCACTCGTATAATATTTTGCTTCAAATTAAGCTAATGATTTTCAGAAGAAATTTATGATTTTAAAATATAAAAAATGCACAGAATTTTAGAATATCTTTGGGTTTAAAGAAGATGGGCGAACAAGGCTAGCAAAATGCCTATTTTGCATCAACTAATAATTAAAGTAAAAATAATCAATCTCATTTATGACAAAATTTTGTTTGATATTTCATTTAATGTTAGAGTATACTTTCTGTAAAATCTCCACAAGTCGCAACAATCTCACAAACATTGAAATTATTTGTCTATAAAATAGCACACATACACAAAAGAGGGCAAAAAGGATCGTTTCTTCATACTAAAACACAATTTTCCATATGAGTGGGTCTTCGCTCCAATTTTTTTTTTTTTTTTTTTGAAAGATTATACTCAAAATATGCGTCAAAATATACATTCTCCGGTTAACAAAAACATGGAGCAATGACCGACTTTACCTTAAAAATACACTTTTATGACACAACGTACGTATTTTTTCCGAGAAATATTCAAGTCCATTTAGTCAAGGGTCATATCAAAAACATGATTTATAAATGCCGGTATTTGCTATGAGCCGGTATTTGTTCTGAGCGGTATAGCGTAGTGGTTATTTGCGTGTTGGTCTTGAAGCTAAAATTGACATTCAGGGTTTTTAGTTGCTTGGGTTCGAACCCTGAAGAATCCCCCCTTTTTTTAAATCATAGAATGATTTTTGCTGGAAGAATTTTCGAGGAAAAGTTTTGTTTTTCAGAATTTCATAGCTTTCAATGACTCTAAATACTTAATTTATATTTTTATTAAATTCAATGTATGACTTTTATATATTTGAAGCTATATGCATTTTGCACGCCTTGGACAGAATTCGCATTTAAACTTGTCAATTTCATTAAGGAATAATAGTAATTTATCCCCCTAAGAGTTATCCTTCTTATCAGAGGATCAACGAACGTTAAACTCAATTCATATACGCTCTTGACCTGTGCGTGACACTGCCGATTACGCACAGCCTGATGGTCCATGTACAATACGTTTCATTATATTTTAGTCCATCATATTAAATTGTATTAAAGCTGAACAATAGTCGAAAATAGGCATACGCCGTATTAGTTTTCCTATCACCTATATCAGCACTTGGGTGTATAAACCCTTACATAGCATTTGTTATACCTGATTGATCTGGTCTCTGTGGCGTGTAGTACATGTATATCTCACGTACGTTATCCTCTTGGTCTACGTTTTATTTCATTTAAGGTGCACAATTTTGTGTTTATTTCACTTTTTAATGCATATTACATTGTAGTTATAACAATTATATTTCAGTAATCTAGACGCTTCATTAATTCGAACAATATATGCTCTGGAACAAAATCAGCGAGTTTAACGAAACTCGACTCCATAGCCATACATGTATATATTTATGTATAGTGGGTACCCTTGTATCGAGAAGTTCTACGTTATTTCTGCTTTAATAATTCTTCACTTAGGGCAGTTATCGTAGTTACGGATTTCATTGTAAATAAAAAAAGTACAATGTGTGTTGGTAACGACCCTCTTATAAAACTAATCAATCTTACTGCATTTCATTAGAGTTTTGATCTAATAATCAGTTCATCTATGTTTTTGTTTACTATATGGTACAATAGAGGTTTACATATCCTGTGTATGTAATTCCAACATGTCAGACATCGTTTCTTTAGTCCTTTTATAAATGGGTTCAAATTCGTGATCATAGCGTTGGGCAAGGCATTTTTATCATTTTCAAGTATAGTTTGGTTCAATTTAATATTGTTTGTATACTGTTTCTAAACGGTTTTGAAATTTTAATTGCTTAATTGCAATAGTACAAAAACTTTAGGAGGGGCGTTTTGAAAGAAAATCACTGACATTTCTATTTTTAGTAACAGTTGCATCATCATTCATCGAAATCATAAACCAATAAGCAGAATTATGCATCATAGTGTAGTCTATTTGTTAAATGGGTAATACTGAATTTTGGACCAAAACTGTAGGGGGATAAGCGTTTTGAAAGAATTTCAAAGAAAATTCTTTTTTTAGTAATCATGGCAACACCATTCATCGAAATAAAAAACGGATAAATAGAATTATGTGTCCTAGTGTAGTCTATTTGTGTACCCTGTGATACTGAAATCAGATTAAAACTGTAGGAGGCGTAGCGTTTTAAAAGATTTTCACAAAAAATACCTATTTTAGTAAAAATGGCAACACCATTCATAGAAATCAGAAACGGATAAAAAGAATTACATTGTATGTATCTTTGTGTAGTCTACTTGTGTAACCAGTAATATTAAAATTAGACTAAAACTGTAGGAGGAGTAGCGTTTTGAAAGACTTTCATAAAAAAATATCTTTCTTAGTAACCAAGGCAACAGCGTTCAATGAAATCAAGAACTGATAAACAAAAATTATGTATTTTAGTACAGTCTATTTGTGTTACTGTACCAAGTTATACACTCAATTCGGACGAATTCATTATACTGCTGGAGGAGTAGCATTTTGAAAGAATTCCTTTTTTTAGTAACCATGGCTACACCAACCATCAAAAACCGATAAAAAGAATTATGCATCTTAGTTTCCTCCACTTTTGTACCAAGTTATATTGATACTGGACCAAAACTGTAGGAGGAGTAGCATTTTGAAAAAATTGTTTACAGACAGACGGACACCTTACTATCGCATCAATTTTTCTGAGAGCTAATTAATGACCATGGATCCTCCTAGAAAACGCGGGCCACTGTTAAGCTATTAGAAAGAGTCCAACATATGAAGCTTAAGAAGTGAAGTAAAGTAGCCCCCCTCCCACCCACCCCACCCCCGGATCTGATCTGCATCTGATGTCTCTGGTTGAACACAACTATTTTCGCGCATCATTAGATGGGTATTTCATAATGAATTTATAACTAGAACTATTGATTTATTTACAGGACATTAATTATCACTGCAATAAATCACAGAGCAAATGTCATTGTTCAGTGCGGTTTCATATGCAGATCTAGGAATTTTTTCAAATTAAAAAGGAAAGGGGGGGGGGGGGTGTCCATAAAACTCGCATGAATATTCCCGCAACATTACAACAAGGAAGACCTGTACATTTGTTTCAGGAATATGTGGCATGTTTCTGCTAGGTATAAGGATAAGGAAATTGCCCAACCACATAATTACATGTATGCAGTAGACCTATCCACTTCACAGTTACATGTTAATTATTTGTTGAAACCCCTTTCATAAGAAATGGCCATTGTCGGGACATCTGTATTTATCAAACACATCTTGTTGTTCCTTATACGACATTATTTTGTACCTAATAATTAAATGGTTCAATATTTTTAATTTTTATTTTTAAATGGTAGCATTTTGAAGGTGTTATCAAATACAAGTACTCCACCAAGGGAAATTAATCAACTAATTGCACTTAGAATTTTACATTGAAGTCTATGGGCAGCGCATGTTTTATTTATTAAGATATTAGGTAATTTGAACTTCAAACAAATCTCTTGGTGAAAATAAGCATAAACTCTCCCTTTATTAAAATATGAAATATAATGAATCATCTACCACGGATATTTTGACAAAATTAAAATTTTCTTCTTTTCATCAAGGGCAGATAACTCTTCAAAAATGTTTAAGGTGCAAAATGACCAGCATCTAATATGTTATCAGTCATGTGAATTTGGTTTATTTTACTTGCATCATAATCTAGTAATACATATTTATTAAACTAGTTTAAAATGATTCAAAATTGTTCAATATTCCTTCATTATACATTGAATATCCTGAGAAAATAGGGTTTTAATCAAATGGGGATTTCATCTTTTAAAAAAAGTTTTTGCATTGAATTTCAATAGAGATTTGGGGAGAATGAAAAAAATACGGCTGGTTTTATAGCCATATTTTATGACAAATACATGTAAGTGTTTTAGCAATAAACTATTTTAAAGATTTCTAAAACATAATTTTCGGAGTATCCTTTGTCCTTAAAATTACCTGTATATAAAAATCTAACGTAGACCAATGTTTTCAGGTTCAGAATCCATAAAGAATTAGAGATCATTAAACTTTGCTTGTGTTTATTTTTTGGAGGAGTTGGTGACATGGCTGAAGAGAATTTCATTAAGATTATTACCGATTGCTATTGACATTTTGTTGTTGGTTGAAAAATTGTTTTTCTAAAACGGATAACTCTCGACTATGTCTACAAAAAATGAAAGACCAAAAAAGTCACTGATATTGGAAATTTACATGTACTTTTTAAAATCTGAATTTATGTTGAATCTCATTACTTGAGAGACTCCCAGGAGCAGTTATTTAATATTGTAAACCAATTATTATTCGCGACAACCTTTATTCTGGATTCTACAGTTCAGAAATCATCCGCGACTACTTATTTTCGTGACTGAAGCAACATTCTACATAGATACATAGGTGAATAATTGGTTCGTGACGCGAAAAATTCGCAATTGAAAGAAGGCCGCGAAGCTTGAGGATATTTCTTGCTCGCGAGTAAAAGTTGGTTTACAGTAAATATGTACATTTCAATGGGATTCACATTTTTGACATCGGTGCAATACTTTGAGTGAGTATTCATAAACATTGTTGAAAATATTTTTATAGAATACATAAACAAAAACATGCATACAAAACAATAATCACTGACCTATGCTTGTCCATTGAACTGAACTTCGAATAAATAAACAAAAAAGTGCTTATCCAGTAATCAAAGCTACTACCTAAAACAAAGACAACTTGCCACTAATATAAATATTTATTTAAAAAGCTCATATCTGTATTCAAAGTTACTACCCTGACTTTAAATATGCCATCATTCTGAACACTTGATCTCTTCTGTTCCCAACACTGTTGGCCATCACATTTATTGTCAATAATATATATTCACAGCCACTGACCATGACCATTTAATATTTTCAATATCCAAGCCACATTTTCACTGACCACGACCATTAAATATTTTCAATATCCAAGCTACATTTACATTGACCACAGTTTTACATTCCAGCAGGATTGTCAGACATCTCCTCGGCTTCTGTCTCTTCTTCTTTCGCAAGACCCTCTCTTTTCTCAATTTCTGAAAAAAATCAAAAGCTTGTCATTTAGCGATGTCCCTGGCTTAGGAATAAAAAATGTGGAAGAAGGAACCTCAGTACAGAGACAGAGAGAAGAGGTTTGACAATTCTCATCAAAAAATAAAGTTATCATATGCACTCCCTCCCCTACAGGTCGCCCGCTGCTTGTTGCAGGGAATAGGAAGGCTCTAGGAACATTAATAAAAGTGCCAACAATGAATCACCCACTTCTAAAAATCCTAAAGACTAAGTATCGATTCTCAAGTGTCTGTAGATGCATTATATACCCAATACTTTATTTTTTTGCTAGAAGAACTTGCTTAAGTTGTTAAATTTCTAAAACTTCTAGCAAAGCATGCAATAGATAAATTCTGACCTAAACCTTGGAATTTTTTTTTTTTACCTCTATTCTAAATCAATATGGGTCTTCTTTTTGTCATGGGGGTAATGATAAAAATCTATTGCATGATCTTAAAGAGAAGTACAGTTATCGTTATGCAATATTAGAATTTCAGGCTTTGCCAGGACCTTTGAGTCTTTCATCTATAAATCACAAGTTTTTTTTTATGTCACTGGGTAAGGTTTCAAATTTCATTGTATTCATGTAAGAGTTCAAGGAAATTTAGAGACATTATCTGAAAACTAAAGTGGTACGCACAGACAGAAAATTAATATCCTCGGAAAATGTAGATCAGATACAACATTGTGAGGAAGCCTGCTACATGTATTTTGTGCATCTCTACAGCCATCAATCATACAGGTTTGGTCAGAGTAAGGCTTAAAGGTGCTTGGACACAGATTTGAAGTCATTTTCTCAAATTTTCTGTATAATTTCATGACTTATATGTTGCTATAGCATTTCATACTGATTTAAAAATATAACAAAAATCTTATTCCATCTGGAAGTTATCAAAACTTTGAATTTCTGGACGCGTTTGATTGACACATCCTTGCGTGTCACATATTTTAATTTTATTCTTAATACTTAAGAAAAGTTGTGTATTAATGAAAAATATTTTACATGTAACTATAACCCAGAAAATTCAGAGTAGAAATGTTCGAAATCAAAACCCACTCACAGTATTGTAAGTCTGTGCTCAGTGGTGTGTGCAGAGTTTAACAATTGAACACACCCGGTGAATTGTAAACATTAACAATAACAGAGCTCGTGCCCTGTTAACAGTTTACGTTCTACAGGTGTGTCCAATTTGTTAAACTCTGTACACATCACAGAGCACGGACTGACAATACTGGTGAGTTGGTTTTCAGCTTTCGAACATTTATACTCTGAATTTTCTGGATTATAGACGTAATATTTTTCAATAATACATAACAAAATCGCTTCTTTTCTTAAATATTAAGGATAAAGTTAAAATTTGTGTAAGAGCAAAGATGTGTTATGTAATCAAATGCGTCCCAGAATTCATAGTTCCAATAATTTCCAGATAAAATAAGTTTTTAATTATATTTTCGTGTGAAATGCTATTGCAATATATAAGTCGTGATATTATACAGAAAATTTGAGAAAATATTAAGTTCAAATCTGTGTCTAAGCACCTTTAAAGTTACTTGGGAGTGGATCTAAAGCTAAATAAAATTGAAATTACAGTTCTCAGGCCAGTGCACATCCATTTTGAGGTAGTCGCATTCCAAATTTTATCGTATTTTTGATAAAATAAAAAGTTGGTAATGCGGAGACTAATCCTGAAAAAAGTTCCGCCCTCATTTTTTCGTGGTTTAGTGCTCGAATATTGTTTCTGATAGCCATTTTCAAAGAGACTCAGCTACTTCGTTTAAAAATACATTGAAGGATAATGCCTACGATGTTCACAAGTTGATAAGCAATGGATAATGCAAACCCATTGATCAGACATGGAAAGTATATCTATGAACAAAAGATTTTTATCATTATTTTATAGAAAATTCAGTATTAAAAAAATACCTCCCCCATCTACTTTATTGCCAACAAAATGATAAGAGAAAAAAAGCCTCCCTCCTGCATCTGTTTTGGTCAATTGGAGAAAATTGGCCTTAGAACCAGAGAATTAAATCTATGTAGCCTAATGTAAAGCATGCTTTTGTACCTTCTGCTATGATGTCTAAGATGTTAGATTCACAAACTTTCCTGTATTCTTTGGATTCCATGACTTTTTCTTCATTCAAATATTTCATAAAATATTTCAAAGGAACTGCAGATTCTTGTCCAATACTGACATATTTCTTGGCAAGTTTAGGAAGTACAACAGCCTAGAATGAATAAAAAAATTGTATCTAAATACATTTATATATAATGACTCAATTTCAAAAAAATCTATCAAGTAATTATAAATTTTAAACTAAAATATTTCCATACTGTTGATCACCAAATTTTGAAACACCTTATATTCACGAGATAGTTATTTATTAATAATAATCAAGACAAAATTTTCACAAATAATGGTAACGTTATTGTTTTAAATAATCTATACAAAAAAATATACGCTTGAATAAAATTTCAGGAGCTGACCGACTCATGTAATTAGGCCAAAATGAAGAACTTTTGAAGAAAAAGTATTAAAAAAAATTAGGCCTGTTGACCTGAAGTGTCAAGCTACTTACAGAAACAATAATTGTGCCCTTTGACCCAATTATCTCGTAAATAATCCTGGTTATTAAGACACTTGAAACAGATCCTACAGCCTGTACCCTAAATCATTCTTACCAATAAGATATTGAAAAGAAACTATAATTATTCTTACAGCAAAATATGTTGTACCTTTCACTCCGAGGAATGAATGTAACTAAAGTTAAGCTATAAATAATAATAATGAACAAATGTCCAAAGACAAAACATTCACAGGTAATAGCAAATACAGTAAAACATGCTTCTAGCGAATACCCTTATAACGAATTGACGCTTATAGGGAAGTGATTTTCATTCCCCACGACTTTAAAATAAATTGTTAACACATTCATTTAGCTTTAGTGTAATCAACTTGAATGTCTGTTTTATTGACAAAAATTATTAGAGTAGTGTTTTAATTATTTTCAATGATTTTTTTTTTTAATTTTTAGTAACCAAGGTAAAACAGTTTGTCAAAATCAAAAAAAAAGACATAAAAATTATTTATCTTAAAGTACTTAAATTTTGTACTTATTTTTGTTCAAGAGGAATCTAACTATTGAAATTGATTATTAACCATGTTAACAGATGGACACACAGGCAGACAGAAAACAACAAATGTTTGCGTAGTACGCTCTTCTGATCTTTGACCAGTGGAGCTATTAATACTGGTTCATGTTAAAAATTACAATGTCAGGGTTATCCCTAAGACCCGGGGGGTCAGGGAATTTCCTCGCCTATAATAATGCAATCCCCTGATTATTTTGGTATTCCTCCTAAACTCGCCATTAGGAGAGGAACCCAAGATCCCCTTCTACTTTTTAAATGTCCCCTTCTATTTCAATTCTTTGGGACAACCCTGCAATGTACTTACTTCTCCATTGTATCTGACAATAACGTAGTATTGTTTAGTGTTATTGCACTGGTAGAGCTCAAAAAGCAGATCTGATGCAAATGGTGGCCAATGTTTGTCATCTAGCTTCAAGGCAAGGAGTAAGGCCATTAGAGAGGAGTCATGGGCAGAATACAGGTACAGGCGTACTGGTCTATAAATAGAAGTAATACAGGTAAAGGTGTACTGGTCTATAAATACAAGAAATAACAGGTATAAATGTACCGGTCTATAAATACAAGAAATACAAGACATTAGTATAAATTTAGTAGCTGTATAAGAAATACAGGAATAATCATACCAGCCTATCAATACAGGAAAATAATACAATTAATGTACTTAACAAAAAATACAAGCAATTCAAGTAAATGTACCAACATATATTTCATACAAGAAATACATATATAAGAGTACTTGTCTATAAGTATAAGAAATACAGATATATGTCTATGTGTACTGTTGTTATACACAAGTCATAGGTACATGTAAAAAAAGGTACTAATTAATAAATACATAAATTAAAGTAAGGTACACAGACAAAATACTGGATAAAAAATCTTCACTTTCCACTTCTTCACTACATTAAAAACATATGCAACGAACTGAAACTAGACCAACTGTTCCAGAGAAGAAGCTGAAAAATGTACAAAAGTTTATATCCAACATATACAGGTATGTAGCATGTGGGGGGACCAGGCCCCACACTTTTTCTGAGAATAGACTTTTGCTGTATGTTAATTTTCATTTGGATGCTGCTCTCCCTTTTTTGTTTCTCTACGGTCAAACACTGAAAAATCATATCATTTAAAAAAAAAAATGTAATGAAAAATTAAAGAAAGTCCCCCCCCCCCCCCCCCCCCTTCTCAACTGATGAGATAGGATTTTTGAGTTTTGGCAATTTAAAGTTTTTTTTTTCCAAATTTTTTTTTGCTTATCAATGCAAAGCCCCCCCCCTTCCGTTGAAAAATGTTACTACAGGCCTGACAGATGAAGTCCAATGACAGACAAAAGCAGACAACAATAGGGCATCTGAAAGAACAGTTGACATTAAATATTTGAAAATTGAAAGGTACTCATGAAAAGACAAAGAAGAATCTCCATGCCATTGTGTACCCCTCAATGACAAAAAGTTACCTTGTATCACTGATAAAATCTCGAAGGGCATTTCTAAACAGTTCTAGCATTCTACCACTTGAAAGATTTGATGCTATATCATTCTGGAGTCTGAAAGAAAATTAAGGTTTTAGAATTTTGCAAGAGCAAGACACTTTGATACTCAAGATTTTTGCAAATCTAACATTGTACATGTATCTATGTTAGATCAATATACAATGTATATGTAAATTCCTAAGTCAGATGGAAAAGTTGACAGCAACATTTTATCAAAATAACAGATTACTGCAGATTTCCTAAAGAAACAGGAGGTATTGATTGCTGGAAAAATTTGGGAAAGCATTGGACACTCAAAAATATTACTCATTTTTTATTTTATACCGCTAAAACATATGTACATATAGAAACGCTAGATCCTAAATCCACCCTCAAATTTATATATATTATATATTTTTTTGCAATTTGACATGAATCAATGAGCGAATTGAAATTCTTCATGGTTATTTTCCTAGATTCCGTCAGACTTTATTATCTCAAACTCAAAGGGACCAGAATTCAACTTGGAGATGTCAAATAATTTGAGAAGGTTAAAAAACGTTCTGAAAAAAAGTGGTTGGGACTGTCACATCACTTACATGTAAACACATCCCTGGTATTCCAGAAATCAGTGTAAGAGTTAATGAATTTTTAATGTATTCCATACTTTAAAATAATAAATCATTAACCAAGTTTACTGTATTCATACCATGAAACATAGCATGTCCATTAAATTTCAAGTGATTCTCAAAATCTCAAATACATTTCCCCTCTCATCTCTTTAAGAAAAACATACCTTGTGTTAATGTGCGAGTAGCTAATTGATATAATGTACTTACTCATGTTGTCCTATGAAAGAATATGAAAACATCTGCACTGCATTTTCAGTTATCTTAGTCACATATGGCACTAGAACCTTGGGTATATGGAGACCATGAGCCTGAAATATTAACATTAGAAATATGTACAACTGTAAGTAAGGGGCATAACTCTATCAACTCGTACTCTGATACAACCAAAAATGAATTAAAAATTCATACACAAATTCAAGCAAGTTACAAATTTTTCCACAAACCGCTCTGGCTGCCAGATCATCCCTAGCTGATATAAAATGTATTTTGCTTTTCCAATCTTTTCCACTCATTCCTTAATTTAAAAAAAGCACACTTAATAATTAATGTACGTACAGTGTACATCACATTTAACAGAACAGTGCACATTTTTACATCTATCTGCATGTACATCACATTTAACATAATTCTTTTTTATTAAGCCATTCCCAGTTTTTCTCTATTTAGCGTCCACCACCAATAATTCAAACCTACCTACCTATCCCCCCCCCCTAAAAAAAAAAAATCAAACACAACTTTATGTTCATGAAAGCAACATCATTCAAAGAATTTGGTATGATGTTCTTTCTTCTCATAGAAAGATAGTGTCATCAAATTCAATCTGTTTAAAAAGGAACTTAGTAATTAAATGCTATATATCAGTATATACATGTATATATACCAAATTAGACAGGTTCTTGAAAAACAGCAAAAGAGTTGACAGAATTTACAATGTTTCAAAAAGAAAAAAAAATGAGCAGGAGTATACTGATTTTTTTATGTTATAGACAAATGGAGCATCTACATGTAAAACCAAGGCACATGCAGATCATAAGAGAGGAATGGCCTTATTACACAGTAAAACTTGATATAAAAAAATAATAATCCTTTTTACTGCATTTTTTTTCAAGACTATTCTGTCATAAAGAGTATTTTACATGACTTATATATACAATATACATATAATATACTGTAAATTTACGTTTTTCACAGGTCATTATTATTTCGCGGAATCACAATTTATGTTCAATTCCTGGGTAGGAAATTATGCAGATTTCTTGGATTGCCATTGTTTATCTTAAATGCACCTTAAGTACACTGAAACAATTTCCATGGAAACTTTGAGACCGTGTATCTATAATTAATTAAATCCCAATGGAAAAATGTACATCTACAGTATATAAACCAAAAAAAACAGTTTCTCCCAAATCTTCTTCATCCCCCCTCCTTTTTATCTTCAGGTTTTCCCACTAGAAAATATCACAAGCCTTTACTAAACTACCACTGGGTGCCAAATGCACTGCGTAAAAAAAAAAAGAATGCAAGAATGAAGAAGTCTATTTTCTTCCCACGAGGCATGTTGGCAATCTACATGTAACCTCTGAGCGACATATCCATCCCTGTAACAATTATCTATTCAGCCTTTTCTCTATAAATAACAAACTACAGTCTAATCTTGTTATCTGCAACTCAATATGACCAAATAACATCTTTGAGATATCTGAGGAATAGAGTACTGAAGTTTAAAGAAAGAGTGGTTGGGACTTACTACTCACTTTGACATGTCCACTGTCTTTTTAAGATACCATATTTCACCTGTATTCATCATTTAACAGTTACCGCTATATTAGTTTTACCTAACACTTTTTCTATTTCCTGTCTGTCCTCTAGGAACTCGGGTAAATCCACCCCGTCCACAATGGCCGCCCTGTTGATCCGCTTGAGGACAGGGCAGGTGTGGGGATTAGGAAACAGGTGTTCAGATTCCTGAGTGGCAGTATAAAAGGTAATCTTCTGACCTAAATATACAAGATTTATATGATTATAGTCAAACCTCTTTTTATCAAAGGGGCTGAAAAAAACTTCTCAATATAGACGGTAAAATTTACATTGTATTAAAAAATGTTTTCTCTTTTATATATCCATGCTATTTGAGAAATTGATATTCGAGAAAAAGAAATTCAACTGAATTAACATCAGGATTAGAAAGAACATCATTTGTATCCATGTACACTATTCTGTTTTAGTTAAATGTCAATAACATGTTAAAATTTTATGAAGAAAAATTACTTTGCCATGAAAAAATGACAGTAAAAGTTTTTTGATTGAAGATATATCTCTCATAAATCAAAAATTAAAGAATATATGCAGTAATATGACATTTATATCTGCCCCTTTAGCAATGACTTTAAGGCAAATTTTGAAAATCTACCAATTTCAAAATAGGCACAATATTCAATATAAAGCATAATGTATACAAAAAAAGACAATAACAAAAATATCTTATGGTTCAGAAAAAAATGTTCATGAAGATTAGCAAGTAAATTAGTAGGAATTTTTTAAAAAGATTTTTATACAATTTCAAAATCTAATCTTCTTTTATAATTACATGTTTTGAAATATCTCCCCAAAAAAGTTCTCTTCTTTCATTTTGATTATTCATTTGCTTTATTCATTTGTTCAATGATGAACTTTTCTCTACATGTAATGTCATGTATAAATGAAGACTCCGCTGACATAACGTGCACAGTAATTAAAAAAAAAGTGTTTTTTTTTTTGACATGAAGGTTCGACGACTCTCTGATAAGGCAGATAACTCTGAAAATGAAAATTGTTCCTTTACAAAACTATCAGGCTAAAATGCCATTTAATGATTTTCGAAAAAATTATACTGTGCAGGCATGCTTAATTTATGTGCAGCTAAATTTAATTTCTGTTAGAAACAAGTAGCATTAAAGAAATTTTTTTTTTTAAGTGTCAGAGGGTTTATGAACCTAGATTTTGTTTGATGTGTTTAGTCCCCTTAATACAGTTTTTTTTTTTTTAAAGTAGCCCTTTTCTTTATTTCTTTGATTTACAAAAATCTTAAACATTTAAAATTACATTTAACTAAAAAAAAAATCTCCTTGCATGTGGAATACTATTGCAAAGGTGCCAAATATTAATAAAGACTGAAGCACATTTAATAATGGTTTTAAGTTCATTGAAAATTTTTTTTTTCCCTAACTTAAATCTGATCTTGGAAGTTAAAATGTGTTAATTCTTAAAAAAAAAAAGAAACAAAAATAAAAAAAAAAACAGTCAATAAAAAACTCTTGTTTAATAAACCTAAACAAACCCGTTTTCTCAGTATGCTCTTGAAGTTGCTCTGCTCCAAAAACACCAGCCAGAACACAGCGTAGTGAATCTTTTGTACGGTTCATGTTCGTGGTTCTTAAACTGAAATACAGCCAATAAATAACCACATTAGAGATACATTCTACAACATTAAAAAAATTTCGTTAACAGTTAATTTTGTTGATAAATAAATGAAATCTCCAATGAATATTTCCTCTTTAATTTACAGTATTCTAATTATATCAGAAAGATAAACACCTACTAGACTAGGTCGGGATCAAACTCTGACATAAGTCTACCAGGAAGTTTCCCGATGTAGTATTTCCTAAGTCTCCTCCCTAAATTGTAGGTCTGGACCTGACCTAGATAAGTTAACATCCCATGTGGACAGCCACCCTGTTAAAATAGAGTGACATCCTTAACTTACCCAACCTGTCAAAAGAGGGTAACAGATAAAGGTGATACATGTATATTTACAGTAAACTGTTTAACTTTGGTATCTTGAACACTGATGTCTCGAATACAATGGATATGTCGAAGTGATTTGGAGGTCCCAACCCTTTATTCTTGAAGTATTTTACCCTGGATATCTCGAATCCTTGGATATCTTGAAGTTTTTTTTCAGTCCCATAGAGTTCGAGATAACGAGGTTTGACTGTATGTATATTTCCTTCTTTTTTCACTGTATATAAGTTCTTTGATTTACCTTAAGTAATCCTAGTTTCTTATAGTATTCTTCATACTTCGAGTCAGGTGCCTGTTTCCCATCAATATTTAAAACTTCATAGTCATAGATTGTAGGGGGGAAAGATTTCTTCCATTTCTTTTTATCGTAAGTTGCCTGAAAATTGTAACAGAAATATAATTTACAGTAAAACTTGTCCAACCAAGGTGTTATATATTCTGACATCTTGCCTTTTATAATAAAAATACTCAGTCCATTTCAGTTTAATTGTTTTTTTTTTTTTTTTTTTTTTTTTTTAAATTTTTTTCTTCCTCTCCAGAATGTGTTGTCTATGGAACCAGTTTTGTCCAGATTAGACAAGATTTATAATTTTATTGTTCATGCACATAATCATTTATATTTCATATCAGAAGCAACATGGGAGTACCAATCTTCAGTCTCTGAGTATGATAAAATAGAAATATCTTGTACTATTCACAGATCTGTAAATGTCTCCTGTCATGTAAATTTTTGTGATTTGCTGGAACATAGTGGAACTTGCAGTAACAGTTTTACTTGAGACAGGAGAAACTTAAGTTATAATCAATGGATTTGTTATCATTATGAGTAAAAATAGAAAAGAAAAGTATATATAGTTTATACATTTTAAGCTGTGTACATGTTATGTCACACAAAACTTGTGTAATGACAGCTGAATAAAGCAAGACATATACCGTTTTGTAATGCTTAACAGACTGTTTACAAATCGTCTAAGTCATTCAAATATTAAATATCTACATTCTGGAAAGATTACAAAAATAAAATATAATTCTCAAACCTCCTCAATTGCGGGAATTAGATGTAGAGGTGTTCTAGCTCCATGCCGGAAAATAACTTGAACCTGCTTTAAATTTAGGTCTAGATTTTCTACTTTTGATGGCTGCTTCTGTGACTTGCGACCCTCGCCATCACGCCGACGATAATATGTCCATGCTCCAGCAACACCAGATAGTCCTCCGAGAGCAACTATCACGAGTTTCTGCTTTGAAGAAGACATATGTCTAAGACAGAGATTTTTCGCAAGATTTATGAGACAGCCAAGATAAAATGTCGAGCCCGATGTCCTATGTTTTACATAATCTCGATCCCGAGAATTCTTAAGTCAAGTAAGCATATATTATTCCCTCGCTAACTTTTCTCAGTGATATGGTTAAATTGCAGCGAGCCTGTCTTAAATGTTATTTTGGGCATAGCTTTCTTTCTTTTTTTTTTACATTAATTTGAAAATGGCTTTAATCTGTTTTAAAAAAATTAGAAAGATATACTTATTGATGCAATTTTAACAGAATCATTTATTTTGGAAGAATTTACAATCATCTGAAGTTTTTGGCCCAGGTCGTACTGAATTTCTTTTGTAAAAGTAGGAACCAATTTCTATTTGCGAAGGGGGGGGGGCAAACTTTTTTAGTTTGGAGGGGTACTACACTACCAGACAAGCAAAAGGAAAAAAAGACCCCCTCCCACTTCCTTTTCCCCATGCCCATGATTAGTTGAAGAGATGTTTAAATAAATTGTTGCGTGCATCACGCATCATCTTGTAAAAATTTGACGTTTGTACCCCATGAAGAACAAAAATAAATGCATTTTTTTTTTTTTTATAGAAATTGAACTTCTTTCAACCTTGCCTTAGATACCAATGTTTGATAGCAGGATATGAAATTAGAAGTGATCTGTGATGTCTTACAATGCTAGCACAAACTTATTATACTATTTTTTTTTTTTTTTTTTTTTTTTTTTTTAATAAAAATATGATTAACTTTAATGTATATGAACTTTGAAGAAATACCATGGATAAATACACATTGTTTTGGGAATTCATAGACATTTTTGTGGGCATTTTCAATTACCCAACTCCTGATTTTCGGGCCTAAGGATCGGACTACCTTATGCTGCAGAGATTTTGTTAATAATCCTTGAATAAATTCAAGCATTTTAAATAGGGATGTCAAAATATTTATTTTCTTTAGTCGAATATTCGATTGCATTATTCGAACGATAGTCGAATATATTCGAAACTTTTTCGGAAACTAAAATTTTATTTCAAACTTCAATGGTACATGACATATTTAACCCCGAATCCCCTTTTCTTAAATTTATTAAAAAGTTACATCAAATGTTACACACAGATTTTCACATGGACCTAAAATGTGGATAGCGTGTTTATATTTACTAAATATAGACCGCTAATTCACCAAAATGTATGATTTCCCCGTCAATCATGTTCACAAATCGGTCTGTAAAGTCGTTTTTTTTAGGAAGCATAAAAATTGACAGTACGATATATTTTTTTAAAAGCTTATTAAAACGAGGGGGAACACACGGTGTCTGTGATAATGTTAAACATTTGAATATACTTTTTGTACCAACTATCAAATGCCTGTAAAAGAATATTAATTTTATAATAATTACCGTAGTGTCCAAACATTTCACGGCTATAATGGGTACATGGTATGAGATCAAGTCCAATTAATAATTTTACAAAGAAAGCGCAGTAAAGCGAGATAATTTTATTACAAAAACAACATATTAATTGACAAATAATTCTCGCGGAAGGGAAGCATTTCTAATTACTGTACTCTCTACATGTAAAGGCAGTTTTTAATGAGGAAAATTATCTTATCGTCTGTGTCTGAGGAAAGACAGTTTCTCAATTTTAGGATGAGAATTCCATCTCTTTATCACTCTTTTATTGAATTTATTTATTCGAATGTCGTTTCGTTATTCGATCGTCGGTCCATTCGACTGATAGTCGAATAGTCGATTATTCGTTGACATCCCTAATTTTAAAGTATACATTAGGCCTAGATAAAATAATTTAACACTTCACATGTACATGTAACTGATACTATTTTTTTTTTCATGTAAGAAAGCAACAGTGATATCTGTTCAATACTTCATTATCTTTGATTATTTTTCTTTCGGGTAAATGGCGTGCACCAAAATGGATTATGAACTCAATATTAATGTAGACTTAAGATGTTCATGTAAAAAGTAAATAAATAAAAAAAATAAAAATAAATAGATAAAAAAAAAGATAAAAAAAATTCATTATAGTATATACATTGTAGATGGTCTTTAAAAAGATACTGACTAATGACAGCTTCTATTCTGGTTCATGAAAAATTATTATCATAAAGATTTATTCATGTTTTATAACACACATTGCATAAACTTCAGTGAAACAATAAATGAGTAAAATATGCAGATTTAACAAAAAACTGGGTCGAGGATTTTAATTTATTCTTTGTGTTACATAACCGGATTTTTGCATTTTTTGAAATTGGAAACAAAATTAAAACATGATTTTTAGATATTTAATATCATAAATGCAAATCATGCATCATTTAGTGACATTTTTCGCATACTTAACACATCAAACATACAATTTGTAATCGAAGCAAGTCGTTTATTGGTTGTAATGATAGCCACGAAGGTAGATGTCTTAAGTTTGGAGCAAGTGATTGTGGCATTATGCCCTTCACGGTTGAGAGAGAGAGAGAGAGAGAGAGAGAGAGAGAGAGAGAGAGACTCTAAGAGAATTGCTCAGTGTGTACTTCACTTTACGGGCTGTCCTTAAATAATATTATTTTTGATTAATTTTCAATCCTCTATTAACTATCAATTTTGAACTAAATCTCATTCTTTATTTTCCAACTTCACTTCGAAAAAACTAAAGGTAAAAAATATACACTTGTACATACAAAACAATTTCAAGAAAGACTGGGTTATTATGAATAGAGAATATATTTATATCCTCACGCAGACACGTACAATGTAGTATCGGGAAGGGGAGGGGGTGTTCCCCAACCTTTTTTCCAAACATAGCTTTTTACTATTGAAAATGTTTGAAAAGCTGGTTGTTCCCCAATTTTTGTTGTAGCATAGGTAAATTATGATAATTTGGTAAGGCTATGATTTAATGTGGCCCTGAACGGAAGATGGAACCTACCCCCACCCCATCCTCCGAAGTAAGATTTTCGAGTTTTGCCTGTCAAATTTTTTTGAGGTACATGTAAGTTGTCAATTTTTTTTGGGTCACCCTTTCAAAAACGATACTACGTGCCTGTCACAATAAATATAACAATGCATGAACCAGTCCCAGTCCAACTGTTCAGATAAACGTCAAGGAGGAGTATCCTGTCCAAAAGAACCAGTTATATTATGTTATACGAGTAAGTAAGTAAGTAATTTATTTATTTATTATAGTGACACGTGTTGCATTTATAAATACAAGAATAAATAGAAGTTTAATTTAAAAACCCGGCCCACTGGGCCTCTATGTCACTGTTTCACTGACAAAAGGTAATACACGTAGTACATATATGCACATGTCAATTAATGATTATTTTCAATTTAGAGTTCATAGCTTGTATATAATCAGTATAAAATTATATGAAATATAAGATATGTTCACAAGTACCTATTATCAATACATAACATTTCTTCGCATTAAATATGCCTTAGGCCGTGGTAAATAATATCTTTGTATTACGTCCCTTAATTTTTGAAAAAGTACCCCCAGCCCGACTCAAAAAAAAAAAAAAAAAAAAAAACAACAACAACAAACAAACAAACAAAAAACCCAAGCACATTTCAAAAAACATATTCAATAATTAGCAAATTATTGACTAGTAAATGAGAATGCATTCTTTCACATTTCTTTATATTTTAAAGTACTTTATTCAAGTGGAAAAATGTCAATTTCCCACAATAGTATTAATATAAGCCAAAGTATTTGAATTTCGTTAAATTTTTGCTTTCTTAGGATTTTTTTTTTTTTTTTTTTTTTTTTTTTTTTTTTTTTTTTGATTTTTTTCATTTCAGTCTCAAAGATGAAGAATACTGTAGCCGTAGAATTGAATGGATTTGCAATATTTCCAAAATAGAAGGAAAAAAATGTTGAGAATTTGACAAACTTGTCTTTGTTTTTCTGGATTTTCCTTAAGACCTACTAGCCAGGGGGACGTAAAACAAAGAATTAATTTACTGTGGTCTTATAGTTATAGATAAACTTAGCACATTTTCAATACGTTTGATAGAGCATTTGTGTCTGTAATGATAATATCAACGTCATGAAAAGCCTGAGATTTTATATCTTTTTTTATTTATGCAGCACATTTAAGGAGAAAATGATGTTTATCTTCAATAGAGCCAGAGTTACAAAAGTTACAAAATCTTTCACCGACTTCTTCATTAATATAACGTCCAGTCTCAATACCTAACGGTAGTAATCCTACCCTAGGACGAGAAAGGCTTTAATACCAATTGGATGTTTAATATAATTTAATGACGATTTCATAGTTAGAGGAATTAATTTACAGGTGAAAAATAAGAAGTCTAGAGAGAAACTCGTGCAAATCAAATTTTCATAATTATTATTAAACTTTAGCATGGCTCATCTGGAAAATTTAATGAAGCATTTGAAGCATAAATATATACACAGTTGAACTTCGGTATCTCGAATACTGATATCTCGAATACCACGGATATGTCAAAGTGATTTGGAAGTCCCAATCCCTTATTCTTTAAGTATTTTACACTAGATATCTCGAATCCTCGGATCGATATCTAGACGTTTTTTTTTTCTTGGTCCCATAGAGTCCGAGATAACGAGGTTTGCCTGTACTTATTCCTGGATTCCTCCTACATGGAAGAGGTTTTATACGGTGTGTAGAGTCTCAAAGAACTTGGGATTGTGCTCCGGTAGAATTGACCTTCATCGGAATCTTTAACCTGGCTATTACAGGAAGGAAAACAAACTAGTCAAATGCAGTACTTACACTGTAAATTAAGAAGGTAAATAAACATTCCATTCAGAACTACTCTATAATAAATAGCCGATGTATTGTTGCATATAAGAACAGAACTATGAGGAAATCAGCATATAAAGGAGTAAATTAATGGGTTTATCAAGTTTATTTTCAATATAGAGTATTTGGCATATTTCTCCAGGAAAAAAAATTCCAAAGAAAATAAAGTACTTAGTGAACAGAAATCGATGTTTTTTTAATGTTGGGAAAGTACAAGCACATGCAAATAATGTATGAAATCACTTTATCGTGGTTAAATACATGTGAATTGCATATGATAAGAATACTTGTCATATTTTTATTTCAAATCATTTCATTTACTGTAGATTTTCGTTTATTCTATAGCACATTAAAGGGCAGATCCAGACCACTCTATAACTTCACAAAAGTACATGACATTGGAACTCTTCAGTGAAGAGTGTTTAGAGCTTCCTTAATTTTCGATAAACTGTTCTGAATTTGCCAAGCTGAAAGGAAATGAAAATGGAGGCCAAATTCAGTTCATAATATTTTCTTGTCCTTGAGCATATAAATTATTGATGATTGTATTAGTTGATATTAAAACATGGGTCAAGAATTACCTAAATCCAACGTCACTAGACTACAAAAGCGGCATTTACGTAAATGAACAGAAATAGTTTAAAGTAATGAAGTTCATAAAAGGGTAATTAGATGACACAAGCTATTTTTCATCGTACGAAAAAATCATAGTTAATAAATCATTATAAGAAAGATTGCATACCAGATTTTAAAGATAACAAATCAGAACAAACGTAGCTTAAAAACTGATCTCTCCCACAACAAAAATAAATACTTTAATGCATATTTTCTTTTGCTAATGATCCTTTTCTCATTATTCATAAAAAAATATAACCTAAAATATCTTATATAAAAGTGAAACATGCACGTGTTTTTGAAAAATGCCCAATTTAGAAGAGGAAGCTTCAACATATTGGCCCTGTACTTTTTTTAATAAAGGAATTTCAGTGCTAAAACCAGACTACGTTTTTAAAGGTTAGATTCAAGCAGCTTTGCAAATCGCCTTTGGGGTCTAATGTCAAACATAATTTGTGCTTCGCAGAAAAAGTTCTTTTTTCTAAAAAAAAAAAAAACTAATCCAAAAATGGTATCAACAGCATTAAAATCTCTGGATCTGCCAAAGGTAATTACCGATATTACAGTGTCATCATCAAAAACGAAATGAATTTACAACTAGATCTTGACGTATATTAAATATACAGCAAAATATGCACCATTTATTTATATACTGCAGGATATACGTATGTTGAGGACTTCACAAGATACACTCTGCGACGGAGAGTAATAAATCTCAAAACCAAATGGCTGGCCACAGAATTTTATTTACATTGCAATTGGCTTTCAGCACATTTTTATTACAATCGGTACGTAGTATGCTTTTGATTTTACATTGTTTGAATTAAATTTTAAGCATTTATTGATTTTAAGCATTTAACCTTTGTTTTGGACTTGGTTACTTGAAATTGAAAATATATATTTTGGTGTTTTTACGGGCATGAATTTGCAAGGAAGTAAAAATTTTCATTTCGTAAGAATAAAAATAATTTTTTGCGATGGATTTTAAATTACATAAATCGCAAAATCTTTCATAGAAACTTTATATTGAAGCAATTTTGAAATCTCGTTTTTAATGAATATATGTCTGTCTATTTCTCTCACTCGTGCACGTATTAATATTTTTTATTTGATGTCCCTTAACTCTGTCATACAAAAATCATCTTGAATTACAGGGTAATTCATCTTTAATAAAAATATATTCTGTCCTTAATTTTTTTTTATTCATTTGATTAATTTCTGTGTTATTTCCTACCTTTTTCTCTCAAATTTTAGTTGCCGAATTTGTTTTCATTCTTTTTTTTTAAATTTTTGTTTTTGTTTCTACAATTGAAGTAACTGCCCATCTATGCAAAAATAATGACCTGCCTTCAACCTTTGTAACAATTTATCTATTACTTCATAAAGTAAAAAAAGTGCACTTTTCCCTGCAAATTATTTATCCATTAATCAAACGCCAGAAACTTTGATTGTCTAAACTTAAGTCATTTTTCGTCCGCCAATCTTCTTGTTATTTATTTCAGTGCGAGGGAGTTTGGTACCATTTTCTAACAGGAAAACCTGATTCAGAGGATAAAACGGTGTTCGTGAATCTCACTAAGTTCCCTAATGGAACCATCCATAGTTATAAAACCAAATATGACGGGTGCGTTTTCTGTTCATTATTCTCAAGTTTAAAATTAGCGGCCTGGGATTATATATATTTGAAAGTAATGGTAGACTTTACTGTTCCGATCTTGTAGATAGGAATGTAGGACGGTCATGGTAAAAGAAAATGGACTAAATACTGTAAACCAACTATTATTCACGTCATCTATTATTCGCGATTAGTCAGTTGAAATCAATTAGTTTTCGCGACTGAAGAAACATTCTCTACAAATACAAAGCAAAATAAATGGTACGCGGCAATTAATATTCGCGAGTTAAAGAAGGTCGCGTAACTCGCGGATATTTCTCGCACGCGAATAAAAGTTGGTTTACAGTAATTTTTTGAATATTTAAGGCCTCAGTTTTTTGGCTGGTAATTGTTGGTGATATGGCTCTTTAATTTTGTGTATATTTCGAAAGAGAAAAGTACATGTATTTTTATCTTCACATGTATTTCTTCTAAGCCATATTGCATGAAATTCTGATGTAAAAACAAAACTTAAAAAACTAAAATCACATGAAAAGGAGAACTGAAGTTGAACAAATTAAAAAGTGAAGATAAGGAACAGTAATCGATCTCAAAAACAAATCTACAAACAATACAAATCTGTGTGCAGGGCAAAAAGCAGGGACCCCCGGGAATTCCAGAGGTGGGATCAGGTGCCTTGTAGGATTAAGCATCCTCGGTCACACCCGCTGCGAGCCACATGTATTGAATTGGTCACGTAGACGAATTAAACCGTACTCAAATTTAGTATAGAAATAAAGGTCTAACAATTTTTATGAACACGTCAGCCACAATACGACCCAGTGATAGGTTGTATTTGCTAACAAGGTCATTATAACGAACATAGAATTTATGAAACGCTGACTTTAAACTAGCTAATTCAAGGAATTTTTGTCCCCCACGATGGAAAAAAAGTAGAGGGTGGAAGAAGAAAATGAAGATGGAGAAAGAAAAAATGGTCGACCTTGACCTTTCAGTTTTTAGCCTTAAATTCAATAGGGGTCTTTTTTTAAATTACAAATTTTATAGCAAAATCTTACAGAGAACTAAAGTTATCATCTGAAAACTGTATGCACTATGTAATATATGAATATCTGACCTTGATCTTTGCCCTTTGACCTCAAAATCAATAGGGGTCTTTTTATGTCATGTTGACTAAAGGTATGGAATTTCAATCTTAAACCTCAAAGAGAACTAAAATTGTCAACAGGAAATCTTATGCAAGATATATATATATATATATATATATATATATATATATATATATATATATATATATATATATATATATATATATATATATATATATATATATATATATATATATATATATATATATATATTAGGGATGTCAAATCGGTCAATTTTTGATAATCGGTTACTCGGACGTTTTTCCGATCGAGTACCCGGGTACTCGGTAAAATATAAATACAAGTGTGGTAATTTTCTTGAGCCACGTTAAGCTATGTTAAACTCCAAAGCTGTTTTTACATGTATCACGTTTATAAATGTACATAAACATCGAGTCCAACGGGGATGATTTTTTGGTACTACATTTATTTATCAAATAAACACAAAAGACACAATTAATAGATCAAAAATTAAAAAAAAAAATGTTTACAGTTCTTCTTTAGGATCTATTTCATCAACGCAAAAGGAGGACAATCTGTTACGCAGGTTTTTGATGATAGCGAAAGAGAAGGAACGGACGTTGTTGGGATCGCTAGTCTAATATTATTTCATATGTTGATTGTTTCCCCCGTATACACTAAACTGACTTTCAATTTTTTTTTAATCTTTAATGATTTCTAAATATTTCTCAACTTTTGAAGTGGGTACCAGCATGTCCGATTTCGCTACCGTATATTAACTTAATAATTTTAAAATGATTTGAAGATAATAGACCATATTCGAACGATGTTCACTGAAAACAATCATTGAAGCCATCCAAAAATTAAAGACCACAGAGGTGAGAACAGCTGTGTACCAGGTGATTGGTCACTAATTACCGTATACACACTGCCACAGGCGGTAACGGGTGTTTTACAGGTGTAAATGACGACACGCTAATTACCGTATGGATATTAAAGTTATTTTTTGGATAAGTTTTTGATAAAAATATGTACTTTGAAATAAGAAAAAATACACATCCGAGTAACCGAGTACCATTTTTAGTATTCGATACTCGGACGTTCGATCGAGTACCCGGTTAACCGGGTACTCGTTGACATCCCTAATATATATATATATATATATATATATATATATATATATATATATATATATATATATATATATATATATATATATATATATATACTTTGACCTAAAAACAATAGGAGTCTTCTTTAGTCATTGAAAGTTATAAATTTTCATTGAAAATTCCAAAGAAAAAATAAAAAATATTATTTGGAAGCCATTTCTTGCACTGTATGATGAATATCTGACCTTAACCTTTGACCTTTTGTGTTACGATCAATAGGAATCGCCTTTAAGTCAGGGAAGTTATATTATTTCATTGAAAAAGTTTGAAGAGAACTATAAGTATCATCTTGGAACAATTTTTTTGCAATGTATGAATTCCTGACCTTGACCTTTGACCTTTTGATCTCAAAATAAATAGGGACCTTCTTTGGGCCAAAGGACGTTTTGAAATGAAATTTTATTTAAGTTTTTTTTTTTTTTTTGAGATATCGTCCGGAAACAAAAGTGCTACACACAGACAGAATGTATGATTTTTTTTTTATCTTGACCTTTGATTTTTGACTTCAAAACCAATAGGGATTAGATTTTCTGTAGGCCAAAGAGAGTTGTGATATAACATTTCACTGAAAAGGCTCAAACGGTTTTTGAGATATCGACTGAAAACTAAAGTGTTACACACACAGACCCAAATTAATATCCCCCATTTTCAGTGAAAGCAGGGGACAATAAAAGGCACTTTTGCGATATCGATAGTTCAATCTAAATGACCAATACAATGCGCATGCGCGGACAGAAGGCTGTTAACAGAAACAAACTCGTGAATAAAGCTAGAATTTAAAACAGGTTTCACATTTTATCCATGAAGTCTTTTGATTTTCATGAAATTAGGGAATATGGAAGATAAGAATTTTTTTCCTCTATTTTCTCCCAACAGACAAAATTGCTATCAAATGGGACCAGTTGAATTGAAAATGGAAACCAAAACTCAACCAATGACGTTTAGCAATGTTTACAAAACCTGTAAGTACTAGAATTACATTTTTTTTCTTTAATTTTTTTTGTTTGCTTATTTAAAAAAAAAATGATTACAGCTTTCAGAAAAACCAAAAGCACTTTAAAGAGTAAAAAGGAGTTTGCAAGAACGCAAGTACTACTTACAACAGATTATAATATCTTTTTGTGTTATAGAACATGTTAATCAAAACAATATATGTGTACATGAAACAGGAAATTTTCGCTTTTTTAAAGATTACTCACATGGCAAAAATATTCCATTGATAGGAATAAAAAAATCTCCTACTGTACATTGAAGACTTTATTTTGTAGTATTATTTTTTGTTCTTCACTTTTTTCAAATATTTAGGTCAATGACATACATTTCACTAGTGGCCCCTGAGAATTTCTCGGAAAATATACCTCAATTCTTTACGCTATGACCAATATTTTCTTTATTAACAAAATACAATAAGTAACAAAACTCTTCTGAGAATAAATATGAATACTGAGTAAACAATTTGAGTTTGAACAATAAACATGTTAATTAATTATTCCAGTCCGAATTTCCTCTTCATTTTCTAAACTTTACCCATTTTTAAAGTAATATTACAAAAATCTGAATGATAGGAAACTATTTATAGAGTCAGTTTACTTTTATCACCCTTATTCTACTGGTATTAGAATTATATGAGGTCAGTGATAAAATTCTTGAGATACTAGTATGGATTCTGAAATGGCTTTAGTTTGTTTGTTTTTATATTCTTTACTGTGTGCCATTCAACATCTTCGCTAGCTCCTCATGTGAGGAGAGTAGCGAATCAGAAACCCTTTGCTATAGCGAAGATTACCATTCAATTATTTGAAATAATATATGAACTTTAACAAACATAATATTAACGTTTTGCAAAATGATGTTTAAAAATAGAGAATCTTAAGTTTTAGAATAATTTGGCAAGGAAAAAAATGAAGAAAAAAAATATAATTCAGTTCCAATTTCCTCTGCATCACAATGAATTTACCTTTGTTTATTTCACATCTTCTTCATATAGTAAAATGAAAATTGTGTTATTGATATTGATTTATAAGACGGTAATTCTGTCCATTTATAGCAGTTCTTGATTTAAAATATTGTACTTTATCGCAATCCGTTTCTGTCAACTAAAACCCTGAGTAATCGTCATCCTTAATCCCGAAAATCAAAAGGGGAATATTTTCAATTTTTTGAAGTTGACAGCCCATTGCTCTACATAAATGTATTTCTTTGTTTAAAGGCCATCTCAGCAATTTAGCATTGCTGCACATCCAAAATCCGAAGGAACCCTATCAGATCGTTAAGGTAGAGACTAAAAATAATTATGACGTGAAAAGCGGAAACTGCGTAAGCAGATCGGGAACTTACTTTGTTGTCCTAACGCAAACCACGAACCCCTCATCGGACATGCTGTCGGACATACGTAACGATTTGCTGGGACTTGGAATCGCCTTGCTAAAGAAACAAGATTTATCAGGTAGCTTCTTAGTTTACTTTATGGATTTCAATTGGCTCAGCATTTTTTCCATACATTTTCTGACATAAATATTTTTGAAATAATATTTTCTTTTAGTTATTTTGACAACAACATGAAAGTAAAATGAATAGAAACCATGAGTCGAGCATTCGATGTATGAACTTTATTACATAATTTAGATATGCAAAGAACAAGGTACGGTTTCAATACAAATCTTGCCCTGTGTTTTTTCTTAAAAATAAAAGTGATGTTAAATATTAAAACTCATGCTTTTTGAATTATTGTAATTCCATGCAGAAAGATCATACGAATCTTTTTTCTCACATGACCTTCCAAATGCTAATTGTGACGTCATAAACTTGTGCATTTTCCCGTATTTTCTTAAAAAGTTGCAGAAGACATCAATTTTTAATGGAATTTTCTTTCAGATAATATTGTCCACAGGCATCGCCCACAAAGATTTTGAGATATGTGATTTTTCAAAGAATTTTACACAACATATCTAAAAATTAACGTGGGCGACGGCTGTGGACACTATTTTCTTAAGGAAAATAACCCTTGAAAGGGGTCATTTTGAGGCTTTTTCTGTTTAAAATAGAGAAATGCATTAAATTAATGACGTCATATATCCAGAATGGTACTCCATCATGCTATATTCTTTCCTGATTTATTACAGTCATATACTCAGCTAATATTTAAGCCAGTTTCAAAACTTTTTGAAAACATTAAATTTTTAGGGCACAATAAAGCTAAAACCATACCTTCTTCTTTGCATATATCAAATCAAGATATATACCGCATGATCATTCAATTGATGATCTAAATATTTTATTTTTCAGTTTGCCCTGTAAACAAGGTTGGACATAAGATGTGATCATATCAGAATATTAAACATACGCACAGAAAAAATTATACTACATAACATATTAATATAATCTTATTTAAAGTATGACAATTCTTTAGCATAAACTGATAAAGGGGTCTAAATGCTACCTGCGACTAAGGTCAAGTGCTACATCATACTCATCATTTTAAATGAAACTATTAACTGGCAGTACTCAGAATCTTCCTAAACATGCTAAATTCAGAAAAAAAATACGCAACTGTCGAAATAAAGTCCTAGACATGTTTTATACTTAAGTGAGTTTACAAAGATAAAAATATGATAGAAATGCAAGAATAAATAGAGGATATTCAATGTTTTGTAGATGAATATGGAATTTATTTCACGAGTGGGACAGGATTTTTTGATATTTTCACGAGTGCGAAGCACGAGTGAAAATATCAAAAAATCCTGTCTCACGAGTGAAATAAATTCCATATTCATCTACAAAACATTGAATTTTCTGTTTATTACATTTTCTTTGATTTTCCCTTTGCCTCTGTCTTTTCTTAACACAGTGTCATAGGCTTGACGTCATAGTTGAGCGGTTGAGACGTCATAGCTTAGAAGTTGTGTGTCAGATTGAAAACATTACATAGCATGGAATTTAGCAACATATTTGGGAAGAAATTTGCAGTTTTAGCTCTATCAATATGCTTAGTTACTATCTCTATCTTATGAAAGGCCAGAAATTATTTTTTACTTACTTTGATATCCTTTCACACTGTGAGAGAATATCATTTTTGGTATCCTTTCACACTGTGAGAGAATATCACTTTTATTCAATAAATAAATCACAGTATTTCACTGTTGAAAATGTAATAAAATATGTATATTTGGTCTACACGATTGCGTAGTAAAACATGCGTCTTCGAGGTGATCTTAAATATATCTCAGCGGATCGACTACAATAGTGATCCACATTCACTCATAGAACATGTTTTATTACATTTTCCTTAATATTAATGTTGTTTGTGCTGTTCAAAATAAAACTTCTTATTCCAATGTTCTTCTGATGTTTATTTCAACTGTTTAGTTGATAGCAAATTCTATAGTATTTCATGCAATAAATTATTAAAGATAACGATCACTGACCATTCTCAAAGGTCCATTTAAAAAATTCAAATTATGAGAAGGGCCAACACGGACCTCTGAAAACAGGTGTGGGATTAGATGCCATGGAGGAAAAACGCATCCCCAGTCGACCGGTCCACCGGCCATGTGATCCTTGTGACGGAAAAATCCGTAGACAATTTAGTGTGAAATAATGGCCTAAATTTATATGAAAGACGCGTACGTCAGTCAACATTCGACTTCACGATAGATTGTATTTGCAATGCAAACAAGGTCATTGTATCGGTCATAAAATTTGCAAAATGTTGACTGTAAACTAGATTGCTGATATTTTTATATCAGCAACTTATTTGTCAATACCCTACTGTTCGTACGTAGAACATGGTCTTGCATATCGAATCAGCTGGGAGACATAGAAATAAACTCCTTATGCAATTGATAATGGTTTATTTAAGGAATGAAAACCGCATGGATTTTGTCAGTGAGAAACTCAAGCATCTTCCTGGTATCAACTACAGAGAACCTGTGTGGAAAATCAGATCGTTTTTAAACAAAAGTTTGTAGCTGAATAATGACAAGGTATGCAAATGTACGAGTTCTATTGTATGGAAGAGGCAGTTGATTATGATGTCAAAAAAGAAGATCTTTAATTTTTCGTGGGGAATTGTTGTGTAAAGTGTTGAGAGGTCATTATTATGCTATTGATTTTGGTAAAATTTTATGATTTCAAGTTATAAATGTTCCTCGGAGTTTTTAAAGTATCAAAATCTGATTGATTAACACCACTTCTTGAATATGTTGTTGGACAGTACTCCTTCGGTTTCTCCTCCACTGCTGTTAATATGTCCCTAAGAGTAAATTAAGAGGCTTGCTAGAACATTTACACGAACCCAGTATATATTTTAATGTTTGTTTATGTAAGGATTTTCTTTAAGTTTAGGAATCCAGTATAAGTATGCTAATTCAAATTCAATTTGTTTGTTGTGAATATTAAAAATATTTGAAACTGACATATAAGTTTGAATAATTTCCTCCTTAGAAAGGGAACTATGTGTAAAAGTTGAATTATTTCTTGTAGAATTAAATTCAACGAAATTCCCCTAAAATGCAATTAATAATAAGCCTTACCAACAAAGACGATATTGTTACCTGCAATCAGGTATATGGGTTCTGAATGAACAATTAAGGAATTATCTTAATTACTAACTTTTTAAATTCGTGATACGTTTGTTGCCTACACTATTTCTGAATTTTTGCAAGACAGGAAAAAACTCTAAAACTTTGTCCGCATTTCTCAGCTTAACAAACTCGTTCAATTCCCCAACAAAATTGTAATTAAATGTGTTCTCTTCTCCACATGGGTCACAGTATTTAAATGCAATACATTTGTATTTAATACTTATATCAAACATACGATTTAGCAATGATATATTTCACCTTATCGTTAATTGAAAATTGTTAGCACAAAGTTGGTGGAATAAACCAAACAAAAGGGTTATTAAATATAAAAAAAACCTGTCCATGAAGACAGTCGCACTTTAGAACTTACATTGAAATATCAATGAATGAGAACAATTGATCTTGATTTTGTATATCTACAAAAATCTACATGCACACAATTGCATTTTCTATGTGTATGACAATTGCTCAAGAATGATGTAATTATTCATTCTTGTGTAATCCTTTTATTATGCATATCAAATGATCTATTTTTGTCAGCAACTTAAACTGCGTGATTTTTTTATGTTTTAATTATTTTGAATATTCAAGTCATAAATAAATTCAAGTCATAAAAACTGCTAAAAAATAATAATGATTAATAGATTTTTTTCTAATTTCAAATCAACATTTGACCAGAAATTGCCATAAGTAATGTGGCCAAAACTAATGAACCCAATCCAGAAATCATGCAGGAAACATTTCAAACTCTAGTCTCTGAACACGGAAAATCATTTGTCTAACTTCTATATATGTATGAAGAGCGTTACATATAACGTTGGTCGCACAGCTTAATTGGTAAAATAACGGGTAAAACATTCAAACAATCAGTGCTGTAGATTTTCCAAGACGTCTTTGTATTTAACTACATTGAGGTATGTTGTCTTGTTCTCAAAACGTTTTGTCATAAAGTGGATTAATATAAATTCTGAATTGACTGAATGAAATGCAACTTCTAATCCCTCTTAAATAAATCTTACTCATGGTAGAATTCATCCAAATAAGCCACTATTTATTTAACTCAACATTTTGAACGAAATACGACTTCAAATTTGGTCCAAATTGCCGCCTTACGAAATTGCTCAAAGTTTCATCCATATTATGAAAAATACCCTCTATCAATTCCATATTAGTCAATATACTGCATGCTTATCAATAAGAAGAAAGGGAATGTTAAACAAGTAGTCAACGGACACACACAACTTCGAAAATTTTGGCTATTTAATTGCGTTTATTGTGAGCATGACCATTGTTTAACTATGAAACTGCTATGTCCATGATGTATTCAGCTTTCGTAACTGCTTAGTCTTTGACTGATTTTTTGATGATGGAAACATTGAATGTAAAAGGGTAAAGAGATGAAAAGTTACTGTAAAATAAAATATTTTCGAGGGATAAAATTTTCGAGGTTTTAGAAAAAATTAAAGTTTGTGGGATTTTAATTTCCTGGTTAGAGAAGGGATGAAGCGGTATGTGTGTAAGTTTTTCACATTTCCTGCTGGACATCAATTCGTGGTTCTTTTCATACTTCCAAAACAACGAAATTAATCCCCATGAAAATATATGCGATTTCAAAATATTATCTATTTTTCTAAAAGGACAAACGGGTGTAACATTTTTTTCCGAGCAGAAACAAATATAACTACTTATAAAATTATTGCTCGGAGAAGTCATTTTCTTTTGAAAAGAAATGATGTGTGGAGATAACGAACAGTTTTCAAGCTCAAAAGTCTATTCAAACAATACAAATCAGGGACAGAGCAAACACGGACCTCTAAGACATCACAGAATATAACAATTATTTTAGAAAAAGAAAAGTTTATTCTATATAACTCTGGGTTCGCTGTACTTTTTAAAGCAAGACTATAAAGACTATAAATCTTGATAGCTCAGATACATGAAGCTCAGAATAAATTGTTACTTGCTAGAACCTGGAGTCAATATTACGTCTATTTATCTATTTATCATTTGTCAAGGAAGAAGTAAGTTATATATTAAATGATCTAACAGATCAAAGATATAAACAACAAATCTTTAATTAAAACAAGAAATCAATTAAGGAACATAAAATTATATAAATTATATAAATACATACATACATACATACATACATACATATATATATATGTATATATATATATATATATATAAGACACTTAGAGAGATAATACGGAACTATATGGCGTCCTTAAAAATGAATATTTGGCGAGACGTAAAGCCGAAACAAATGTGCATTTTTTCAAGGACCCCACTTAGTTCCATATTACCGCTATTAGTCTGTACATACGAATTTATACATGAATTTATATATGAAAAAACATATTGTAGTTGAACTGGAAATAGGAAATATTCAAGGGGTATGTTGATTTGATATGCGGTCAGTAGGTCAAGTGGAGGGGGCATATTAACAACATAATGTCTGTAGGCAGCATAATTTGGTTTTAATCAGTATTATTCTCCTCCACTGAAATTTTTTTTTATCAGAGATAAGATATATATATATATATATATATATATATATATATATATATATATATATATATATATATATATATATATATATATATATATTAGGGATGGCAATCGATTACAGAATTGCTAATCGGTTAACCGCAAGACGTTCCGACCGATTAACCGGTTAATCGTATCAAAATACACATTTAAAAAATAATGTACATCTGTATTCATATACACAAAACGACTGAAAGAGAGATATTAGAAGTTAGAAACATTCTGCTCATTATCTTGAGCAGGAAACTGTATGTACATATAAATTATTTTATTTCAATTTTTATAGTTAGACAAGAAAAAAATAAGAAAACCATGAATCTTGCCTGAGAAATCCATAGAAGACGCGGATATCTTACCAGTGCAGATGTCATACAAATTCATTCTTCATTGTCACATAATCAAAACTTTGTCTGAACTTTAATTTATACGATGTTTTTCTAATGATATAATTTAATAGATATTGGCAAAAGAAAAAAAGTGCTCAATGGTGTTTATGTAAAATCATTGAAGTATTACATGGTGCCGACATAATGTTTTTAAAAACAGTAATTAACGCTTCACAAACTGACCAATTATTACCTCGCAATTTCAATCCGGAAAGCCATATTTACCTCCAGATCAGCTTAATAAGATGTGTAAAAACGTTAAACTATCAACTTTTTATCAACTTTTATCCAGAGATTTCCTTTTTAAAAATGAAATTTAAGAAAATTTCGTTCAATTTTACAAACATTAAATTTTTCCGACTAACCGATTGCAGATTTTCTAACCGATTTCCATCGTTCCGACCGATTAATCGATTAACCGGTTACAAATTGCCATCCCTAATATATATATATATATATATATATAATAAGATGCCGCCGCAGACGTATAAAGCTTGGAAGTTGGAAGTATTCTAAAAGAACAGCTGATTCAAGATCTGTAAAATAAAAAAAATATATATATATATATGTGAATCGGAATTATCGTATACGGATAGGACTACAAGTATGTTAAATCACATAAGATTAAAAGATTATTCGGATTTATTGGACACTACAAATCAACCAGTATTCTCCTTGATCGCGACATGCATTCGGGGTGGGGGTGGGGGGTTAACGAGAACCATTGTAAAATGTCGTCGACGACTATATGTCCATTTGACAAATCTACTTCGTGTGTCGATAAAATTATTTTCTTAAACAAAAACAAACTGCCCGTTTCGAGTGACATCTAAAATCAATATATTTTTTTAAGATATTGTGTGTGTGTTTGAGTGTGTAATTGTAAATAAAGTTCATATACTGTACAGTTGTTTTTTTTTTATTTTTACCGATAGGTAAAGGATGAGATAAATAATTATAGATATGGTAACTTTAACCAAAAAAAGTCATCCGAGTAACCGGGTACTCGATCAGAAATGTAAGCGAGTAACCAGGTTACTAAAAATCGTCCGACTTGACAACACTAATATATATCACTAAAAATGACCAACGCAAGAACAATAAAAATTGTCTAATTTTCGGGACGCCCTGTCCCTTCGCCGGGACATAGAAAAGGTTAAAGAGTCATGAAAGGACAAAACAAATAAAAACAGAAAAAAAAAAAACATCTAGCACTACAACTACGCCACTAAACCCTATTTATTTACACTTTTACATTTTGAATTTTGACATCGCCACAGTACACCAGACTGACCGTACGTGCCTCGCGGTGGTCCGGATTCATTTTATATTTCTTAGTTTTCTATTTTCAAAATTCAAAACCAAACTTTTTTGGTTTTCGTAAACAACTGAAGGTAGAGAACACATGGAAATCCAAAAAATAAATAAATAAATAAAAAAAAATAAAAAAAAAGGAAGAAAGAAAAAGAAAAATACACCAGAAAACATATGGAAAACATGGAACTCGCACTTCATGCTTTTCAATAAAAATGGTCAAGGTAGAATAATTAAACAATCGAACACATTTTTTGGCCTTGTCAGGTAAGCATTGTAAAATGCAAGTAAAAATTTTAAGCTACTTATAAATTGACACAAGGGTTTCTAAATTTTCAAAATAATAAAAGTGGGGACTTGGAAATTTTAAAAAGTATATGATGTTATTTACACAATTACACATCCAAAGGTATTTTCCAATGAGGAATTCATGAATTGTCAAAGAGCAAGAGCCACTTAGGGCCTTTTTTGGCCCTGTGAATTTCTGAAAATTCAAAACTGACAGGTATAGTTTTAGTCGACAAGGCTTGAACACTTGTTGAATGAATATCTACTGAAAATGACGTAATTTTCTTTCTAGTCAATGCATTATGACGTCATGAATTGCGTCATTATTCACACATCCTGAATATTTCTTCAAAAATGGCGAAAATATGAATTTCCGATCTAAAATATGTAAATATTTTATAAAAGAACTGTTAATGAAGATTATAAAACATATTTTAATTTTTGGATCGAGGGGTGTGCTCATATTTTGATTCTTTGCTGAAGGTTCTCAAAAACACCTGTTTTCTGCAAAATTCAATAACATTGCAATTTCACAAAACCTGTTTTCCAATGCCTGGACTCTTCAAAGGAAATTCTGTTATATAAACTGAAAGCACTAAGTCTCTACTTTATATTAATGTTGAAAATGGTACACAGGGTGTTAGTCAATAAATTGGTATATCTACAGGGCCATTTTATGTATAAAGTGAACCTAGCTCTTTAATTATATGTTTTGAAATGTATAAAGACCGTCATTCAACAATGAATATTAAATGCAATTGACACACTCGTATCTAATATTCGTAACTAGCAAATTTATAGTTGAACTAAATCATGAACATCAGTCCTTCTGTGAAGCAAAGCATCGTTTATTTATTTACCTATTTATTTTTTCATATTCATTTATTTGTTAATAACATTTTGTTTTAATCAAACATATTTATTTTTACAGTAATAGAAGATATGGGAAACCAGAAACTCTCTACCATTGGTCTTGTTTTCTGTTTGATTTCATTAACAGAATACATACAAGGTGAAAAAAAAGATTTGGATCCTATTATTACAAATCAATATAACATTGTGCAGATTAAAATAAATTTGATGTTTTCAGTATTTTTAAAGAAAAACATTAGTCGCGTGGTAAGGAGTTGATCCTTACTGTGGGACATGGAGACCACTCCTGATGAGACCGAGGTCCCGTATCGCAGTAGGTGCTGCACGAAAAAGGTCCCTCACTGCTCAATGGCCCTGAGTGTCGAGTATAGGTTTTCGAATTTTCAGCCCTCCACCGGCAAGTGATGGCGTCTCAATATAAGTGAAAAAGTCTCGAAAGGGGTGTTAAATAAACAAAGAATAAAGAATTGCATTAAAATGTTTCAGATTTAGAACCCCATTCCTTCATCCTTCAAACATAAGATTAAGGGAAAGCTTTATATATAGTATACCTAATAATATTCAGTATGGTTTTAGATTCAGATTGATTGATTGATTATATGTTGTTTTTCGTCCGGTTTGAGAATTTTTCATTCACACAGAGACGCCGTCATACACCGGTGAAGGGCCTCAAATTAAGACCTGTCCTCGGCACTTAGGGCCATTGAGCAGCGGGGGATCTTTATCGTGCCAACGCCTACCGTGACTCGGGGCCTCGGTTTTAAGGTCTCATCCGAAAGACCCATAATTTTCAATTCAAACGCCAATTTCTCAGTGAAGGAACAGTTGATACTTATTTTTTATCGACTTAGGTCAGTCGAGGCCTAACCTTCCAATCACGAAGGGAGCGCTCTACCGACTGAGATAAAGTGACGGTCTTTTAGAATCAGCTAGATTGTCCATTTTTAGTTAAAACAACGTATAATATATTTGCAAGAAAATGAATATTTTTTGCATTTAAGGAGTAGATACAACTGTATTTACAAGTCTTTATAAATCTTCTTTTCGAATTTGGAAAAGCAGTTCACACTTTGATATGCATGTCCAGTTGAGACTTTCACAAAAGCATTATTTGATGTAAAATGGGCTTAAGGGTATTTTCAATACAAAATTATCAATTATTTATCATTTTTTAGGAACTGTTGCAAAGGAATGTTCCTTAATTGACATCCTCATCTGCGGCACTCACTTCGCCAATTCTTACAGAGCTGCTGGAAACAATCATGGGAAAATTTGCAGGTTAATCTTTTCTTTTGTTTGTTGAGTGACATATCTGATTAAAATCTGCTTGGAAAAATATATATTATGTATCAAAATCATTTTTGCCGACACCTTACATGCCATTCATAGACTTAGTTCATATATTCTTAATGTTCTAAACATATTTTAAACATTTTTAGCGCATTAAAACTTACAGAACAATGTTCAAACATACTTATTCGTTTTTTCTGTCAGTAAAATGTGTCTTCACATGAAAGGCAAATTGGGGGAGTTTATATAAAACTGCGTATTGCATTTCCTTACTGTACACTGTAATATTTCTTTTATCTTGTAGTTATTTTGAAGACACATTAATCATATTGAACATAACAAAAAGGCCACATTAAAATATTGGATTGATCGGTTCTTTCCAAAAGTAGATAAGAGAAGTTTTGCTACATTTTTTGACCATAAATATGTTGAAATTTGCAATTTTGCTCTGGAAAATATATCAAACATTGCCTTAGTAAACAATTATATAACAAATGACACTCGCTCATTCAGTTTATGTCTTCACAGAGAAGCATATCAACTCACACTTCGTTCTCGGTCAATGTTCTTTTTTGTGAAGTCGATATATCTCTACATCGACCTCATAAATGCCTGAAAGAATATTTTGTAAAATTTCATCAAGTTCTTATATTGGCTCTTTATATGAAAATTTTGATTGCGTAAGGCACTTCCAAATTAAAAAAAAATATTTCTAATCATCCTTACTTGAACAGTGCATCACACCAGTTGCTTGACTGTCTAGAAAATGAAATGGCTGTCTGTGGCACGGACAGCCAGTCAAGTCAGTTTCTTGATCTAGCAAACAGGGTAAAATTAGCAAGGCAAGCCCTCACCCAATACGGATGTGGTATGTACCATTATATTTTTTTAGGTAGACAAAGGAATTTGAAATTAAAATCTTATTACAATCAGATTTATTGTGGATATTAAAGTAAATATCAATTCATATTTCTAATTAAATCGCTTTTAGGTATATAAACATTATCATTTTTTCTGGTTCCCAAATATCATAAAACTGTCTTTTATTGCAGGTGCTGCAGGTCTTCTCTTCAATCTTGTAGTCATGGTATTGGGATTCGCAGTTACATACTTTTTAAAAAAAATTCAATGACTGTTATGTTTGTAATCCTCATTGATTGACAAAATTCACTCATATATAAAACATTTTTAGAATGCTTGTTCAAAGTTTGTTAAAAAAATTATAAAAATTACAAAATGTATATTAATATTTTTTTCTTCTAAAAAAAATATGAAAACCTGTACTGTTTAGCCAATATACAAAGTTTGTATACAATAACTTTTTACAGTCATTCTACAAAACATGACCAATTAATAATTTTTTATGTCGCTTACAAATTTACCGTTGTAATATCTTAACTATAAATTTAAAGGTCGACTTCATCGCTAAGACTTAATATACACACATGGTTTTGTAAATATTAACCGATATATATGCATTTAAAGTTTTAATATGAACATAATGTAATGTTGAAAAACGTATTCCATTGCAAATCTTAATGTCGCTTCATTTATTTACAAATTTCAAGATGAAATTTTCAGCCGTAAAATCTTTCCGAAGAGATTGCAATGAATGTTAAAAAAAAGTTTTTTATCCTATAGAAAAAGAAATCAAATCACTTCTCGCAAAGAAATGGATGGATCTCCTTTCATACGAAATCATAGCATGTCGCTTAAAATCGATTAACTTCCGTAACGATTTTGTTTTAAATTTCACGCATAGAATGCATATTTCAAAAAGAACTGAAACTGAACTGAAAGTTACCACTGAACCTTATGTCATCGATTCTAGTTGTCAGCTATTTCAGACGATTACATTTTCGACATAACAAAATGAATTAGGCAAAAACAGTTGTCTCTCTTAAAAAATTAACTTCCGTAACAGTATTTCAGGAAAGTTATTGCAATAAAGGTATAATTTTTTTTATTAATTTGGAAGCAAAATGATTCATACTTTTGTTTAATATCCTAAAACAAACTTTGATTTTAACTATTGAAGAGAATTTTAACTTTTATTTGCTGGGAATTAACTTCCGTAACGATTAATTTCCGTAACGATATTTTCCCTGAAAATTTAATTTTAATTCTGATTCTTGCGAGACTTCAGGGATCATACTTTAACCTTCTTTACTGAACATCAGAAACGAAAAATTGGTCAAATTCAGCTTTATTTAATAAATAAAAGGGCTTTAACTTCCGTAACATAACCTTAAAATCAATGGTATACTGAAATTGTTGTAAAAAGTTAATGATAGCAGATTTGTGGACAGTTCTTTGTTTTCAAGTTCACTCATATGTCCTTTAGAGAATTATGATCATTTTGCTATTTGAAACAATTATTTTTTTCATGTTTTATACTCTGAACTGTTCCATTTATCGTAGAATGACTGTTTATCATTCATGTTGTGATTTTAATAACATATATGATCTTCCATAATATTATCATTGATTTATCAAATGTATAGCTTACAAAAACCTATGTGGTGAACTGGTGATAGTATTAATGCAAACTGTATTTCAGATAATTATCTCCGCATTTTCGGAGACACAGGTCTGAAACATTGAAAACGAGGATACAATAAAACTTTCCACAGTACTCATGTGCTAAATGATTGTTTTTTTCTCCCCAATACACGCGTTATATCGTTAAAATTCCAATCTTAATGAAATTTATTAATTCTTGGTGTGTTTTGATTGGACAAGAATGAATTCAAGAGAGAGTTTACTCATCATTCACCGGAACTACTTTCTTAATCTGGTTTTAATTTATGCAAATGCTTTTGCAGATTCTTGATGCACCTAGATTGATCGAAAAAAAAAAATTACGCAACAAATATGGAAAACCTAAATTGCATCAATGAAATGGAAAATAATAATAATAAAAAATGGAAATGGAAGTAACCCATTTTCTGCACAAGTCTCATTAAAAAAACATTTAAAAACCCATGGTAATGGTATTAAATACATCAAAAAAAATCTGACAAAATGGTGTATGAACAAACACCGTGGCTTCTACTTTTTTAAATACAATATCCTTACTAACGTTTATAACACTTAATATATATGTACATGTATCTAAAATTCATTTTCCCTCTTGTAACACATAATATACATTCAGGGTAAATGAAATTAGCTTATTAATTGTAAATAATCTTCAAAGTATTGCTCATTACAAAATATATAGGAAGATAAAACTGACTCAATTTAGATCTCAGTAAGTATTTATGATTTGTGGCTTTTTTAAAATGCCCGTTCTTAGATACATTATCGATACACCTTTATCTATCTGACAGTCTTCCCCTTGTACTCCCCTCTTTCATATTCAGTGGCTAGCAAGAATTTCTTTTGGTTATTTCATTCAGCTTTTCCGAATGGCTTTGGAATTTCACTTCGCCCCAGGACTGCCAACAGTCCCTCAATAATAAATAGATGTGGTTCAACCATCACGCTTGTCATAGGGAATTCTGTCTCGTGAAGTAGAATCAAACAATGATTGGTCGTCTAGAAGAAATCACTTGGAAATGTTCACTTGGATACAAAATTTCTTTTTTTCAGATTCAGATTTGTATTGAATGAAAAGAGTCAGATCTTTTTATTGGTATATGCAATTCAAACATGAACTTCATATCTGAACAAAATACACTGTATATAGAATAATGTACAACTCATGCTATTTGTGAATTCAGAATTAAATGTCTTCATTAAAAAAACAACAACATGTTTTTGAAGGTAGGTTACACTTCGTCACAAGCTTATAATGTTTTCACTCTCCCTTTTAGAGAACAGCCATAAAAACACAATATGCATCCTGCCTTACCAGCTGGTACCTGTACTCAAATTAGTGCATCTATCGGCCTGAAAATGGGTATTTCCCTTTGCATTTTTTCAGCTCAAGATTTGCAAACCCATAATAAAAAGTTATAAGAGGAGACATTTCGTGAACATTACAAAGGATTATAAGGAACACATAAAAGGGAATATGCTCAAAAACAGTCAGTCCGAAAGATTACCAAGAAGCATTTTTGTCTAACTTACAGTACAGCTCACGAGTATCTTCCGGAAAACACCGGCCACGGTGGACCCTTGGTCCACGCTTTTGCGTGGACTTTGAAAAATGTCGGTGTCTTTGATGTTTCGTTTTCAGCGCTAAGCTGGCACACGGTGCGACACGGTGTGTACACGGTGGGACACGGTGCGTTTGCTCCGTGGAACTCCGTGCTGGTTAATCAACGTTAAGTGGTTTAAAATTACTTTAAAATAATTCATTGAAGATTTTAGAATAAAAATCATTGAAATGCATATCATCCGCAGCGTGCATTTTCCTACTTTCGATATTGTACTGACGTGTCAATGAATTTAACAAAGACGGAATTTTACGATGCAGTCAGCAATCTTGTGTTATTTGGAAGATATCTTCTTAAAGATTATTTTGTTTGTAAAACAAAAGCTACACTAAATTTAAAAAAAAATAAGAAAGGAATATTCTGCATTTGTGGAAATCCATGTGGAATTGTCAATTGATGATCTTATCCGACGTACTGTTTTTTTAAATTATAAATTACTGTAGAAACTGGTGTATATGTAAATAATTACTACATCAAAATACGACACAGAAAATATATTGTTTAATTTAATTTGAATCGGATGGGAAAAAAAATAGCTATGAAAAGATTGACTTAAATTTCCGTCCCGTAATGGAACCATATTGAGATGAGACCCAATGTAGTCTCTGTGTAATGAGTAAATCTCTGCCCAGCCCATCAGAAAATATGAAATGTTGATATTCAGGTATTGAAGATACCCCACTTTTTCATCTGTGTCTGTTTGTAATTGTTCAGAATAATGTGTAAAATATAAACCTTAATATTTAACTTGCATTTTGTGTACAGATCGAAGCATTATGGGAACATTTTTCACAAAACTTGTCGCCAAGAATAATCACAATATGTAAACGATAAGATGTAAAACGTTATAATTATGCTCAACAATTGTCAATGACGTCGATAATGGAAAAAATTTCCAATGATACTATTCAATGAAAATGATATTTCTGCAATATGTTCTATGTTAAACAATGATGTAAAAAGCCAAACAGTTTTCTTCCGTAACGTGTATGAAAAAAAAGTCTGCTATAATTGTTAATAGGTTCACTGCCTAACTAAGCATATGCATAGGAGATATGAAAAAACTAGATTGAAGATTTTATATTTACTAGTACCTAGCGGCGATTTTTCAAACCATTAAATAAAAGCATGTGCTCTCCCTACATGTAATAACAGCCTCCCCCCCCCCCCTTTCCATAAATGATGAGTTTTATGGATAATTTCTACACGGACATGTTAAAAAAGACAATATTTACATATGCCTATTTATTGTATTACCTGTCCTTTTTAAGGATTCATTTTAATCCTTTTCAAAAATAGCATTTTAATGATAAATAAAATCAACGAAAGAGAAACAAGAGTTATGATTTCTTTTTTCTTCATTTCACCAGTAAGTTATGTTACAGAATATAACGACTTTATATAATCTAGATACAGTTGAATAATATTAGAATAATATTCGTTTGTAACTGTAACTTATTTTTTAAAAATATGTTGCTGTACTAAAAATTCTATAAACAATTAGATAAATAGTTGTTTATTTTTCAAGTTCCAATTAACTTCCCGACACGTGTAAGTTTCGAAGCCAGTTAAGGTGTATAGTATACACTTGTCTACACTTGTCTAGAGTTTCAACACGTGAATAATGTCCCAAGGGCCACGGCAACTGAATGTCCCAATATATTGTTCATCTGAACAGGTGTGAAATATATTAGCCAAGGAGCGACTCCATACATACACGAGAAGTTTCTGCAATTCATCGATATCCGGTATTTGATTGACAGGTAGAGCACGTGGATTTCGTGTGTGATGCGTTGAACTTGTACCGATTCTATTTCGTTTCGATTAATAAAAACTGGAGGTGAACCATGATTTCTTAAAAAAATTAAGAGAGGTACATAATACACATGTATATGAGAAGAAACCAAAAAAAAAAAAAAAAAAAAAAAAAAAAAAAAAAAAAAAAAAAGCCAGAAGGATGAACCTGAAAGTAATCGCTCTCTCTCTCTCTCTTAACATTCTAAAATATGGAATTCAAAATAATTTTTAATTATTATAAAAAAAGTGAATAGTATATAACTTGTAAAAGAATTTTTAGAATGCTGCATTGGCAGTTCAAGCGATTATTTTTACTTTTCGTACTGATCGTAGAATATTAAGTAGTAATTTAAAAAAATACATGTACCCAGATAGAAACACTGACACTTACATATTCGACAGAAATAAACGTTCAAACATTTAATTTCCTACATTTATGTCTCTTGATGTCAACTTAAATCAATGGATGCATACAACTGCTTGATTTTCATGTGAATTTGCCGATTGTACGACTACCAAACTGCGAATAAGATTTTTTAGTGAATGCCACGTGTTTTTTTTTTTTTTTTCTTGCATGTACTTTTTCTTCCTCACATGTAGCAACGCCATTGACAAGTGGTATACACTTTTTATTTTATTTCTGCCGTATCTATGTTTGGCATTGAATAATAATTATTAAGTTCAAAGACAATGTATTTGTTCTTGGATTTGTACCTGCGCACTTATAACATACGTCAGAAATAATTGACATGTAGTTGTTTTTGTTTTCAAATGAATATGAAATATGAATTCAACAGAAATCAAAATAAATTTATTCAATTGATATGTATATCGTCAACGGTGAACCAAAGTCTACACTGAACGCCGCTGTTCCGACCTTACATGTATGATAGTGAGCTGTTTGAATTAAATATTTTTTCATTTACTATTTCTTTCTAGCAATTAAAACAACATACCTATGATTTCAATTCTAAAATTATTTTTATAAACAAACCATTTTCTTCCATAGTTTTCTTGCACGGTGGAACACGGAGGTTCACCCGATGAAACGGTAATGTCCACGGTGTGACACGGTGCGTCTTTGGTGTAATCGCAATATACGCACACGGTGTAACACGGGGTATTTTCCACCGTGTGTTTTCCACGGTGGGGTGGAAGAAACTCGTGAGCTGTACTGTAACTGAGGTATGTATTTGGTTTCTTATGATTTATAATTGTGAAAATTTAATTTAAATAAAAATTGTCATGGAAAACTTAATAAAATGATACATGTATGTCGTTTAACGTCCCATTCGATAAATTTTTACTCATATAGAGACGTCACCATATACAGGTGAAGGGCTTCAAATCTAGGCCTATACTCGGCACTCAGGGCCAATGAGTAGTGAGTGTTCTTTATTGTGCCAATGCCTATCGTGATACGGGACCTCGGGTTTTAACGTCTCATCCGGAAGACCCGTGACTTTCACTTCTAATACCGGGTGCTTGGAGAAGGAGCAGTCACTACCTATATATACATCGTAGGTTTGACGCGGCCCTGCGATCAAGAATCGAATTTGTGCCTCCCGATCAAGTATTGAGATGTAAGATATATATATAGCACTCGAAAAAAATCCATATTTTTTTTATCGGGATGGCAGTTGTATTTTTTTTTTTTTCGAAATATCATTTTTCACATATACTAACCAATTTTGGTAATAAAATGTTCTTTTTGTATTATAAAACAAAACGTAATAAGCTATTTGTTTTGACTTAAAATGAAAAGAAAAAAAACGTAACATTTTAAGAACGAATGCTCTCCATATTAGCACAGAAAGCTAAAATATATCCATTTCTATATCGGAAATCAATGTGTACATTGTAAATGGCTGCTTATTTTATCAATAAATAATGTTTATGCTTTCATTTTTTAATTTTTTTATGATGTCATTTACACAACGACTGAGACCATATAACGTCACTGATTTCGTTATTGTACCTTCAAGTAAAGTTTAATTGTCTGCTTTTTTGCATATATTTGTGGTAAAGGTTAAGAATACGATTATATTAAAAGAAATGATTTTCCTAAGAGAATTATCAGTAATTTGAGCGTCTTCCCTGATATACCATGAATAACACGACTAATAGGATAATATTTTCGAAATATTTATAATCTACCCTTGAATGACCACACATGCACGACACCCTTCCAGTAAGTAGTTGAAACATATAATTAAGCATTGAGTCATTATTTTTTTTTAAAGTTGCAGTTTCATAACTGCAACGGTATGTGCAAACAAATTTTCATAACGTGCGTTATTAAAAGAATTATGATTCAATGCTTAAATTTTCATTTTTTAACTCCTTGCCTTGACTACAAATGTCATTTACATGTTTTGTTTTGTTTTTTTCAAAATACGTGTATTATCCTTCGAGTAAGTTATAATTAATAGAAGAGCCATTGCAACAGCGTCTGTTAGATGTTAGCGTGCATTTTGATTTTCGTTGAAGACGGTTTACTTGCACGGCGTTTAACGTTTGTGACGTCAAAATAAAATGCATAATTAAACCTTTGACCACTTGTCCGTGTTATGGTGTTTAAAATGCCGTCGCTTTCCACACGCTTTATAAGCAAAATAGATGTGGAATGTAGATATATTTGTATGAAACCTGTTTACTCTTGATATCCAGTCTAATTATGTAAATGGCGTGGTGCATCCCGATGCACTTAAAAAAAAATAAATAGCTTACGATAATGCAAATACAAGGAGATGCACTTCAGAGAAAATGAAAAGAACTCGGTCAAGACCACCAAAAACATGAATTGCCTGAAATTGGGTATGCATCCGGTTGAATGGAAATAGAAAATTTGCTTGATTTGTGTCAAAAGAAATTATAAAGGATACATGCATAAACATTACTCCAAATTTTTCTTTAAATGCTGTATCTATTTAAAGACTTCTTATTTGCAGGATAGATATTTCAGGACAGCTTCAATATATGGTGCAATATATCTTTACATATATCACCATTAGATATGAAAATATTCCATAAAGAGATTGTTAAAATTATCGCAACAAATGAAAAACTTGTTATTTAAAAGTACTTTCCATTTAGGAACTCTTGTATTGTCATATTCAATTATTTGTTTAAGAACTGATGTGTTTAAAAGGATTGTCGATTACTAATGAATATTAGACTACATTTGACATAACAAATATTCGTAACCTACAAATTTATAGTTGAGTCAAATTTATTCATAATTATTTATTTCATGTATTTTGTTTTAATCAAATATATTTATTTTTACAGTAAAAAAAAGACATGGGAAACCAGAAGCTATCCACCATAAGTCTTGTTTTCTGTTTGATTTTATTTACAGTATACATTCAAGGTGAAAAGAAAATTTATATACCCAGCCAAGGGATTCATTTCCTATTATTATTATCATCAAACAATTTAGTTTTGAGTTGGTCAAAATAAATCTGATGCTTTAAATATTCTTAAAGAATTACATTAAAACGTTTCAGATCTAGAACTTCATTCCATAATCCCTCAAGCAGAAGAATAAGGGAAACTTTTTTTCCCTTTCGCATTAATATTCAGAATGTTATTATTCAGATTGTCCATTTTTATTTAAGACCACCTGTAACATATTTGCATGAAAATGAATAATTTTTTATTTTTTTAGCAAAGTAACAATCACATGTACCTTGCATTTTAAAAAATAGATAAATTTATCTACAAATCCTTTTTTCTTACTTTTGAATTTGGAAAAGCAGCTCACACTTTGATTTTAATGCCCACTTTTGACTTTGACAAAGGCATTTTTTGCTGTCAAATGGGCTAATTGATATTTACAATACAGAATTATTAATTTCCTTTCATTTCGTAGGAATTCTTGCACAGGGGTGTTCCTCAAGTGACGTCATCATCTGCAGGACTAACTACGCTAATGCTTATAGTGCTGCTGCAAACGATCATGGAAAAATTTGCAGGTTAACCTTTTTTAGTTTGTTGATTGACATATCTGATTAAAATCTGCTTGTAAAAAATATTACATTATCATTTTGCCGAAACCGTAAATGACATGCATACTCAGATAATATTCCAAAAATATCTTTGAACAATTTGTAGCGCATTGACACTTACAGCACAATCTTACAATTTTTCGCTGAATATTTCTGTCGTAAAATGTGCATTTACATGAAAAACTATTTTTGTTTACAGGGCAGGAGCTCTGTTATTGTTATTGTGTATGTTTCACCGGGTGTGTTCAAACATCACTGAACACGGACTGACAATACTAGATGAAATAGATTTGCTTTCTCACATTTCTACTCAGAATTTTCTGGATTATAGTTTTAATATTTTTCAATAATACACAACAACATTTCTACTTTTCTTAAGTATTAAGGATTAAAGTTTACTTTTTGAAAGTGTCAATCAAACGCGTCCCGAAATTCGTAGTTTCAATAATTTCCATATAAAATGAATTCTTTATTATATTTCCGTGTGAAATGCTATAGCCAATGATAAGTTATTATATCATACAGAAAGTTTGAGAAAATATTAACTTCAAATCTGTGTCTAGGCTCCTTTAATCCACGAGTATGTTTTGTCAATACCACTTTCGGTTTTGACACAATCTCTCGCTTAAAGATGTAAATCTATCAAAATTTCTATTTGTAAAAATTCTTGCGTTATAAAATAAATACATGTAAATATTAATGAGCAAAAATCTTTGTTAAAACAAGAAATGATTCATAATATTTCAATGAAATGTTAAATTTTAACAATGTAGCCACTGCGATGACGGATGTTACCCTCCCTACCCCCTACCCCCCATCGCCCTGCAAAGTTAGGCCTAGCAGTTAAGTTACTGGTTTAGAATCCTTGACCATGCAGGAAAGTCCAGCCACTTTCAACAACGCTTTCTGATATTAAATTACATGACTTTCCATAGATCCACAAGTAGCACTTTCACAATACACAGAATCAGAGTAGGGCTCATATGATTCCTCTGTCTTTATTCTTGTAGTATTACAAGTTCAAATCATATTTATATAAAATAAATATCCAACATATTGTCAAATATGTTTTAATAGACGCAGCGGTTCGTAAATGGACATAGTCTTAGCCCGAGGGCTTCCTGAAGCAGGTCACATAACAACTGAAACATAATGCTGTCATCAATTTTGTGATGTGAAGCTATATAGACTTGCCTAAAATGGAGGGAAACTATACCTCATTACTAGAAAATCTAGCTCACTAGCGAAAGGCAGCTTAGGTTACCTATATACTGTCTGCTAGACTAGATTATAAATGTTTGCTATGTGTAAGAATGTAAGCAATTCGCTGACGTACATCATTTAATTACATCAAAATCCCTTCCTGTTCACTTGGTTTTCTAAGCGTAATTTGGATCGATTGGTTCTTTCAAAAAATTGATTAAAGATATTTTGCTACGTATGACAATGAATGGATTAAAATTTCCAATTAATATTTTCATAATCGTTTTCATCAAACTGTTTGTCAATCTTTCTATTCAACAATATAACAAATATAACTTTTGTAGAAAATAATATAACAAATGTAGCTCTTCATTCAGTCAATCCTAAGATTAACTAACTTCACATAAGACACATCAACTTCGTACTTCGTTTTCGGTCTATATGCTTTTCTCTGAAGTCGATGTATCTATGCATCAACCTTACAAAAGGGACTTATTTCTATAATGTCATCGAGCCCAAATTTGTCTATTTCTATGAATCTTTGTATGAAAATTTTTATTGCTAAACATGCTTCCAGACTAAAAATAATTTGTTTTATAAATCTTCCATGAACAGTGCAGGACACCAGTTTCTTGACTGTCTAGACAATGTATTGGCTGCCTGTGGCACGGAGGGCCAGTCAAGTCAATCTCTTCACCAAGCAAAACAATACTTGAACCAAGCAAGGCAAGCCCTCAACCAAAACGTGTGCGGTAGGTATCTTTAAATATTTCAGCTTGACAAACGAACGTGAAAATAAAATATTCAATTGAAAAGCAATTTAATTTTTAATTAAGCTTTTAAATTGATATCATTTACCTTAGTTTCAAAGATGCATCAACTTTTCTTTCATCTCAGGCGCTGCTGATCTCCTCTTCAATGTGGTGTTCATGGCTTCTGGACTCGCATTTTCATACATTTTTAAAAAAATTAATGACTGAAATAATCTTTAACCCATTTATACACAATATTGCATGCAAAATCTAGACTTAAGCAAATTAAATTTTTTATATAGTTAAATCAAAAGAATTTTCATATGTACAATCCTTATTCGTAGAAAAAAAATCACTTACTTAAATGCTTGTGCAATGTTCATGTAAAAATAATTAAAAAGAATTAATGTTGTATTTTGTTTTTAATTGAAAAAATAATCTCTGTAATCATACAAAGTTTGTGTAAAATACACGTAAGTTTTGTCATTTATGCTGTGATTTTTAAGGTACATGTATATATTTTCGCCACCTTAACATTTGGCTTATTAATCTTATAAATATAAGGTTTCATAATTACATCTTCGTTGAAAGTATCGGTATAGTCCGAAATATCTGACGTTTTCCAGGCGTTTTTCACGATTTTGATATTTGATTTCATGGGTTTAAAATTTTATGAACAGCTGATTTCAAAGCACAATATTGTAAGTGGATTTATTTAAACACATAAGGTAGAAATCCTCACTTGAATTTAGAAGCTTTATCCGAGTTCAATATCTACTGCGCGCGAGCAACGTAACAATTCGACGTGGCAGACTTTGGACATCCGGAGTGCAAATCGACAATAAAATTTGTCACTCCTCTCTCTGAATCTTTTGTTCCATTAAAAAAGGAAATCTTTACTTATTTTGTCTCCTTTTTAGCCAGTTTAATCAATTCCAAAGTCAATTTCATGTGATTTTTTTTTTTCAAATATCTTAGTTAAATATTAAACATGGTAATGCTCTATGTGCCATGAAATCCTTCTACGGATAAAATATTGAACATTTAATATTGTTTCTGTGCAGTAACCTAGTCCTGCTCTTCACCAATTCTACACGATCAATGGTCAGTTTGACAATCGAATAAAGATCAAAACATGATAATTTGTGGATAGATATAGGTGTGAAAAATTCAAACAAATTATCATTCCTTGTTATGCTTTAAGCAAAACACTTACAAACACCAACAACTTGAAATGACTTTTAAAAAAGTCAGATGTCACACAGGACTGACTGACGGAAATGTTTATGTTTATGTAACATCAGATCACGAGTGTGCAAAATTGTTGTCGTCGTTCAAATCAGCTCAGTTCTCATCAGCGTTGACTAAAGAGGGAAACTAAACTCTTCTCTCAGTAGCATCAAATTCATATCAAATTCATATTCCACCTTCTGCTTCACTTGCCCGTCTGTAAGAAATCGGTACCTGTATTCAAATTAGTGCATCTTTCGCCCTGAAAATGAATATTTCCCTTTGCATTTTCAAGATCAAGATTTGCAAACCAATAATGAAAAGTAATCTGAGAAGGGTCAGTTTTGGAAACATATAAAGGGAATACCCTCAAAAACAGGAAGATGCTGTAGATTACAAATTATCTAAACATTGTTATGGAAAACTTAACAGAATAATAGATTTTTGTATTGAGGCGTATAATAAATATGCCCCCCCCCCCCCCCCCAAAAAAAAAAAAAAAAAAAAATCAGAAACTTTTAAGCTAGAACACTTCATGTCCACATTCTACATTTTTTTAAAATAATCTTTCAAGTGTATTTTTTTTTTGTCCTTCAGTGTTTACAATTTTCTTCTTCAGATTTTTCTCTTTCAATCAAAAGAGAATTTAGCTGTAAATTTACATGTCATTTTTATTTGTTCAAAAGTTTTTAAAAAAATTCAATTTCAAGAAATATAATAAAGTCAAAATTTGCTGTAAGTTTTTTTTGACATAAAACTTACGCAATACAACAAATGTAGTGTGTCCTGATGCAAAAACCTTATATAAACTTTTATATCATGATGCATAATATTTCGTTTTTTTTTTTTTTTTTTTTTTTTTTTTTTTATCCTATTGCACAGTCTTAACCATTGGAAAGAAAAAAACATTGATAAAAAAAAAATGTTATGATAACCAAAGCTAAGAATACTTGATCCCTTTGTTAATTACAAAATAATATTTTTGAAGGTATAATTAATTGGCGTAAAAAAATCCGATGACCAGACAGTGTTGAAGACATGCATGCATGTAGAAAACTATCCACTCAATTTAACAGAATATTGTCACTGCAATTCATCTTATGATGGACAAAACATTTAGGTTTCAGGACATTCTTCTGAACTTTATCGTAGTAGATGTTTATATATATGAAAAAGATTTTACTCTTCCTGTGTATACTTCGGGTTGGAACCTGAAATTGAAAATTGACGATGTATACCGGTACATGTATTTTAAATGTGTAATCAATTCATGTTAACATGAAGCAATTTCAAGTATAATCATTTGAAATTTTTTATTCCTTTAAATTCCACTTTGCACAGACTAAACATTTTTTCATTCACCAGAATCTTTATGACGGATTAAAATATGTTTAATCATAATCTTTTTTTCAGGCAGAAAGTACTGAACCAAAGATTACCTGGTTGTCTGCCAATGGAGTGATCATTGAATAAACCAGATATCACCATTTACCACAGAAGTTTTAGTGGAGAAAAAAAACACACACTCGATCTCCATCTTTATTCATAAATGTTGACTTGTTTCTCACTATGGCGTCAGAGTCATGACTTTAAAACAAAGGACAACAGCAACATTGGTCACTTGACTTTCATAATCATTTATTCTTCTAATTTTGATCTGATATCCTTAAATACAGGATAAACAATCTTTTGCAATTTTTTTTCAAATTTACTTAAAACAATGAACACATTCAAAACAAAATTACAGGTTTAATCCTGTAATCTCACGTTCATTTATATGTAGATTTAACTCGCATGTATGATTATGACTTGTGTTTATCATTACTAGGCGGCCTTCCAATGTTAACGTTGAAAGACAATCATGATAACAAAGGATTCATTTTTTGTTATGCAAAGTTTATCTGCGAAGCCTCTGCCTTTTTTTTATAGTTCAGACATAATTTTTTCCTCTAGTATATTACTGATCTTCTTTTAAATACGTTTTTTTGCACATCTTTTCTTATCATTTTTTTATAGTCAATATGATGTTTCTAGCATAACAGAAAATGAAGATGGAATGAATGAATGAATTCATTGATTCCCTTAATTATAGTTGGGTTAACTTAAATTATGTCCTTCCACAAAACAGCAAAATTATATGTCTGCTCACAAAGCATTGACCTCCACAAATGAAAACGATTCCATAGTATTATACAATTTAAAAATATATACATATATCAAAAAGCAATATATACAATGTATGTGTACTAGGGAATGGAATAATGAATAAACATACATTGAAAACTCACAAATACATAAGGAAAAACATTTTACTGGACTGTGAATCAAACCCAATATCTCTATATTACAAATAAACATATACTAATGAGGTGTTCTTACCACTAAACTGTCCAAATTGATATCTTCAGTCCATATACTTAGAAGCCAAAATTACTCTTAATGTATCTACTAAAAAATTAAGATAATTAATAAAAAAAAAGAGAGAGAAAAAAAATAAGAAGAAGAACATATTATAATCTTTTACACGTGTGTTATGTAGTTTTCGTGTATAGGATTACAGTATTAAATCTTTGATATTCTGTAATATTAATTATTCATGGAAACGTTAATTTAAAAGTTTTGAAATCACAAAATTTAAACAAAATCAATAACATAAAAAACGTAAGACTTTTCAATTCTTTATACAACCATTCCCAACGATTAATTAAAACCCAGGCTTTTAAACCTCATAGCTGTTTTTTTTTTTTTTTAAATGAAACTCGAAAATATACTTACCTTGTCATTGGTCATATGCAAAATTCTTTTGTAAAAAAACATTCTGATTGTACACACAAGTACTCTGAAGTTAATATAAAAAAATGCATGAGTTTCTGATTGACAATATCTGTGTAGTTTTTGCAATTGGAGATCAGGTCTTCCAACAATCTGTTCCCATGGATATCAATAGCGCCCTTTTATTAGCAGACCTACTTTTGTATTCATATAAAGCAGAATTTATTCAAAAACTTCTACATGAAATGAAGGAAGCAATTGCTATGGCCTTCAGCTCAACATTTAGATATGTGGACGACGTATTGTCAATTAACAATAGTTACTTCCATTCATATGTCGAATCGATATATCCTAGTGAGCTAGAAATAAAAGATACCACAGAGTCTGACACGTGAAATATATGGAGATAACGAACAGTATTCAAGCTTAAAAGTCCATTAATCAATACAAAATAGGAGCAGAGCAAACACGGACCTCCAAACATCAGAGGTGGGATCAGGTGCCATGGAGGAGTGAGCATCCCCTGCCGACCAGTCACACCCGCCGTGTGCTCCTTGTCATGATCGGGAAATGACGGAAAAATCCGTCGACAATTCAGTGTGTAAATAATGGCCTAACAATTAGTGTGAAAAACGTCAGTCAGCATTTGACTCAATGATAAATTGTATTTGCTGACAAGGTCATTGTATCGACCATAGAACTTACGAAATGGTGACTTTAAACGAGACAGCTGATATTCTTGTTTCATCAACTTATTTGTCAGTAATTTACCTCGTTTTAGAAATTGTACATACGTAGAGCATGCTCTTGCGTATCGAATCAACTGAGAGATATATACCCCGTATGCAGGTGATGAAGGTATATTGCTGCATAAGTAAGGGAAGTTGACGATTGAAAAGTTAAAGTCATCAGGTTTCTCATAAGGCTTGGTTGTTAGATTACCATTAACATCTTTTTCAAGTAAAATATCCAAATATGAAACAGATGTGTCAGACTCTGTGGTATCTTTTATCTCAAGTTCACAAGGATATATCGTATCGACATAAGAATGGAAATAGCCATTGTTAATTGACAATACGTCGTCGATATATCTAAATGTCGAGTTGAAGGCCACAGCAAATGTTTTCTTCTTTTCACGTACAAGATTTTGGACAAATTCTGCTTCATATGAATACAAAAAAAGGTCTGCTAATAACGGGGCGCAATTGGTACCCATGGGAATTCCAATAGATTGTTGGAAGACCTGGTCTCCGAAAACCACATAGATATTGTCAATCAGAAACTCAAGCATCTTTTTAATGTCAACTTCAGAGTAATTGTGTGAACAATCAGAATGTTTTTTAACAAAATAATTTTGCAAATGACCAATGACAAGGTTCGTATATTTACGAGTTCCATTTTTATTGAAAAAGCAGCTGTCAATGATATCAAAAAGCCTGGACTTTAATTTATCGTGGGGAATGGTTGTGTACAAAGTTGAAAAGTCGTAAGTTTTTAAGCTGTTGATTTTGGTAAAATCTTGTGATTTCAAATTTTCCAAAAGTTCCTTGGAATTTTTAAGTATCCACATCTGATTTACACCACTTTCGAATATATTGTTGCACAGTACTCTTGAAGTTTCTCCTTCACCACTGTTAATATCTTTGTGAGGAGTAAAGATAGAGGCTTGGTTGAACATTTACTGGAACCCGCTATGTATCTTTGTTTGTAAGGATTTTTATGAAGTTTCGGAATCCAATATAAATATGGTAATTCAAATTCATTTTGGTTGTTTGGAATATTAAAAATATTCAAAATTGACATATGATTTTGAAGAATTTCATCCTTAGAAAGGCAACTATGAGTATAAGTTGGATTACCACTTGTAGAATTAAATCCAAGTTCCTCTAAAATACATTTAATATAATGAGCCTTACAAACAAAGACAATGTTGTTACCTGCTTTGTCAGCAGGGACCAGTACGTACTGATCATGTAATATATCTAATTTTTTTTCACTTCTGTATTATTGAATACGGAAGGATAGATGGTTTTCATATTGCCTCTCAATCTTTTAATGCGCGATTTTAACATACATCTGATACATTTAATCCATTCTGACAAAGTGTCAAGGTTTTCTTTTTCATGTCTGGTCCATCGCCTGGCGTAGTCTTCTACAGAATCCATAATATTTATGAAATTCCGACGCCAGTTGAAGGATCTGGGTTCCCTAAATTTAGGACCTTTTAAAATTAGTGATCTAAGGTCCTCATTATTAACTATATTTACGTCACCAGTAATAACGTGTCCAGCAGGACTATAGTTATAGGGCGAAGAAGAACATGAACACGATGGAGGATTATGCTTCAGATATTCGATATCCAGGCCCTGTAAAGTTTTCTTGTAATTAAAAAGTTTGGAAGCAATAGTCGATGTATATTTGTAGGAAATACAAGGTGGAGTCTTTATCTTGAAATATGGTGGAATACAAGACTGGACCCTTTTGTGATTAAGAATATTACTTATATTAACCGCGTCAATTCCTTTGTTGGCATATTTAAGTTTAAGGAAAAAACGGATTGTTTTAGCTGCATTTTCTTCAGTATAACGCGGGGGCTTAAAAAGCCTATGATTGGCAATATCCATAATTACAGATCCGAGCCTATTTTCTGGTGTCGAGGAATCAAAAAATGCACTTTCCTTGACCTTTTCAAGAAGACTATTTAAAAGTTTCAAAGGGACAGAGTAAAGTTTGGTGCGAATATGATGTAGACCTAACTGTTGATTTACGTAAGGTAGTAATGAATCAAAAGAGATATCGTGTATTAAAGGTTTATTGTAAGACCGATGCCCATGACTACGCTTACGTCTCTGTGTATGGTTAAAAAGTCCCATCACATTTACATTGTTACACAGTGGACTGGAAAGATTTCCAACACTATCGACATTGTCGTTACATCCATAGGGAAAGGCTGTCCCTAGCTTTCTTATCCAAAATTCTTCTCGTTGTCTACGGAAAGGTGTACTCAGTGATGGACTGTTTGTGTGGTGGTAAATCTTTTCCAGAATTCTAACTTTCATTGACAAAATAGAATGATCAGGTAAATTAAAATGTTTGTATAAAAGTTGCTGACCCCCATTATTTATCTGAAATCTATGACCTGATGTTCTTTTATTGAGTGATCCCTTGGTTTCACCAACATAAACAAGTCCACAAAGATTACATCCTATTCCGTAGACAACATTAGAAGATTTGAAGTTCAGATTTTTGGTACCATAGCTCTGTCCAGTAAGATTACTGGTGAAAGAAGTGTTAGTTATCAAAATGTCACAGGTTTTACAGTTTTTCGCAGAACATTTTGAAATAGAAGACATGGGATCGGAAAATGAGTCTTCGAATATATCTCTAAAAGAAACTTTACATTCTTTCAATTTTTTGTATGAACTGTTGGTTTTATACCAAAACTGGAAATCTGAAAACTGTACATATGACATATGTTTAATATCCCTGAGGATTATCCGAGGGGCAACGAATGAACTCCTTGAGTCTGTGTCCCTTATAGACTCAAAAGAGTGACGCCTTTTTATACTGGGCGACGCGTCTGCCAGTATCATTTCGTTATTTTGTGTACTCATGAATGAATAGGTACCGAACGACAAGTATCCTCGGGGACAACTGTCCACCAGCAGAGATACATGTTCGGTGGTTAAAATGAAATATATGGAGATAACGAACAGTATTCAAGCTCAAAAGTCCATTAATCAATACAAAATAGGAGCAGAGCAAACACGGACCTCCAAACATCAGAGGTGGGAGTCTGTTTCATATTTGGGTATTTTACTAGAAAAAGACTTTTATGGTAACCTAACAACAAAGCATTATGGTAAACGAGATGTCTTCAATTGTTCAATCGTCAACTTCTCTTTCTTATGCAGCAATATACCTTTAACACCTGCATATGGGGTTTTGTCCCCTAGTTGATTCGATACGCAAGAGCATGCTCTACGTATGAACAATTTCTTTAACGAGGCAAGCTATTGAAAAACAAGATGATGAATCAAGGATATCAACAGTCTCGTTTGAAGTCATCATTACGCAAGTTTTATGGTCGATACAATGACCTTGCAGCAAATGCAACCTATCATTAAGTAATATGCTGAATGACGTTTTTCATACTTTCTGCAAGGTCATTATTTACACACTGAATTGTCTACGGATTTTCCCAATTTTCCCGATTATGTCAAGGAGCACATGGCGGGTGTGACCGGTCGGCAGGTATGCTCACTCATCCAGGGCACATGATCCCACCTCTGATATTTTTGGAGGTCCGTATTTGCTCTGCCCCTGATTTGAATTGTTTAAATGGACTTATGAGCTTCAATACTCTTTTAATTTATACTACATGTGATTTTCCTCCTTAGAATAAAAATACCACTGTAAAGTAATCCAACAACAAGCTAAATTTGCAGATTTTAAACAACATTTTCCCTCAAAAAATATGTTTGTTGGTTCTTCTTCTACTGAGGACTACAATAACCATACTCAAAACTTTTATTTTTTTTTTCTCAAGGAAACACATTGATATCTTTTGAATCTTCATATTTACATTTTTTTTTTAAATTCAGAAATCTTGTTATCTACCTTCCCAATTATTTTATCTGGAGTCGGGAAAGGACAAGCAAAATTTTATTTTTGAAGATGGCTTTATGGATTTTGAAGATACCTATCTGGCAGACTTTAATAGGGAAATGTATAGCATTTTTGTTTATCATAATTGATTTGAAAAGGAACCCCAAAAAATACAACTAACAAGAGTTTAGAACAAAATCATTATCTGACTGGTGGGTTTGAAAAGGTTGTAGATATTACACGGAAGAAAATTTTAAAAGCAGAAAAAAAAGTAGAAAAAACACCAATCAGCTAAAGAGAAGGCAACAAGATAGTTCTCCCCTTAAATAATTTGCCTATAAGTTCATTAACACAAAATCTTGTTGTTTTATACATAATACATGTAATAGATACAAGGTTAATTTACAATATGCAAGACTATTAAGAGTTAAATGGATAAAACCTACACATGTATATAGTAAATTCTTAATTAATCGCCAGTTCGTGTTATTTAGCGGTCAAAAAAAAAATCAAGAGAATATTGCCTATTTGGAAAATACACAGACACTTGTTTCTAAAATAAATTTCTCACCTACAGTGTGATAATAACACAAGACATATATCTCCAATTTACATTGATAACTCCTCGCCAGAATTGCAATCAATTCCTTTTTCAGAAAAAAATCACTGGCACACTGTTTTTTACTACTGTCCTCTACAATGATTTATTTACACAGTCATACATGGCATGCTTATTTTTTATTGAGGCACATCGCTATCGTTGTGATCGGCTAAAAATCTGTTTTATGAATTATATTTCAAATATATCGTAATTTTTTTTTATCCGAAAAAAGAAAAACTCTTAACAAATTTTGTTTATTCACTGCAATATTTAAATACTGAAATTGAATTTTTAAAACCAATACTTTTAGGTTTTGCTCTCTGCCCGAGATTTCTCTATTTAATTTGGTGTTAGATACAAAGTCTTATGGCTATGAAGTGAATTTTTACTGAAATGCTCAGTTTTGACTGTGCTCTGTTATCCCATCATCGCAGTCTTATATTTTAGATAACTTTAAATATTATAAACTGGCATGTATTCCATCAAATTAAGCTCTTCGGGCTATATTCTGATCGTTATCTCCATATTTCATTTAGCTATGCTAGTGATTCAATATTTTAACTCGAGAAACAATAACATGTCAGTATTACAATGTACATTGAAAATTCTGTTTTACCAGGAAAAGAACAGTAAGAAGTAATAACAATAATATCTCGTATTTAAAATCCTATTTTGAGGCAAACGAGAAAAACAAGCCTCCCTTCCCAGAGTTGTACGCCTGAGGAAGATATCAAATCTCCAACAAATTATAACGAGATCCAATGTATTAAGAATTTATATCGCTTGAAATGGAAAAATCACTATTTACAATGATCTATGATACGATTTCAGGACATATCTTCTCAAATGTAAAGAAGAGGAAAAGATTTTTTGTGAAAAATAAGAAATGACACTAAACATAAGTAGCTCAGAATTTTAAGGGTTCTCCACACACCCCAGCTTATGTTCTCATATTACTGAGCATTACTTTTAACAAACATGTCAACCTTTAAAATCTGGCCAAGAATGGAAATATAATTTAAATTATTTTTTTAAAAAAATCTGTTTCATAAGTTTTAAGAATTTTTCCCCAGTGTATTTTGATAAGTAGCACAACCAATTTTTTTTCTCCTGGCTTATATTATTAAGGTCAGAAAAAAACCACAACAACTTAATTTTATCAGTCAACATATTCTTTTAAAGAAATTAATAAAGATTATTTGAAAAATAAATATAACTCATTTTCTCTTAGATACATGAAAAAAAGGAGACTCTCGAAAGTATAGAAAAAACTTTAATGAATTAAATTACAACAAAAAATGAATTAAAATCAAACTTATTTATTTAGAAAAATATATTTTATATATGTATAAAAGTTCCTTTTTAGAGTTATCTTTCCTGTTACTCAGTCTCTGCATACGTCATCACACTCAAGTTACTCATTATTGGCAACTGAGCTGGACAGATATAATAAATGATCAAAGCTAGAAATGCAAACTACATATCAATATTTATAAACACACAATCGATAAGTATTGTTGAAATACACAAACTAGTGTGCAAAAATATCAACTTTTCACAACAGATTTTGTTGACGATATCGCAATGAATTTATTAGTCTGAAAGTAGAAATAAACAAAAACATTTTCTAGTAGATAGACCTGTTATTTACGAATTATTATGCTACAAAACCCAAAGGTCTGCTGTTCTTTTATTGAAAAAATGAACGTCTTTTTCTTTCGGTCACATCGTGATGACGCCATGTGTCATTGTTTATGATTAGGATGTCGCTCTCAGTTTACTGCATAATTTTCCCTTGACTAAACTTCGTCTTTAAAGCGATTGTAAGACTCTCTTACAGGCGGGACCAGGGAAATCGTAAGTGCTTTTTTTTTCTCAAAACAACATATAAAAGTATTATAACAACGTAGATTCACATTTGCTCAAATAATGGGCATTTATGGCTCCTTTGGGGTTGGGAAAGACACCGTATAAAAATATCCAATTTCAAATTGTTTTTGTTAACGTCACCTCGAGAGTTTTTTCACTTGTATTGAGATGCCCCCACTTACCCGTAGACGGCTACAAATCTAGACCTATACTCGACACTCAGCCCCCGGGGATAAGATGTGGACAGAATAAAATAAGTATTTTACGTCGGGATGAACACGGAATTAATAAAATAAATCTTTTAAAGCATAGCAAAGCCGCACATATTTGTGTTTATATTCCCATTTAGATATTCTCAAGTTGTTTGGATTTACGTGTTATTTTTTCAAATTATTGACCCGGAAATATGTTACAGTGCAAATTGGGGAACAATATTACCTGTACCATGTATACAAGAAAGAGCCTGAAATTTTTTTCTCAGGAACATCAAGATCATGTAAATCAAATTGATCTTGAAGCGTCACTTTAATGTGCAGATTGAATCAGATCCGGCTACGCAGTACAGTTAAGGCAACATTTTCTATAAAAAGGCACCAAAAACGAGACACTTAAAGTTCAACCGTCTTATTTTTTAGCATGAAACTCTATCTGAAATATCTTAATGGCTTTATGAAGAGTTCGTCCATCGCTTTTAATATTGGTATTTTTTGTCATCATGTGACCCTCTACAGTCACGTGATCTTCGATTTTAGGTCAAAATATGAAATGTCAAATTTAACCAAAAAGTGCAAGGGCAAGGCAAACAATATTTGAACTGCACAATGTTTCTTTGTGTCCCTTAGTATCTATTCTATCGTAAAACTGATGCTCATTCAGTAAAGATTTCTGAGATATTTAAGTTATTCATTGAAAACAGACACCAGTATTCAAAAATAGGGTATTTTTCATCATTTAATCGGGAATTTTAAATTGCCTAATGAATTACAAAGAAATGAGCATCACTTTTTAAAAACTATACAGTAAAGTAAAGAATTTAAAATAAAAACCTACCTCTTGGATTGTCGCCTTGCCCTTGTACTTTTTGATTAAAAATTGAAATCTTAACACATTCATTCTAAATATAGTTTTCAAACGCATCATTGACCCAGCATTGGAGATAACTCTGTGGTACTTAATAGAGTGTGTGTACCTCGCAAATTTTGAACAAATAATACTTACGGACTGTGCTGGGCTTTATTTCATTAAGGGTGAATTAAAAAAAAAATGACCAAACGCATATTTATCAACCTGCACTAAAAATACAGGCAATGAAAATAGATTTCTATGTCTCAGCATATGTCTTTAGATAGTGTCTAAATACCTGCCAAATATCTCATTGATATCTCAATTAACAAAAAAGTTATGCCCAAAAATGATGCTAAAATTGTCAGGAGTGAGACCCCTTTTTGTGACATTTTGAAATTTCAATATTTTTTGGAGCTCTGTGAAATAAAAAATTATGCTTCATGTTGAAAATAAAGACTTTCCTGATTATATTCAAAGTATTGATCTTTAAATGTGGACTGTCATAACTTTTGTTTAATCAGGTTGTGGTCATAGCTGATGTTTAAAAAAATGTTATACCATGTCAGGAGTGCAACAGAAAAAATGTAGTGTTGCCAAAAAAACATCAATTGTAAAATTCTGATAGAAAATTAAGACAAAAAAGAATTTTGGAAGTGTAAAATAATAACTGATATACATTTTAAAACTTAAAAATGTTATATAAATCACAAGCAGCATTAATGAGAGTCAATTATATATGCATAACCAAAAATGTCAGGAGTGCAACATTTGATGTTTTGCTCCCAAGCATGAAAAAACTGTTATCATTATATGATTATCTGATTTTTATTTTGGAAAATAAAGACACAAAGAACATTTTTACCAAATAGATTTATCAATTACAGGATGTGTCTGTGCTTCAGATCCATATTTCTATGGTCAGGAGTGCAACACATTTTTTTAAAGATTCAAGTTGTGTGACGAAAAGACTTCTATTCATGCTTAGAAGTATTCATTAATTAATAATGATCTTTTTGTATAATTTAATGCTAAATTATTGCAGATTCCCTATTAATCAAACAAACAACAGATATTATTTTGCTTGTTTAATTTGGCGCTTCTGGCCGCGGTGATCAATTTGCTGGGGCTACCACAGGGCTGCCCCACAATCAACAATCAATACAACAAATGTGACGACCCAAATCGGGCTGATCATGCACTGGGTAGGTCACAAGTGCATGAACGTCACCAATTCAATTATCAATCAAGTTCAATCAATCAAATTCAATCAATCAATCAATTCAAGATCAATCAAGTCAACTGCTTGTCAATTACAAGCCAATGCACAAATTCAAATCCTGAATTTCAATTTACATGTGCAATAGGATAAACAATGGAATGAGCGTAAGAATATGTGTTGCACTCCTCCAGTTGCGTTGAGGTGCGACGGAATACGCCACTTGCAAGGGCCATGAATACTCGTGTCTACCACGAGTAAACATGGAACTGCAACCGCCACCAATGGGGGTGCCAAGAACCATGGTGACGGCGGCAGTACCTCAACGCAAATGGTCACCGTCGACCAGGGCCTGCTCATTCACCAATACAAGTTATAAAACAAGTGACTTATTAGTCAATTTACTATTCAATGCATTAAAACAAAATATGAATTTAAATCGCCAACGGTCATTCACCTATTCCGTTATAATCATTTTAACAAATGTGTTGAAATGCAATTTTGGACTTGCGAGTATAAAACAACTCCCAGTGTAATCTAAAATTGTGGATCCTTACCTGCACTGTATTTCCCGTCCCGTTGGTTTCTTTAATCGTCTTACTTACCTACTAGGCTGTTACTCCTGTTACGCATTTTTATGGCTTTTATAAAAAAAATTTAAACTATCCTTGCAAATATTGGTTATAGTTGTACTAAAAAGTTTGGAGTGTATCAGACCCATATTGAACAAAATCGAGATATTTACGTCACCTCTCAACTTTTAGAATACTTTTAAAAATATATGAGTGTCCTTAAACCCCCCCCCTTTTTCATTTCCCCAGCTGCATAAATCGAATTCCCTCTTCGCAATTTATCAAACAACTATAATCCATAGCAAAATTCAAAAAAAATAAATCATTGGAATGACAGAAAGTAAAAATATGTGAGCCTTGTACCAACTACTTAATGGATGCATAAACATGTGCATTTTATAGCCAGCGTTTCAAAGCTAAAATAACCTCCCCTGTTGCATCTTGATGGCAAATGTGCTTTAGCGGTTGCTCCCTCATTGTAGTGAATGAGATTTAAATTTTGTATTCTACAAATAATAAAACATATCGGCATGATATACAGTATCGAATACTGACTCAACCTGCTCTCAGTTTCCCTGAAAAATGATAAACGCCTTCTATGACTACATTCGAACGGTTTTTTTTTTTTTTTTTTTTTTTTTTTTTTTTTTTTTTTTTTTTAATAACTACCAAGGCTTATTAATTTAATCATCACCTATTAAGTGTTTTAAAGTACGACTAATTTAAGCTTTATATAACCTATGCCATAAGGGTACTTTAACCTATTTTAAACAAAAGAAAGAATACTTTATATCGCTATTACTTAATGTAATGAAACTCTTTTGCGTTGAAGGTAGGATACGTTGATTAATAGCTGAGGACAATGTGCTATAGCTATTGACTACACTATGAGATTGATCACTGCAGATTTTTTAGGGACATATAAGGAAGAAGCCCTGATGAAATACCTTGCTAATTGTTCGGTGCACCACGCTGCTGAAATTAAAATGCTAGCTCTCTTGTGTAAAATTTTTGTGGATATTTCCCTCTAAGTAGACTATTCTAATAATAAGTTTAATCATTTCTTTCTGATAAACGTTATTTTGGAAATCTAAAAACTCCGAGTACTTTGACTTGCTTTCTGATGTGCAACCATCGGCATTACATTGTACATTCGGCATACTTATTGTTCGTATCATACCATTGTCGCTAGCGTAAACAATATATGTAAACAATATGTTATGCCCCGAAAATGAAGGGAGATTTATAACTTTCTTGACTTTATCGCAAAACAGAGGCATTAAGTTATATAATTCGAGGTAATTGCGATACTAAATGTTCCGAGTATTCAAAAAAATGTCTACAAGGGAGTAGTTTTACCTCTGGGAAATTTAGGTATAAGGGTGGACCATTGTGTATTACACACAATTATACATGTATTTGGTAATAATTAAACAGAATGATAAAATTAGTCTCAAGGCTTAAATCCCCAGTAGACACTGACATAGGTGCGTAATAAAATAAACAAGCACCATAAAATATCCGAGAAAACAAAATCTTGAGTATGTTGCAACTCTTTGTCCACGGGTATGTGCGCTGGACAAAACTGGTTTACTTGATAAGGCATACTTCTGGACATATCTTGGATATTCCTTACCAGATTAGCTTAAAATTGAATATCGTAGTGGGATCAATATTGTTTTCACAACACCTTATTAACTCCTTGGTTTTGACTTTTCTTATATACTAGAAAATTCAATAAACTAGTTGATATTCAATATTGCAATTTCATATCAACCTATTAAACTTTAGATAATTGTTGATTCATATATACGGTAATTTATATTTAAATGATTATTCGACAAGCTTTGTTTCCCCGTCTCGTCGCACGCGTTAGCAGACTATGCATTCAAATAAAGCCTGATAAGCAACATACGGAGCAAGTGGTGGGTGCTGCTTATCCGAGTGAGACTCCTGACCAATCACTTTGTTAATCTGCCTATCACAGTGCTCTAATAGCTTAACTAAATATCAGAACTCAATCGATCCGAAGGAGATGAGGAACCAATTTGATTTTGACCATCTACTTAAAAAATTACCAGTTTACTTGAAATATGCCCCCCCCCCCCCACACACACACAAAGACCGCTTAACCAAATTTTGCTTTCCCTCATAATGTAATCTAATAGTTGCAATTAATTGTAGCTGGATTAGGATATATATCATTTGCCAATTCCCCTTTTATATCTAGTTTTAGCACAACTGCAACATTTCCTATTTATTTCTTTTTGCAAATCTTTAATTACTGCTCTAATGAATTACTGGGGAAGTGATAAGGTCATGCTTTGATGGAAAGGAATCTTGTTCCCACTGCAGCTGTTGACTCACTGATAAAGCTGTCTTAAAAAAATAAAATTAAAAATGTTGACCTGTTTTTGGTGATGTAGCTGAAAATAATTGATCATGGTAACATATATCTGTAATCACTACCACTTACTTAAGGTTTTTTATTGTACTTACTGCCTTTTGTACCAATATCATTTGCTCCTTGCTTGTGCCTGAACCCTGCAAATTTGCATACCTATTCTAAAGCATATGAAGAATACATTTCCACAGCTTTGCTACGGTTTGACTGCTCACTGTGAGACAAATGCTTGCAAAATTAATAAGAAATGTTTCCATCCTATTTCAATAAACTGTGATTTTGCTTTCATTAGTTGGATTTTTATGCAGTAATTGACCATGTGGACCACATGAGTTCCCATATGTTGTGTAACATAATATACAAATTAACTTCCCTCCCATTATGTAATAGGAAAATCAGTTCATACAATATCACCTATAAAACCTTAGACCTTTTTTGTTTTCTTGGTAACATGTTCTATGTAAATGCCAGGATAACATGAAAAAAAAAAATTAAAAAATTGGAAAAGATAACAAACAGTACTGTTCCATACTTTTTCAAAAGACCAATAAACAAATGAAACGTTACAAGTCTGCACATAGAGCATAACACTACTACAACTTAATAAATCTCCTCTCAGTACATACAGTACTTTGATTACTTCAAAAAGTGAAAGTGCACAAATTCTCTTGAATGCTTTCTCCGATTTAACGACGATTACATTTTGTAGAATGCGAATCAATAAACCTCCTTCGAGCACGATAAATCTATGTAGAAAACAAACTAAAATCCGTCTAATAAGCCCGGCTTCTTACAATATTCCGTGTTTTATGAAATACCCCCCCCCCCCCCCCCCAGCTATGATGGACTCGAAGTTTAACATTTCGCTCCTAAAAATAATAACTCAAGTTAAACAATCTTTTGACCCCCAAACTGATCTTAATTTATTCCTTTTATCTGTAACTCACACATTACAATATCGCGTAAAATCAATTCAGTTTACGAAAAAGTCCAATCAGGCCAAATCCAAAGTCAAATTTCGCCATCGATACGTCTAATTTGCTTTGAAACTACAAACCCCAATAGTTATACTAAAAATCAAACTTATTTGATTTAAAAAAAATTTAAAACATTGCCACAATTTAACTCCCAAAAATTTTCCATGACCTTACCGTTTAATCGATTCTTTGAGAAAGGAGGTAGAAGAGAACTTATTATTAGACTATATACGAATGGACCTCAATTATCCGGAATGATAGCTTGTGACTAAGGGTGAAAATTTATCTTTATCCGAATGTACGCAACTTATCCGGAATAGATAAATACTACTAGGGTTACTGAAATAAACTCACTTATCCGAGACCAGGCTCGTATAAGTGGTATTATTGACAGTTTTATTATTAAAATCCTTCCTTTTTCAATTTTATCAATTCAGATGTGTTTTTATCTTTTTTGTAATTTTTTAATGAACGTAAAAAATAAACACACTAAAACATTGTCATAAAATTCAAGTAATTCCTCCTCAACTTCACTGAAACGACAGAACAAGTTCTTATGTAATTTTCACTTCAGAATTCTACTTTAAAGGCCCCAATGCTTTTGGTCAGGAGTGCAATAAATATGTTAGAGTTATAAATCATCCAATAAGAATAAAAATAAAGAAAAAATGATGAGTAGAATTTTTCTGGTGGGTTACTGTGTTTGTCTTTTAAAGGAAAATATGCTTTAAAATATATTTTATCTTCTAAATATACATTTAAGCTAGTTTTTTGGCATAAAATAGGGTATAATTCCAGATAAAATGCGAATTTTAAATACTTTCATCTGTTTTAATTATGAAGTATTGGACTATAAATATTGCACAATTTCATTACCACTTGATGTTGCCCACACTTTATGAATTTTTGTGTTCTATGGTTTTTATTTTAAACTTTACTGCAGTCAGGAGTGCAACAAAACTGCTTTATAATTACCGATGCTTCTTAACTATCTTTACTAAAAAATAAGTTGAAAAAAATGCTTGATACTATTTGATGTTCAAAACACTATGTCTATCAACAAATAACAGAAATTTTACAGTCAATTCAGGGAATAGTTTTCATCATTTCACATATATTTTACATACAATTCATATATATTACAGTTTGCAAATAATCATGTTTTAAGGTCTTCAAAATATGAAAAACCTCCTGTAAACAATGAAAAATATCAACATGACAAATTGATTTACAAAGTAAGAATGGGTTATTGTGTGTTATAATTTTTAAAACAATGTTAAATAAAATACGTATCAGATGTCAGGAGTGCAACACAATAATGTAACATAGGGTCACTTCAAAATCTAGTATTTTTCGTAAGAGAACTCGTATATAACAATTCTTTTTTGGCTTAGATTTAAAGAATTGACTTGAACTGACAAAAAAGTGAATTTTGAGGAATTTTATTGCTTCATATTTTTTTCTTATTAAAACTTTTCAATCCACAATTGAAAAAAAAGGTAAAATAACAATCAAAAAGCCACTTTTTTGTCATATGTACAAGAGAAGATACTCATTCAAGGTCTAGATTTAATCATTTATACCCCTTTTACCATTTTGAAGCATAAAAAACTATAATTTCTTGTGATTATGTATTTTAGAAATTCTTTCAAGGTGTAATGATATTTTCTTTTTTCAAAAGAAATTTTACTAATAAAAATTCTGAAACTTTTTAATCCATTTGTCTATTCTATTGCCACTTCAGGATTTTAAACTAGAATGTATTTGCAATATGATGATATAAGTGAAAAATATGTTATGAATAGTTGAATTTTGCCAAAAAAATTCAGTTTGGTGGTCATTTTTTTTTTAATTCACCCTTAAATCAAATCGGTATGCATAAAAAAATCCTTGACTTTACTTTATTTTGTATATCTTCGTTCTTTTATACTCTACACAAGACGTATATGACACCTTCCGCATTTCCTCCGTTTGTCAACAATAAGCCTAAAATTTGCCACAACATCTATCATGTAAATCAATTGGAAAATACTCATGGTGAAAAAATATTGAAAGATTCAATCATTTGTAATAAAAAATAGACAGCCGTTATCAATGATAAAATATTTATTCTCCCCCAGCAGACACATAGAAAAAATAGCTCCGACAGAACTTTCAACTGTTTAGGGATTCTAGACTACGTTAAAAGTTTTAAGAACAGGAGGAAGGGATTGGGGAGCTTATTCCTGTATTTAATTACCTGTTTTCCTTTCTACAGATCTACCCCCCACCCCCCTCCCATCACAAGTTTGCCTCTGGCTCCTTTGATACCATATTCCTTACTTGCACGTAAAAAACAAATTATTAAACAGTGTTTACATCAGGTTTTACTTATTTGGGTATTGTAGCACAAATCACATTGGGGGAGGGGGGGGGGGCTTTAGTCTCATTTTTTTGAGTTCTTATCAATCCATGCGCAAACAACATAATCATAGTAAAACTTTATAAATCAAGAAACTTATACTCTGTTAAAGAACAGGTGAACACAATATACATGCTGAAATTTAGATCTTGTTTGTACCCAAAAACACAGATAGGCGCGTAGCCAGAATGGAAGTGAAATGTACGCAGAGAACGGCTGGGGTCCGCTTTGAGACCCCCAGTTGGTCCAGGGCGAAGCCCTGATGAGGACCCATGGGCGAAGTCCCTGGAAGCTCATGAGTTTTACCAAATATTTCATTCAAAATCATGCCATTTCGATTTTCTTTAGAAAATACAAGACATAGTACTTAATATTGCTTTTAACACAGTTAAATACTTCCATGCAAATTTATTGTACATGTAGAGGCTGAATATTTTTTAAAATGATATATTGGGATCATCTACTATTTTTTAACTTTCAGCAACAAATATAATTAATTTCAATTATTAACGAAATAATGTTATATTTCAAATCATATTCTAGTGGATCACAGCATTCAACGGTTGATATTTTCTCAAAGATCTTTACAAAAATTATCAATGTGTTGTAGAAGAATTACAAATTAATAAATGTTTTATTTGGTTGTGGCAATGATTTAATAAAACATTACAATTTTTTTTATAAAGACATGGTAATATAAAATTTGAATTTGAATCGAAACAGTATGAGATAAAATGATTTGAAACACAAATATTTGCTGGATGGTATTGATTTTTTTTCTCTTCTCACAAATCTCTCTCTCTCCCCCCCCCCCCCATTCCATTTTTTTAATTTGAAAACGATGTGTACACATCTGCGTATAGGCAGTTACGCGCCTGTCAGAATATATTTAAGTAAAGATATTCAAATCTTAACAGCCTTCAAACTTTCACACCATTGTACTGTTAAAAATTCAAAGTATTATTTATCTAGAAAATTTATTTAATTAAAAACAGCTTTTCAAATTCAAAGGCAGGCTGTGAAGGGATTTCTGAGCAGGTGCAAAAAATAGTCCACAGTTCAAACAGTTCTTCTGGATGAAATCAATTCTGAAAACAAAATGAAATACCATTATGGAAAGTTCATTGGTGTTGTAAAAAAGTGATACTCAAAACAATGCATTGAGTAACATGGAAAGCATATACATGACTCTACTGTTTTTATTATCAAAATATTTCAATAATCTTGTTAGGAATATGTATGGTTTATAGCTAATATGGAGCATACTTTTTTATTATATTGGTGCAAACACTTGCTGCCTGAATGAATTGTTCAAATTGTTTGGGAGTAGCTACAACACAATATATATGTAATGAGTGAATAACATAATGATTACTATTGTAGAATGAAATGACATTGCATTGTACAAAACAAACCATGCTATACTATATTTTCTGAAATTCATAAAATAAATCGAAATAAATTTTTGATACAAAACTTTTCTGGGAAATTGAAACCTATGACATTTGCAAAAGTAGAATTGGTAGCTATACTTAATTTAAGTAAAAAAAAAAATCAATATACTAGAGGTAACATTTAATTCTTTCACCTATACAAAATTAAAAAAAAAATATTTAACGCTGGCATACTATAAAATTAATGTTATATGCTTTAGTGTGATCATACCCAGTGGAGAAATTGATGCATCTATTTTGATAGTTCTAGCTGATGTACATGTAGTTTTAACCATTTCTGTGACAGCTACAATGACAAAAGAATTATACATATAAACAGTACATAAATACATATAAGATCGACTTAATGTACATGTAGTCAGACAAATGAAAATTCAAACATTTTATCTTCATTAATGTAGAAATTATACAAATTTACAGCCTAGTGATACAGATAGTAAAAGTTCTACGATGAATTTAAAATATGAAGCACTGGTAAAAACTGAAATCTTAAAATTCACATATTTTGATTGCCAGAGGTATAGGGTCTTATACTCTTGTATGTACAGTGCACATACATTGTGTACACTGTGCAGTTTGACTTCACAAATACATTGTAAGTGTGACTGCATCTAAATTATACTATTTGATATCATGACGTGCTGTGCTTATATTATGTTGCATGTTTGTACATGTATGCCAAAGGAAAACATTACATGTTTAAAAGTTTGCAACTTTCATAATGTGTGTGTTTTTGTGTATGTGTGTGTGTGGGGAGGGGGGGGGGGCATACACACAAGGCACTGCATTGCAGTTTGTGACGGACTGTAATAATACATCTTATTGTACATGTTCATGGTTATTTGACATCGATGTAAAGAACAGTATGTCTACATGTTAATACCTATGCACATACACACCTTAATGAACAGAAAGGGACCTAGGGAGGTAGTGCGGATCGTCTCAGTTTTCCATGATTTCCCGAAATAACGTCATCATCTTCTCATCAAAAAGATAAACAAGGCCCAGGTCTCTTATTTTATCCCTATTCTCTTTAAAGATTGCCTGATTGTTGCATTTATCCACCGCATATCTAAGCAGCTGTCGCCACGTTTTTAGATGTAAACAACATTCCGTGTCACCGAGTGCAAGCGCTTGGCTGAAGCCGAATGCAGCCAAACGACACAATAAAAAGAGAATTATTTCGACGACGTGTTGTTACTATAGAAGAGAAAACACTAATGTTTATTTATTTAAACCTGAAAATACAGACATTCATTACAGATTCTCGCAATCATCATTAAATAGCTTTTTTGAGCTCTATTTCCTTATATGGATCTATCAAGGCGGAGCAACTGTCATGACGTCAAACCTCATTATGACCTCATTACCATATTATCTTCATGTGTAGCCTTAACTGTACTGCGTAATTCGTAACCATTCGGGGCTAAGGTAAACACCTCAACAAGGGTCAATTTTTTTATGTGAATAAAGAATCGTTAAAATATCTTTCAAAATAGCGAGGCAAAAATGACTCACGGGAGTGCTTGTGACCTTGGGCCTCTTGGTTTGAAAACAATGACTGCAGTTGGTATTTAAATAATAGATTACCGTAAGCTATAGCACATCTTGGTAAAATTTAAATGATTTCCCACGGTTCTGGATTATATACAGTTTTAAAACTTCCTGCTGATATACCTGTATTTTTTCAGTCTGCAAGCAAATTCAGTGTAAGGCACGTTATTGCTGCACAGAGTCATTTGCCTATAAACAGATGTGAAATGGTACGTACAGAAAAGAAAATGTCATTTTGTATACATGCCACTCAGATTTTGTTACGCGAATTTAGACGAATTAAACAACAAAACAATTTGCTTTGAAATAATAGAATCTAAATATTGATACGATAAAACAGGTTTAAAGATAAAGATGTCTATATTATATGATATGATATTTGCTTTCTCCAGCGAGTGGAAATGGTGTATATTCGCGAGGCTTACCCATTTCAACGAGTTGGATAAAACAAATGTCAAATCACACAATTATAGATGTTCTCTTTATCTCATGATTTTCGTTTTTAACAAAACTTGCATATAAGGCCTGTTTTTTTTTTTTTTTTTTTTTTTTTTTTTTTTTTTTTCCAAAAAGGTGGCTCCCATCAGCCACGTACCTCCGATCACTTGACTCTACACTAATTTAGTGCTTCGGTGGTGTGAAACGAGGTATATTTATATAAATTAATTTTATAATAAAGAAATAATTTTCTTCCTACTGCTGCAAATCCGCCTCATCAGGAGTCTATTTGCATTATGCATTTATGCATCTACACATAAACAATAAGATTATTTAATTGTTGAGGAGGTGAGAATATCACCCAGGTTTTTATTGCGTTTGTAGGACACAATAGGTAATTCAGAGAAGACTTTTTGACAGTCTTCATCCTTTACAAGGATATGCCAATATTTTATTTTTAGAAATTATTTTCTATGCAGATGATTATAGTATATTGCTACATAAATAAGTAAAGTTGACTACTGAATTGAAAGCTATGAATCCTTATCTTTCTTCTTGATGATGGTATCATTGCAGCTAATGAACGTTAATTTCAAAGAATTTTTTGCGTTATCCAGCATATTACTGCCAAATAAAATCATGCTGCAAAGCTTGTTAAGACATATGGGGAAACAGGAAGTGCGTTCTGCAATACGCAGAAAGTTCTTGACTTTTAACGATTGACAGAGAATAACTCAACCGTGATTGTACTTACAACAGTTCTTGTTAATTCATATTCACATTATTAAAAACAGAGATAATAAAGACAGAACATTTAATTCTTTTTGAATGCTGACTGTCCATGGACTTCTAGTCATTTAATTAATTACTTATTATTTGTCTAATCCTTCATTCATTCAAAGACTTGAAAAGAGTTAAGCACATAAATGTAGGGTATATTTATGGCATGAATACTAGCTTCATTTAATATCATGAAATTAATCTCATGGAACAAAGTGCAGAGTGTGTACCGGCTACATATGCGTTGTATGCAACAAATTTTGATCATTGACACATGATCTCTGAGGCGCTACTCTATTTTAATTGTAGTTGTATGGAAGTCTTATCCTCAGTAACCATTCAGATTTTAGAAACAAAAGTCATATGTAAATTACGCAGGTTATTTCTACACTTGTGTTGTGACAAACTTAATCAATTTATGATTAGATTCTAAATTTTCTCAATTATTTTGGGGAAATACTTTTGAAGGGTGCAAAATAAAAGATATTGGTTGACAAAACCGGTTAAGCGTTTTTCCACGATTGGAAAGCCATCAATTAACAACATGAGGCAACCGGTTTTGGCAATTGCGTTATCCGTATTCAAATTAGCGTGTCAATGGCCCTGGAAATGGGTATTTCCCTTTGCATTTTGCGAAATTATGTTTTCAAACCCATAATAAAAAAGTTATCTGAGAAGGATCGGCTTAGTAAAACCATTATAAAAGATTGAAATTACGAGGAAAAAATAAAGGGACAACTTTATAAGAGAGAGTGCAGTAGACTACACAGACCTCTCTTGGTTAACCTCTTTGAGGTATGTTCTTAAATTCTTATGATCTAGATTAGTGAAGATTTAATTTAACTAAATGCTGTCGTGGAAAGCTTTATAAAATGACATATTTCTAGTATTGATGTGTAATTGTAAAGTGTGGCACAAAAAACTATAGCTTTTTGATGGATGTCAGTTGCATTTTGTATTTTTTTAGGTACATTTAACTAACAACTTTAGTAAGAAATATTCATTTTAGGCGCAGTTTCTTTTTTTTTTCTGTTTTCTTTTTTTTTCTTAAAATATATCATTTGTTTTATTTGTAAATGATGTTGTAGCAATACATTTTATGATTTAATGCACTCCAGAATAACATAAAAAGCTAAAATATATTATTATGCTAATTATCTTTTTATATTCCGTGCTACTACATAGTCATATCATATAATGCCATTTACAGAAGACACAGACAAGCACGTCACTGATTCTGTCGTTGCGTTTCCAATTGAACTGAACTCCCTGAAGCCAATAAAATATTTTCATGTGCATTTTTTATTCTGAAAGTTAAGGGAAAAAACCAACTATGTTTTAAGTGAAGAAAAATAACATTCATTTATCATTCTATACTAATGTATATAATAAATTACGCAACTAACATGGTAGAGAAATATGTCCGAAAAATTTATTCTCCGACATTCCAATGACCACACATGTTTGATACCGTTTCCATAAATAGTTGAAACTGGTAAATTCTTATGAAACCTGTTTACCTTTGTACCCCATCTAATTATGTAAATGGCTGGTTACTTCCTCTTGCGCTACTTTTAAAATTTAATAGATCGATATTTCGTTTGACGCAAATACGAGGAGATGCGCTTCAGAGAACTTTAAAAGATCTCGACAAGACCACGAAAAAATGAATTGCACTTGGAGATAGAAAACTCTCTCGATTTGTGATCAAGATATATGTAAGATTGATTTCAATGTGTTGATCATATGTCGAAATAAATTTGATCAATTCAAACATCTACTTTTTTCTTGAAATGGTGTTTGTATCTGTTTAAAAACTTCTTATTTGACTTCTTATATGCAGGATAGATATTTCAGGACTGCTTCATTTGGTGTGATATTTCTTTACATGTATTTCAACAAAAGATACGAAAATTAGGAGAATGTTAACTATGATTACAATAAATCATTATTTTAAAGTATTTTCTATGGTGACGTATGTCTGCCCTTTTTACGCAAGTTATTTTTCTATAGATTATTTTGACATGCAAAAAATCTTTGTCAACATGCAACAAAAACATGACAACATGCAATATAGCTTAGTTGACATGCATGAAAGTGTAATAATTAATTAAGAATTTCGAAATTTTCCAAAATTATTACATTTCGCCATCATATGACTTCCAACATGCAAGATACAACTTATTTATAATGACTTGCCACTTATAATTCTGTTGACATACAACTTATTAATGTTAACATGCAAGATAAATATGTTGTATTTCAACATGTTTTGTCAATATGCAATTTATTTATGTTGACATGTAACTTATCAACATTGAACTGCGAGAGAAATATGCTGGCGTGATCAAGTACAATATAAGATATACGAGGGTTGTTCGATATGTAATGTGTATTGTAGAATATCTCAAAAGCATTCGACTCAAATAGTGAAATAAACATTACATTCCTTCAAAGTAATCTCCGCCGTTGAAATACATAATTTCAATCTCTGAATCCATTTCTGAATGCGTCAAGGTACGCTGATTTTGGTAGATTTCTGAGGCACTGACTGATGGCTGAGCCAAGGGCTTGTCGGGTCATGTAACGACAACCGAATAAGAACTTTTTAAGCTCAAAAGTTGCTTCACAAGCTCAGATGTATGCGATGGAACATTTTTATGAAGTAGATGAACATGCCTGTATCCTGACACAGAGCGTCGTTTTTGATAATATTTCTTGTGTTTATTTTAGCATAACATCTTGGCAATACCGACCTGTAACACTTCAGCCCTTCGGAATTTGTACGACTGTACCATCACATGAGAAGAATATGCAATAAAGAACCTTATTTGTGCTTATGGTTCTTTTGGCAACTACAGGCCCTCTACCGTGTTGAGTTAGCCATATTTCCATTTTTTATTACTGGTTTGAAATAGTGAACCCACAGGTTTGGCAATTTCACGTACCGTGTATCTGTCATCATCTTCAATTATTTCTCTGACTTTTGAGAAATTTGCCTTGCATGTTAGAGTCACAGGTCGGCCAGATTTTACTGCATCTTAGACGGACTCTGTGCCAGTCAGACATTTCTTTCTCCACCTACGAACTGTCTCATAAGATACCTTATTAGACCCATAAACTTCCCCAATTCAGTAAAAATCTGCATTACCGAATGACCGAGTTTTGTGCAAATTTGAATATAAGCTCTAATTTCTTCAATATTTCCAATCATTTTTACAACAGTGGTCAGCAATTTGCTCTATTGAAATGACTATAAGTTTAAAATTATGTGGAGCTGAAGGCTCGTGTTTATACCGTTTGAAAGGTATTGAATAGAGCTATTCAAGAGTAACATCATCCACAAAATCGTGCAAAGCGTTATCGCACCATGATATAATACACATTACATATTGAACAGACCTCGTATATTTTATTGTGGAAACGTAATAATATTTTTTGCGGAAAAGTTAAATGAATTAATCTCCTATTTGCAGACATTTCCATAAGCAATACATTCTTAAATTGCCCCGTTAAGTTGTGTTCAATCCGGATTATTAATTTACGAATGATCTGGAAATAATCAAACAGCAACATGTCCAAATCAAATATCTAACAGCACCGTCAGCAGTACAAAAATTAACAATTCAAGAAAAAAATCTTCTCTGTAATGAATATTTAAAAATATACATGAAACGAAGCTTCCAGGATTTAAACTTTAAGGAGTCTGGTACAAATTCGTTACAAGAACAAATATATAAGATGCTCTGACACAAAATGTATATCCAAGGTGGCTGTAATGGTAACTTTCATGCAAACATATACATGTAGTACATTTTATGTAGTGATATGAACTAGAGTTTGTGCAATGTGTATGCATTATTATCTGTCATGTAAACATAAATAAGTTGTAGGAGGATATAAATGAATTGCATGTCAACATTAAAAAGCTGCATGCAGATGTAACTTAGTTCCATTTTGATATAACTAAGTTGCCTGTGGACATAAATAAGCTGCATGTAAGCATAAATAAATTGCATATTGACATAATTACCTCGCGTGTTGACAAAAATGAGCTGCATGTCAACAAATAAAAGTTGCATGTTGATATAGACAAGTTGCATCCAGCATGTTGGAAGTCACGATTTGATAATTTTGAGGGGGAAAAAAATCAAAATCTTATTTGATTACATTTTTCTTGCATGTCAACTAAGTTTTGTTGCATGTTGACATATTTATTTTGCATGTTGATATAATCATCTTGCATGTTGACATTATCTATTGAAAAATAACTTGTATACAGGGCCACCATACTTTTCCATTTAGGAATTCTTGAATTGTCAAATTCAATTATATGTTTTAGAATTGATATGTAAATCTTAAACGGTACCAATTTTGATGCACCAGATGCACATTTCGACAAATTATGTCTCTCCAGTGACGCTCATGCCGAAACATCAAAAATCCGAGATATTTAAAAAAAAAACTTTGATGAGCTGAAAAAAGGGGTGTCAAAGACTGGAACCAAACACATCGAAGGATCAGAACTATGCATGAGGGGGATATTCCTTTATTTGGAAACAAATTTCTAAACTTTTCCACAGCAATTAAATATATTTCCGTATTTTCAAGTTAGTACCGAAGTACTTAGCTACTGGTCTGTAGAGACCCTTGGGGACTAACAGTCCACCAGCAGAGACCTCAACCTTTGGGGTCATAATGTAAATCTTATACGGTAGCAATTTTGATGCACCGGATGCGCATTTCAAACAAATTATGTCTCTTCAGTGATGCTCATGCCGAAACTTTGGAAATCCGAAATATTTAAAGCTATGGATTCCTTTTAAACAATGGAATATAAGACTTAAACCTGCATAACGTATATACCTAATTTACAAATTTATAGATGAAATAATAAAATCAGTTCAAATACCAAGCAAAGAATTATATATTTATTCTTTAAATTATTTATTTATAAATATTTATTTTATGTATTATGGTTAACCAAACAGATTTATTTTTACAGAAACAGAAGATATGGGAAATCAGAAGTTCTCAACTCTTGGGCTTGTTTTCTGTTTGATTTCGTTCACAATATACATTCAAGGTGAATAAAATTATATCCAACTTCGTCTCCTACTATTATCAATTAATTCAATTTTGAGCAGATCAACAAAAAATCTATTTATTAATTTGAGGAATAACATTCAAAATGTTTTTATCTTAAACTCAATAACTTATTCATTAATTCGACAAAAAAAGAAGAATAAAGGAAACGTCTTAATACTTTGCATAGCAGGATATTTTTATTTGCTTGCCTATTTTTGATGAAGACTACGTATAATTGCATGAAAATCAATTCACACTTACATGTATTTTGTAGCAAAGAAGCAATCACATGTATATTTCATTCAAAAATTGATTTCTACATATAATTATCTTTTTAAATCAACGCGGGTATGTTAAAGTGACAGTACGGCGCATCTCATCAAAAAACTGACTAGATAAAATTTTCCGAAAAGATTTGGAATTTTTTTACTACTCATAAATGTATAAACTTTCAGAAAATTACAACTTTTACAATTAAATAATTTGGATTATCTCATTAAAATTAATAGTTATTTATGCGCAGTACAGTTAAGGCAACATTTTCTATGAAAAGGCACCAAAAACGAGACACTTAAAGTTCAACCGTCTCATTTTTTAGCATGAAACTCTATCTGAAATATCTTAATGGCTTTATGAAGAGTTTGTCCATCGCTTTTAACATCGGTATTTTTTGTCATCATGTGACCCTCTACAGTCACGTGAGCTCCGATTTTAGGTCAAAATATGAAATGTCAAATTTAACCAAAAAGTGCAAGGGCAAGGCAAACAATATTTGAACTGCACAATATTTCATTGTGTCCCTTAGTATCTATTCTATCGTAAAACTGATGCTCATTCAGTCAGATTTCTGAGATATTTAAGTTATTCATTGAAAACAGACACCAGTATTCAAAAATAGGGTATTTTTCATCATTTAATCGGAAATTTTAAATTACCTAATAAATTACAAAGAAATGAGCATCACTTTTTAAAAACTATACAGTAAAGTAAAGAATTTAAAATAAAAACCTACCTCTTGGATTGTCGCCTTGCCCTTGCACTTTTTGATTAAAAATTGAAATCTTAACACATTCATTCTAAATATAGTTTTCAAACGCATCATTGACCCAGCATGGGAGATAACTCTGTGGTACTTAATAGAGTGTGTGTACCTCGCAAATTTTGAACAAATAATACTTACGGACTGTGCTGGGCTTTATTTCATTAAATCAAATCGGTATCCATAAAAAAAAATCCTTGACTTTACTTTATTTTGTATATCTTCTTTTTTTTATACTCTACACAAGACGTATTTGACACCTACCGCATTTCCTCCGTTCGTCAACAATAGGTCTAAAATTTGCCGCAACATCTATCATGTAAATCAATTGGAAAATCCCATGGTTAAAAAATATTGAAAGATTCAATCATTTGTAATAAAGAATAGACAGCCGCTATCAATGATAAAATATTTATTCTCCCCAAGCAGACACATAGAAAAAATATCTCCGACAGAACTTAGTTTTTTTTTTGTTTTTTTTTTACATATGTGATTATTTTAGATATCAAACCTTCAACTGTTTAGGGATTCTAGACTACGTTAAAAGTTTTAAGAACAGGAGGAAGGGATTGGGGAGCTTACTCCTGTATTTAATTACCTGTTTTCCTTTCTACAGATCTACCCCCCCCCCCACCCTCCCCGTCACCAGTTTGCCTCTGGCTCCTTTGATACCATATACCTTACTTGCACGTAAAAAACAAATTATTAAACAGTGTTTACACCAGGTTTTACTTATTTGGGTACTGTAGCACAAATCACATTGGGGAGGGGAGAGGGGGCTTTAGTCTCATTTTTTTTGAGTTATTATCAATCCATGCGCAAACAAGATAATCAAAGTAAAACTTTGTAATCAAGAAACATATACTCTGTTAAAGAACAGGTGAACACAATATACATGCTGAAATTTAGATCTTGTTGGTACCCCATAACACAGATACATGTAGGCGCGTAGCCAGAATGGAAGTGAAATGTACGCAGAGAACGGCTGGGGTCCCCTTTGAGACCCCCAGTTGGTCCAGGGCGAAGCCCTGATGAGGACCCATGGGCGAGTCCCTGGAAGCTCATGGGTTTTACCAAATATTTCATTCAAAATCATGCCATTTCGATTTTCTTTAGAAATACAAGACACAGTACTTAATATTGCTTTTAACACAGTTAAATACTTCCGTGCAAATTTATTGTACATGTAGAGGCTGAATATTTTTTAAAATGATATATTGGGATCATCTACTCTTTTTTAACTTTCAGCAACAAATATAATTAATTTCAATTATTAACAAAAATAATGTTATATTTCAAATCATATTTTAGTGGATCACAGCATTCAACGGTTGATATTTTCTCAAAGATCTTTTAAAAAATTATCAATGTGTTGTAGAATAATTACAAATTAATAAATGTTTTATTTGGTTGTGGCAATGATTTAAATAATAAAACATTACAATTCTTTTTATAAAGACATGGTAATATAAAATTTGAATTTGAATCGAAACAGTATGAGATAAAATAATTTGAAACACAAATATTTGCTGGATGGTATTGATATTTTTTCTCTTCTCACAAATCTCTCCCTCCCCCCCCCCCATCCCATTTTTTTTAATTTGAAAACGATGTGTACACATCTGCGTATAGGCAGCTACGCACCTGTCAGAATATATTCAAGTAAAGATATTCAAATCTTAACAGCCTTCAAACTTTCACACCATTGTACTGTTAAAAATTCAAAGTATTATTTATCTAGAAAATTTATTTAATTAAAACAGCTTTTCAAATTCAAAGGCAGGCTGTAAAGGGATTTCTGAGCAGGTGCAAAAAATAGTCCACAGTTCAAACAGTTCTTCTGAATGAAATCAATTCTGAAAACAAAATGAAATACCATTATGGAAAGTTAATTGGTGTTTTAAAAAAGTGATACTCAAAACAATGCATTGAGTAACATGGAAAGCATATACATGACTCTACTGTTTTTATTATCAAAACATTTCAATAATCTTGCTAGGAATAGGTATGGTTTATAGCTTATATGGAGCATACCTTTTTATTTTATTGGTGGAAACACTTGCTGCCTGAATGAATTGTTCAAATTGTTTGGGAGTAGCTACAACACAATATATATGACTGTATGTAATGAGTGAATAACATAATGATTACTATTGTAGAATGAAATGACATTGCACAAAACAAACCATGCTATACTATATTTTCTGAAATTCATAAAATAAATGGAAATAAACTTTTGATACAAAACTTTTCTGGGAAATTGAAACCTATGACATTTGCAAAAGTAGAATTGGTAGCTAAACTTAAAAAAAAATCAATATACTAGAGATAACATGTAATTCTTTCACCTATACGACATTTAAAAAAAAATTAACACTGGCATACTATAAAATTAATGTGAAATGCTTTAGTGTGATCATACCCAGTGGAGAAATTGATGCATCTATTTTGATAGTTCTAGCTGATGTAAATGCCAGTTTTAACCAGTTCTGTGACAGCTACAATGACAAAAGAATTATACATATAAACAGTACATAAATACATATAAGACTGACTTAATGCACATGTAGTCAGACAAATGAAAATTCAAACATTTTACCTTCATTAATGTAGAAATTCTACAAATTTACAGCCTAGTGATACAGATAGTAAAAGTTCTACGATGAATATAAAATATGAAGCACTGGTAAAAACTGAAATCTTAAAATTCACATACATGTATTTTTGATTGCCAGAGACCTGTATAAATTAAAATTTATAGGGTCTTATACTCTTGTATGTACAGTGCACATACATTGTGTACACTGTGCAGTTTGACTTCACAAATACATTGTAAGTGTGACTGCATCTAAATTATACTATTTGATATCATGACGTGCTGTGCTTATATTATGTTACATTTTTGTACATGTATGCCAAAGGACAACATCATTGCATGTTCAAAAGTGTGCAACTTTCATAATGTGTGTGTTTTTGTGTATGTGTGTGTGTGAGGGGGGGGGGGGGGCACTGCATTGCAGTTTGTGACGGACTGTAATAATTCATCTTATTGTACATGTTCATGGTTATCTGACATCGATGTAAAGAATAGTATGTCTACATTGTAATACCTATGCACATACACACCTTAATGAACAGAAAGGGACCTAAGGAGGTAGTGCGGATCGTCTCAGTTTTCCATGATTTCCCGAAATAACGTCATCATCTCATCAAAAAGATAAACAAGGCCCAGGTCTCTTATTTTATCCCTATTCTCTTTAAAGATTGCCTGGTTGTTGCATTTATCCACTGCATATCTCAGCTGCTGTCGCCACGTTTTTAGATGTAAACAACATTCCGTGTCACCGAGTGCAAGCGCTTGGCTGAAGCCGAATGCAGCCAAACGACACAATAAAAAGAGAATTATTTCGAAGACGTGTTGTTACTATATAAGAGAAAATCACTAATGTTTATTTATTTAAACCTGAAAATACAGATATTCATTACAAATTCTCGCAATCTTCATTAAATAGCTTTTTTGAGCTCTATTTCCTTATATGGATCTATCAAGGCAGAGCAACTGTCATGACGTCAAACCTCATTATGACCTCATTACCATATTATCTTCATGTGTAGCCTTAACTGTACTGCGTGGGACGTAAATATATACATCGCAACGTGTTCGGGGTTCCACATTCCATGCTGTGCACGCATGCGTAGTTTTCATAAACAAAACAGCATGGTTAGAGAGGGAATCCCGGTAGGCCTGCTACATTGACAAAGTCGACTAAAAATAAAAAGAAACTGAAAATAGAACTTGAAAAAGGAACTTTCCTGACTAAAATTTAGTTTGGGGATTAATATAATCGCTGGGTAAGGAAGAAACGGGAACTCGGCGACACTCACACAGGGCTCTCGAAGGTTCTATTCGACAGGTTTGTTGTTACTTGTTATCATTTCTCATTTTTCCGTCGCTTTCAAAGAAAAAAAAAATAGTGTAAACTCAACATAAAAAATACATCTTTGACTTATAAATATTGTTGCCATTTGAAATGCTAATTTTTTTTAAGTGTGCAGAAAAATATTTTGTTTGACATTTGCCGCGATAACGTATGATTAGTTGGTTTTTCCTTTCTCGGACCCCAATACACAAAACGTCAACATTTGTACTTTTAATTCTGTTAAATTCGCCTGAATGCAGACTAAAATCTTTACGATTATTATTTTAGATTATTTTATCAGGATATCATGATAATTTGTGTTTTTGATAATTGCTTTCACCTAATATTCATTATAACTGTAAACTCTGCAGTGTAGGCACGTGCCGTTTTAAAATTCACGTGGTACAAATAAACAGATCTAAGATTGCCCCAGTTCGTATGACCCTTGATTTTCCGGCAGATTCTAATTACGTTAATTTTGATTGAGTAGAGAATATTTCTGTTTCTCAAACTGCTTACATCAACTTTATACCTTATTTCTTAATGACATATTGGGTAAATTTGGATGAAAAAGCACACATTTTGCAGCCGTACTGTCGCTTTAAGGCTTCACCCAGAGATATCCTACTTGCCTTTACAATATGACGTCATAGTAAGCTGTATGACGTGAACTATAGAAATAATGATTTCTTAATATCTTTATTAAAAGTTTAATTCTAGGTCAAAGAAATGAATGGAATCATTCAAAACATAATATAAACTAAATCTTGTCGTTTTTGGGTGGTATAAACAGCTAAGTATTTAGCACGGGGGTTAAATACCAAACCCATGACGTCATAACTATTGATCAAATATTTGCCGAGTGAAATTAAACATGACGAGAATTCATGTAAACAAATAGATGAAATGGGAGTTTTAAAGCATATACCGTGAATGTTATATGTGATTCATAAGGAATTAAAAATTAAGAATCAGGTACGCTGATATATTCTTATCATGTTTTCTTATAATGAACACAGGCAGTGCTTTGAAATCCCGATCAGCCTTTCCTCTGTCGATCTATAACAATAAAGATGCAAAAGTTCAACACTACGCCGCATACTTTGAAACATAATTTTTGTTTGTATCGAAAGCTTGTATTCTATAGTACTTGGAAAGTGCTGCCAGAATCGTGTGGTTAACATGAATTGATAACAATTCCTTGATCGTATGTATAAAATGTAAAAATTTTGGTAAGGTTTCATGCGAAACTTTGGAATATTTTTTTCTTTGTCGGGAGAGTAGGATTCTAGCAGCACTTTTCATGGCCCAGTGATGTTTTTACATAATTATTTTCACTAAAAGAAATGAATTAGCTCCGGGGTAGTGTTGAACTTTTCACTTTTTCATTAAGGCAATTTTTCTATTTATAGACGTCACGTGATGACGTCGTAGTGGAGTGCTTCTTTTAGCCTAAGACTCAATGACGTCTATACAATGGATAATAATAGTAAATGTTTTATCTATGGCTTTTCCGATTTATCAATGTTACATTTTACGAAAAAAGTCTAAATTCGCAGAAATATGATCTGGGTACTGCCTTAACATACCTGCGAAATTTTTGAATTTATATAAATAAAAAAACCGCATTTTTTTTTTACATGCCCAGTTCACATGGATTTTACATGTTTACTTCTGGCATTAACAAAAAAAAATTGTTATAGAATGGGATTATTATTATTTGCAAAATAAAATTATCATTTGTTTATCATTTCTTCATTTATTCATCATATCCTTGATCAATTTATGGGGCTTACGGTGGGTGTGATCGGTCAACAGGGGATTCTTACTCCTCCTAGGCACCTGATCCCACCTCTGGAATTTTCAGAGGTCTGCGTTTAAATCAACTTAACAGATTTTTATTGTTTGTAGATTTTTGAGATCGATCACTGTTCGTTATCGTCATCTTTTTCATTCTTAGGAACTGTTGCACAGGGTTGTACCACAAGCGACGTCCTCAGCTGTAGTAATACCTACACCAATGCTTATCGTGCTGCAGGAAACGATCATGGAAAAATTTGCAGGTTAACTTTTCTTTTCGTTTGTTGATCGACATACCTGATCAAAATTAACTTGGAAAAATATTATCATTATAACGGTGCTGACACCTTACATGAGTTACATTGACTCAGGTCAAATATTCCAAACGTTCTAAAATATATCATTCTTACATCCTGTCTGCTACACTAGAGTAGTGATGTTTTGCTACGTGTAAAATGAATGTGACCCGCTGACTCCGTTATAGCAATAAATTAAACCCTCTTCCTGTTCATGTATTTTTCTCGGCGTAAATCGAATCGACCATTTCATTCTAAAAATAGATGAAAGAATATTTTGCTACGTACGACAATGGATTTGAATTTTCAATTATTTTTTTTTTAATCGTGTGCAAATGTCCGTGAAGTCGATATATCTATGGATCGATCTCAGAAGAGGAATATATTTGCAAAATGCCATGGAGTCAATATTCTACTATACTAAAAGGAAAACGAAACGCAGGGTAACATAATATACAAAATGTTTTTGACTGTATGGCCGAAATTTACAAAAACTGGTCAAAGGGGTATTTTGGTAACTGTGTACTCAAATCTGTGTGCAACCGTGAAATGTATGACGAAAATTGTGAGAAAATAGGGAAAATTGTAAAAAGCGGAAAACATGTGCATATTGATGATGACAGGTTTGTCAACACATCTTGTAATACCACTTGATGCACTGAAGATATGCACATCGTTTTTTCGATATTGAAAAACAATTTGTTTTTTTTTGTAATTATGATATGGCTTACAGAAGTCCCAAGGGGTCTGGCTAATGCATTGCCCAAGTAAAGAAAAAGGAAAGAACAGGTTGTTGTGCAGTTTGTTGTGAATTTTTTTCACCATAGAACGTCTTATCCGTCATCAGAGAGGGACTGGAAAGGTTTCCAATCAACCGTGAAGATGATGTTGGCGAGTAAAAACGCCACTTTAAGATTGGGCTGTTCATCCTGCCATCTGTGTAATCGCCACTTACGACCACTAAAACCACTGTTCATACGGTAGGCAATCATAATCGTTACACTGACCCAAAAACTGAACGAAACCAATTGCACAATTTTGGTTTGTGAGCTCGTCATTTTTACATCATTGTTCCTCTAACTCGCGCGAGTATGCGCATTATGCCTAATTTTACAGCATGTTAATCCACGGCCCAGTGTATAGCAAGAGTTTGTCAAGACTTTCTCGCAAACATTCACATCAACCCACTCGACTGGTGTCCGTACGATCCATCTTTTTTTCTCCAGTTGAACATCTGTGGGACTAACTGGACAATTGGGTTTAAAGGCGTCGGAATGTCCAAGCTACTCTGGAAACTAGGCTCTGCCTTGTCCAAAGGGTTGAATAATATCCCTATGTGAAAGATAAATGCACTAATGAACTCTATACAAAGGATAATTAAGGATATGAGAGATGCACGAGAGAGGCATAGAAGATGGTGAGAATTTTCGATTTTCACTTTTGGGGGGGGGGGGTACCGTCATTTGAGTTTCAATAACTCATGAATTATCGGTCATAATTAAATGAGATTTTGCTTACTTGTTGATGAAAGATGAGTTTAAATGTTAAATAACAATACTGGAAAATACGTTCGAAAAATAACATTAAATCACTTCAAAAGTTTACCCTGCGTTTCTTTTTCCTTTCAGTATATTTTCTGGTGGCTCTTTGAACAAGAAAAAAATGCTCCATACTCTTCCAGAGAAAAAATTTATGATTTAATTACTTTCTGTTGAATAGTGCAGCTAATAAGGCTCTGAATTGTCTAGACAATGTGCTGGCTGCCTGTGGAACGGGCAGTTCATCAGTTGATTCTGCAAGACAATACGTTGACAATGTAAGGCAAGCCCTCAACCAATACGCGTGTGGTACGTATCTTTAAATATTTCAGCTTTACAAGGGAAAGTGAAAATAAATCTACTACAATTAAATACTTCGTGAACACCTCATGAAATAGAAATTAAATTTTTTATTACGTTGTTTAAATGTTATCAACTACCTTGGATCCAAACTTGCATCAATTTTTCTTTCATTACAGGTGTTGTTGGTCTCTTTTTCAATTTGTCGGTTATGGCATTAGGACTCGCGTTTACATACGCTTTCAAAAAGTTCAATGATTGAAATGAACTTAACCATGTTAAAATACAATTTTGTATGCATAATCTAGGCTTCATCAAACGAATATCCTTATTGGTAGACAAATGTAACTTCTTTAAATGCTTGTGCAAAGTTTATGTGAAAATGGTAGAAAATAATTAATTTGTTTTAATTAAAAATATTAAATTTGTATTGCTTAGCTATGATTATACAAAGTTTGTGTATAAAATATGTAAGATTTGTCATCTTTGCTCTGATTTTTTTTATAGTTTATATTTTTACGACTTTTAACATTAGGCTTATTAATCTAACAATTGTATGGTCTCATTATCAAATCTTCGGTGACAATATCGGTGTAAAAAACTCTATTTCAGATCATTGTCAACATTTTCATCTTTATTTTTGTAAATTAAGCAGGCAAATGTTTACAGGATTATAATGTTGTTACAGACTTAGAGTAATGCTTAATATAATGATAATGCATTGCAATTCATTACTTGTACTTGAAATCAAAGTCATGCTAGTGAAGTGTAATACCAAAAAAATCTGTATTACATGTAATAGTTGTGTAATGCATATGCATTACTTTCGAAATTTAGCTTAATAATGGTATTTTAGGGGATAATAATACATTTGTGTATGCTCGTTAATTGAAAAAGAATTCAAAATAAACATGGAAATCATTGTTAAGAATAACATATTTATATGAAATAAATAAAAACGAAAAAACTATTAAATTATTGAATATTCAAACGAATGTTACTTCTATAATATATGTTTGAATAAAAACTACCTAACCTTTGAATTTTCATAGTATTTTAGATTCACAATGTTTTTTTAAAGAATATTCAGCAGAGCTTAAAAGGTCTTTAAATAATTCCAAGAATACACTTATTAAAGGTATATTGTGTTGTTTTAGATTCACAATGTTTTAAAAAAACATTCAACAGAGTTTAAAGCTCCTAAAATAATTACTAAGAGAGTACACTTATTAAAGGTACATTGTGTCGAAACATACAGTTCCTTTAGGATTTTGTAAGAACCCAAACAATGTCTTGTTTTAAGGAGTACTCATTATTACCATACCAATGCCTATCTCCTGGCAATGATTTTGAAATATTATTTGAGCAAGTCTAACTAGCTAGAGTGGAACATGACAAATTCTTTGGACCAAAAGAAATAAGAGAAATTCATGCTACGTTTACAGCAAAACCTAGACACTGTCTTTCTCGTAGTATTTGCGTGTTGAATTTGGTTTCAGAAACGAAGAGATGTAAAAAAAATCCAATGTTTGATGAAAAAAAAGAACCCATATAGATAGGTGGAGAGAGGTAAAGAAGCTCCAAAGGTTTTGTTTTCTGACATTGATACGTAGACAAATAGCACATACTTAATATGGAATTTTATTCTTTTGGCAATTGTGATAATCAAATTTGAACATTCATCACATTTAGTTTTGAAGGGTGGGAATTAGGTGTCTGAGAAAAATTGTTAATTTAGCTTTTTTGAAGACACTGAGATTTTGATATATCACTTGTATAAATTCTGTATAAAATAAAAAAGTAATGGTAATGTAATGCAATGTAGTTCAAGAAAAAATACTAATAGTATGATGACACTGGAACTTCATTTCGGCCCCAGTATCCCATGTATAAATTGGCATATTTCAACCATCTGAATTCGGATTCAGATTTTTATTGAGTCTAGAGTCAAAGGACGTCTTCGCCTCATAATTATGTAAATACAACAAACACATAAACTACATACATATTTTTGTGTAAGAGTACCCTTTGATTTTTGTAAAGTCAGATTTCTAAAATTATTTGGGGAATATATTTTTGAAGGGTTCAGAATTAGAAAGATTTGTTGACAAACCTGTTACAGTATCAAGCTTTTTTCCACTATTGAAGAGCCAAGAATTAAAAGGCCAAACCGGTTTTGGCATTTGCGTTATCTGTATTCAATTTAGCGTGTGTATGGCCCTAGAAATGGGTATTTCCCTTTGCAATTTTCGAAATCAAGATTAACAAAACCATAATAAAAAGTAATCTGAGAAGGGTCGGTTTAATAAACCATACAAAAGATTCAGTTTATAAGAAAAAAACTTTTCATTTTTATAATACGTACAAATCTGCATTGAATAGCTATTGATTAAAGCTAATTTATGGTACAAGTTCCATTGTAAACTCTGATTTTAAAGTATAAATTACGGAACATAATATCAGACTTTTAAAAAAAATTAAACTCGACTCTACACATATCGATCTTCGAATTTTAATACCTTAATTACATTTTATATTGGGAGGAATTGCATAACTCTGCCCAAGTGTAATTTAATTACTTATGCAGTCTTGCGCATTATTTAAATTTTAATTGACATCTTAAATTGATTTTTAGCTCACCTGTACTAAAGGCTCAAGTGATCTTGTCTGAAAAAAGAGTGTCTTATGGATATCAATCTTTCTGTCTGGTCGCCGTGAGTTGGAGCGTTTGTTAACTTTTTCAATTTTCAAATTCTACTCTAGATCCATTTGGCCAATTTCAATCTAACCCGCCACTGAAAGTTTTTGAGTAAAGAGTCTTCAATATTTTTTTCTAATGAAAAGGACCACATCCTCTTTCAGGGCGAGAACATTTATAACTAGTGCAAAAATTGTTTAGGTCTTTAAAAATTCTCAAAGACCACTTGTTCTGAAAATAAGAAACAAACATAGTGTAGAGAATTAAGTTTGCTCATATAATGGCTCTTTTGGGGGTATGGGGAGTCACAGTATAGGATCATCTAAGTTTTACATGGTAATATATTAAAAAGCACAAATTTTTCTCAAGAATGTTCATGTTTATTCAAGCTTCCTTACGTAATAAATTTTAATTTGGTCGATTCATTGCCCATTGGGTACGACCACAATAATAATGGATCAAGGTTTTTTTCACTTTATTAACCCCGGTGACACAGTAAAAAACCTACTATTTTACATAGGAATAAACACGGAACTTATACAAAAACTACTGAAGAATAGCAAAGCCACAGGTAGAAGTGTTTATACATTTAAATATTTTCATTTGGATTTGAATTTCATTTTTTTTCAACTGTAGACCATGGGAATTGGGTTTAGTGTAAATATGGGAAGGATTTTTCCAACTGAATGTTTACAAGAAATTAAGAACAGCAACACCATGTTAATCTAAGTATTATTGGAGCATCCCAATTATGTATAGATTCAAGTCCAATTAATCCGTGACCCTTTGGGGCTAAAGTAGGACAACAACAAGGGTCAACATTTTTGATGTGTATCAAATGGAAATAATCTTTTTAAAATCCTTTGATGAAGAATAGCGGGGTCAAAGTCTCAGATGAGTGTTGTGGTCTTGGGCCTCATGTTTTTATTTGACTGTTATTGATATTTAAATGATAGAGTGCCCCTAAGCTATAGCATCTCTTGGTTAAAAGAAAAGTTATCTTAGATTCTAAACAATTTACGGTTTTAAACTTCTTCAGACATACTCTTTTCAGAGCAGATTCGGTGCAAAGAAAAATATTGCTTGAAGAGTCATTTGCGCAAAACCAGGTGTGCAATGGTACAAAAAAAAGAAAATTTAAGTCTGTATAATTTAGCGTTTTGCTACGAATTTAAAAGAGCTAGATAATAAAATTTTAAATGCTTTGAAAGAATAGAATCTGAAAACCACATGTATTTGATGAAAGACTTTTCGGTTAATCAGGTTGGTGGGAAACGTAAATTCGACTATAATAGCGTTGTATCACTATATTTGTGAGATTCCGCTATATTTTCAGCTACATCCAATGATTTAATTCATTACTTATTACTTGGAAAAATTAAGAACATTTAGAATCTTGAAAAGAATTTACCTCTTCACAATTTACGCATTTTTAATGCCTGGATAATTAATTCCATGCAGGATGTGTAGCGGCTGTCAGTTGCAAGCAACAAAATCTTTATTGATGTCACACGAAAGTCTCTGAAATATTATACTATCATAGTCATATTGTTTTGCGATAGGTGATCTGATCATTTGACAAACTTTAAAATCAAATCACCTTATGTTAAGAGGACGTTGCTCAATAAAACTTTTTCCCCGGATTTTGGCTGGATTTTTTGTTAAATTAAATTTATAGGGAAATATGTGCTCATTTAAAGCATGTATCCTTTGAATCATACTCTGAATGTTGGGAGTTTCACCTATCATGAAAGAATAGGCTCATTATTAAAAGTTAGCTATATAGCACATGGCGTATAAACAAACATTGTGGTTTCTCTTGATTTTTACAAATTTTCACATCCATACTAACATTAATAAAAATTGAGATATATATGTACATATCTACCTATACCCCCCCTCCTCCCCCCCCCCCCATTGTAACACATGATATACACGCAACGTATATGAAGAACGCTTATTAATTGCAAATAATCTTCCAAGTATTGCTTATAAAAAAAGTATTCAGGAAATTAAAATTGACTCAAATTATATCTCAGAAAGTCTATGATTAGTGTTATGATACCCTGTTCTTGGATACATTATCGATACATCTTTATCCCAATATCTGACAGTCTCCCTTTCGCATTCCCTCTTTCAGTGGTAGGCAAGAATTTTTTTGGTCATGTCATTCAGCTGGTTCGAATGGCTTTGGAATTTCATTTCGGCCCCAGGACTGCCAGTAGTTCCCCATTGTATGTATAGATGTGGTTCAACCATCACGTGTGTCAAAGGGGCTTCTGTATCGTTACACAGGTATGTTAAGGCAGTACCCAGATAATTATTCGGCAAATTTACACTTTTTTGGTAAAATGTTACACTGATAAATCGGAAAAGCCATAGATAAAACACTTACTATAATTATCCATTGTTTAGTCCTCAAAGGGTCTTAGGTTAAAAGAAGCTCTCCACTACGACGTCATCACGTGACGTCTATAAATAGAAAATTTGCCTTTAATGAAAAAGTGAAAAGTTCAACACTACCCCGGGGATAATTCATCTCTCTTTGTAAAAATAATTATGTAAAAACATGACTTGGCCATGAAAAGTGCTGCTAGAATCCTACTCTCCCGTCACAGAACAAAATATTCCAAAGTTTCGCATAAAACCTCACAAAATTTTAACATTTCGTACATACTATCGAGGTATTTTCATTAATTCATGTTTACCCCACGATTCTAGCAGCACTTTTCAAGTTCTGTTGAATACAAACTTTCGATATAAACAAAAATTATGTTTCAAAATATACGGCGTAGTGTTGAACTTTAGCACGTTTGTTGTTAAGAATGACAGAGGGAAGGCTGTTCGGGATTTCAAAACACTGTCTGTCTTTATTATAGGGGAAAAAAATGAGCAATTAAATTAACGTATCTTTTTCTTAATCTTTAATTCCTTATGAATCACACATGATGTTCATGGTATATACTTTAAAACTCCCATTTCATATATTTGTTTACATGAATTTTCTAGTTAGTTTCATTTTCACTTGGCAAATATTTGATCAGCAGTTATGACGTCATGAGTTCTGTATTCAACCACCGTGACAATTAATTCGCTAATTATACCATCCAAAAATGACAAGACTTAGTTTATGTTGTGTTTTACATGTCTCCATTCGTTTCTTTAACTGAAATAAAACTTTAAATACAGATATTAAGAAATCGTTATCTCTAAAGTTCACGTCATACAGCTTACTCTGACGTCATGTTGTATAGGTAAGTAGAATATCTGGGTATAGCCTTAACATACCCACGTAAGTAGAATTAAAGATTGGTAGTCTGGAAGAAAACACTCGGAAATGTTCACTTGCATAGTAAGGTTTTTCTTTTTTTTTTTTGGATTCAGATTTGTATTGAATTAAGAGACTTGTACATTTCATTGGTAAATGCAATTCAAACATAAACACCACATCTGGACAGTATATATAGAATAATGTACAACTCATGCTATTTGTGAATCAGAATTTAAATTTCTTCATTAGCATATTTTTTAAGGTTACAGAATTACATAGTTTTTTGACAAGCTAATGATGTTTTCCTCCCTTAGAGAGAACAGCCATGAATAAACACAATGCGCATCCTGCGTTGGCAACTTGTATCTGTATTCAAATTAGTGTATCAACCGCCGTGAAAATGGGTATTTCCCTTTGCATTTTTACAGGATCAAAATTTGCAAACCTATAATAAAAAGTAAACTGAGAAGAGTCGGTTTTGGAAACATTATAAAAAATTCAGTTTATGAGAAACACATAAAGGGAATAATCAATACCCTCAAAACATGCAGACGACTGTAGATTACCAAGACGTCTTCTAGTTTAACTTCATTGAGGTATGTTATCATTTTCTTATGATTTATAATTGTGAAAATTCAGTTTTAACTAAACATTGCTATGGAAAGCTTTATAAAATGATATATTTTTGTATTGAAGCTTGAAATAAATATGGCACCCAAAAAATAAAAAATAGAAAAAACAACAACTTTTTTTCGGGATGGCAATGCTATTTTTCCCGGGATGGCAGTTGTTACATATACCTAATAATTCTGATATAAAAATGTTCCTTTTATTTGCATTGTAAAAAAAAACGTAATAAACCATTTGTTTTATTTAAAAATGATGATGTAGCAATATTGAAGAGCAAATATATGCCTTCCAGATTAACAAAGAAAGCTAAATATATATATATATATATATATATATATATATATATATATATATATATATATATATATATATATATATATATATATATATATATATATATATATATATATCTATGTATCTTTACATATATTGTAATCAAAATTTCATATCAAAATATTGTAAATTGGTACCAATTTCTGGTGATTTAACAGGACATATCCTGAATTCACGGCGCAGTAAAACCTTTAACGTCACTGGCATTTTAAAGAATGGGAGCTTTCATTTTCTCAATATTTTCCCCTAGTATTTGATACTGAACAGTTTGGGTAACCTTATCCACTCAGAATAAATATCCATATACCATTTCTGATCCAGCTTAAAAACTATAAAGCTAGTATTGTGTGTTCTAGTTTGTGTTAAACCCCAAAAACTGCAGATATTTCTGAGGTAAAGTTTGACGTAAGTGGATCTCAATCACAGTCTTAACAGTCCATATGAGTGTTTGTCGATGAACTTCTTCCATCCCTCCCTGATTGCCTTTAGACTAAGGTCTAACAGTCTAAAAAAAAAATTCACATTTTGTAGACATGTGTCGGAAATTCCGCTGGTTTACTATATGTTTCATCAGGCTTATTTTGGGTCTCTGTTGGCGTTTTCCCAGCATGATTCATGATTTTACAAAAATGCGCTGCTCTGTCAAATCAAGAGACTTCATTTTTGCAGGTGATTTCGTAGGGGTCACATCGGAGACAAAATTACATTTGTGTTAGTACTTCAAATATTACGTCAGAAATCTAAATACTTAATAATACAACAATAAAAAGAACTTTAAGAGAAAATTGTTTAATAATATCGTGAAATATGGAAAATAAATGAATAAAATTTTGGATACCGCATGTTTGGTTTTCCAACATTTTTGCCGTGCTCCGTACATCACCGTCAGCAGTATCAAAACAGCAATAATTTTAAGAGGTATTAAATAAAATCAAAACATTTTACCAAGAATTTATTGGAATCTGTAATTAATATGTTTCTGTGAAATTTTATTTCTATATGACGTCTGTAAGAGTAAATGATAGCAGAGTCCGCGTAATTTTTGAACGGCCCTCATATATATATATATATATATATATATATATATATATATATATATATATATATATATATATGATTGCGCCCATGAAAAAAGGGTGCTTATGGCAATTTTTACACATTTTGAGTTTTTCATGGATTTTTATAAAACAAGGTTAAACAAGGTTAAAAAAAACAAGGTCAAGGTTAAGAGTTGTCAAATCTGAATTTGTATGGTCCTACTCCAACTCTAAGTATGTTTTTTCTTCATTTATATGAATGATACTTCAACAGTAAAATCATGACGTCATGTTACTTTTGCACCAACGTCAAACGTCAAACGTTTGCGGAGTGAACGTGACTATATTTTTTTTTATTGTAACGTTACTAATATGTGTATGTATAGAATCATTTTTTATAATTCATTGTGTCTGATTTATAAATAGTTGTTATAAGTAGTTACATCAATGGTAAAGAATTATGAGTGTTTGAGTTGTTTGTTGTACACTTCGCTCATGTTGGGACGACAGGAAATTTAGACCTCAGAAGGGTGCGACTTCCGAGCAAGAATTGTTTGGAAATATATAGGAAATAGGAGAATTGAGATTAACTCGAAAATCATTTCATTTTAAATATGGCTCTCGATGGGGCCAAGATCTCAATTTATTGTTGTTTGAAACAGGCCCGTAGGAAGCAATAGCAATTTTAGTGGTGGTGGGGGGAGGGCACCGTACATTTTAGGTTGGGGTTGGGCACTATCAACTACCAAAAATTCCTTGACAAGCAAAAAAAAGTCATCAGGCGTTACAAGTATTATTGAGGGGGCACAAGCATATGGTAGCAATGCTTTCTGTAGTATTCTATAATCGGCAAAATTATTGGGGGGGGGGGCATCCCCCCCCCCGGTTTCTACGGCTATGTGAAATAAGTATAAATCTGATATATCTTCCCAAAGGTGAAAATTTAAAAAATGTCCTTGGGAACAAAAGTAATCTAGAAGCTACCGGGTAGTGTAAAATATATTTGAGTTTTTTTCTTTTTCTAAATATAAACTTCATTCAGACAGAAAATGTGAAATGTAATTGTTCACTAATTTTCAACAATTTTAAGGACATTAAGTCGATACACTGTAGACACATTGCATGTTAAGCAATATATTCCACAAAATCTTTTCAAGCAAAAACTCAGAAGGGCTTCTGTCTTGCATATTGTAATAAAATAATTAATTTTAATTGACACAATGCCCCTCTTTTTCAATTCCAGCATTGAACATTTTTAATTGTTTACTTATAAAAATAAAACAGGCTGATTAAATTAGTTACAGTTCACATGCCTGAATTAACTAAGTGGCAATTCCGGGATTTCCGGTGGTGATTATTTGGGGATGGGGTGGGGTGAGTGGGTGGGGTTGGAGTTAAAAAGTTTGATGACATACTTATAGTCAATATGAGCTTAATAGGGCTGTCACGGTTCCATAATTTTTCAGGTCGGGTCGGTTTTGTAAATTTTCGGTTCGGTTTCGGGTTTTTCGGTTCGGTTATTTTCATCTATTTTAAGCCTTAATTTCATGAATTTAACTTGAAAAATCTTTATTTGTTACATTAGATTTACATTGAAAACAAGTCTTAACCATGCGCACGTCTAGACATCGATGTAGAACTACTTGGCCTACTATTACCCACTACCTGACCATTCCTGCTCGTTTTGATAATTATCTAATACTTCCGTGACAAGTGTTTTGTCATGGAATGAAGTAGATTTCAGTTGTGATGTTTATTTATCACTGTTATCGTCATCATTCCTTCGATTTCGACGCCAATTTTTGTATTAAACAGACTCTAATATATAAACCAGACCCGAACCGAAATCCGGAAAAATGGAACCGAAACCAAACCGAACAACTTGGACCGCGGTTCTCGGTTATTTCGGGTACTCGTGACAGCCCTAGAGCTTAATAGCATTTTTAGAAAGCTTTCTTAAGATGCGGAAGCCTAATCCCCCCCCCCCACCCACCCACACCATACACAGCGATTTAAAGCACCTATTTAGTTTTAAAATAATGATGGGAAATTATTCTTCAATCTATTTTTGCACCTTTATCTCTCTTTGTATAATCATATTTATAAGCTATGTCATTTTCGTAAACAATCAGCGATCTTTGGCCGGGCTCCACATGCTCGGAAGTAGGAACTTGACTGCTATCAATGAGTGAAACGGTACCGAAGAATAACAATTGAATTTCATTTTGCCAAAATGAAAATGATTTAGAAGTAGACAAGTAATCGATTCCTGGCATTTTCGTTATCATTCAAAACGAATTAATCCGAATTTCGTTAAACTGTGAAATCGATTTGTCGATCTATTCATTTACTTAAATCGAATAAATTGTCAAATAAATAAGAAATAATTATATATATTTTGTTTTAATGAATCACACTGTGTAATTTATAGTTAAAGTTTTATTATATTCAATTGGAAATCAGACTTATAATGTACATGTCCAGTTAAGTGTGTCTGTTACATGTACGTAATATTTCCTGACTGGCCGAGTTTTGAAATGACGGATATTTGCAAAGTGGTTCATGGAGGTATATTGTTATTTAGTGGTTGATGGTGTCAAAAAAAATTTCAGAATTTCAACATCCCCTCCCCATTCAGTTTCTTTCTCATATGAAATTCTAATGTAAGTTATGTCGAAGCTTAATAAATAAAACAAATATGTCATCAATCCAAACGAAGTTTTAATGTATTTCAGTCTGGCCCCATGCCAGAGACATGGATATGCTTAGCATTGTAAAGTTTAACATCTGTCAGAGTTAAGTCCCGGTAATACAAAATGCCCCCATCCCCCATGTCTGCCGCCTAAATAAAAACCTTGCAAGCATAATGTTCACGTTTTGTGCAGTGTATTAATTAGTAGTATTTTATGACATGCACAAATAAACATGAATTAAACTACATGTAATTCTAAAGCATTATTTTACAAATAAATTAAGAATAAAAAATATGTTTACATAATTCGAAGGCAAGTGAAGCAATATTATTCCATATCGATAACTGAGCTTATATATCATTTATAAAATATGACTGTAATAATATGACTGTAACGACTTATACTAAGTAGATATTATGAATAACAAGGATCATAGGGCCTATTGATTATAGTGAAAAAAAAAATGCAGATGATACTTAAACCTTTGACATCATATAAACGCATTAAATGAGTACCAAAAAATTAAAATTTTTGAGTTCCTGAAAATTTATAGGCAGAGTTTAGAAAACAGGGATTTTATTTCATTTTTTAACAAGCATTCTGAGCGTATTGCATTAGCTATACTAGTCCCCTACCGGCAAGTGTAATTTGGTTCCCGTTAAAGATTGAAAATGCCATTATTCCGTCAAAAATCAATGAAGCGGAACGAAATGCAACCTTGATCTATATCTCATAAAGGTAAAGTCACATACCAAAATTAGCTCAATATCTGCAAGCGTATAAAAAAAAGTGCAGAAAACCCTGAGAAATTAAAAAGGTCGTAATTCTTTGAAGCGGAAGGAAATTAAAAGGTCGTAAATCTTTGAAGCGGAACGAAATGCAAACTTGATCTGTAACTGATCAAGATTCACTCACATACCAAAAATCAGCTCAATATCTGCAAGCGTTCAGAAAAAAAAATGCGGAAAACCAAGTGGGACAGACAGATAGACAGACGGACGGACGGACAGACGTACAGATAGACAGACGGACGGACAGACTCAGAGGAAACCTATAGTCTCCTCCGGTTTCACCGGTAGGGGACTAATATTTAAATTGTTTTGAAAATCCAGCTTCTCACTAAAGTTTCACATTTCTTTATATATATATATTACATGTTATAAATTGGATTCAATGTACCCCTTTTTTTCTCTCTCTCTCTAAATCTCTCATATCAATTTTAATTTAAAACATGAACTTGTTCAATCTGTTTTCATAGTAATATTTTATTTCGTATGGTAGTTTTGTTACATTTAAATGCTAAAAAAAATATCGAAAGTGGATGTGAGAAACAAAAATATTCAGTCAAAACAAAATTTAGAAAAAAAAACCACAACCGTCCAAACTAACTTACAACAAATAAAGAAAACATTTTATTTGATAAATGATTATAAACTTTTATTTATTTATTTATTTATTTAAATTCCAGCTATTTTCTTTTCCGTCTTTTTCTTTTTGTCAAATTAAATAGATTATTAAAGATAAATAAAAAAATAAAAAATAAGAAGATTAGTATAATATTGTTTCTTTTTTTTCTAGAGGCTTGCTCCCAACAGTACAAATTAAAATATTTATTTCAAAAAATCTAATAACAACTAAAACGTGTTTTGAGCTGTTGTTAAATTTTTTTTTTTTAAATAATCCTGGAGCAAACCCATGCGAGCTGAAATGTTTAAAAAAAAATGTACACTTGCAACGAAATTCCCTCTCTGGTACCTCTCTAGTACCTCGGATTATCTCTCTGAATTGTTTTTATCTATAGAAAATTATATCTCGTCTACTATCGTCATTCTTGTGTACTATTCTAGATTTATGAAATATTCACTCAGAAGAACCATGCTTTTCATTTCTGTAAGAAGTTAGCCGAGCTTCAATTTTTGACCAAATACATCGCATAAAAACAATTTACAACAAATGTTTATGCAACATGCACCGATGATTCAATACATATTATGAATGGTGGATCAATATCCTTTGCGATATTATAATAAGATCCGTGTTTAGCACCGTGCACGTATCCTCAAACTTTTCAGTGCTCACATATAAAATCACATTCATTCGTCCATATATTCAACACGTCAGTCAATCACCATATCTGAAGCTTCAGATAGAAATGAATGACAGATCAGAGACTATACTGTATCTAGTACATATTGCTCGATCATTACTAGGAGGCGCGTAGCCAGAATTGAAATGATGTGTACGCAGAGAACGGCTGAGGGTTGGGTAGGGGGTCTTAAGCCCCCACACTTAAAAATTTTGACAAGCAAGGATGAAAAAGGAAGATTGTCAAAATTCGAGGTCTTATTTTTTGTGTGTGTGTTTGTTGAGGGGGGCGGGGCTGTGTCCAACTTTTACAAACCAAATTTTTCTAATTACATTACCAAATTACCATGATTTAACAATGGTACAGCAAACAGTGGGGGTCCACCCTTTCAATGTACATTTTCAATAGTAAAAGTTAAGGCTTTGGGAATAAGTTAATTATGGGAGGCTCCCCTGGTACTACGTGCCTGCTGGTGAGGGCCCAGAAGCTCCGGAGTTTTATCAAATATTTCATTTATTTTTTTTGAGATATAAAAATTATGCCATTTAGTTTTTTGTTAAGGAAATAAAAGACATAGTAATATTTTTTGTTTTAACGAAATTAATATTCCATGGAAACTTATTGTACATTTAATTGAGGCTAAAAATTTAACCGATATATTTATTGGTATCATTTAATCTTTCTTAACGTTTAAAAAAAATTTCGGCAAAAATTATTTTGTTATTAAAAGATTATGCGGTATTCGTGGGGTTCGAACCCTAGCAATAAAAATCCTGAGTATCATTTTTCTTTGACAAAGACTAACGCGCTAACCATTACGCTACACAGCTCCTGATGAATCGTGGCATTTAAATCATGCTTGTGATATGACCCTTGACTAAATGAACCAAGTATTTTTCTGAAATATGCGAATATTGTGTCATAAAAATGTATTTTTAACGTATAGTGGGTCTTTGCTCCATGTTTTTGTTAACCAATAAATGTATATTTTTACGCAAACTTTGAGGTTAAACTTTCAAAAAAATGGAGCAAAGACCCACTCATATATCGAAAAATTGTGTTATAGTACGAGAAAATGATCCTTTTTGCCCGCTTTAGTGTGTGTATGCTATTTTATTGGGAAATAATTTCTATCTTTGTGAGATTTTTGCAAATTGTGGAGATTTTACATAAAGATAATACTTTATTATACTCTAAAGTACTTTAATGTTAGATGAAATATCAAAGAAAATTTAGTTATAATTGAGATTAATTTTTCATCTTCATGTTTGTCGCACTATAGGCACTTCGCTCGCTTTTTTCGCCCATCTTCTTTAAATCGACACAGTATGACACGGAATAATTTGAAACACGAATATTTGGTGGATGGTACGGAGATTTTTTTTCTCCGAATAATTCTCTCTCTTTTTTTTTTCTGAAAATGATGTGTACGCATTTGCGTATCAGCTACGCGCCTGACTAGTAAGAAACCGATCTCGAATAAAATGCTGTCATATCTTTATTAAAACCAGTGGACAAAGAGAATCAGACACCAATTAAATATACGAATGAAAATTAATTTTTATTATCAATATTCACATTTACGGCAAAAGTTAGTGTCAAAACGTAAACACGTGGTAAAAAAAATCTGCGTTGACGTTCACCGTCACTCTGCAACGTCACATTTTTATGACGTTATTTCTCTGTTTTAGTAAAAATGCCATAAGCACGCTTTTCTCATGGGCGCAATCATATATATATATATATATATATATATATATATATATATATATATATATATATATATATATATATATATATATATATATATATATATATATATATACAAAGCACTAAAAATGACGAACGACACGAACAATAATAATTGTTGACAATTTTTATTGGTCGTGTCGTTGGTCATTTCTAGTGCTTTGTATAAATTTCCATCCGTGACCTTGTATCTACACTTAGGATATACAGTGTTGTTGGTTTTTAGTGCTTTATATATATATATATATATATATATATATATATATATATATATATATATATATATATATATATATATATATATATATATATATATATATATATATATATCGAAAATCAATTTGTACGTTGCAATTGTCTGCTTTTTTTTTTTTTTACATTAATTGATGTATATGCTTTCAGTTCTCATCTTTTATTTTATTATTTTATTTAGTTTTATTATGCTGATTGTTGTTCGATTGTTCATATTCATTATATGGTATCATTTACACAACGACTGAGAACATATAACGCCACTGATTTCGTTGTTGCGTCTTCAATTAAAGTGAAATTGTCTGTTTTTTGCATATTTTGTGTTAAGAGTTAAGAAATTAATTATACTAAAAGAAATGATTATCCGAAGAGAAATATTAAGTTTAGTGCCTATGCTGATCTATAATGAATTACACTACTAACATGGTAGAGAGATATTTCCGAAATATTTATCATCTAACCCTCGAAAGACCGACCACACAAACATGCATGACACCGTTCAACTAATTAGATGAAACCTATAAATTCGTATGAAACCTATTTATCCTTGGGTACACAATCTATGATAATGGCGTTGTGCATGCCTATACACTTTTTTTTTTAATAAATTAAATACCTAAAGATGTCGTATAACGCAAAATACGAGGAGATGCGCTTCAGAGACAGTGAAAGGAATTAGGTCAAGACCACGATTTGCATGCAGCTGTTGAATGGAAATTGGAAACTTTCTCGATTTGTGTCGAAAGAAATTTGATCAATTCAAAGGAAACATCCATAAACATTTTTCAAAATTTTTCTTCAAATGATGCATCTGTTTAAAGACTTCTTACATGTATCTACAGGATAGATTTTGAGGACAGCTTTAATACGGTGTAATTTTTCTTTACGTGTATTTCACCATCCCATCAAGAATCTATGATAACTGTTACAATAAATTTCAATAATTTCTTATTTAAAAGTACTTTCCATTTAGGAATTATTGTATAGTCAAATTGAATTATATGTTTTAGAATTGATATGTCTAAGATTTGTCGTTTAACAATGAATATGACTACATTTGACATAACAAATATTCGTAGCTTACAAATTTATACTTAAATGAATTCATGAGTATCAGTCCTTATGGGAAGCAAATCATTTATTTAATTATTTACTTCTTTATGCAATCATAGTTATTTATTTTATGTATCTTGCTTTAATCAAACATATTTATTTTTACAGTAACGGAAGATATGGGAAACCAGAACCTATGCACTTTTTGTCTTGTTTTCTGTTTGATTTCTCTAACAGCACACATTCAAGGTGAAAAGAAATTTTTTATGCCCAACAAATGAATTCATCTCCTATTATTTTCAACTAATTTAATTTTGAGCATATCAATACATTAAATGTTTCAGATCTAGAATTTCATTTCTTTATCCTTCACACAGAAGGATCGATAAGGGAAATATTTATATAGTTTGCGTATTGATATTCAAAATGCCTTGAGATTCAGATTATCCCTTTAAAAAATACGCAGGTTTCTCTATGGGCCGTTTAACGTGGCTGCCTCGTGCCACAGTAAAAAATTCAGAGCCATACACAGTAAACTATTAAGGCCACAGTAAGTTCATCGTCGATCAGGAAGTTGAAAATCTCAAAAAAAAACCCACAGGCACTTCGCAGTACAGTTAAGGTGCCAAATGGAAATATCGGCGAATTTTTTAGATAGAAAATACATTCTTTACAAGGATGGGCGTTTCTTTTTAGGACTTTACTATTATCGGACAATTGCAATGTGGTTGAAAACTACATGTTGAGGACGATTAGATTTCTTATTTAGACTTGTCACGTGATGTGGCAGTCACGTGATTTTAGCAAATATACCTGAAGTATTGAGGTCATCTATAAATTCTAATATTGCAAGGGCATAACCAAGTTAAAAATCTAAGTTTAACATATAATTATTTTCAACACTCTTTGTTGTTTGTGAAAAGTGCTGCGAACCTATATAGATTCGACTATCTAATTGCTAAAATTACATTTGTTAGACCGTATATTGAATATCTTGCTGGTCAAGTACATTAAATATAGATATAATTAATTCATTTGCAAGATTTCAACAGGTTCGCAGCACTTTTCAAATATCTTCATACTTCCTGAGTTTATGTTTAAAAGCTTGTCATAATTCATTGAGGGTATTCCCCTGCAATATATCGATTTATTACAACCCTTCTATTACCCTTCAATGAATCTGCATACAAATATACGACAGTATCGCTTGTCTAGGGAATATACGGGAAGTATATGAATAAATTCATAAAATAGACATCGCATCCAAGTTAATGGCCTATTATATATCTACAATTTATATTTTATTTAATTACAAAATACATTTTTCATTGTATAAATATAACTTGATCCGCCTCTCACTGCATACAAACTGCGTCAAATTTTATGATATGACGTCACATTGACAAGTGCATTGCGATCAGAGAATTGTTGATATATTGCTGTGTGGGATTTAACCAACGACAAAAATGCATGCATTAGTTAGTATTGATGTAGTTTAAAGCTATTCAACAGTTTAAGATAGCAAATCATTTCATTTTGTGGTAATTTGAAGAACTTATATTTTTGTGTGATGTCATAGTAAGCATTTCCCGTATAAATTAGGCCCCGCCTCCTTACTGCAGCCTTAACTGTGCTGCGTTGGGGTATGCCCCCCCCCCTTTTTTTTTTTACATTGTTTTCCTTATTAAATCTTGGGTCGAGTCACCTTTTTCCTATTTTTATATTCTAATATGCACTACCTGGTATATGTTATCAATAATGTAACTCTTTTGTCTCTATATGCTGTTTTTAAATATACCGTTTTCGGTATATTTAAAAAATGTAAAAGGGGGGGTGTCTATACCCCAAGTGCCTGTGAATGAAACACTAAATCATGTACCGTTTTCAGTTTCTAATGCTAAATTAATCGTTAATTTACTCCTTAGGGCCCATAGTTTGCTTTGCACAATCATACCATTTGTGTATTACATATAATGTATATATTGACACAAAAGAGTTATGCTTTTTAATTTATTTAGTAATTTGATATCGAGTTCGGTTACGAAAGACTTGAATATTAGAACTTCGTGTAAATCTGGAAAAAAATTGAAATGATCGAAGACCATGCTACGTATAACATAATTGCAAGAAAATAAATGATATTTTAGCAAAGTTACAATCACGTGTACTTTGCATTTAAAAAGTAGATACATTATCTACAAATCTTCTATAATAATTTTCGAATTTGGAAAAGCAGTTCACGCATTTATTTACATATCCAGTATTAACTTTGGCAACAAAATATTTGCTGTAAAATGGGCATGCTGATTTACAATTTATCAATCATTTCTTAGGAACTGTTGCACAGGGATGTTCCTCAAGTGACGCTCTCACCTGCAGTACTAACTTCGCCAATGCTTATAGAGCTGCTGCAAACAATTATGAAAACATTTGCAGGTTAATCTTTTTTTTTTCGTTTGTTGATAAACATATCTGATTAAAATCTGCTTGGATATATATTTCCATTATCATATTATCGTTTAATATCTATAAGATTGATGAGAAATCGGCTTTTCTAATTGGTTGTGAAATTTCTTTGATGCATAAATAAAATTTTCGCAAATGAGCCGGGACTGGATTTCTTTTATGGGCATCATGGTCGATGTTACATATTTCTCCTTCCAAAGTACTTTGTGATCGAAAATTAATGATTTTACGCTATTTTCCTGAATTTTAAAATTGTCCGGTACGTTCTTGAGTTATTTTCTACTAGCTTTCGTTTCTTTTTTAACTATCCTCCTTTGCTGAACAAAGAAGATCATCTGCATGACAACAATGCAAATTTACGGCAAATAGAGGAAAACATCATTATACAGATGTTAAATGTTATGCTTTGAGAAAACTGACATGAACAATAGATCTGTGAAAAAATGTTTTATACTAACAAAGCGGGGGAATGCAGTTAATTCTCTGGAAAGGCATGTATGAGAAAAGTACACCGAAGAAGGACAGAATTCCTTTGGAATGTTATATAATCGTAAAGATTGATGCATTACAGTGGCTGCAACGTTATTGTTGACAACTTACACGAACGATTACGTTACACGAACGATTCCGCACGATAAAATCTGTTACACGAACGATCCTTCACGCACACGATTCTACACGTTACACGATCTTACACGATTCCAAACGGAAACGTACGATTCTTCACACAAAATAGTTCAAATTCTTTAGGAATGGATATTTTCAAAACAAAATAAGGCTTAATACTTATTTTAGATTTCAAATATTTATTTATAATATTTCATCGACTTTGAAAAAATAAAAAAAGAAATGGATACTCCTGGAACTAAATAATGTAAGACTTAGATTTTAGATTACAAATAATTATTTACGTAATTCTCCGACTTAAGAAAACCAGGGACCTATAGTATAGTTATTATATAGGTCCCTGAGAAAACTGATTTTTTTTTTGTTCTATCAGAAGATGTACATGTAGGTGGGCCGTGAGTTTTGATAATATGCAGAAAGGGATAAGTTTGAAAAAAATGGCATGAAAATGAGTTAAATTTATAAGTTATATCCAAGTTATTGTGAATCACTAAAATCAACAATTATTTTACAAATCATTTATTTGCAGAAATTATATAAATAATAATTAAAAGTAAGCTCCAGAGATAAACACTGATAAACGAAACCCCGACAATCATGTCATGTACATGTACATTCGCCGACTAAATATTTATGTAAGCATTGAGAATTGTTTATTTATTATTTGTAAAAATATCTATTTTTGATCTGTTGATTTTAAAAATATATTGACCATTATTAGCAGTCAACATATTTAACATCAGAGAAAAAATCCTTAAACATCTCTGTACGATTTATCAAAAAAAAAAAAAAAAAAAAAAAAAATCACACTATTTGAGGAGAAACAATATTGTACGACTTACTAATATTGCTTATTTCCAAGCGATAATTAGTTCGTTCTGCTTTCAATTATGTAAATCGCGCTTCATTTATTTTATTTGGATCGGAAAAAAAACAGACAAGCGAAATGCTTGTAAAACAAAAAAACATTCCGATAAAAACTTACAAAACGAAATTTACACGTTTCTTAACGATCACGCACAATTAAAACCGCAATCGATTGAGTCTGATACACGCACGATCTCGCACGTTACACGATTGGTTTGTCAACAATAACGTTGCAGCCACTGTACCAAAGAATAAACACAAAACAGGCAGTATTTCAACAATTGATTATAAACTACGGAACGACTTTACTTTACCGGTCCCCAGACAAACGCGCTAGAATATAATGTCGCCGTAAGCGACTTCAATATATGAGATCGCGTGAGCGATGGAAAAAATAAAAAAGTATGAAGTTTTAAGACTTTTTGACCCCAAAATCGAATTCTACGTTTAAAAGTTTAGTTTCAAACTCCGTTTTTAAACGAAGTTTTGAACCTTGTTCTCTGAAAGTAATAAATATTGTTTATTCAGTGAAAAGGAGACAAAAAAAAAAATGTCAACGAAGCGCGTGCGGCGCATTCTTAGTGCCGTTTCTTTCGTACTTAGCCATTTTTTTTTTCATGTAAACAAACCAAACAAACCAACGAGATGTCGTTGAAGCTGAATTAAGATCTTACCAAGAATACAGATGCAACTGGATTTCTTAATTAATCTAAAAGAACAAGACACTAACCCTAATCTCTCGGATGGTATGCGAGAACTAACCCAAATCTCCCAGGCGGATGCTAGACTAACCCATGTGCGAGGACTAACCCTAATCTCTTGGATGCCTAATCAGTCGAAAACTTGTGCAAGAACTAACCCTAATCTTTCAGGTGGGTGCAAGACTAACCCTAACCAGTCGAAAAATGTGCAAAACTAACCCTAATCAGTTGAGTGACGTAAATTTTACGTCACTCTAGATCTCGCTGATCTGGGGACCGGTAAAGTAAAGTCTACCCTAAACTACATTTAGATATCATCATGTCCATGTATAAAGGGATAAATACATAAGGGGTTACTACACATGTATTGGGATAACTACATAGACATGTAAAAAAGGGATAAATATAAGTTTTTGTTTGTTTGTTTATTGTTTAACGTCCCTCTCAAGAATTTTTCACTCATATGGAGACGCCACCACTTGCCGTGGAGAGCTACAAATTTTGACCTATATTCGGCACTCAGGACCATTGAGCAGTGAGGGATCTTTTTCGTGCCAGCACATACTGCGACACGGGACCTTGGTTTATACGGTCTCATCCGAAGGATCGGTCTCCACGTCCCACAGTGGGATTCGAACCCGCGACGTAAGGATCGACTCCTTACTCTGCGACTCTAGAGCACTGCGCCACGCGGGCGACGATAAATATAAGTAGCACTCTAATTTGATTCTTAGCTTGTATTCTGCTTTTATACTCTGTGATATTTCATTTTTTGTAGTTATTTTGAAGATACAGAAATCATATTGAACATAACAAAACTGTCACATTAAAATATTATTTCAATGTATTGTAATGATATACTGGGGAGCCTCATTTATCCGGACACTTTGATTCCCAGTCAAAATCGTCGGGATAAGTGAAGCGGCCGGATATCTGATTTACCTCATTTGAGTAATATGGCCTTTCATACCATTTGCAATAGTTAAGAATACTGCGTTATATAAAATATTTTTCATTGTTTGAATACTTTCAAATAAATAAGCACTACGGACTTTATAACACTTGATAAAATAAAAAGTGCTCTGGATGCAATGGCTTAATTTATTATTTCTGTAAGCCAATTTCTAATGACTGAACTTCCCCTATCCAGCTGTCTGGTGGAACAGATAGAGAAAAAGCACCCAAACAACGCAAGTGAGTTAAGGCTAGGTATAGGCATTTCTATGCAAATTAACTATTTAAAATGCCTAAAGACTATATCTATTATACAGAGAAAGTTAAAACTTACTGTCTAATACACACTTGGTACCCACGACATGAGATAGCCAGTACACATTATGACGTCATATTTTGACGTCATTGTTCTTTACTACACAAGATTATGATGGACATCTACAAAATTGCTTCGGCACAAGGGCATGCTCTATTTTATTTAACTGAAACAAGGTATATTTAAAAGCAAAATATTTCAAAGATTGCTGGTATTGCTGCACAAATATCAACAGCTCAGTTGTATAATTTTTATTTGTAAAGTTTTAAGTTGAATCAGGGTAAAAATGCACAGTCCGGTATACGATTCCTCAAATTCTGATCAAATGAGTAAATACCCAGGATTTGTGCAGCAGTTTTATTAATCTACGGAATATTCTTCTTAGCATTATACATTTTTTATGTAAAATTAAATAGGGTAATCCCTTGCGCCGAAGCTGTTTTGTTGTGTATTTTATTGCCTCCAGTAGGTAAGAACAATGACGTCATAATATGACGTCATAATGATTACTGGCTATATCATATCGTGGGTACTAAATATGCATAAGAAAATAAATGAAAACTTTCTCTGAATAATAATTATACCTCTTGTGCGTTTTTATTAGCTCATTTGCATAGAAACGCCTATACCTAGCCTTAGCTCACATGCGAAACTTTGGAGTTTATTTTTAATTTGAATGCTTATCCATGCTTAATGCCACATTATCTGCACATGTATACATACTTTAATTTTCCAAAGCATTTTAAAAATCCGGAGTCATGGATATAAATAGCAATACAAGAAACGATTACTAAAAACTATTGATATATATACAAGTATTCTCTTAACCAATACATGCCAGGTTCTTGTCAGAGAAGCGAGAGTCTCGTGCGTACCTAAAATTAACCTTGGAGAGTATCATTAATAACAAGTAACATGTAATCATCTTTTAAAACAAACAGCCAGGTCAGTGCTTTTACAACAATCACCCAGCTCAAGTAATTTGAGCAGAGTTGACGACCATTTCAGAAAAACCGTCCTGATAAATGAATCAAAATATAACATAAAAATGCATTTTGAAGTGAAAAAAGATCGTCCGCATCCCGAACGCAAAATTCCGGATAAACGAGACAAAATAGCGATAAAAAAGAAAATAGTCCGGAAGCTGAAGCGTCTGGATATCTGACTTCTATAGGTCCCCTGTATATCAGAAGCCGTTTGATACAAATGTGGATACACCGGATCTTTCTAATTAAAACAAACTGTACTTTTCAATAAAGCGTAACGTTTAATATGAAGTGATCACCCTTTCAATAGCTATAAAGACTTAAATACAACTAAGCTTGCTTGAAATGAAGGAAGATTATACCATATCACTAAAAAACTAGCTCACTAGCGAGGCAGTATAAATTAACTATATCCTGTCCGCTACGATTCCCTCAGCTCAGGGAATCTTCGTCCCTCTGTGTGTGCATGGGGCCTCTTCACGTATACTTATCAGAAAAGAGACACAAATTCCTAGACCTAGAGCTTCCTGAAGCAGGTCACTAATCTCAAAAACCACTACGCTGTGATCACTTTTGTAACCTGAAGCGGTCAACCAGGGCTATATGGACTCGCCGCATATTAACTTATCCAAAATGGAAGGAAACTCCAAAGCATCACCATAAAATGCGGCCACTAGCGAGAGGCATCTTATGTTTCTTATATACTGTCTGCTACACTAGATAAGGGAAATTTTGCAGCGTGTAGGAATGAACGTGATTCGTTTCCAAAAATAGATTTAAGAAAATGAATGTGTTACATGCGTTACATGTAATTTAAACTTGCAATTCTCATAATCAATTTGAAATTTTGTCAATCTTCCGAAAAAAGTATAAGAATTCGCCTTTGTAGAAAAAAGAGTATCAAATTTCATTTCATTCAATCCTAAGATATATACTGACATCGCAGAAACATATACCTTGCCATTCGTTCTCGGTTGAAATGCTTTTCTGTGAAGTCTATATATTTATGAACTGCCCTCACAAAGGAAATATTTGTAAAATGTCATTGAGTCCAAATTGTACTATTTCTACACACTGTATTGACTCTTTTTATATAAAAAAAAATATTTAACACGGCTGCAGAGTTACAAAAAATATTTCTTTCATTACTCTTTGTTAAACAGTGCAGCTCACCAGTTTCTTGACTGTGTAAACAAAGTGTTGACTGCCTGTAGCACGGACAGCCTGTCGCGTAATAGTGTAAACCAATACATGAACCAAGCAAGGCAAGAGCTCAACCAATACGGGTGCGGTACGTACCTTTGTATATTTCAGCTTGACAAAGGAACGTGCCCCTTTGTCAGAAAAGTTGAAACTTGTGTGAAAGCTTCATGGTAAAATTAGATTCATTTTGTGAAGATAAAATGTTACTATAAATATACACTATGTGAATATTTAATTGAATGACAATTTAAAATTCCATTAGGTTTTTTTTAATGCTCCAAAGTTACATATGTTTCAAAGGTTACCTTTGTTCCAAAGTTACATTAAATTTTCTTTCATTGCAGGTGCTGCAGGCCTCTTTTTCAATCTGTTGGTCATGGTATTAGGAGTCGCATTTTCATACACTTTCAAAAAGTTTAATGATTGAAAGGATCTTAAACCACGTTTACACACAATTTTGCATGCATAATCTAGACTTCATCAAAAGAATTTTATGTACTAGTATGACTGTGTAATCCTTATTTGTAGAAAGAATTAACTTACTTAAATGCTTGTGCAAAGTTCATGTAAAAATAGTTTTAAAAAAAGTTATTTTGTTTTTAATTGAAAAAAAATTATAAAATCTGCTTTGTTAGATTATAATTATACAAAGAATGTGTATAATACATGTAAGTTTTGTCATTGATGCTGTAATTTTTATAGTATATTTTCGCGACCATAACATTAGGCTTATTAAACTAACAAATATTTGGCTTCATTAACACAAATTCGGTGACAATATCAGTATAAAACTGTATTTAAGATAGAGTTTCATCTAGTTATTTGAACGGTGTCATGCATGCATGTGTGGTCGGTCATTCGAGGGGTAGATGATAAATATTTCGGAAATATCTCTCTACCATGTTAGTAGTGTAATTCATTATAGATCAGCATAGACACTAAAATGAATATTTCTCTTCGGATAATCATTTCTTTTAGTATGATTATTTTCTTAACCCTTAACACAAAATATGCAAAAAACAGACAATTGCAATTATAGCAAGAGGCCCATGGGCCACCTGAACACATTGGCTGGGAAAAGCAGAAATCAGTTCAGTATTGAAAAGTTTACTCAAATTTACACAACATCAGGATGCTACCATACTAATATTACTAACCATGACATTCCCTTAAGTATTCCTATGTAAAACTCTGATCGCTCACTGTAGTCCTACACTACCAAAAATGACGAGATGAAGAAAAAAAACTAAATCCAAATACATATAGTTAGGGGAAAGAAGTTATGAGCTACTAAGGCTTTTGTTGTCTGACATTGATAAATACATATACACGAGTAATAATGTGATAATAAAATTTGAATCAACATCCATCACATTTAGTTTTGAAAGGGGGGAAGGGTAGTCCGATGAAAAATGTGAATTTAGCTTTTTGAAAGACACTGAAATTTTGAAATAGGTTCTGCACAAATTTTACATAAAACACAAAAAGTAATGCATGTAATTACATTTACTCTTAAAAAATATATTAATTGTAATGGTATTTTAATGCCCAAAAGTAATGAAAATACCTGTAGTAATGGTAACACAATACTTTATAATGTAATTCACCCAATGCCTTATTAGTAACGAACTTTAGTCCCAGATAAATAATTTTAAGGCTAACTGCATTCTGTATTTCTTTAAACTCAGACACTCTCACCGAAAACACTCAAAGCGCAGAATTGTCAACAAACGTATGTAAAAATAAATGCTCGTAAATTGTAATATCTATATATAATCATAATGAGTATTCATTTTCAATTTCATGAATAATTTATATGAAAGGTGAAGATAACGAACAGTTGTCAACCTCATAAATCCACAACGCTGGAAGGTAAGGACACACACATACTTACACACATACTTACATCAGCCTATACAGAGGTTCAAGAAAACAATTATGACGTCAGGTTAAATCTCGATGAATAATATTAAGAAATAAAGTCCGCGTTATCGGGAATGTTGCAGGATAACCTTCGAGGTTGAGAAATGTTGCCTGAGATATAAAAGCCGAGGCCTTAGCCGAGGCTTTTATATTTCAGACAAGATTTCGAGACCGAGGAGGTTATCCTGCATCATTCACGACAACAAGGACTTTATTTCTATTCTACTAACAGCTCTAAAATACGGCTGATCGTTTCCTTTATAGAGAAATGAATTAGGTCACCATGTCGCAATTTCGCTGTTCCATTTAACACCAGAGTCAATTTGTTTACTTGTGTATCGATTGCATAAAATGCAGACGATTTCAGCTTTCGTTGAATTAAAAATATCCTTTAACTATTTATAAATTTGTTTGTAACATATATTGATTAATTTTTATGAATGTAAAATAACAAAAGCAGTTGTCTATTTCATTGCTTTATCTGTAAAATCACGGAGCATAAATGTTGTGGGGAGGTCCGTTGAACAGCCCAATTTGGCTATAAAAAGTATATTTATCAGCTGTTTCAGGCAATACACACTATTTAGACTGCGTAAGACGACATATCGATATGGTCTAAATAAGCATTAGATTCTACAGTGAAATATTTATTTCAACTGTACAGGTTTGACATGCGTTTCTGATCTGATAATTTTTGATGACGTTCGTGATTTATTGGAGAATAATGTCCGCGGCATTTCTTTGATCTCGGCAATAGCTGTGGTAGAATTAATATTAATGTTGTTTTTCATACACACTAAAATACTTTGTTCCTCATAAAATCGATGTGCAAGTTATCTATCCGCATGTACATGTAGCATGAAAGTCGACTTGATGTTGCTGCACGGACTGAATTGACGCGCATTTTCTCTGTGTTTGAGGCGTAAATCAAGTTAATATTATACATTTATTGCATGATCATGAGGGAAATATGAAGATTTATTAAGCCAAGAAAAATCATATTAATATGGTATTTCTTGGCTGAATAAATCTTCATGTTTCCCTCACGATCATGCAATGAATTGTTAATTATACTGAAACAATCAAAAACTTTAAAAATAACCATAAACTTTCAAATTCGGCACCCTCTTAAATTTTAACGTAGTGTTACTGAAACAATCTACAGATGTTCATCAGCAATTTTGTGACGTGAACCAGGCCATGTGACGTCTTAACTACTCTCGGGAGTTTTCGTTCAACGAACGATAACTATTGCGGGAAAATGCACCAGGTCTCCGAAGAGGTTGAATATGATGAAAAGCATGAAAACGACAGGGAAATATGAAGTTTTATAGCCCTGTCTCGTGATAATCTAGAACCAATCAGATAACGCGTTGTATAGAATAATTATAATGAGGTATAATAATATCGTATCTTATAAATTAGAAAATGAAAATGTATCAAGCGTGATCTGTCCAAAATGGAGCCATATTCTATTTAATCAATATTTTATAGTCCGATTAAATTGAAAATGTTTAGACCTTTTATAAAGCCGTAACGTATTAGAATGACAGACACAGCCCCTCGAAAATTAAAAAAAAAACCAAAAAAACCAAAACAAAACAAAAACATATCCGCTTTGAGTTTTAAACACGTGGAGCTATTAATTTTATCCCTACTATTTTGAAAAGTGCTGGGAGTGGTTGTGTGTGCTGTTGCTTTATCCCCTAATTAACATTATTTCAATGCGTATTACGTTAAAGTGGACATTTTCGATTGAGTGAACTTCTACGGCTATTAGCGACTATGGATAAAGGAAGAGTGAAAACCTTGAAGTGCAAAATAAAATAACTAAATTAATGATATTGTTATAATCTAATCAACCAGATCTGTCACTGGATGCACTTACATACAGCATTTTTTATGGTTCACAACAAAAAGTATTCCATTTGAGCTTTGTGCCAAGTATCAAACGCTAAAACCGTATGACAATGTTCATATTAGTAACTGATATGATTGAGGCGCAGTATTTCTGAATAATCCGTAGTTGCTATTTTATGAATATTCACCAAACCGAAAATGTCCACAGACTGTACGGAAATCTATGGAAAGACGGCTAAATGAACATTTTCGGAATCTCAGACACCTGAAATCGTACTACGGACAGCGGACTTGCAAAAAAAAAACTAACTTTCGGGGGCGTATTTTCAAACTTACATAGCATGTTTACTGTACTGAGAATTTTTTCTCGTTATCTCTTACATCTGCTATAAATGGGTGAAGATAACAATAAAAGACTTCAAAATGATCAATATTGATAAAAAATTTGAAAAATCGATTTTGGGGCATTTTATTTGAACAAATCACTACATGAATTGACAATAATTAATATGTATCTATATTTGATATTTCAGTTGTGGATCCAAAAGCGGGGAGTTGGGGTGGGGGTACGGGGGTTGCAACCCAACCCCATTTGATTTTGGTAATAATAAATAAATATATAATTAGTTATGCATTATTAAAAAGTTAGAAGAGGTGAAAGAAAGAGAGAGTTGTGTATACATTTACATATAAAAGGTATTTTAACAGTTATCCGAACTTGTTCAGTATTATAATGTCGTTCAAAAATTTTGATTTCTCTCGATAAATATGGAAAAGATTATTTTTTTCAACACTTTATAGATAAAGGCTCGGTTAAAATGATATAGAAATCACCAATTTCTATTTCCTCATGATAAATCTGATATATCAACAACAACAAAAAATGACAAAAAGTTTTCATATAGGGTATGTTATATCTTTGGCTTCCTCAACAACGCATTAAAATTTGCAAAATGCGATTTAAAAATACAAAATATTAATGTACTCATATATTGCTTACGCTGATTCTGCTGGAAGATTTTAATTAGTTCAAAATGAAAAAGATTATTAAAGATCCCCTCTTTATCTTTCAAAGATGATATAAAATATTTGAGACATATAATACATGTACGTGCGAAAGACTGATAATTAAGCCATTTCTTTGTTGAACATGAACTCGTTTACATACATATAAACTTAATAGTGTTCATGTAAATCCCTCAATTTTTATTATGGCCATGATCTGAATACAAATTCTTTATTACAATACACCGATACAATCTTAAAATTTAATAAATGCGTTTTGAATTAAAAAAAAAAGCCTGTATGTCATTTAACTTTCCAGAATCAAAAAGCTTCCTGGACCCCCACCCTGTATCCACTAGAAGCCTCAGATCTGCCTATACGGTAATTTGGATCACACTGTGTGTTTTAGAGGGAACTTGATTTTGAATTTGAGATGTAAAATTGTGTGTCAGTTCAAAGCCTTATGCTTAAGTCTGTTAATGTAATTTTCTTCTCCGCGCCTGATATTTCAATTATGAAAATAGTTGTAGGTGGTATGTTGTACAATGTTTAAGTACTGGTAATGTTGTTGCATATTCTCAGTTTCCCGACAAGGTATTTTTATCTTTAAACAAAGGTTGTATGTCTGCAAACAATTTATGAAACAATATCACACAATTTTTCTGGAGTGACGCCATAAACAGCGCGCGGACAATTTTTTTTTTTACTTACAGATCGTACTCTCAGGAACATACATGTATGTACATAAAGATACAATTTTATAAAATTTTGTTAGCATTTTAAGATCCCTGTTTTCTATTTGTCGTTGGAACTTTGGTGTTATTGATTTATAAAATGAAACAAGCTAAAATCGTCAAAAATCATAGAGGGGAACAAAATGCAAATTTGATTTGTAACTCACCAAGGTACACTCACAATCAAAAAAATCGGCTCCTTTTCTGCAAGCGTTTAGAAAAAAGTGCGAAAAATCAAATGAGACAAAGTGAGAGACAGACAGAGGGACAGACAGACGGACGGACAGACAGAGAAATTGACATATGGACAGATGAGGAGGGAACCTATTAAGTGTTCCCTCCGGTTCACCAGGTGACCCGTAGGGAATTAATAAAGAATATGCATGGTAATGAATTCATTTCATATTTGCATGAAATACTACATATTTTGCGATTAAATGCACAACTGATAACAATTTAGTAAGTGTACAGCTTGTCATCTTGAATTGTGGACAGTCGACAGATTTAAACTTCAAATTGATATAGACTTTCAAGGCAGAAAAGGTGGAAGTCATATTATTGTTCGAAAGACATTAAATTTTGTCGTAGCACATCTGAACACTCAAAGATGTAGAATCTGATAATTGAATTGTTCTTTGTGGAAAGAGTACAAGGATAAGATAAACGAATTATTTCACACACGTAAGTTGACATAAGTGAAGTGGCTAAACGTTTATAAACGAAAAAAGGAATTTTAAACCTGACCCATGAATCAAGGAGAAAAGATTTCAAACATTGAACACAGAAAATCATCTTTTTATTGTTTCCATTGCTCAAGCATATTTGCCATTAAATAAGGATGCTAAAACTTAAATGACAAAATATATGTTATTCATCAGCTACACACAAGTAAACCAGACGGAAAAAATTCACATTTGAATCCAAATTCTTGGAATAATGAAGTTAGAAAACTGATGTCCATCTAAGGGTACATCAAGTGTTGACTGAGCTAATAATCAATTGATACTTATCAATATTCATCCTTAAATAAAACCAAAAGATGTTCAGCAAAGTAGGTATTATTTCGTTTCTTTTAATGCGATCACATGTACCACATTTCAATTACCACCATTTTATGATTTACAAATTACTGCTCCTAGTTTTGGGATTTGTAGTTAGACTCGAGAAAAGATTTTTTCACAGTAAACAGGTGACAGGTGAACTTCGGTATTTCGAACACGGATATCTCGAATACCATGGATATGTCGAAGTCATTTTGAAGTACCAACTGCTTATTCCTTAAGTATCTTACCCTGGATATCTCGAATCCTTGATTATCTCAAAGTATTTTCTCGTCCCATATATTTATTCAGGTATTTTAAAACTGGCTCAGTTTAGTCTCAATGATAAGAAGAATTAAATGTTTTGTAGTTGATTATGAAATTGAAAACATTAAACATGGATTTCAACAACCTATTTCGAGAATCTTTGGCTACATTGAGTGTGTTTTAGTCCCTGTCACGAAGGTCTATTATTCTCTCTATCTTATGACTGGTCAAACTATTTTTTTTAGAACACTCTTCTTGAAGGGAAGGAGAATCGAGAGTTTTGTCGCACTTCTAATATTCACTCGCACTGTGACAGAAAATTACTTTGATATCCTTTCCCACTATAACAAAATATCCCTTATATTCAATAAATAAATTACAGTATTTCACTGTTGAAACTGTATTAAATGTATGATTTACGTTTTCATAATATACACGCTCGGCTGTATTGCTATATCAGTCCTTCTGTCCGTCGAACTCTTTTCATAATCACAGCAAGCCTCTTTGCTTCAATTTTTGTTGTAAAAACAATTCTTTTTGTATATGTGCATATCATTTAATTTGCCAAATGGTTTTTAAATTCTATTTCAGCCCCTGGGGTCAATAAACATCTGTAAAACAAAGCTAGGATTGTTTACTTGTATAGTGAAGTGATTTTACTGACAAGTTATGATGTTTTTCTACGCTTTGGGAAAAAAATCCTCCACAAACATAATGTACGGCAGGGTTTTGTTACCTGAATTCTAAATTGTGTATGTTATGTATGCCGTCCCTATGAAAAAGGGTATTTCCCTACAAATTTTCCAGATCAAGAATGAAATGTAATAAAAGAAAACAAGGCTTTAGAAATATTACAAAAGAGATAACGCTGGCTGCACATTATTTAAGGGGACGATAAAGAGAATATCCTCAAAAATAGTAATAAATATTTTCACAGACACTTTTGTTGTTAACATCACTGAGGTATGATTTCGTTTATTACTATATTTTGTAACAATTTGATTTATAAATTATGAGCCTAATGTTATTGAGATGGAATTATGCCAAAGGATAAAGCTTTCATGGTAAAAAAAAATTATGCATGATGCACTGTGTATATTCAGTGGTCAAGTGTCTCATTCATAGAAATCAAACAGGAATACATATTAGAAAATGATGGCAGTGTCTAGTTGGTTAATGGGGCAATTGGAAGGGTGATCTATTGCATACAAACATACATTTTTTTTTCTATACTTAGCTCAACGATTCAAATCATGCATTAATAAGCCTAAAAATATTATCAATATTATAAAAAGAAACAAATAAGCCATTTTCTGTATCTAAAATTAAGGATTATACCAATACAAAAGAAAGCAATTTTAAGAATGTATGCCTTAGAACTTATTATGAAATATATGGAGATAACGAACAGTATTAAAGCTCAAAAGTCCATTAAACAATACAAAATAGGAGCAGAGCAAACACGGACCTCTAAACATCAGAGGGGGGATCAGGTGCCATGGAGGAGTGAGCATCCCCTGCCGACCGGCCACACCCGCCGTGTGCTCCTTGTCATGATCGGGAAATAACGGAAAATCCGTCGACAATTCAGTGTGTAAATAATGGCCTAACAATCAGTATGAAAAACGTCAGTCAGCATTTGACTCAATGATAAATTGTATTTGCTGACAAGGTCATTGTATCGACCATAGAACTTACGAAATGATGACTTTAAACGAGACAGCTGATATTCTTGTTTCATCAACTTGTTTGTCAATAATTTACCTCGTTTTAGAAATTGTTCATACGTAGAGCATGCTCTTGCGTATCGAATCAACTGAGAGATATATACCCCGTATGCAGGTGATGAAGGTATATTGCTGCATAAGTAAGAGAAGTTGACGATAGAAAAGTTAAAGTCATCACGTTTATCATAAAGTAATTATATGATACTCTGTATTAAAATCATGTATAGGTCTAAAACTGTTACAAAAGCAGGTACTTGCTCTACTTAAGTTTACTAAATGCATGCGTAGATCTAGAGGGAGGGGGCCCCCTTAAGATTTTCAAAGTTATCAAATTTGTATAGAAAAAGAAACGAAAAATGACCTTGAACTCATTAAGAAAACAAGGATCCCTGGTAAAATATATTTTTTTGTATTAAAAGCAAGTTTTTTCCCAAGAATATTTTCAATTATGTCATCAACTACATTGAAATATAATACACTGAACGAGTAAGATAGAACAGAAAGATTTCCTGAATATTTATTATCTACTCCTTGAATGGTTAGACATGGTGCCGATCTGACTAACAGGTTTAACTTGCCTTTCGACTATACTTCTATGACGTAAAATACTTGTTTCCAATTTCGATGGTAACCAAATCTATTCCTGTTGACCATGCCCAACCATTGTTTGATTCAATAGCTAGGGATATTATGTAACGCAAAGGCAAGATAGTAAAGCTTCAGAGAGAAAATAAAATAAACCAGGTAGAATAAGCACACGAATAATTGGTAAAGGCATGCAGGGTTTTATAGAAGAAACTATCTTTGTGTCTTTTTAAGTCCCATTAGAGAATTTTTTTACTCATATAGAGACGACACCATATACCGGTTAATGGCTTCAAATTTATACCTTTACTCGGCAATCAGGGCCATTAAGTAGTGAGAGATCTTGATCGTGCCAACGCCTACCGTGACACGGGACCTCGGCCTTTAAAGTCGCATACCTCGGGTCAATTACTTTGAAATGTAATGCATTAAATTACAATTACTTTGGATTTTTTACCATTACAATTACCATTACCATTACTCTCATTCAGAAAAGTAATTAATTAAAGTACAATAACTTTGTTAAAGTAATAAATCACATTATACCTTACATTTATAAGAGAAAAACACAAATTTTATGACTAAACAATTTATCTATAAATTAACTTTCTCATACTTTATGCTGGGTCAATATTTTATCACTTAGGTCTATAAGTCAGAGTGGTATTTGGTATTTTTGATTCATTTATCATGTTCATGTAGTTTACCAATTTTCAATTGACAAAGAAAGTGGATCGGAACACTTTTAATGTTGTAGTTTTTTTTTTCAGTCTCTGATGTTAGTTCCCTTGGTTTTGTTTTGTTTTTAAATAGATGTTAACATTTCATACTAGTCTATATGTTTTATGTTAAGTGATACTTAATTAACTGATAATGCTTTAAATGTAAAACGATTATGTATGAATAATTTAACGAATTAGCACTTGTAATTAGCTGGTCAGGCATAATCAATCAAGATATGAATTTATCACAATCAAAGGTGATAATTACCAGTACCTGTATAAAGGGATTGAAGTTAGAAGTGACTCTCTGAAGTGACAGTAAACAAAGGCTTTGAAATGAATGCCTGTCCTTAATCACTTTACTACCTTTTAAAACTATTTTAATATTGTTATTAACGTCATTATAATAATCCTTATATCAACTGATATTCCTTAGCAATAATAACTATTGTTTTTGTTCATCTATGTACATGTATATTATTGTTAAATTGCAAATCTCTGTAAATGTTGTATGGCTGTTAAGATTTTATGTATGGGAGAGGACTATCTAAGTCTTTAGAACTTGTGTCCAAACCCTTTGACATATTGTCAATCAGATATGTTCAAAACAGAAGTGACTCTGAAGCTTCCAAAAGTGAATGATGGACAATATCAAAATTTGGCCTTAGTTTCTCTTTGTGTTTTCAAGTAGATCATACTGATCTTAACCGTTCACGGTAGCTCAGTCGGTAGAGCGCTCGCTTCGTGATTGGGAGGTCGTGATTTCGAATCTCGGCCGCGACTGACCCAAGTCAATAAAAAATGGGTAGGAACTGTTCCTTCGCCATGCGCTCGGCACTTTGAAGTGAAAGTTGCGGGTCCTTCGGATGAGACTTTAAAAGCCGAGGCCCCGTGTCACGGCAGGCGTTCACACGATAAAAATCCCTCACTGCTCAATGGCCCTGAGTGCCGAGTAAAGGTCAAAATTTGAAGCCCTTCACCGGTATATGGTGACGTCTCTATATGAGTGAAAAATTCTCGAATGGACGTAAAACAACAAACAATCAATCAATCATACTGATCTTGTATCTTTTCACATTTCACCGGAATGGACTTTGTGAAAAGAAAAAGAAAATCAAGATATAAATATAGTTTGTATCTTAATTGGTAGTCACAGTATAGTACATGTATTAATGTCACTTGTTTTATGGATGTCTGAAAAAACCCAATGATTTCTTTTAATATTTCTTTTCTAACTCTCGTCAATTGATGTTATAACTCTCTTGTCTAGTTTTTAGCTAAAACAATTATTTAGTGTGCCTATCAATAACCTTGAATAAACATTTTTTTAGAAAAAATGGTAAGGTATCACATTTTAATTTTAAGACTTTAACAGTAATAAATTTAAAAGATAACCTCTCAGTGACCTTGATTAATTTCTGATTCAATAATAAAAAAAACATTTTTTTAAAAAATGTAATTAAAATGTAATTGAAAAGTAAAGGTCATTACTAACTTTTTTTTAAAGTAATGCATTACATTTACTTGTGATTGAAAGATGATTCCATTACACATAACATCCCATTACTTTGTAAATGTAATGATTACAATGCATTACCATTACACATTACAATTACCTGTCCGAATGACCCGCATTTTTCACTTCATAGTGCCGAGCACTTGGCGACGGAAAGTTGCTACCTATTTTTTTTTTTTAGCGAAACAGGTCTGTCGCGGACAGAACGTATATATGCATATATAAGTCCTCTCTAGATATCGGTCCTCTCTATTGATTCAAGGAGGAATTAACAGAATAAAAAGTGATGTCTTACATTGAATTCAGTTTTAAATATTCGAAATGTATAATCGTTTTCGGGATTTTCCCTATGTGATAGATAAAGGGCGATGGTGTTTAAGGTTAAGTATTCTAGGCAACAAGATCTAAATTAAACTTAAAACTTTAAATACAGAAACTGAGGAAATTTTTAAACCTACTCCAAAAAACTATTCTTAAAAAATGCAGGGCTTACAAGACTGTATGTGTTGATTACATAATTACATGAACATAGACTTTACGTTTAATTCATATATGTCACTTGTAAATCTCTTGTTAAATGACATGAAATATATCGTTTCCTTTTATTTAATAATAATTATTTATACAGAAGACGAAGACATGGCAAAGCAGAATCTTTCTACCATGGGTCTTTTTTTGAGTCTGGTTTCATTGAGTGTTTACATTCAAGGTAAAACACAGACTTGAAGCTTTATGATATAGAATTCATCTCCTATAATAAAAAAAAAATAAATAAATAAATAGATAGATAAATAAAAAAAAAATAATAAGATGAAATTTTTATATTAAAAGTTGTGGAAATAAATATTTTCCACAATAAAAGAAAAAAAAAATGGATGTGTTAATGCAGTTTTTAATTATTTATTATTTAGGATCTGCTGCAGGATGTACCTCAGGTGAAATTCTGACCTGCAGCCTTCAGTATCACAGTGCTTACAGAGCTGCTGCATTTAATCATAGAAAAGTGTGCAGGTAAACCCCATCTTAAACCTATATTGTTAGTTTTATTTGACTAAAATTTGCTAAGACAATTTTACTTTTGCCGATATGATAAATTGATAAATGCTATAAACTCAGATCCTCTGTCTTAATTTTTTCCTAAAATATAGCAGAAAAATATAGCATTAATTTTATTTAAATTGTCTTTACTAAACACTCCTATGAGGAAAACGTTCATTAGCATCTGAAAGGCAAAAAAGTACAAAAAATAAATATCAAAAATTACTGTTCTTGTATTTAATATAATATTTAAACTTTTTTTTGCATTTCTAAATTGAAATTGAAAAAAACAGCATAAAACACCTGCCATGAAGATGGAGTGACGAACTTCATCAAATGATGATAAACTACATTTATAGAGGGATAACTACATGTACACATAAACTATGACTTACATTTATCTAGGGATTGCATAATGTATATAGAAGATATTCAATGTTTTGTAGTTGAATATGGAATTTATTTTACGAGTGGGACAGGATTTTTTGGTATTTTCACGAGTATTGGTACATGATCAAATCTACAATTAAGCCTTTCAGGCTTTGTGGGATTTGATCACTCGGCCAACCCCTATTTGCATCTCGATAAAAGTTTAAAAATGATACCTTATTTCTTTAGTTTGGAGATACTTAGGCAGCTTTAGTCTCTGTATGTCGAGATGGTTTATTTACTCTATCTATCCTACTACAGACCAGGGAGTATTTTTACAACACTTTTTGTGAAGGGAAGGAAAATCAAGAGTTTTACCGCATATCTGATTTTCTTTCATACTGTGGCAAAATATCACTTTTATTCGATAAATGAATTACAGTTTTTCATTGTTGAAAATGTAATAAATAGGTAAATTACCTGTTTTTGTTTCTTTCATCATCTGTGTTTTGTATTAATACTTTGTCCTTTTCTGAAACAAAACCAACTCAAAACTGGCTCCGTCTAAAACTGATAAACCCACATAAAACATTTCAAAGAAAAATTCAAAGAAATTTTTCTTTTAGATAATTTTGTGTAATAGGAATAAATAATTTCTTAAGAAAACAATGAGAAATGAATCATGATAGATTGCATGGGTAGTATTAATCTTGTTTTGATACTCTTCGTTGAGCAGTGCAGCATACCAACTTCTTGACTGTATGGACAATGTGTTATCTGCATGTGGTTCTGATCTCCTCTCTAGAACGGTCGCTAACCAAGCAAAACAATACAACAACCAAGCCAGGCAAGCCCTGGCCCAATACGGATGTGGTAATTGTCATAAATTATTTCAGCTTGATAAATAAATGTGAAAATAAAATCTTTAATCTTGACTTTGGATCATGTACGGTGTGTACTTATTAAAAACAACAGCAAGTTATGTTTTTAAATTAACCTCACTAATAGTATTAAATGTTATCATATTCAGAAAAGTAGACATTTAATACTCACATCTTTGTTTTATTGTACATGTGTGTAAAGTGATTGAAAAATATATCTTAGTACTTAATATTCCCAAATGATGCTAAAACTGTCTGTTAAATAACTGATCAATGGAAAACTGTCTTTCATTGCAGGAAATAGTGCAGACAGTCTCCCATTCAATCTGGCGATCATGGCTTTTGGACTCGGATTTTACATACTTTTTTCAAACCTCGTTAATTAAAGTAATCAGAGCAGCGCATTACTCAAATGACTGTAACCATATTTGTACACAAAAACACAAAATTTGATAACTGATAACTACGAAATAATTGAAAAAAAGAAAAAGAATACAAATCATATTGTTTTCAATTCCAAATATATATATAAGAAAATCATGTATAAAAATGGGAGTTTTCTCCATCTCAGACAAAAAAAATGTATCAATATTTCCTACAGTCTCTAAGTGAACGGTTTTTCATATCTTCTTGACCTCTTCTTTAAAATGATAGTAAATTGAATATAGGTATCGGGGTTCCCTTTTAAATGATTTCAAACTGAATTCCATGAAAATGTGTTATTTTCTACTTAATTCTGTTATTGCCATAAAATACGGGGAAAAATAAGATTAAATCAATCATGACGTCATAATAGATCTAGCACCACAAGACAGACTGAGCTCATTTACTAGATCTTGACTTTAAATAAGATGACAGTATCAGTATCAGTGTAATATTGTAGTGTATCTTTATATCAAAATATGAGGAAACAAATCATGCTTTGAATCTGCGGACGAGAGGTTAATTTAAAATTCCCCATCTCCAGTACTCATTATCATGTTTATCAAAGCGAGCGCAGCTAGCTCTAACGATAATGCCTGGGCGATGAGTAAATTTGGACTGTGCACATTCATCGAAACGATTCTGGACCAACCAACGTAACCTCTGGACCAACAATGCAACGCTTATTGCATTTCGCCGCAAACTACGTTCTCGCCGTAAGAACGAAAATTCAACAAGAAATGAACTCACCTTGATTTAAAGAATATTGCAGATGAATAGCAGATTAAAAATTCTTTATTTAAAATTAGCATTGTTCTTCGGTTTGGTAATGCAACTTACATACGATGTCATGCGACGTCAGAGTCTAAAGGTACCAAATGTCACTTGAGGATAGAAGAGAAGGATTTAAATTAAAACTGAATAAGTATCTGCGCACGCCCAAACGGTTGCACCGTCAACATATTAATTTAAAGTGTTTGAAAACTTTTAAATCTGCAAATTAAAATGCACTCTTTCAAATCATGCTGTAGTGGATTATATTCTGCCATGGAGAAAAATGAAACATTAATAGGAGAAACAAGAGCGTATTTCTTGAAAACTCCTTTTCTCGAAAAGATCATACTTCTTCAAGTTGATATATTGGATAAAAGCTGAATCTTTTAATTTGGAATTATGGAAAATTTGCCAAGAAAACTATTGTCATTATCTATCCTTGTTTTAAAAAGGTAAAAAAAGAAATAAAATTTAACAATAACTGTTTCACCTGCAAAGAAAAAATATTTAACATTTCATCACATCCATGTTTTAGAGTCCCTTGTTCTATGTACAAATGTGTACTCTATTAGCGTCATCACTTTCACTTTTGTGTATCTAGGAAGATTGGACTGTCTTCGATAAAATGCATTATGTATTTCTTGTCATGTATTGCGTAACAGATTATAAAAAGTCATTCTTTTATCTTTATTTTAATTATTCAAAGAAAGATTATAATTCTTAAAAGATAACAAGTGAATGAATGTGCGTTAAACACTTCCATTACTTTGATACCTACCTCGGTTAGATACCTTGGTTAGATACGTTTGTTAGGGTTTAAAACATACCAACTGTGGTAATCTAATTTTACTAAATTAGGATCCTTACGTTGCGGGTTTTAATCAACTGCGGGACGTGGAGACCAGTCCTTCGGATGAGACTGTACAAATAGAGATCCCGTGTCGCAGTAGTTGCTGGCACGAAAAAAATCCCTCAATCAATGGCCCTGAGTGCCGAGTATAGGTTAAAATTTGCAGCCCTCCACCGGCAAGTGGTGGCGTCTCCATATGAGTGAGAAATTTTCGAGAAGGACGTCAAACAACATACAAACGAACAACTAAATCACTAAAAACATCCTAAGATTTTACCCACAAGGCCATACTGTATGCTGTATTCCAGATGTAGCAAATAAAAATAAATTTACACATTTTGTTTAAACGTACAGATAAGAAAAAAATGCATGTTGTTTCCTATGTTGCTAGTCAAGGAAATCCCATATGAAAATTTGAATTTGAAAAAATCATGTTAAGTATAATTTATACAAAAATGCCAATGAGAAAAAATAATATACAAATTATTACTTTTTTTCACTTACTCGAGTTTTGTGCTCGAGCTTGTAAAATAAAATTTCAATTTCTTTCTAAATAAAATATCTGGTAGAAAAACGTTTGGTATCAGAAATTAAACAAAAATACTTTTTGTGTCGCCTGCAGAGCAGAGCGGCACTTATGGATCACTTATGGATCACTTTATCTGGCGTCTGTCTGTCTGTCCGTCTGTCGGTCTGTCACACCTTGTATCTCAAGAACTGTAAGTGATATGGACTTTATATTTTGCACATATATTTCTTGACACTATGGCATTTGTGCATTGCCATGGTTACCGACCTCATGACCCTTAACCTTTGACATACTTTCAAAAACATTAAAAGTGCCAATATACAGCATTTTTTGATATTTAAGTGGTAAGTCTATGCTGTTTAGCATGTGCACTAATTTTCATAAAACATTATGAAAAATACCAGCGTTACAATTCACCTGACCTTGACCTTTGACCTACTTTGTAAAAATACCTCGGAAAGCTAATTTAACTTTAGACTTTTGAATTTTGAAAGGCGGGATGTTGATAATTAGCATTTATAGATATTTATGAGCTCTTAATACTGTACATTGAAAATGTATGATATTCATTTACCACACAGACTAATATTTAAATATTATGAAAATACATCGGGATCGGTATCCAACAACGGATCGTGTAGAGTGACAATTGGTATAAAGACTTTGAAACACGTATTAACACATGTAAAATGATAAATAATTAGTTATAATAATTTCAACTTAATTATTTATTTGAGGGTTGGAAATCATATTTTCTTTGAATGTTAGACTCTATCGCAGTCTTATACTATGTGTGGATGCTTTTTTGTGTGTTCATGAACTATCATGCTAGTAGTAAATAAATAGCTAACTACACTTAGGTTTATTTACATCTTCAATGAAGCTACAAAGCAGGCGACACATGCGTTCCTTGGAACACTCTAGTTTTCAAAGTTACTTGTTTATGAACATTTACAGCGCAAATAACCGCATTTTTAAAATAAAAAAAAATTCTCTAACAAAGAAATTACTTTTAAGAAAGATATGTATATGTCACAGACGTAATTATTTGATACTTCTTTTAATAATAACAAGGAAAATAGCTGTTGGGTTCGATATATCTTTCAATTACATGGTAAGATTAAAAAGGTGACCTGTAACAATAACAATAATGAAAATAAATGAATACACTCTCATACCAATACACTCACACATTAAATTATTTTAATATATTTTAGCTTTTCTGTTCTAATTATCGTTAAGTGGATAATTATTTTATAATATATTTAATTAATCTAAAGCAACGGTGGTAAAATTTCTTACCGAATAGACAGTTAAATTGTCCTTATTATTAAATGGAAGAAATTATGTAGAAGGAGAGGAATTCTTCCTTACTCCTGACTGTCCAAGGGTGGAGTGAATTAGTTAGGGTATTTGACGCACCTAATACCAAACTAGTAAAACCACTCACACACTTCTCACTCTAAAATATCACCCAATCATACAACTCCAAGCCTCATCCATTCTGACACAAACACCTTTGACCTTTCACACTCCTAAATCCATCAATGAGTATTCAACCCCATGAATATGTATGAGATATTTTATGTATGAACTGATAGTAAATTCCAGAGGACTATAATTCACTATGCTTTAAAGATAAAAATGATGATGAAGATAATGAAATGATGATTAGTGATTAGGTCATTAAAAATATTCAATCATATATAATATTTATCGGAATAATAATCTATTCACCCTGTGACATATATATAATATTTACATGTATCTAAAACCCAGAAATTTTTAAGTCGGAATCTGTTCGCAATGTTATTCGCAAGCTGAAAGAGAATACAAAATCCATAAATCATTCTTTCGGGTTGAAATTATCCGTTTCAAGAGTAATGTTTTAAATCAATGAAAAATAATTTGAACATGATGTCTAAAACTTACCATAAATTTGAAAAATGAAAATTTTTTCGATAATTAATTTGGATGTGTAACTTTTTGTTTGGTATAAAGTACCCAAAACAAAAATACACTTCTCTTATGATTAGGACCCCCAAAATATAATTGTAATGTTGTAAAGATTTTTAGTCAATATACTAGTAGTATTCTCTACAGGATCGCACCTTACAAGTGCATGGCATGCAAAAAAATATAATAAACGCTTTTTACTTTCTTTTGATAACCTGGAAAATTGAAGACCATGGTTCTGCGGAATTAACATTCTCTGTTGTAAAAACCAACTTTTCTAAAGAAAATCCCAACAATTCAATTCATCAAGTACATCCTGTAGACTTGTTGCAACATAATAGAGAAAACTTGTTCAACGAAACATACTTTAACATCACAGAAAAAAAAAAAGTCTGCCATAGCAAGCAATAGCGTATACCACCCTGAGCTAATCTTTGAAAGCACAGTAATCATATACATTCAGTATTACACAAGAACTATTACCCGAGCAATGTCAATGCAGTAAAACAGGCTTATAACGAAGTGCGGGGACGGACGATTTTGCTTCGCTATAATTGATTCTTTATATTGTTTTAGTTCACAATATACGTTTGAAGTCTAGGGGAATGAAAATCGTCAATTCATTATAAGCGTGTTCGCTATAAGCGTGTTTTACTGTATGCAACGATGACCATTTTGAAAATTTTACAATTTGGAAAGCTCGACTAGAATTGGCGAGTTTCATACTCTGCAAAGTTTCATAAAGATTGTCCAAGCCATCTAGGAGAACATTCGAAATACAAAATTATGAGTTAAGCAATATCAATTTGTCGTTCGGGGTGATATGCGAGAGAGAGAGAGAGAGAGAGAGAGAGAGAGAGAGAGAATTTCATTTTTTTCTGGACTGCAATGCAATGCACGTGATTTATAAAACAGTATGAAATCTTAATTGTCAAGAAACTCCCTCCCCGCTATATTTACTCCTGCCAGTAAAAATAAATAATTTTTTTTCTAAATTTCATGCACTTGCCTAGCAAAAAGCAAAAGCAATCTGATACACTGATCAACGACCCACCACAACACACCCACCACACACACACACACACACACCCAGACCCCCTCCCCCCCCCCCCCACACACACACACAAATACACGTGCGCATGCACGTTTCTACTTCGCAACACCTATGATTTGAATATCAACTGAATTTAAATGGCTAATGAAATCAATATATGATGAAATTAGATCTAACGTAAGAATTAGCATATGTTTATTTTTCCTTTTGTCTTATTTTCTTTCCGTTTATTTTCCACAACTCAATTGAAAAGATTTTTCAACCTCACTTACGAAAAAATGTGTTATTCCATTTTGCATTATTGCATTTTTCTTAATCTTGATTAAAAATGTAACAACGCAAAATTTAATAATCCAAAAATCGTATCAATACATTTTGCGTCATTATATTTTGCATTGATCTCGGCGCAAAATGTAATAACGCAAAATGTTAAAATCCTGAAAAAAGTCTGTTTTTACATTTTGCGTTATTATGTTCTGCGTCGATATCGACGTAAAATGTAATAACGCAAAATGCAATCATCCCGGTTTATTACATTTTGCGTTGTTATTTTACATTTCGCGTTGTAACAGTCGCCGTCCAAATCAGCTCAGTTCTCAACAGCGTTGACACTAAATTCTTACCTCAATAGCATCAAATTCATATTCCATCTTCTGCTTCTCTTCTCCGTCTTGTAAGAAACCAGTAATCAGTACACTATATTTGTTTTACAGCGTATGTATTTAATGTCCAGGTGAAATCTTTAAAAACTTCTCTGAATTGTAATTTATTGTATTTCAGAAATTTGTTGAAATAAACAATAATAGAAGTTTTGACAATCGAAATGGAATTTTATCGATGTTTATCTGGATTACATTTCATTTCACATCGTGGCATAAAGTATTCATACGCGATACAGAAATAACGAATTGTATAGAGGCTTCAAAGAGAAATAATTTTATGACTTATGTTATTGGAATTATAAGGATTAAACCTTCTTTATTTCAGAATTTATCAATGTGTAAACCCTTGCCTTTGTAATAATAACATTTACAAAGATGTGTTTTGCCCGATCGTGACAAGGAGCACATGGCGGGTGATGTGACTGCTTACTCCTCCATGGCACGTGATCCACCTCTGATGTTTTTAGAGGACCGTGTTTGCTCTGCTCCCAATTTGTATTGTTTCAATGGACTTTTGAGTTTGATTACTGTTCGTTATCTCCATATTTTATGAAGCAAAGATGATGACACGACGGTGTGACAGCTCGATGACTCAGAGGCGATGGTGCGACTATGCGATGACGATGCTGCAATAGTGAATATCGATTCATGGACATCGTACCATCCCTCCATCGTCATTGCACCATCACATCATTGCTATCATACCATCACGTAGACCCAAATCTCGATGATCTGATGGTGCAATCGTGCACTTCATGACCCAATCTAGATTTCATATTCAATAGTTTATTTAATATTTCGTTGAGAAGCTCCAGTGACCCATTGGCCTCATGTTCTAAAGAACATATCAAAATGTGTTTTATTCCTTGCGTGTCATTGGGTTTCTTGTTTTTATTTGGCAGTTGTTGATATTTAAATTAAAGCACCTCTTGGTTAAAAAAAATTGTTATTTAAGATTCTGGGCAATATAGTTTTAAACTTTCTGCAGACATACTTTTTTCAGAGCAGATTCAGTGTAAAGAAAACTATTACTTGAAATAGTCATTTGCCTAAAAATATGTGTAAAATGGTACAGAAAAGAAAACTTAAGTCAACACAATTCGGTGTTTTGCTACGAATTTTAAAAAAGCTAGACATTAAAATTTGGAATGCTTTGAAAGAATAGAATCTGATAGCTATTTGATGAAAAACTCTTCGATAAATCAGGTTAGGGGGAAACGAAAAATTGCTAAATTTATATCTCAATAAATATATGATCTGTAGCTTTTTTATGATGCCCGTTCTTGAATACATTATCGATACACCTTTATCCCTCTATTCAAAGTCTTTCCTTCGCACTTCCCTCTTCAATTTTAAGTGGTGACAAGAATTATTTTTGGTCATGTCATTCAGCTGTTTCAAATGGCTTTGGAATTTCTCTTCGGTTCTAGAACTGCAAAAAGTTCCTCGTGGTATGAATAAATGTGGTTCAACCATCACGTTAATCATAGGGGCTTCTGTATGATTAAGTAGAATCAAACAGTGATTGATAGTCTAGAAGAGAATATTTAGGAATGCTCACTTGCATAGTAAGCTTTTTTTTTCAAATTCACACATGTATTGAACCAAGAAACTTGTAGGTTTTATTGGTACATGCAATTCAAACATAAACACCACATTTAATCAGTATATAGAGAATAATGTACAAGTCATGCCATTTGTGAATCAGAATTTAAATTTCTTCATTAAAACATTAACATATTTTTGAAGGTTACAGAATTACATAGTTTGTTGACAAGCTAATGATGTTCCCTCCCTTGGAGAGAACAGTCATGAATAAAAACAATGCGCATCCTGCGTTGGCAACATGTATCTGTATTCAAATTAGTGTATCTATCGCCCTGAACATGGGTATTTCCCTTTGCATTTTTACAAGATCAAAATTTGCAAACCCATGATAAAAAGTAATCTGAGAAGAGTCGGTTTTGGAAACATTATAAAAGATTCAGTTTATGGGAAGCACATAAAGGGAATACCCAGTACCTTCAAAAAAAGGCAGACATATGTAGATTACCAAGACGTTTTCTAGTTTAACTTCATTGAGGTATGTTCTCATTTGGGTATGATTTATGATCGTGAAAATTCAACATTGTTATTGAAAGCTTTATAAAATGATATATTTTTGTATTGAGGCTTAAAATAAATAAGGCACCCAAAATTTTTTTTAAAAAAAGTTAAAACAATCTTTTTTTAGGGATGGCAATTGTGTTTTTTTCCGGGACGGCAGTTGTTACTTATACGTACCAAATCTGGTATAAAAATGTTCCTTAAATTTGCATTATAAAATAAAACGTAATTAACCATTTGTTTTATTTAAAAATGGTGATGTAGCAATACTTAATGCATAAAACTTTAAGACGAATGCCTTCCAGATTAACAAAGAAAGTTGAAATATATCTTTTTCCATATTGAAAATCAATGTGTACGTTGCTTTCAGTTTTCATCTTTGGTTTTATTATTATGCTGATCGGTCTTTGATTGTTCATAATTATTATATGGTATCACTTACACAACGACTAAGACCATATAACGTCACTGATTTCGTTTTTGCGTCTTCAATTATTGTGAAATTGTCTGCTTTTTTGCATATTTTGTGTTAAAGGTTAAGAAAATACTTATGTTAAAAGAAATGATTTTCCGAAGAGAAATATTAGTTTTAGCGTCTACACTGATTTATAATGGCTTACACTACTAACATGGTAGAGAGATATTTCCAAAATATTTATCATCTAACCCTTGAATGATGAATGACACATGCATGCATGACACCGTTCCTATAAGCAGATGACACCTATAAATTCGTATGAAACCTGTTTACCCTTTGTACACAATCTAATTATGATAATGGCGTTGTGCATGCCCATACACCTTTTTTTGTATTAAATACCTAAAGATGTCATACAATGTAAATACGAGGAGATGCGCTTCAGAGACAATGAAAGGAATTAGGTCAAGACCACGAAAAGCACGGGTGCTTAAGTAAGGATTATGCATGCTGTTGATTGGAAATAGGAAACTTTCTCGATTTGTGTCGAAAGAAAATTGATCAGTTCAAAGGAAACATCCATAAACATTTTTCCAAATTTTTCTTCAAATGATGCATCTGTTTGAAGACTTCTTACATGTACATGTATCTACAGGATAGATTTTGAGGACAGCTCTAATACGGTGTAATTTTTCTTTACCTGAATTTCACCGTAAGATATAAAAATATCCCATCAGGAATTCATTATAATTGTTGCAGTAAATTAATAACTTGTTATTTAAAAGTACTTATCACTTAGGAATTATTGTATTGTCAAATTGAACTACATTGTATATATTTTAGAATTGATATGTATTTTATTTAACAATGAATATAAGACTATATTTGATATTACAAATATTCGTAGCTTACAAATTCATAGTTGAGTCAAATAATGAGCATCAGTCCTTATGTCAAGCAAAGCATCATTTATTTAATTATTTACTTATTTATTAATTTATATTCATTAATCGTTTAGAAGCAAAATTTATCTTAATCAAAAATATTTATTTTTACAGTAACGGAAGATATGGGAAACCAGAGCCTCTCCACCATTGGTCTTGTTTTCTGTTTTATTTCATTAACAGTGTACATTCAAGGTGAAAAGAATTTTTATGCCCAACAAACAAATTCATCTCGTATTTTTTTTTCAAATAATTTAATTATGAGTGTAGTATCCGGAATTATTATATCTTATCATCATTCTATTATTAGTTTATGTACCGGAAGTGTATTATAATAAACGAGTCAACAGCACAGGGTTGTCGGTAATGTCTGCAGGGCATCCTCACTAATCCATAGTAATAGATACAGCAATGAGCATATCAATACTTTAAATGTTTCAAATCTAGAACTCCATTCCTTAATCCTTCAAACAAAGGGATAAGGGAAATTTTTAATATAGTTTGCCTATTGATATTCAGTATGCCTTGACATTCAGATTATCCTTTTCAAAAAAAAAAAAAAAAAAAAAAGAAGAAGAAGAAGAAGAAAACTACGCAGGGATCTCTATGGGCCGTTTAACATGGCTGCCTCGCGCCACAGTAAAAAAAAAATCAGCATCATACATGTAGTTCCTCAACAGTAAACTATTGGCTCCACATTTAGATCATCGTCGATCTTTAAAATTTAAAATCTCAAAATAAAATACTGAATTATGTACCGTTTTCAGTTTCTAATGCTAAATTAATCGTTAATTTACTCCTTAGGGCTAATCGTTTGCTCTGCACAATCAATAATCCTCTAGATTCCCACTGGACTGAATGCATGAATCTGTTTTCACATTTCCCCGTAATTAAACCATTTACACTCGATATCCTTTTTCTATCTTTATTATCATTAAATTCATTTTTCAATTTGATACCATTTGTGTATTACATATAATTTATATATTGACACAGAAGAGTTATCCTTTTTAATTTATGTAGTGGTTTGATATCGAGTTCGGTCACTAAAGACTGCGAATATTAGAACTTCGTGTAAATTTGAAAAAAAAAATGAAAAGATGGAAGAGCATGATTGCAAGAAAATAAATAATGTTTTTTAGCAAAGTTACAATCACGTGTACTTTGCGTTTAAAAAGTAGATACACTATCTACAAATCTTCTTTTATCATTTTCGAATTTGAAAAAGCAGTTCATACTTTTATTTACATGTCCAGTATTAACTTTGACAACAAAACATTTGATGTAAAATAAGCATACTGATATTACAAAATAAAATTATAAATTTTATATCATTTCTTAGGAACTGTTGCACAGGGATGTTTCTCAGATGACGCTCTCACCTGCAGTACTAACTTCGTCAATGCTGTAAATGCTTATGGAGCTGATGCAAACAATTATGAAAAAATTTGCAGGTTTATCTTTTTTGTTTGTTGATTGACATATCTGATTAAAATCTGCTTTGATATATATTTCCATTATCATATTTTCGTTTAATATCTGTAACATTGATGAGAATTGGCGTTTCAAATTGATTGAAAACAAATTCTTTGATACATGCATAAATAAAATTTTCACAAATTAGCCGGGACTATGATGGTCGAGGTCAGATATTTCTCTTTCCAAGGTACTTCGTGATCGAAAAATAAAATATTTTTTACGCTATTTTCCTGAATTCTAAAATTATCCGGTACGATCTCGACTTATTTTCTATTATTATACCTCTACTGATTTTTTCCCTATATAACATTAGTTCGTTAGATGTGACTATTTCCCTAGAAATCGTTAAGAATGGACTAATCCCCGTGTGTTAGTCAAGTGAGCTAATCCCTGATTCGAAAGCTAATTCCTGGTTATCTGTAATCCTCTAGGTTTTACTTTAACCTTGGTATGATATGTGAATGGACTAATCCCCGTGTGTTAGTTCAGTGAGCTAATCCCTGCTATGAAATTATGCTATCTGAATCTTCTTAATTTTACGTTTGTATCGGTATAATAAAACAGTTAAAAGAATATCATTGCGGGAGTTAGCAAGATTCCAGTTCCCCTCGACCAGGACTATTTCCCTCGGCTTCGCCTCGGGAAATAGTCCTGGCCTTGGTGAACTGGAATCTTGCTAACTCCCTCAATGATGTACTTTAACTGTATACTAGCTTTCGTTTCTTTTCGAACTATTCCCTTTTGCTGAACAAAGCAGATCACCTGCATGAAAACGATGCAACGGGAAATAAAGGGAAAAAAAAATCATTATACAGATGTTAAATGTTTAATTTGAGAAAACTGATATAAACAATACATCTGTGAAGAAATTTTTCATACTACCAAAGCGGGGAAATGCAGTAAATTCTCTGGAAAGGCAGTTATGAGAAAAAAAAAAACACTGAACAAGGACAGAATCCCTTCAGTGTGTTAAAAAATCGTCAAAATTGCTGCATTACCAATTAATAAACACAATTGATGATAAACTACATCTAAATATCATCATGCTCATGTGTAGAATGAAAATACATGAAGGGTTACTACCCATGTATTGGAATAACTACAAAGACATGTAAAAGGGGATGAATATAAGTAGCACTCTAATTCGTTTCTTATCTTGTATTCTGTGAATTACATTTTGTTTTTATACTCTGTGATATTTCATTTTTGTAGTTACGAATGTAGATACACCGGTTCTTTCTAATTAAAACAAAACTGTACTTTTCAATAAAGCGTAACGTTTAATATGAAGCAATCACCCTTTTAAGGGCTTTAAAGACTTAATTACAGCCTAGTTTGCTTGAAATGAAGAAAGATTATACCATACCATATCACTAGAAAAGCTAGCTCATTAGTGAGGCAGTATAAATTAACTGTATCCTGTCCGCTAGAATTCCCTCAGCTCAGGGAATCTTCGTCCCTCTGTGTGTGCCTGGGGTCTCTTCAGGTATACTTAATCAGAAAAGAGACACAAAGTCCTAGCCCTAGAGCTTCCTGAAGCAGGTCAGTAATTAAAAAAAAAACCAAAAAAAAAAAACCCACTGTGACTACGTTTGTGACCTGAAGCGGTCAACCAGGGCCATATAGACTCGCCGCAAAATTAACTTGTCTAAAATGGAAGGAAACTCTAAATTAAGCATCACCATAAAATACGGCCACTAGTGAGAGGCAGCTTATGTTCCTTATATACTGTCTGCTACACTAGATAAGGGAAGTTTTGCTGCGTATAGCAATGAACGTGATTCGCTGAATTGATTCCAAAAATAGATTAAAGAAAATGAATACGTTACCTGCGTTAAATGTAATTTACACTTGGAATTCTCATTATCAATTTGAAATTTTGTAGTTTTTTACTAGATAAGGGAAGTTTTGCTGCGTGTAGGAATGAACGTGATTCGCTGATTTTGATTCCAAAAATAGATTTAAGAAAATGAATGCGTTACATGCGTTAAATGTAATTTACACTGATCTTGCAATTCTCATTATCAGTTTGAAATTTTGTCAATCTTTCGAGAAAAAAATAGCATAACAATTCGCCTTTGTAGAAAAAAAAAACAGAGCATCATATGAAACTCTTTAATTCAATCAAGTTACACACATGTACTGACTTCTCAGAAACATTTAACCTCGCATTTCGTTCTCCTTCGATATGATTTTCTGTGAAGTCGATATATTTATGGATTGCTCTCACAAAGGAAATTTTTGTAAAATGTCATCGAGTCCACATTGTACTATTTCTACACTCTGTATTGACTCTGATAAAAAATTCTTATGGAGGCTTCCAGGGTTAAAAAATGAATCTTTTTATAACAATACTTCTGGTGGCTTCCAGGGTTAAATAATATTTGTTGTATTACTCTTTGTTGAACAGTGCAGCTCACCAATTTCTTGATTGTATAAACAAAGTGTTGACTACCTGTACCATGGACAGCCCGTCGCGTAATACTGTAAACCAATACATGAACCAAGCAAGACAAGCGCTCAACCAATACGGGTGCGGTACGTACCTTTAAATGTTTCAGCTTGACAAAGGAACTTAAAAATAAAATGTTACTACAAATATACACTGCGTGAATATTTAATGAAATATCAATTTAAAATTACATCAGGTGTTTTTTTTTTAAAATGTAGTCATTCACCTTTGTTTAAAAGTTACATTAAATCTTCTTTCATTACAGGTGCTGCAGGCCTTTTTATCAGTCTGTCGGTCATGGCTTTAGGACTTGCGTTTACATACACTTTCAAAAGGTTCAATGATTGAAATGATTTTGAACCATGTTTATACACACTTTTGTATGCACAATCTAGGCTTCATCAAACGAATTTATATATTTGTTATCCTTATTTGTAGAAAAATTACTTACTTAAATGATTGTGCAAAGTTTATGTGAAAACGGAAGAAAAAAATTAATTTGTTTTAATTAAAAAAATTTAATTTGTATTTCATAGCTATAATTATTCAAAGTTTGTGTATAAAACATATGAGTTTGTCATCTATGCTGTGATATTTTTTAGTTTATTTTTTTGCGACTTTTAACATTAAGCTTATTAATCTAACAAATGTAGACTTCATAGTCACATCTTCGGTGACGCTTTATGTAATGATATTGCATTGTAATTCATTACATGTACTCGAAATTGAAGTCTTGCTAGTTAAAACAAAATCTGTATAACGTAATAGTTGCGTAATGCATATGCATTACTTTCAAAATTTAGCGTAACAATGGCATTTTAGGAGATAATAATGCATTTTTGTATGCTCGTTAATTGAAAAAGAATTCAAGATGGACATAAAAATCATTGTTAAGAATAACAGATTTATATGAAATAGATAAAAACAAAAACAAAAATCTTATACATTTATGGACTCTGTTGGTGTTGAATATGGTTTGTTATTCACCAGAAAAATATCAATATTGACCTCGGCTTCGCCTCGGTCAATACTGATATTTTTCTGGTGAATAAAAAACAATATTCACCACCGAAAGAGTCCATAATTGTTTTATTATATAGTCCGTATTTGAAGAAATAAGACATTGAAGGCTGCATGACGATACCTTTTATCATTAACGAACCTCTGTCGTAGAAAAATAAAATTAAAAAACCGTACAGATTACAACTTTTAACTTCCGTGATTTCATTTCGCTGTGTGTAAGACATTGAAATGTTTGGAAAATAATCCTGCGAAAACATTTGCTTAACATTTTTCCTGCTCAGATAAGCAGCTGGCTCCGGTGTAAAGACGAATAATGACCCCCATAGAATAATGACCAGGGGGTCATATTTCAACGACAAAAAATGACCCCCCCCCCCCCAGCCGTAGAAAAAAATTAATTTTTTGTAGAAAAAGAGACATAGGGGTCATTATTTTATGTGTGCATCCTATAAAAAATTGATACCGTTGAAAAATGACCCCCTTTCCAACAGAATGCATGATACAAAATTTATAACTGGTGATTGATGCAAAGGTTTGAACCTCAATGCTTGATATTCTTCTTCATGCCCTTTTTGACCAACACTGGACGAACGCGGAATTAAAATGCAATAAAACCGCATTACATTTACCTGCATATTTCTATCTTTTAAGCCTATTGTGTTCTCAGCACATATTGAAAATCGCTAAATGGCTACTATTGATTATAACTGTTAATGTAAATTCCCCTTATGATTGTCTTCCATTTGTTTCATATTTGGATATTTGACTGATTATAGACATTCATAGCCAAATAACAGACAAGCGGGATGTTCTGGCTTTTCATTGGTAAACATGTCTCCCGAAGTAATCAGCATGCTTTGAGTAGGATCAAATTTAAAAAAAAAATGAAGGAAAAAAAAGAATGAGATAAGTTTTCAGAAATAAATACGGAAAGTTATGCAATGTAATATATATGTATATTTTGAATGACATAAAAAGTCGTGCAAATGAGATAGAATGTATCGAAAATGACGTAATAACTCGTGCGATAGACATACTGACAATAGAAAGGCTGAAGTCACCCCGTTTGTCAGACAATTTAGTTGATAGTTGGTCCTTATCGTCTATAGTCAGTAGAACGTCCAAATATGAAGCAGACATGACAAACATAAGAAGGACATAAAATTTCTGCATGTCTGAAATATATACAATCTTATAATGTGCATTCAATTTTATTTATAAACAGTGGTCTACTCTATGCGGATTTCTTTTCAAGTATATAGAAGTAATACAGGAGAATCCCAGTATAATGTACATTCAAGTCTGTTAACATGGTCGTCTGAGAATAGGATACATACATGTAAGAGGAATATTTTTTAATCCACTTTTAAACAGTGATACATTTGTCAAATCAATATGGAAACATTTTCAATACAGTGTATATTGAAGTAGATTAATGTCTTCAATTTATAATTAAAGACAGATTATTTTATTGACCTTCAAGGTGAATACATGTACATGTATAAGGATTTATTTTTCTTACATTGAACTTAAAATAGATTAAAAACAATTCTGAAAAGGTATTTCACCTGCATCTGAATTCTACTCAAGTGAACATAATATTCAAGCACAAAGAATCGGAGAAGAGGGAGGTATTGTTCCCCCTTTTCTGAATGTAAATTTTAGCAATTTCTAATTTGAAAATGCTCATCGAAAGTCTTGTAACCATCCCCTCTTTCTTATACAGTATAGTAAAAAAATCTCTCCTACTTGAGTGAACAAGATTTTCACTTTGATAGAGTAGAGTATCCCACTTACATCAATAACTTTTTAAGGGGTTTGTCAAAGATATTTTTAACTAAAAGTATTTTTTTCCTCTTATAATGCGCCATTTCCCCTTTCGATGCTATCATCATCATCATTGTCCTTTACACCCTGTGGTATGTAGGGCAGCAACAAACTTCCTCCACTCTTGTCTATCCTTGGCCAGCCTCGTCAATGATCCCCAGGTCGGTGCATAGCTTTCATCTCGCTTTCAACTGTCCTTCGCCATGATGTTCTAGGCCTCCCTTCTTTCTTTTGCCCTCTGGGGTCCAATGCAGTGCTGTTCTTGTTGTTGACTGGGGATCTTTTCGGAGAACATGTCAAATCCATCTCCATCGGCGTTTGGTAATGATGGTACCCATGTCCTCTTGTTTGCATCAGCGCAGCAGGTCTTCTTTTGTTATCTTCTCGGGCCAGAAAATCCTGAGTATTCGGCGGAGGCATGTGGTATGGAAGGATCGTAATTTGCTAAGATCCGTCTCTGTTATTCTCCAGCATTCCAATCCATATAGGCGATTTGATACAACACAGCTCTGGTAAAGCTTCAGCTTGGTGCTGGTGCTGTACTGTGCAGATGTTATTCATTTCTCTAAATACTCCCCTGGCCTTGCCCAGTCTGCTGTGGATGTCCTCCTTTGTGCCGCCCTCTGGTTTAATGATGCTACCCAGGTAAATAAAATTATCCGTCTGGCGTAGTTCATCACCATTGATCTTAAGGTCAAGATCTAGTAAATGACTTTAAACTGTCTTTTTGGTGCTAGATCCACTATGACGTCATAATTGTTTTAAGATTAATTTTTCCCGTACTTTATGGCTTTAAAAGAATTGTGTAGCAAATGAAGGATTTTCAATGTATTCAATTTGAAATCATGTCAAAAGTAACCCCGATATCTATATTCAATTTAATATCATTTTAAAATAGAGGTTAAGAAGAAATGAAAAACCGTTTTCTGAGAAACTGTAAGCAATATTGATACATTTCTTTTATCTGAGATGGAAAAAACTCCTAAATTTATTCCTGACTTTCTTCGTTTTTCATTAGAAATTACAATTTAAAATATGTTTTTTCGTCTAGTTTATCAAAAAATTGTGTCCCGAAACACCCTATTTTAGCAAGCCATATTTGTAAAGGATCATAAAAAGAACTCGTTTCTCAAAGTTGAAAAATTTGTAGGCATCTTTCATTTACTAGATCTTGACCTTAACAACAGCAGGTAATTCCACATTAAGTGTCATTGTCTCCGTCTTCTTCGTACTGATGCGAAGCCTCACCTGATGTCCGTAGATTTGCAGCCTGTTGGTCTTCTCTTGGATATGCTGGTGTGTGTGAGACATAAGCGCAAGGTCATCCGCAAAGTCCAGATCCTCTAATGTTGAGAACAGGCCCCAGCGGATCCCCCTTGGAGAGTCTTCTGTTGTCTTCCGCATGACCCAATCGATGACCAAGTTGAATAATACTGCAGACATTACGCATCCTTGTCTGACTCCGGTTTTAACATCGAAGAAGGTGTTATTGTGTCCTACTGAGCATCTGAAGTTGTTATAAAACTCTTGATCAGGTGGACCAGTTTGGATGGAATACCATAATGACGTAGAATGCTCCAAAGGCTATCTCGATGTATGCTGTCAAATGCCTTTTCAAAGTCCACAAAGTTTACATACAGTTGTTTCTGCCACTCTGTGCACTGCTCTATGATGTTGCGGAGTGCAAAGATCTGGTCGATGCTATGCCTGACATTTATTTTTTCTACATTGTACCAAAACTAGATTTTAAATGCAAAATTAATACTGGTTATGCTTATGTTAACTCCTATTCTTTCACCGTGTTTGATTAGGACTCGAGCAAATGTAGACAAGAAACTTGACATGTCTGCTTAATCAGTTTGTATCAATTTAATCGTTGAATCATATAATAAAACAATTATTACTGTTTTTTTCTGTCAGGACGATCAGTGATTTTCCACCATCGAAAAACAATGCTCTCCTCACCCTTTGGACTCGATAAATCTTTAACTCCACTAGATTCTGAATCATTGAATTGACCTTAAAAACAGCAATGATTGTATAATGTAATGAGATCAATATATCATTGATTTATTCCCAATAAAGCTCAAGTCAGCATTTTGGGCAACAGGTCTCTTGATTTATTATTTTTATTTTGCCCTCTAAAAGTTTCAACTTTAATCCGCTTTAATTCACAAGGAGTCATTATTCTACGGGGGTCATTTTTCTTCACGTGGGGTTTGCATGTTTTTAGGGTGATGCCACTTTTTCTACGGGCAAAAAGGTCATTTTTCGACGTCGAATAATGACCGGGGGTCATTTTTCGCCGTTAGATAATGACCGGGGGTCATTATTCGACGTCGAAAAATGACCCCCAGTCATTATTCTATGGGGGTCATTATTTGTCTTTACACCGGCCGTTGTAACCATATTGTTTTCAACGTTGGGGTATTGATTGTGACGTCACAATGCTGCTGCACGCGCAGTGACCCTCCGGTGAATACGGCTTCAAATCCAGTGAATATGTAGTGTTATGAACCGTTTGTATAGATTATATAGGGGATATTTATAGACTATATAATAAATTGTATTATTGCATATTCAAACGAATGTTACTTCTATAATATATGTTTGAATAAAAACTACTTCACCATAGAAGTTTCGTAGTATTTTATATTCACAATGCTTTTTAAATAATATTCAACAGAGTTTAAAAGCTCCTAAAATAATTCCAAGGAGAGTACAATTATTAAAGGCACACCTTGTCGAAACACACAGTTCCTTTAGGATTTTATAGAATCCAAAAAACGTATTGTTTTAAGGAGTACTCATTATCAACATACCAATGCCTATCTCCTGGCAATGACTTTGAAATATTATTTGAGCTAGACTAACTAGCTAGAGAGGAACATGACAAATCCTTTGGACTAAAAGAAATAAGAGAAATTCATGCTATGCTTACATCAAAACATAGACTCCGTCTTTCTCGTTGTATTTGTGTGTTGAATTTTGTTTCATGTAAAAAATCAATACCTGATAAAAAAAAAAAAACTTAAACAAACAGCACATATTTACCATGGAATTTTATTTTTTTAGTAATTGTGATAATCAAATTTGAACCTCCATCAGATTTAGTTTTGAAGGGTGGGAGTTAGGTGTCTGAGAAAAATTGTGAATTTAGCTTTTTTGAAGACACTGAGATTTTGATATATATATACATGTATAAATTCTGTATCAAGCATAAAAGTACTGGTAATGTAATGCAGTGTAGTGCAAGAAAAAATAGTAATACTGTGATGACTTTGGAAATTCATTTCGGCCCCAGTATTCCATTTATAAATAGATGTGGTTCAACCTTGGCCATACCTTTTGAACAGATGCAGCTAGGGCTTTCATATTTAACATGTCTAATTCTTATAAAAACGCATTTCTTTGGATACCAAACAATTTGACCCTTGACCCTGACCTAGGAGTTAAACCTACTTTTGAAAAACATTAACCTTGGCCATAACTTTTGAATAGTTGGTGCTAAGGATTTCAAACTTCAAATATTTAATCCTTGTGACAAGACCTCCCTTTGGATACCAACAACTTTTACCTTTTGACCCTTTGACCTTGGAGTTTGACCTAATTTTGAAAAATTAACCTTGGTCATAACTTTTAAACAGTTGGTGCTAGAGCTTTCATCCTTCACATATGCATTCCTTGCAATTGTGACAAGCAAGACTTTCCTTTGGAAACCAACGATTTTAGAATTAGCCTTGACCTTGGAGTTTGACCTACTTTCAAAAAACTTTAAGCTTGGCCATTATATATGAACGTTTGGTTCTAGGGCTTTCACATTTCACTAACATGTGTATCACTTGTGACAAGACCTTCCCTTGGGGCCCCATTTGACCTTGACTTTGGCTTTTTACTCACTTTTAAAAAAAATTAACCTACTTTTGAACAGTTGGTGCTAGAAAATTCAAATTACACAGGTATATTCCTCCAGTCAAGACCTTTCTTTAGGTACCAACATTTTTGATCTCTTGACCTGGAGTTTGACTTGCATTTGAGAAACTTTAACCTTCGCCATAAGCTGCCATACGGGGGGATCAGTGTTTCACAAACACATTTTGTTTCTGGCTGTCCCTTTCAAAAGGTATTTTAACGTGCCAGTATATTCTTTCAGTTTTCATCTTAGGATTTATTATTAACACTCATTGTTCTTTGATATTCAGTGCTCATATATAGTCATATTCATTAAATGATATAATTTATATAACAACCTAGACAAGCACGTAACTGATTTTGTCGTTGCGTTTCCAATTGAATTGAACTCACTGAAACCGTTTTAAATGACATGGTCTGCATTTTTGCGTATTTTGTGATAAAAGCTAATAAAATAATTCTGTAAAACAAAAATGATTTTAGGAAGAAAAATATCATCAATATCAGAATCAACACTGATATATTAAATGAATCTCGCGACTAAAATGATAGAGAAGTATTTCTGAAATATTTATTATACTACCATGACCACAAATGTATGACACCGTTCCCATAAGTAGTTGAGGCCTGTAAATTCGTATGAAACCTGTTTACTCTTGGTATCCAATCTAATTATGAAACCTGTTTACTCTTGGTATCCAATCTAATTATGTAAATGGTATTGTGCATGCTCCTGCAATTTCTTTATTAAATAGCTAGAGATGTCAAATAACACAAATACGAGGAGATATGCTTCAGAGATAGGGTTGAATGGAAATAGGAAACTTTTTCGATCTGTGTTGAAAGAAATTTGATCAATTCGCAGGAAACATTTCTAAAGTTTACCATTTTTTCAAATGTTGTTTGTATCTGTCAGAAGACTTCTTATTTGCAGGACAGATATCTCAAGACAGCTTCAAATGATACAATATTTCTTCACACGTATTTCATCATAAAATATGAAAATGTCCAATTAGGAAATTGTTAAAAATATTGCTAAAAATCAGTTTCTTTCTTTTTTTTTTTTTTTTTTTTTTTTTTTTTTTTTTTTTTGTTATTTAAAAGTATTTTCCATTTAAGAATTCTTGTATCGTCAAATTTAATTATAAATGTATTTATATTTTTAAAAGTCTTAAAGGCCATTTAACAATCAATTTTAGACTATAATTGACATAACTTATATTTGTAACTTACAAATTTATAATTGAATCAAATCATGGACATCATTCCTTATATATGTTTAACAATGCATAGTTAATTTATTTACTCATTATCAATTTATAGTTATTTATTTTATGTATTTGCTTTAATCAAACATATATATTTACATTTGCTATGTTTTTCTACTAAGCCTACTGTGAAATTGATTTGAATGCCATTTTCGTGTATACTCACGCGTAGAAATATGCACGGAGAAACTAGCGCTAAATTGACGTCACAATAAGCTACAGAGACGTTAATAAAAATGTAACGATATAGAGCAGTGAATAATTCAAACATTGAGTGTATTTTTGGTGCTTTTGAACATGTAAAATGTAAATTTTAGTAATTTTTTTTACGTTTAGTGTGAATTATTGGTGTGTAAATCACACAGACTTTCTCGTAGGCATATTTTTCATGAAGCACTAGCGCGCTTCATGAAATATGTCTACGTGAAAAGTTCAATGGCCGTAAGCCTCGGAGCTAAGATGCTGAAAGCTCATATAGTCAATGCAACACCAAGGTCTCAGAGATAATATCGTACAAATTCTCATAGTTCATCTAGGAGCTAAGATGTTAAATGCTCTCATAATCAGTCTTGGAGCTAAGATGCTTAAAAGCTATTGATACCTTTTTTGTACGAAAAGCTGCATCATAGGGATCATATATTTGGTAATAGCAATTAGTAAGTTAGAGTGCAATTTCATTATTAATGATATAGCCCGCCCCTCATTATTATTGATATAGTCCGCCACTCACTAAAGCTGACTCATATATCCTTTTAGAATACGGCAGTGTCCGCTGCTTACACTAACATTCTGTATCTTGCACATTCTTCAGTTAATTAGATGGTTGCAGCTTTGCACAAAGTCCGACTGGAAAGTGTAAATGTTCGAAAACAACACATCGCAAAAACTAATTAACTGTCAAACGAAGAAGCTCTTCTTGTAGTATCCAGTCTCTCAGTGTTTGTAAACAAGTTCATAATTAAGAGTTTATTGTAAGTCGTTTTACTGATAGTATCAATTATAATTCATTTCGCAATATTTAAAAATTGATATATCAGTTAAAATTATAATTGTACGCTTATTGTGTTACACTATTTTTCAGCAAAACAAAATGAATCTGATACTTTTATTATTCTTTAATAACAACTTTAAAAAGTTTCGGATTTAGAACGCAGTTCCTTAATTCTTCAAACAGAAGAATACCAAATATTCATTTATAGTTTACTAACAAAGGAGTTGATGCAGTTAATATAAGTAATATTCTTGGTCATAAAAGGGTCCGGTCTCGTATTCCACTATATTTCAGGTTGAAGTCCAAACCTTGTATTTCTTACAGATACATTATGCATCGACTATTGCTTCCAAACTTTAAAAAAATAAAAATAAATAAATAAATAAATCCCAGAACCAAGGTGTGTTTGTGAAAAACTAATGCCCCCGTATGGCAGCTTATGGCGAAGGTTAAAGTTTTTCAAATGCAATTCAAACTCCAACGTCAAGGTCAAGAAATCAATAATATGGTTACCCAAAGAAAGGACCTGTGTCAATGGATATACCTGGTAAATATGAAAGCGTAAGCATCAACCATTTAAAAGCTATGGTCAAGGATAATATTTTCTAAGAATGGGTGAAACTCCAAGCTCAAGGTCAAGGGATCAAAATTAATGGTATGCAGGTAAAGACCTAGTCATAAAAAATACACATGCAAAATATAAATGCCCTAGCACCAACTTTTTAAAAGTCAAGGCGAAGGTTAAAGTTTTTCAAAAGTAGGTCAAAGTCCAAGGTCAGGGTCAAAACGTCAAAATTGTTGGCATCACAAGGAAAGAAGTGTCACTAGGCATATACGTGTGAAATCTGAAAGTCCTAATACTAACTGTTCAAAAGTTATGGCCAAGATTGTAGTTTTTTTTTAAAAAGGGTCAAACTTTAACGGTCAAGGTCAAAGAGTAAAAAATATTTACACTTGTGGAAACGCCTTGTCACAATGAATACATATGTGAAATATGAGAGCCCTAGCACCAACTGTGCAAAATTTATGGTCAAGGTTAAAGTTTGGTAACTTTTTGCGAAAGTGGATCAAACTCAAAGATCAAGTTTAAGAGGTCAAATAAGTTGGTACCTACAGGAAGGTCTTGTCACAGGGAATACACATGTGAAATATAAAAGCCATAGCTTCAAACAATAAAAATTTATGGGCAATGTTAAAGTTTTTGCGGACAAACAGGCAGACAGACAGATAGATAGACAGACATACAGGGCAGAAATTATAATATACCCCCGAATCTTCGATTACGGCGGCAAAAAAAAAAAACAACTTTAGAGTACCCAGACATCGAACATCTGAAACATAATCCTCCATTGTTCATGTTCTTTTTCATCCTACACACATAATCCTGCTGAACAAATCATCACTGGTGACGTAATTATATTCAATAATGAGGACCTTCAATCACTTATTTGAAAAGGGCCAAAATCAGAGGATTGCGATCTTTCAACTGGCGTCATAATTTCATTAATGTTATAAATTCTGTGGAAACTTATAATTACGCCAGGCGATGGGTCTAACATGAAAAAGAAGATCTTGGCATATTGTTAGAATGGATTAAAAGTATCAGAGGGATGTTAAAATCTCTCAGTAAGTGATTCGGCCAATATGAATACCATCTTTTCTTCTGTGTTCAATAATTCAGAAGTAAAAAAAAAAAGATAACACTATCAATATGTTCTGGTACCAGCTGACAAAGCAGGTACATGTAATAACATTGTCTTTATTTGTAAGGCTCATCATTGTTATTGTATTTTAGAGGAACTGGGATTTAAATTATGCAAGTGGTAATCAAACTTATACTTATAGTTCCCTTTCTGAGGAGGACATTCTTCAAAACTGTATGTTAGTTTTAAATATTTTTAATATTTCCAATAATCAAAATGAATTTGAATTGCCATGCCTACATGCATACTGCATTCCTAAACTTCAAAAAAATCTATACAACAAGGATACATAGCGAGTTCCAATAAATATTTTACCAAATCTCTTTCTTCACTCCTCACTACAATTTAAACAGCAGTGAAGGAGAAACTTTAGATAAACTGTACAACAATATATTCCAGATGTGGTGTAAATCACACTCACACGAACTTTTTTAAATAAAAATTAAAATTACAAAATTTTACCTAAAATATGACATTGAAATATACGACTTGCAACACTTTATACAACCATTCATCACGATAAATTAAAGTTCAGGCTTTTTGACATCATAGCTAGCTGTTTTTTTCATCAAGGTCAGACGATACGTTCCTCAAATATCTGTTTTGTATATCTTGGTATTGTGTGGAAAATATTCAAAATTTTAATTACCTTCTGATTTATAAACTGGTTTCAAATTGTCTTTAAAAAATTGAAACACTAAAAAATGTGTCATTGGCTAATCAAGTTTTTTCCAAAAGGATTTTATAGGAAAAACATCCTCTGGTATCTTTCACAAATGCCTGGTAATTAAGGTACCTCAATTTTTTGCGAGTAAACATGTTAAAGTAGCAATACTTCAATGACAAAATCTTAGAAAATTATATATTATTGAGGAACGTATCGTCTGTCCTTAAAAAAGGGAATTCTTAAATGACTTGTCATTGGTCATTTGCAGAATTATTTTGTTTAAAAAACATTCTGATTGTACACACAAGTACTCTGAAGTAGATATTAAAAAGTTGCTTGAGTTTCCGATTGAGAATATCTATGTAGTTTTTGGAGATCAGGTCTTTCAAAAACCTGTCGGAATTTCCATGCGTAACATGGGCTCGTTATTAGCTGACCTATTTTTGTATTCATGAGAAGCAGAATTTATTCGAAAACGTATACATGAGGAGAAGATGACACACTTGCTGTGGCCTTCAACTCGACATTTAGATATATCGACGACGCATTATTAATTTACAATACATGTTCATACTTCCATTCAAATGTCGACACCATATCTACCAGTAAACTTGAAATAAAAGATACTTTGATAAATATGATGACTTTCTATCGTCACCTTCCCTTACTTATGTAGCAATATACCTTTATCACTTGCATATAGAGTTTATCCCTCCAGTTGATTTAATACGCAAAAGCATACTCTATGTACGAACAATTTCTAAAACGAGGCAAGCTATTAACAAAAAATGATGAAATAAGAATATCAACAGTATCGTTAAACGTCATCATTTCTCAAGTTCTATGGTCGATACAATGACTTTGTCTGCAAATGCAAGCTATTATTAAGTCGAATATTGACTGACGTTTTCCATAGAAATTGTTAGGCCAGTATATAAACTATGAATTGCCTACAGATTTTTCCGTTTTCCCGATCATGACAATGAAAACACGGCGGATGTGATGTTGGATGCTTACTCCTCCATGGCACCTCAATGGACTTTTGAGCTTGGTTACTGTTTGTTATCTACATATTTCATTACGTATTAATATTTAGTATATTTTCAGATTCAAATTGCCCATATTTCATAAAGACTGCGCATAAAATAGATGCATGAAAAGGATTTTTTTTAAATATTTCTTTAGCAAAGTAACAATCACACGTACTTTGGATGTAAAAAGTGGGTAAGTATATATGTATTTACAATTAAAAAAAATATTTTCGAATCTAGAAAAACAGCTCACACTTTGATTTACATGTCCAGGTTTTACTGTGACAAAAACAATATTTGTTGAAAATGGGCTTGTTGATAATAATAAAACAGAATCAACACTTATTCATTATTTTCTTGCAACTGACACAAGGGTACATCAAGTACGTCTTCACCTGCGACACTAACTATACCAATGCTTACAGTGCTGCTACAAACAATCATGCAAAAAATTGCAGGTTAATTTTCTTTCCTTTTTTGTTGATTGGCATATCATGTTAAAATCCCCTGGAAAACATATTACTATTTATTATATAGCCTATAAATAGTCCCTATATAATCTTTACAAACGCATACGGTTCATAATACTATTTATCCCGATTACTAGATTACTAAATTGATAAAAGCTAATCACATGACGCCTTGATATTTTCCATATTACGCCTCCGTCCAGGGGTAATATTAAAATCGGGCACGCGATTCCGTTCGAAGCGTCGTTATTGTAAATAAAAATGGCGGCTAAGAAACGGTTTGCGCACGCATTTAAATTTTCTGTTACTTGTTATGTTATTTTATGTTTATTGTTATTGGATAAAAACTTGATATTTTGATAATATGCTAATAGATTTTTTTGGAAATATTTATAAGGTCTTCAGCGGGATAAATTCGTTACGCCAAATTCGTAATGCAGCCTTCATTGTCTTATTTATTGAAATCTTTACTATATTATAATAATCCGGAACCTTACATGCCATGCATAGAGTCAGATAATATATTCTAAACGTTCTAAAAATATTTTTGAACAATTTGTAGCGCATTAATACTTAGAAGTACATTTTTGGTGAATAAGTCTGTCAGTTAAGTGTGTATTTACATGTACAGGAAAGACAATTCGGGGATTTTCATACATGAACTTCTTTTAGCTACATTGCCACAGAATAAATCATATACCAGTACCTTGAGAAGAATATTACCCCTATAATTTATTAGGTCTGATACAGATTAATGCATTTTGTTTGCTCTTTACGAGTAGATGATTAATTGTTTTCACCATCATTACAGACATTCAGATTTAGAGTTGTTCCCTTTATTATATTTTAACATGCAGAATATATGTTTCTGGTTTAATTTTTTTTTTATTTTTTTTTTTCGATTTTTGAACTGCTATTAACGTCTAATGTTGAAATGCTGTATCTAAATTTTCAAGTGCATTATAGTACTTTCTAATTATATTATTGATTAATTGATTTAAGTTATCAAATACACTAATTATATTAGGTTTTCAAATATGTAAAATATTTGATTGAATATAATGAAAAGGTCCTCAGCTTTGTTTGAGTTATAAACTTCTACTTGATTAATAAATTTCTACTTTTTTCGATGATTTAAAAAAAAGGATTCTTTTGAATCATGGACATGTTAAATGTATTAAAGGTAATTAAAATGAATTGTGTATAACTAATAGATAAAATATATTCTCTATTTGGCTCTTAAATAGGTCCAGAGACAGATATTTTTTTCAAATATACTATAACTTGTTATAAAGCCCATGTATAGCATAAGCAACTCGGAGTTTAGAAATAATGTTCAAAATGTGCTTTTAATTTTTCACAATACGTATATGTGTGAAAGAATTGGAAATGTGCATACCTGATTGTAGAAAATTAGAAGAAAGAATAATAAAACAATACTGCTGTATATATCAAGCTGTAACGGACATTCATTTTGCTAATCTAGATCTTGGTGCATTAGTTAGACCTCAGGGCGGTGCTTTTATGTATTTGACATGAATTACATATTTTAAAATCTTCCTTTTTACTCCTGTTAGTTAAGCAGGAAAACATTGGATAATAGGAAAGAGCCCTCGTAATTAAATAATTACAATAAATAATATAATACAAGCCGAAATTATGATGTATCAAATTAAAATGAAGGACAAATTCAGCAGTTTTTAAAGTTAAGACACTTAGCCTCAAGCACAGAATCGTATATATTTATTCAAAATGTGTACACGTTATTAAAAAAAACATTGTAAGTGGCAAATAATTTGCAAAGCACGAGTATTTATACCAAATTAACACTTTCATGAAGCAGCGATTCATTATATTCCGAAGCTGTTTAAATGTATGTTTATTGTGGTTTGGTTTTCATATAGCTACTACAAAAATTTTCCTTTTCACTGTAATATATTAACAAGTTAGTATTATCTAGTATTACGGTGTTTTGATGTGCAAAATGCGCAAAAACGTAGGATTTTTGTTCATATTTCTTTTTTGGATATCATCAGATATTGTCAGTGGTACGTACTTCTTTTTATCATAAACTATCTTTAAAACATATGATTATATTATTATTTACAATGGATGTGAATAAGGGCATCGAGCTTTATTCCTTTGCTTTATAAAATATTGATGCAGAATTTCTTTGAAGATCTTTATCCTGTTTTAGCGACTCTCCGCAATCAATTTCGGATAATTTTGAGAAAAATCCAAGAATATAATTGATTTAATACAAATAAGAAGTTGATTTGGTGCTTTATATTCATCCATTATGAGGATGCATCAGCATCAGAGGTCAGAGCAGAATATTATGATCGTTAACTCTTAATCTTTCAAGTACTGGAATGTAGCACTTTCTAAGATCTAAATATTACCTTTGGTGGCCATTTTACAGTTGTTGTCCATAGAGTTCGTGAACAAATGCTATCATTTCTTAATAACGACCGCGCTGGCTAACGTGTACAATAATATTTAAATAGAAACCATGATTTAATAAAAATATAGAAATTAATACAATACACACTATTTAACGGACGCTAAATGTGTAAATACATGTAGTTTGTATATGTACGCTGCAAAGCCCAATCTGACGTTAAGCTAATTTCCATGATATTATATATATATATATATATATATATATATATATATATATATATATATATAACCGACTCCAAACACTTAGCGGCAAATCGTTACTGTAGGCACTTAGCGGCAACATCGGCTTTTTCAATTAAATGAAGTAATTGTTTATGCTTTTATCAGTTGATATGATCAGGTATCTTGATTTCAAACAAATAAAAATCATTTGTGAGAAAATTAAGTGAAGGAATAAAAAAATATTCATCATATATACTTCGTGTTTGCTACTAAGTGCCAAGTGTTGTTTTCAAACTTGATGCCTCTAAATTATTCCATCACTTAGCGGCATAGAGACATTAGAAAGGGACAAAACTTCTCCAACCTTCTTGAAAACTCACTGTATATCTAATATTTTTTTTTAGAGTTTTCTAATTATAATGTGAATTAATCATTTGTTTCTGTTGTTTTACCTAATATCTTTACTCGTGAAAATGTAAAAAAAAAAATCAATTATATTGCTCAACTCCAATAATATATCCTTAAAAAAAAAACAAAAACAAAAACAAAAAAACATCTTGACATTTCTCTGCAGAGAGACGACAATGTAGACGTACGTTGTTTTAATTGTATAATTTTAAGCAAGGCAAACAAACTGATAGTTTTTTTCAATTTTATAAATGCACCGTTTTTTTATCAACGTAATTTTTTGTTTGAAAAGCGTACAGGTTTACTAATGTATACTCATATATTTTCTAAGAAAGATAAATAACACTTCCATTCATCTACTGTTAATCTCTGTACAAACAATCATTTATTACTACGCCGTTATAGTAATACATTTCATGAAAAAAGTATTTTTCTTCGCTGGTATTTTACTTGTTTACATTGCTTTTTCAAATCTTTATTGTTCTAAAAATAAACCAAAACAAAACTGAGTTACGCCCCGTCTCGAAATTAGGTTGAGGAGCGGATTTACATAGGCGTATATGTACAGTAAAATTGTACTTGGTAACATCTAAACCGCTGATTTAATATTTCATTTGTTCACAATTGCCTTGAACTTTGTATATTCCATTAGAAAACATTATTGAGGTCTTGTGAACTCTTAAGGCTTATATACATTTTTTTTTCCATAGAAAATGAAAATTATAAAATGATATTAATTTAAATTTAGTTTAAACTTTCTTATTATAGGAAAATTAAAAGAGTTTGGAAGCATATTATTTTTATCTTGATCGAAATATCCTTTTTTTATGATGTCTATTCTTATCGAACATATAGTGTTCAGCGGTCGTCAATTAATCTACCGTGTGTTTTTGGTTTTCGATTTCTTTAAAATTATCATATTTTTAACTTCTTCTCCGAAATCTTAACAAATTTTACTATAAAGATTATTGATAAAAATGTGATAAAAAATTTTCAGTAATTAACGTTCACAATGTTTATTCAGGTACTTTTCAGAATCATACATTTTAAAGATTTATTATATCAGGATCCAGATTATTACAGAACTTTGAAATCTTTGATTATACGGACGATATAATGTCTTTGAAAACAAATTCAAGTATAACCTATAATTTTGTCGTTTTATGTTAGACGTGTATTATACAAATTGTAAGGTCTTCGATTGATATTTTAATTTTTAGTACGGAATATTCTTTCTATTAGTACTGATCAATGCATAGAACTCATATAGCAGGTGTATCTTGTCCACTCCCTTAGGGCTGCGAAAATTCTGAGGCATCAAGTTTGAAAACACCACTTGGCACTTAGTGGAAAACAAACGATATATATGATGAATAAATTTTGAATTCTTTCAGTAAATTATCTTATAAATGTTCTTTATTTATTTGAAGTTAAGATGCCTTAACATAACAAGTGATAAAAGTATGAAATTTTACTGAAATTAATACATTTTGACATTTTCTCTGCAGAAAGACGACAATAAAGACGTTGTTTAATTTGTATAATTTTAAGCAAGGCCAACAATTTTTGATACTTTTTAGTGTTATAAATGAACCTATTAACAACATTTTTTTATAAGCGTACTGATTTACTCATTTATTTTCTAAATGAACTCTTCAATTCATTTTTGTTAATTTCTGTAGAAAAATTTTTTATCTTACTTCGCATTTATAGTAATGAGATTCATAAAAAAAAATCTTCGTTGATATACTACTTGTTTACATGGATTTTCGAAAACATTTTAATTGTATTTGATTATCAAGTTGAGTTATTAATTTAATTGAAAAATTAATTTAATTGAAAAAGCCGATGTTGCCGCAAATACAGACGATATGCCACTAAGTGCTTGGATTCGATTGCATGAATATGTATACGTCTAAATTCTCGCACTTTTCTGATTATAATGAGAATCAATCATTCGTGAGTGATGTCTAAGATTTTACCCTTTCTAATAAAAAAGTGAAAAAAGATTATCTCTTTTTTCCATTTATTATATAACGTTTTCTTTTTATTTAAGACATCCTGTAATTTTCTACGTAGACATGAAAATAACGACAAAGTTTAAATTATATAATTTTAAGAATGGCCAACAATTCTTTAATGCTTTTTCAATGTTATAAATACATCGTTCTCTTCCCAACATATTTTTTTAAAGGGGACAGGTTTACTCTTTTTTTTTTCAATTAAACTCTTCCGTTCATTTTTTGATTACTGTTTTAGAAACAATTATTTATTACATCACCGTTATAGTGATGCTATTCATGAAAAAAAATATTGTTCTTCGCTGATATACAACTTGTTTACATGCCTTTTTCAAAACATATAGTTGCTTCTGATTATTATGTTAATAATTTAATTGAAAAAAGCGATATTGCCGCTAAGTGCCTATACAGCCGATATGCCGCTAAGTGCTTGGTTTCGGTTCAATAAAAATACATACATTTAAATTCTCGCATTTTTCCGATTATAAAGAGAATAAATCATACGTGAATGTTGTCTTAGCTTTTACCTTTACTTATTGAAAAAAAGTGAGAAAAAATCAGTTATCCTTCAACTCAATTTATTATGTAACATATTCTTTTGATTTGAAGACATCTTGTAATGACATTTTCTCTATAGAAAGACGACAATAAAGACGAAGTTTAAATTACATAATTTAAGCAAGGCCAACAATTTTTGATGTTCTTTTAATATTATGAATTCACCGTTCTATCATCAACATTATTTTTTTTGAAAAGCATACAGGTTTCCTTATTTATTTTCGAATTGAACTCATCCATTCATTTTTTGTTAATTTCTTTAGAAAAAAAATCTTTTTTATCATGTCGTTATAGTGATGCTATTCATAAAAAAGTTTTGTTCTTGGCTGATATACAACTTGTTTACATGGAGTTTTCAAAACATTATAGTTGGTTTTGATTATCAAGTTATAAATTTAATTGAAAAGGCGATGTTGCCGCCAAGTGCCTATACAGACGATATGCCGCTAAGTGCTTGGTTTCGGTGAAATAAAAATATATACTTCTTAATTCTCGCACTTTTCAGATTATAATGAGAATCAATCATTCGTGAGTGTTGTCTTACCTTTTACATTTACTTACCAAACTATGTGAAAAAAAAATCAATTATCCTTCAACTCAATTTATCATCTAACATATTCTTTTTATTTGAAAACATATTGACATTTTCTCCGTAGAGAAACGACAATAAAGACGTCGTTTAATTTGTATGATTTTAAGCAAGGCCAGCAATTTATGATACTTTTCAATTTTATAAATGCACCGTTTTCTTATCAACATTATTTTCCTTGAAAATCCTACAGAATTACTCATTCATTTTCTAACTAAACTCTTCCATTCATTTTTTGTTAATTTTTTTTTTCAATTATTTATTACATCGCCGTTATAGTGATGCCATTCATAAAAAAGTATTGTTCTTGTCTGATATACAACTTGTTTACATGGATTTTTCAAAACATTATAGTTGGTTTTGATTATCAAGTTATAAATTTAATTGAAAAGGCGATGTTGCCGCCAAGTGCCTATACAGACGATATGCTGCTAAGTGCTTGGTTTCGGTGAAATAAAAATATATACTTCTAAATTCTCGCACTTTTCGGATTATAATGAGAATCAATCATCGTGAGTGTTGTCTTAGCCTTCACCTTTAATTACTGAATAAAGTGAAAACATCAGTTATCCTTCAACTCAACTTATTATGTAACATATTCTTTTTATTTGAAGACATATTGACATTTTCTCTGTAGAGAGACAACAACAAAGACGTCCTTTGATTTGTATGATTTTAAGCAAGGCCAGCAATTTATGATACTTTTCAATTTTATAAATGCACCGTTTTCTTATCAACATTATTTTCCTTGAAAATCCTACAGATTTACTCATTTATTTTCTAATTAAACTCTTCCATTCATTTTTTGATGTATTTTTAAAGAAACAATTATTTATTACATCGCCATTATAGTAATGCAATTCATTAAAAAAAGTATTGTTCTTCACACTGATATACAACTTGTTTGTATGCCTTTACAAAATTAGAGATGGTTTTGATTATTAAATTGAGTTATCAGTTTAATGATAAAAGGCGATTTTGCCGTCAAGTGCCTATACAGACGATATGCCGCTAAGTGCTTGGTTTCGGTGAAATAAAAATATATACTTCTAAATTCTCGCACTTTTAGGATTATAATGAGAAGCAATCATTCGTGAGTGTTGTCTTACCTTTTACATTTACTTACTAAACTATGTGAAAAAAAAATCAATTATCCTTCAACTCAATTGATCATCTAACATATTCTTTTTATTTGAAAACATATTGACATTTCCTCCGTAGAGAAACGACAATAAAGACGTCGTTTAATTTGTATGATTTTAAGCAAGGCCAGCAATTTATGATACTTTTCAATTTTATAAATGCGCCGTTTTCTTATCAACATTATTTTCCTTGAAAATCCTACAGAATTACTCATTCATTTTCTAACTAAACTCTTCCATTTATTTTTTGTTAATTTTTTTTTTCAATTATTTATTACATCGCCGTTATAGTGATGCCATTCATAAAAAAGTATTGTTCTTGTCTGATATACAACTTTTTTACATGGATTTTTCAAAACATTATAGTTGGTTTTGATTATCAAGTTATAAATTTAATTGAAAAAGCGATGTTGCCGCCAAGTGCCTATACAGACGATATGCTGCTAAGTGCTTGGTTTCGGTGAAATAAAAATATATACTTCTAAATTCTCGCACTTTTCGGATTATAATGAGAATCAATCATTCGTGAGTGTTGTCTTAGCCTTCACCTTTAATTACTGAATAAAGTGAAAACATCAGTTATCCTTCAACTCAACTTATTATGTAACATATTCTTTTTATTTGAAGACATATTGACATTTTCTCTGTAGAGAGACAACAACAAAGACGTCCTTTGATTTGTATGATTTTAAGCAAGGCCAGCAATTTATGATACTTTTCAATTTTATAGATGCACCGTTTTCTTATCAACATTATTTTCCTTGAAAATCCTACAGATTTACTCATTTATTTTCTAATTAAACTCTTCCATTCATTTTTTGCTGTATTTTTAAAGAAACAATTATTTATTACATCGCCATTATAGTAATGCAATTCATAAAAAAAGTATTGTTCTTCACACTGATATACAACTTGTTTGTATGCCTCTTCAAAATTAGAGATGGTTTTGATTATTAAATTGAGTTATCAGTTTAATGATAAAAGGCGATTTTGCCGTCAAGTGCCTATACAGACGATATGCCGCTAAGTGCTTGGTTTCGGTGAAATAAAAATATATACTTCTAAATTCTCGCACTTTTAGGATTATAATGGGAAACAATCATTCGTGAGTGTTGTCTTACCTTTTACATATACTTACCAAACTATGTGAAAAAAAAAATCAATTATCCTTCAACTCAATTGATCATCTAACATATTCTTTTTATTTGAAAACATATTGACATTTCCTCCGTAGAGAAACGACAATAAAGACGTCGTTTAATTTGTATGATTTTAAGCAAGGCCAGCAATTTATGATACTTTTCAATTTTATAAATGCACCGTTTTCTTATCAACATTATTTTCCTTGAAAATCCTACAGAATTACTCATTCATTTTCTAACTAAACTCTTCCATTCATTTTTTGTTAATTTTTTTTTTCAATTATTTATTACATCGCCGTTATAGTGATGCCATTCATAAAAAAGTATTGTTCTTGTCTGATATACAACTTGTTTACATGGATTTTTCAAAACATTATAGTTGGTTTTGATTATCAAGTTATAAATTTAATTGAAAAGGCGATGTTGCCGCCAAGTGCCTATACAGACGATATGCTGCTAAGTGCTTGGTTTCGGTGAAATAAAAATATATACTTCTAAATTCTCGCACTTTTCGGATTATAATGAGAATCAATCATCGTGAGTGTTGTCTTAGCCTTCACCTTTAATTACTGAATAAAGTGAAAAAATCAGTTATCCTTCAACTCAACTTATTATGTAACATACTCTTTTTATTTGAAGACATATTGACATTTTCTCTGTAGAGAGACAACAACAAAGACGTCCTTTAATTTGTATGATTTTAAGCAAGGCCAGCAATTTATGATACTTTTCAATTTTATAAATGCACCGTTTTCTTATCAACATTATTTTCCTTGAAAATCCTACAGATTTACTCATTTATTTTCTAATTAAACTCTTCCATTCATTTTTTGCTGTATTTTTAAAGAAACAATTATTTATTACATCGCCATTATAGTAATGCAATTCATAAAAAAGTATTGTTCTTCACACTGATATACAACTTGTTTGTATGCCTTTACAAAATTAGAGATGGTTTTGATTATTAAATTGAGTTATCAGTTTAATTATAAAAGGCGATTTTGCCGTCAAGTGCCTATACAGACGATATGCCGCTAAGTGCTTGGTTTCGGTGAAATAAAAATATATACTTCTAAATTCTCGCACTTTTAGGATTATAATGAGAAACAATCATTCGTGAGTGTTGTCTTACCTTTTACATATACTTACCAAACTATGTGAAAAAAAAATCAATTATCCTTCAACTCAATTGATCATCTAACATATTCTTTTTATTTGAAAACATATTGACATTTCCTCCGTAGAGAAACGACAATAAAGACGTCGTTTAATTTGTATGATTTTAAGCAAGGCCAGCAATTTATGATACTTTTCAATTTTATAAATGCACCGTTTTCTTATCAACATTATTTTCCTTGAAAATCCTACAGAATTACTCATTCATTTTCTAACTAAACTCTTCCATTCATTTTTTGTTAATTTTTTTTTTCAATTATTTATTACATCGCCGTTATAGTGATGCCATTCATAAAAAAGTATTGTTCTTGTCTGATATACAACTTGTTTACATGGATTTTTCAAAACATTATAGTTGGTTTTGATTATCAAGTTATAAATTTAATTGAAAAGGCAATGTTGCCGCCAAGTGCCTATACAGACGATATGCTGCTAAGTGCTTGGTTTCGGTGAAATAAAAATATATACTTCTAAATTCTCGCACTTTTCGGATTATAATGAGAATCAATCATCGTGAGTGTTGTCTTAGCCTTCACCTTTAATTACTGAATAAAGTGAAAAAATCAGTTATCCTTCAACTCAACTTATTATGTAACATATTCTTTTTATTTGAAGACATATTGACATTTTCTCTGTAGAGAGACAACAACAAAGACGTCCTTTGATTTGTATGATTTTAAGCAAGGCCAGCAATTTATGATACTTTTCAATTTTATAAATGCACCGTTTTCTTATCAACATTATTTTCCTTGAAAATCCTACAGATTTACTCATTTATTTTCTAATTAAACTCTTCCATTCATTTTTTGCTGTATTTTTAAAGAAACAATTATTTATTACATCGCCATTATAGTAATGCAATTCATAGAAAAAGTATTGTTCTTCACACTGATATACAACTTGTTTGTATGCCTTTTCAAAATTAGAGATGGTTTTGATTATTAAATTGAGTTATCAGTTTAATTATAAAAGGCGATTTTGCCGTCAAGTGCCTATACAGACGATATGCCGCTAAGTGCTTGGTTTCGGTGAAATAAAAATATATACTTCTAAATTCTCGCACTTTTAGGATTATAATGAGAAACAATCATTCGTGAGTGTTGTCTTACCTTTTACATATACTTACCAAACTATGTGAAAAAAAAAATCAATTATCCTTCAACTCAATTGATCATCTAACATATTCTTTTTATTTGAAAACATATTGACATTTCTTCCGTAGAGAAACGACAATAAAGACGTCGTTTAATTTGTATGATTTTAAGCAAGGCCAGCAATTTATGATACTTTTCAATTTTATAAATGCACCGTTTTCTTATCAACATTATTTTCCTTGAAAATCCTACAGAATTACTCATTCATTTTCTAACTAAACTCTTCCATTCATTTTTTGTTAATTTTTTTTTTCAATTATTTATTACATCGCCGTTATAGTGATGCCATTCATAAAAAAGTATTGTTCTTGTCTGATATACAACTTGTTTACATGGATTTTTCAAAACATTATAGTTGGTTTTGATTATCAAGTTATAAATTTAATTGAAAAGGCGATGTTGCCGCCAAGTGCCTATACAGACGATATGCTGCTAAGTGCTTGGTTTCGGTGAAATAAAAATATATACTTCTAAATTCTCGCACTTTTCGGATTATAATGAGAATCAATCATCGTGAGTGTTGTCTTAGCCTTCACCTTTAATTACTGAATAAAGTGAAAACATCAGTTATCCTTCAACTCAACTTATTATGTAACATATTCTTTTTATTTGAAGACATATTGACATTTTCTCTGTAGAGAGACAACAACAAAGACGTCCTTTGATTTGTATGATTTTAAGCAAGGCCAGCAATTTATGATACTTTTCAATTTTATAAATGCACCGTTTTCTTATCAACATTATTTTCCTTGAAAATCCTACAGATTTACTCATTTATTTTCTAATTAAACTCTTCCATTCATTTTTTGCTGTATTTTTAAAGAAACAATTATTTATTACATCGCCATTATAGTAATGCAATTCATAGAAAAAGTATTGTTCTTCACACTGATATACAACTTGTTTGTATGCCTTTACAAAATTAGAGATGGTTTTGATTATTAAATTGAGTTATCAGTTTAATGATAAAAGGCGATTTTGCCGTCAAGTGCCTATACAGACGATATGCCGCTAAGTGCTTGGTTTCGGTGAAATAAAAATATATACTTCTAAATTCTCGCACTTTTAGGATTATAATGAGAAGCAATCATTCGTGAGTGTTGTCTTACCTTTTACATTTACTTACTAAACTATGTGAAAAAAAAAATCAATTATCCTTCAACTCAATTGATCATCTAACATATTCTTTTTATTTGAAAACATATTGACATTTCCTCCGTAGAGAAACGACAATAAAGACGTCGTTTAATTTGTATGATTTTAAGCAAGGCCAGCAATTTATGATACTTTTCAATTTTATAAATGCGCCGTTTTCTTATCAACATTATTTTCCTTGAAAATCCTACAGAATTACTCATTCATTTTCTAACTAAACTCTTCCATTCATTTTTTGTTAATTTTTTTTTTTTTTCAATTATTTATTACATCGCCGTTATAGTGATGCCATTCATAAAAAAGTATTGTTCTTGTCTGATATACAACTTGTTTACATGGATTTTTCAAAACATTATAGTTGGTTTTGATTATCAAGTTAAAAATTTAATTGAAAAGGCGATGTTGCCGCCAAGTGCCTATACAGACGATATGCTGCTAAGTGCTTGGTTTCGGTGAAATAAAAATATATACTTCTAAATTCTCGCACTTTTCGGATTATAATGAGAATCAATCATCGTGAGTGTTGTCTTAGCCTTCACCTTTAATTACTGAATAAAGTGAAAAAATCAGTTATCCTTCAACTCAACTTATTATGTAACATATTCTTTTTATTTGAAGACATATTGACATTTTCTCTGTAGAGAGACAATAACAAAGACGTCCTTTGATTTGTATGATTTTAAGCAAGGCCAGCAATTTATGATACTTTTCAATTTTATAAATGCACCGTTTTCTTATCAACATTATTTTCCTTGAAAATCCTACAGATTTACTCATTTATATTCTAATTAAACTCTTCCATTCATTTTTTGATGTATTTTTAAAGAAACAATTATTTATTACATCGCCATTATAGTAATGCAATTCATAAAAAAAAAAGTATTGTTCTTCACACTGATATACAACTTGTTTGTATGCCTTTACAAAATTAGAGATGGTTTTGATTATTAAATTGAGTTATCAGTTTAATGATAAAAGGCGATTTTGCCGTCAAGTGCCTATACAGACGATATGCCGCTAAGTGCTTGGTTTCGGTGAAATAAAAATATATACTTCTAAATTCTCGCACTTTTAGGATTATAATGAGAAGCAATCATTCGTGAGTGTTGTCTTACCTTTTACATTTACTTACTAAACTATGTGAAAAAAAAAATCAATTATCCTTCAACTCAATTGATCGTCTAACATATTCTTTTTAATTGATAACATATTGACATTTCCTCCGTAGAGAAACGACAATAAAGACGTCGTTTAATTTGTATGATTTTAAGCAAGGCCAGCAATTTATGATACTTTTCAATTTTATAAATGCACCGTTTTCTTATCAACATTATTTTCCTTGAAAATCCTACAGAATTTCTCATTCATTTTCTAACTAAACTCTTCCATTCATTTTTTGTTAATTTTTTTTTTCAATTATTTATTACATCGCCGTTATAGTGATGCCATTCATAAAAAAAAAGTATTGTTCTTGTCTGATATACAACTTGTTTACATGGATTTTTCAAAACATTATAGTTGGTTTTGATTATCAAGTTATAAATTTAATTGAAAAGGCGATGTTGCCGCCAAGTGCCTTTACAGACGATATGCTGCTAAGTGCTTGGTTTCGGTGAAATAAAAATATATACTTCTAAATTCTCGCACTTTTCGGATTATAATGAGAATCAATCATCGTGAGTGTTGTCTTAGCCTTCACCTTTAATTACTGAATAAAGTGAAAAAATCAGTTATCCTTCAACTCAACTTATTATGTAACATATTCTTTTTATTTGAAGACATATTGACATTTTCTCTGTAGAGAGACAATAACAAAGACGTCCTTTGATTTGTATGATTTTAAGCAAGGCCAGCAATTTATGATACTTTTCAATTTTATAAATGCACCGTTTTCTTATCAACATTATTTTCCTTGAAAATCCTACAGATTTACTCATTTATTTTCTAATTAAACTCTTCCATTCATTTTTTGCTGTATTTTTAAAGAAACAATTATTTATTACATCGCCATTATAGTAATGCAATTCATAGAAAAAGTATTGTTCTTCACACTGATATACAACTTGTTTGTATGCCTTTACAAAATTAGAGATGGTTTTGATTATTAAATTGAGTTATCAGTTTAATTATAAAAGGCGATTTTGCCGTCAAGTGCCTATACAGACGATATGCCGCTAAGTGCTTGGTTTCGGTGAAATAAAAATATATACTTCTAAATTCTCGCACTTTTAGGATTATAATGAGAAGCAATCATTCGTGAGTGTTGTCTTACCTTTTACATTTACTTACTAAACTATGTGAAAAAAAAAATCAATTATCCTTCAACTCAATTGATCGTCTAACATATTCTTTTTAATTGATAACATATTGACATTTCCTCCGTAGAGAAACGACAATAAAGACGTCGTTTAATTTGTATGATTTTAAGCAAGGCCAGCAATTTATGATACTTTTCAATTTTATAAATGCGCCGTTTTCTTATCAACATTATTTTCCTTGAAAATCCTACAGAATTACTCATTCATTTTCTAACTAAACTCTTCCATTCATTTTTTGTTAATTTTTTTTTTTCAATTATTTATTACATCGCCGTTATAGTGATGCCATTCATAAAAAAGTATTGTTCTTGTCTGATATACAACTTGTTTACATGGATTTTTCAAAACATTATAGTTGGTTTTGATTATCAAGTTATAAATTTAATTGAAAAGGCGATGTTGCCGCCAAGTGCCTATACAGACGATATGCTGCTAAGTGCTTGGTTTCGGTGAAATAAAAATATATACTTCTAAATTCTCGCACTTTTCGGATTATAATGAGAATCAATCATCGTGAGTGTTGTCTTAGCCTTCACCTTTAATTACTGAATAAAGTGAAAAAATCAGTTATCCTTCAACTCAACTTATTATGTAACATATTCTTTTTATTTGAAGACATATTGACATTTTCTCTGTAGAGAGACAATAACAAAGACGTCCTTTGATTTGTATGATTTTAAGCAAGGCCAGCAATTTATGATACTTTTCAATTTTATAAATGCACCGTTTTCTTATCAACATTATTTTCCTTGAAAATCCTACAGATTTACTCATTTATTTTCTAATTAAACTCTTCCATTCATTTTTTGCTGTATTTTTAAAGAAACAATTATTTATTACATCGCCATTATAGTAATGCAATTCATAAAAAAAAAGTATTGTTCTTCACACTGATATACAACTTGTTTGTATGCCTTTACAAAATTAGAGATGGTTTTGATTATTAAATTGAGTTATCAGTTTAATGATAAAAGGCGATTTTGCCGTCAAGTGCCTATACAGACGATATGCCGCTAAGTGCTTGGTTTCGGTGAAATAAAAATATATACTTCTAAATTCTCGCACTTTTAGGATTATAATGAGAAGCAATCATTCGTGAGTGTTGTCTTACCTTTTACATTTACTTACTAAACTATGTGAAAAAAAAAATCAATTATCCTTCAACTCAATTGATCGTCTAACATATTCTTTTTAATTGATAACATATTGACATTTCCTCCGTAGAGAAACGACAATAAAGACGTCGTTTAATTTGTATGATTTTAAGCAAGGCCAGCAATTTATGATACTTTTCAATTTTATAAATGCACCGTTTTCTTATCAACATTATTTTCCTTGAAAATCCTACAGAATTTCTCATTCATTTTCTAACTAAACTCTTCCATTCATTTTTTGTTAATTTTTTTTTTCAATTATTTATTACATCGCCGTTATAGTGATGCCATTCATAAAAAAAAGTATTGTTCTTGTCTGATATACAACTTGTTTACATGGATTTTTCAAAACATTATAGTTGGTTTTGATTATCAAGTTATAAATTTAATTGAAAAGGCGATGTTGCCGCCAAGTGCCTTTACAGACGATATGCTGCTAAGTGCTTGGTTTCGGTGAAATAAAAATATATACTTCTAAATTCTCGCACTTTTCGGATTATAATGAGAATCAATCATCGTGAGTGTTGTCTTAGCCTTCACCTTTAATTACTGAATAAAGTGAAAAGATCAGTTATCCTTCAACTCAACTTATTATGTAACATATTCTTTTTATTTGAAGACATATTGACATTTTCTCTGTAGAGAGACAATAACAAAGACGTCCTTTGATTTGTATGATTTTAAGCAAGGCCAGCAATTTATGATACTTTTCAATTTTATAAATGCACCGTTTTCTTATCAACATTATTTTCCTTGAAAATCCTACAGATTTACTCATTTATTTTCTAATTAAACTCTTCCATTCATTTTTTGCTGTATTTTTAAAGAAACAATTATTTATTACATCGCCATTATAGTAATGCAATTCATAAAAAAAAAAGTATTGTTCTTCACACTGATATACAACTTGTTTGTATGCCTTTACAAAATTAGAGATGGTTTTGATTATTAAATTGAGTTATCAGTTTAATGATAAAAGGCGATTTTGCCGTCAAGTGCCTATACAGACGATATGCCGCTAAGTGCTTGGTTTCGGTGAAATAAAAATATATACTTCTAAATTCTCGCACTTTTAGGATTATAATGAGAAGCAATCATTCGTGAGTGTTGTCTTACCTTTTACATTTACTTACTAAACTATGTGGAAAAAAAAATCAATTATCCTTCAACTCAATTGATCATCTAACATATTCTTTTTATTTGAAAACATATTGACATTTCCTCCGTAGAGAAACGACAATAAAGACGTCGTTTAATTTGTATGATTTTAAGCAAGGCCAGCAATTTATGATACTTTTCAATTTTATAAATGCACCGTTTTCTTATCAACATTATTTTCCTTGAAAATCCTACAGAATTACTCATTCATTTTCTAACTAAACTCTTCCATTCATTTTTTGTTAATTTTCTTTTTCAATTATTTATTACATCGCCGTTATAGTGATGCCATTCATAAAAAAAGTATTGTTCTTGTCTGATATACAACTTGTTTACATGGATTTTTCAAAACATTATAGTTGGTTTTGATTTTCAAGTTATAAATTTAATTGAAAAGGCGATGTTGCCGCCAAGTGCCTATACAGACGATATGCTGCTAAGTGCTTGGTTTCGGTGAAATAAAAATATATACTTCTAAATTCTCGCACTTTTCGGATTATAATGAGAATCAATCATCGTGAGTGTTGTCTTAGCCTTCACCTTTAATTACTGAATAAAGTGAAAAAATCAGTTATCCTTCAACTCAACTTATTATGTAACATACTCTTTTTATCTGAAGACATATTGACATTTTCTCTGTAGAGAGACAACAACAAAGACGTCCTTTAATTTGTATGATTTTAAGCAAGGCCAGCAATTTATTATACTTTTCAATTTTATAAATGCACCGTTTTCTTATCAACATTATTTTCCTTGAAAATCCTACAGATTTACTCATTTATTTTCTAATTAAACTCTTCCATTCATTTTTTGCTGTATTTTTAAAGAAACAATTATTTATTACATCGCCATTATAGTAATGCAATTCATAAAAAAAGTATTGTTCTTCACACTGATATACAACTTGTTTGTATGCCTTTACAAAATTAGAGATGGTTTTGATTATTAAATTGAGTTATCAATTTAATTATAAAAGGCGATTTTGCCGTCAAGTGCCTATACAGACGATATGCCGCTAAGTGCTTGGTTTCGGTGAAATAAAAATATATACTTCTAAATTCTCGCACTTTTAGGATTATAATGAGAAGCAATCATTCGTGAGTGTTGTCTTACCTTTTACATTTACTTACTAAACTATGTGAAAAAAAAATCAATTATCCTTCAACTCAATTGATCGTCTAACATATTCTTTTTATTTGAAAAGATATTGACATTTCCTCCGTAGAGAAACGACAATAAAGACGTCGTTTAATTTGTATGATTTTAAGCAAGACCAGCAATTTATGATACTTTTCAATTTTATAAATGCACCGTTTTCTTATCAACATTATTTTCCTTGAAAATCCTACAGAATTACTCATTCATTTTCTAACTAAACTCTTCTATTCATTTTTTGTTAATTTTCTTTTTCAATTATTTATTACATCGCCGTTATAGTGATGCTATACATAAAAAAAGCACTGGATGAAAATGCAGTTTCCCGTCATGGGAAACTGTATGGAAACCACATGGAAACCTCAAGTTTACGTCGTGTTTCCTAGTGGTTTCCGCAGCGGATGCCAGGTTATTCCGTCAAGTTTCCGTACAACGTAAGCTACTACGCTCCGATTCCATTAGGTATCCCGAACGACGGAAACCTCAGGAGACCTGAAGTTTCCCGGGCCTCCTTGTAGTTTCCCAAAATGGGAAACCTGAAGATTCCACTGGTTTCCATAATTAGGAAACTATGTGGAATCGGAGCGTAGTGGTTTCCATGGAATGGAAACTCGATGGAATCCTCAGATTTCCCATAAACCGAAAATAGAGGAAACCTCGTGATTCCTCAAGTTTCCATGACTCAGGAAACTACATGGAATCGGAGCGTAGCGGTTTCCGTTTGATGGAAATTTGGTGGAATTATCTGGTGTCTCATGAAAGGAAATTACAGGGACACTTCAAGATTCCCTTATTTATCTGAGACGGGAAGCAATGTGTAATTGTTGTGTAATAGTTTCCATACCATGGAAACTACAGGGTAGGTTGAGCATTTCAATTTCGAAAAATGATTGACAAGCAACTGGAAGATCAAGGATCTCTGTATTTTCCATGGTATATCTTTCTTGTCTAGAATATGAAAAGAGAACAGCAGGTTTAAAGGCAGTGATTTTAAGCACCGCCTTCAAAAATACCTGATCTGTGTACCCTTGTCAATCAAGTGCATTAAGGTACATCACTGGGTGCTAGAACTTGATTGACATTTACTTACTAGTCCCTGTATATACCCTGTACACATTGTTTGGCACTCGTGGTGACTATTGATTCTTTGATATTTACCACACATGGTATAAACAATAGAGAGCTGTATTACTATGGAATTTTTAGCTTGATAATATATTTACATATACACACACCTTTAGTATTTGAAATAATTATGATATTCATTATGATAATATATATCAAAATTAGGTATAACTTTTTTTCAAAGCTCAACAAATACTTTAAATAATAATATTTTTTTTAATGGGTGGGGATGCTTTGACACACATTCAATTACAAATTAATAAAAATTACTGCATGAGATTAAACTTTATTTACAACTTTTTATTTCGAATTTAAAATCATCTCAAAATCCCAACACAGGTAAAGTTTGACTTCTTGGGTATTCTACTGTGTATTAAATAACTTCCTGTGTATAGGGATTGGGAGACAAACGACCACAGGTAGACTGCTAGCCCTCAAGGCATTTACACCTGTACAAAATAAGCCCCTTCCTCACCTGGAATTTACCACCCGGTAAAAAATCTCTGCCTTTAAATCAAAGTATATATTATTAATTTCCTTGGTAAACTGTGTTTTCTTTTCAAATCTATCAAGAAAATGTATAAAAAGGAAAAAGCATTATCAAATCATATGTTTAATAAATCATTTGATGTGCAAAAACATTATTTGAAAATGATATCAAAATTAATAAAATCATATATCTTGGTAAACAATGAAGTAGTCTTTCACATCTCAGTCCATTCATAAACTTCATTAAATACTCTATACTTCTTTCAACATCAGCTTCCTTTGTATTTTCTTCACATCATCTGCGATCTGCAATATATTTTTATACAAACTTATTTGATGTAAGAATTGTATGCTTGAATATTATTTAGAAATATGACAAGATCACTCAATGTCTTTTAATGTACCAATATCAGTGATTAGTTTCAGTCTTTAAATTTATTGATCATGAAATCAGAATGAACATTACATAGTAAGGTTTTAAGCCAGATAATATTAAAGCAGGTATGATTGAGAATATGACCATCTCATGCATGTAGAACACTGCTTTTAGTTGAGTGGAGAGAAATGTGCTCTGGACAAGGATATTACGAATCTTTTTTTTTCTTAATAATAGACATTTGACCTAGAAATATTGTTAAAGATCACTAAAAACTCTTCATCCCATGGCACACAAGCCAGATCATACCAATGGAGAAAAATCATGCTCTGGACAAGGACTTTAAATAAAGATATATAGTGTATTTTGATACTGACCTTTGACCTAGATAATTGGTCCAAGGTCACTTTTTACCCTCCATCCACAGGCACTCTATGAGTTAAATTTGAGTGAGATAGGGCTAAGAGGAGAGAAAATATACTCATGACAAGTGATATCAGATGGACAGACAGATCATCTCATGGCATCTGCAGAACAGGACCCTAAAAAAACAATGCAAATACATGTTAAGCTATATCCATACAAATTAATATGAATTCATCATATGTTGCATTGCATACACATGTTTAATACCTTATGAATAATTTCATATTGCATATTTACATAAAAATAATCTAAATTTCATCAAAAACGACCAACATATCAGCTATTCAAGATTTAGCTAATCAACATTCACTACAAGTTCTATAATATATAATATATGCTATATCATATGTACAGACACATACATGATACCAGTATTATTTATCTACATTCTAAATCTTGTTTTATGTCACTGAAAATTAAGGCGATAGCCATTAACCAATTTTTACCCCCAATTTACATACATGCATGTTGTAATGTTTGTTCAAAACTTCTCATTTATAAATATTACCTTATATTTAGTTAACATATATCTACAGTTAAAGCTTCAAAGTGTTTCACTGAATATTTTAGAAATTACAGTCATCAAAATACTGACCAGCCAGAAATCAGTAAATTTTTATTTTTCATTATTGTCTTGTTTCATTTAACATGTTTCAATGTCAGAGAGTTTTAGTAAGTTAAATATCTACTACTTTAGCATAGCCATACAGTTGAACTTTGGCATCTCGAACACAGACATCTCGAATACCATAGATATGTTGAAGTAATTTGGAAGTATTCTTTAAATATTTTCCTCCTGATATCTCGAATCCTCAAATACATGTATCTCAAAATAATTTCAATTGAACTTTGAACCTTGAAAAAAGGACTCTTAAACAAAATATTTATTATTCTTAAAATAAAGTCTACAGGTAACAAAATTATAAGTTGCTCAACAATGATCATATCAATAATATCTAAAAGAGTTGATCATTTCCCCTTTCCCCTTGGGGTGAAGGGGGGAGTGGGGGGGGGGCTTCCTCTGTACAATTTAAAATATCCTTACTTTGTGTCAACCTTGGTTGAAATTAGTGGTTCTTGAGAAGAAGTTGAAAATGTGAAAAGCTCACAGATGGATAGACAGTTTGATGGACAAAAGACAAAACAAAAGGTGACCAGAAAAGTTCACTTGAGTTTTTAGCTCGGGTGAACTAAAACCCTCACTGCATGTTGTATATATACTAGATATCATCCAAACAGAAAATTTTATAGAGAAGCGAAAAAGACTCCAAGCCATACTATTTCATAAGGACAAACCAAAAAATATGTTTGTTTACTGTTACATGCTGATATAAAATAGGGTAGGTAGGTAGGATTTTTTTTATTTTATTGAATTTTTTTATACACAAATTCACAGGAATTGGTTGAAATACAAAACAGTTTTACCATTGTGTGGTGCTTTACTTTTGTTTGGGCTTGCCATATGGGCGATAGACAATATCTTTCTTGCCAACTGCCTCACAGCTACCACACAATGAAAAAACTGTCTTGTATTTCTTCTTTAATTCCATGTTGTGCTAACTATTTCTAGTACTTTCGATTTCAAATGCTTGACCGATTAAGATGCATGTAAAAGTTAAACCGACGAATGAGTGGCTTCTGGATTTTTACGACGAAAATAAATTTGGGTTGGCTATCAGATATAGGGTCGGTCGGGTAACCGTTAACAGACATATTTTTTTTATTATGCCTAACCTGTTGTAGTTTGCAGCTGGTAGTTCAACATTCCAATCAAAATTGGAATCAAGTTCTTTTCTTTTAATGCAATTTTCATTCATGCCTATTTATGATTGAATTAATTACCACTTACCACATGATCACATCTTGATTCATCATACATCTTTAGTTAATGGTTCTCCTTTAATGTCAGTTTTCTTCTCTCTGAAAGAATATATTATGTACAGTTACTATTGCGTTCTGATTTCACTTATAAGACCAACAATAAACAAGAGTCCCAGGGGCCACATTGCTCACCTGAGCACTTTGGGTAGGAAAAAGCATAATTCAGTTCAGTATTAAAAAGTTTAAATATAAAAGTGGTTTGGAAAGGGGGGGGGGGTATGAATTCTACACTTTCTAAGGATGCTTTTGAATTAATATGACACATATCAGCATTGCTGTTCTTAATAAGAAAATTGTTATTGATATATCCTTTGTACAGTAAAACTCAGTTATAACGAAGTCACTGGGACCTGTGAAATTACTTCGCTATATCCGTAATTCGTTATATCCGTATAAGGAATTAGTAAAATTTATTTAGCTGGGGATCCAAGAAAAACTTTGCTATATCCATGAATCGCAATATCCGTGTTCATACTAAACGAGTTTTACTGTATAACTATGATTCCCTGTTATGGCCCCTTTATTCTGCTGGGGAGGGGGGGTGTCATGATTTGAATAAATTGAATCTACATTATTTCAGGATGCTTTTATATTATTATGACCAATTTTGACGATATTGGTCTTGAGAAGAATTTTAAAGATCTTTCCTATGTATCAGTATTGTTATATGTAAAATGTTGATCGTCCATTGTGGCTCCATCCTACCCCTGGGGGTCATGATTTGAACAAACTTGCATCTACACTACCTGAAGATGCTTCCATATAAATATGACAAATCATGGCTTTGCTGTTCTTGAATAGAAGAATTTCTTAGATTTTTCCTATGTACTTTGATCGTTCATTGTGGCCCCGTCCTACCCCATGGGTCATGATTTGAACAAACCTGAATTTACACTAGCTGAGGATGTTTCAACATAAGTTTCATCTTTCCTGATACAGTGGTTCTAGTGAAGAAGATTTTTAAAGATTTTATCCTATGTATTCCTATGTAAAACTTGATCATCCATTGTGGCCCCACCCTACACCCAGGGGTCATGATTAAAAAAATTGAATCTACACTTCCTGAGGATGCTTCCAAATAAGTTTAATTTTTCCTGGCCCAGTGGCTCCAGAAAAGATTTTTAAATGATGCCATTAATTTTTCTTCTCCCCTTAGAAGAAGATATGGCCCTTCATTGAATAAAGTTGAATCCCCTTTACCCAAGGATACTTTGTAGCAAGTTTAATTGAAATTGGCACAGTGGTTCTTGAGAAGAAGATTCAAATGTGAAAAGTTTACGACAATGACGGCGACAAACAAATTTTGATCAGAAAAGCTCACTTGAGCTATTGGCTCAGGTGAGCTAGAATGATTTGTTTGATGTACTCCAGAAGATCCATCAAAATCACCCCTACCCCATCATTTTTTTAAGTATTTTAAATTTCTTTCTTTTTCTTTTTTTTTCTTTTTTTTTTTTTTGGTTTCAGGGAAATAAAGTCTGTTTCATTGTAAAGCTGAGGTTTATAATTTCTCCAAGATACTTGTTTTATTGAGAGCAATAAATATTAAATCTGTCTAGCTGTCCATTGTGTAATGAAACAGCAATAAATTTCTAATTCTGTGTTTTTGTATGACAAAAAATCAATTTGTTAGATACTGCCAAAAAAAAAAAATCTACCTACCTACCTACCCATTTTACAAAATTTGGGTCAGAGTAAATCTGATCAAAGAAAAGTATTTTTAATAATAAAAAACTTCAACAACTACCAGGGAGGAAAAAAATAAACAAACAAAAATTTATCGTTATCATACAACAAATATCAAACAAAAATTTCAAACAAATGAGGATTCACTTATTTTTACCATTAGACTTCTATGATGGTGCGACCACCATCAACAACTGATGACTGTTACTCAGATGCTTCATTTGCATTACTTGAAATACTATCAAAAATGATCAATATTTGTACATCTTGTAGGCTTATTATTGTAAACATTTTCAGTAAATCTCTCAGCAGGTCACACATGAGAAATTTTGTCTTTTGAACACTTAACTATTTCAATTTACAATCTATCACTTGTTTGTTAAACAGTTGTTATATTATTATAGATATGACCGATTAGCTAGGGGTGTCCACACTGTGGCTCAAACCTACAACCCTCAGATTTAAAATCCAACGCTCTACCGACTGAGCTAAAGGGTTAACCCATTAGCTAGTGCTAGTAGGAGCGTGGCCTCACAATATACAACACATGGCGACTTTTAACTCTGTTACACTCCCCCCTTCTTTTTCTTGAGATTTCTTCCCTCTGAGAAATCTCACACACGAGACTCTATAAACACCACTCACCATGTGGGTTTTGTAGTTCGGCGCCAATATGACCGATTAGCTAGGGATGTCCACACTGTGGCTTGAACCTACAACCCTCAGATTTAAAATCCAATGCTCTACCGACTGAGCTAAAGGGTTAAACCTAAATACTAGTAGGAGCGTGGCCTCACTATATACAACACATAGCCACTTTTAACTCTGTTACATAGACAGTATTAAAACCAATACATTTTCCCTATACATATTACATTATGCAGTGTTATGCATATGAATAAGGGTTGTGCTATGACTTTGTACATGTAAGATGTATATGTACTCTAGTTATAGACAATATATTTAAATTGTTCTGATGATTCTTCATAATTTCTAATTTTATCTGCCAAATAAAGGCGGCTTACAATAGTCAGAACTCTTTTAAATTTCCTATGATGATGTTCTTCGTGAATAATCTGATAACTTGAGATTGCGGACACTTTTTGTTTAAATATTGATGATTTAATCGTAATTTAGTAGCAGAAATAATTCATTTTTACCTTTTCGTTACATCATAAAAAGTTCCAAAAGTACAACAAGTTCATGAAGTTGACGATCCGAGAACACATGTATTCAAACCGGATATATGTTTGTCTGTATTAACAAAGAAACCATATTCGGTACAAACATTATTATTCGATTTAACAATGAAAATTTTTTTCATACACCTTTCATTTATTTATAGAGAGAAAGAGAGAGAGAGAGAGAACTATTATAGTAAGCATTCATTTTCATTAAAAAAAATCTACAAAGGCGAAACGTTATCATACAACGGACCTCATACAACATACATCATGGAAAAAGACAACCGCAATGTGTAAACTAAAAAATTTAAAACTTTGTTATCAAACTTTTCAAAATGGCATCAAAACGAAGTGGTCTTCGATGAGAAAGATTTGTTCTGCCCATTATTAGTATTATTTACCGTAAAAAAGTATATAAAAATATACGTACACTAATCCTTGGTTGTTGATCATTGCATTTTTCACAGTTTTAAAGACACTGGGTGACGAAAACATCGTTAACTTTTCACATTTGCACCTTACACCCGAGTTCTTCTCCGTCTTGCTCAACTCCAAAAATGGCGCCTCGTGAAAATTGACCAATGAAATGAAAGCCTCTGCAGAGCGATGCATTATGGGAAACGGAACCTGTTTACGTTAATTAAGTTAGGGGATAATAAAAGTTTTTATATATAATATAATTTCCCTGTAACGGTGATTATGAGTTCATACCCTTAGTGAAGTTCTTCCCTGTTCATAGAAAGGAGGGTGCTACTCAATAAATTTGCTGATAATTAGTATACTATAGACAACAAAGTGTTTTTCTGAGGATGACCAGAGACATTTTATGTTTCTGGTGTGACCCCTCAAATTATTTGACTTGGAGGGGGAGTTTGTATGTAGTGCCCATTCAAACAGAAAATGTCCGGTTATCCCCCCCCCCCCCCACTACTTTCTCATTAAATTATTCACTATTCTGATTTATGTATAATGTCACAACGAAAGATTTTAAACCTTTATACATGTATACATGTTTTAAAATTTGAAACGTCAGAAAATGAATATTAGTTGAGGACTGTAAAAAATGGGGGGGGGGGGGGCATAGTGGACGTGTCCTACGTCCCTAAACATATTTTTTTGCAGCATAGAAAACAAAGCTTATTTCCTTTTGCGCCCCTCAAAATAAACGTATGATGATTCTTTATCAGCTGTTTATTATTTTGTGACAAGAATGTTGTCCTTTGAAGTCTGCCGTAAATTTCGATGGGCATTTGGCATTCAAATGAACTACATGAAATGTATACAGAACAGTATTTTATTTTTAGTGATGATGGTAAAGTTCGGTGTCAAAAATTGCTAGTTAGTAGAAGGAATCAGGGTATGTTAGACTAGTATACACTTGTAGAAATCAAGACAAAATAATTCAATTACCAGCAATGACGGTTCAAAAAAAATAAAAATTTGATTTTTTTTCTCTTGTTTGGCTTTAGATACTTTATTGAACCCCTCCTTTTTTGGTTTCGATTTTTAGCCTGATATCAATAATAATCAATGGACGAAATTGTTCGACTTTTTTCTATTTTCTATATTTTATTTCAAACATCTTTGCCTTTAGTTAAAAATAATTCTCACACCGTTATAATGTATCAGAATTTTTCACATTAAATTTGAAAATTGATTTATAAAAAAAGGGAGAGTACACACAAGGTGAAAAAACGAAACAATATATAAGCAAAGGTAGGGAAAACAGTATTTCAATTTGGAAACACCGGCCCGTAGAATGCAGGGGGAGGGGTGGTAAGGGGTGAAAGTAAATGGTTATGCTCTTCTTATTTATGTATTTATTTATTTTGGTTTGTCAGATTTTTTTGGAAGACCCCCCCCCCCTCCCCACTTTTGAAACTGTTGCTACTGACCTGAAACACATAATTAAAATAAGCCTAGAATTATTGTAGGTAACCTTCAATCATGTCCATTGCGTTCAGAATTTTAGTTGTGACTGGTAACAATTTGTCAATATTTGATCATCTGATTTGTTGGAATATAATGCCCGGTGTATACTCGTTGATGTGCAGGGCTGTATATACGTGGCTTTAGCCGTTCAGCCAGTACCGCCCTGTATCTTTCATATATAACTTTTTTCTGGTAATTTCTGGTAAGGTTTGCTAGTTAAGAACTTTCTGGTAAAGTTTGTGTCCCAAACTGAAATTATTTTAATACAGGCCTGTGGTTTGAGTAGACAGTTTTAAGTGCAGTTTTTTTTTTAAAGTAAGTAATGGTACATGTAGAGGTATAAAAATCAAGAAATGGACGGCATATATAAAGAAATATTTGTATATGTACGAGGGTCGTTCAAAAATTACGCGGACTTGTTGCACAGAAAAAATATTTGACGACATAATCAAGCAAAAATCACACATAATATAAAAGAATCTTTACTTGTATAGTCATCAAAATTTCATATCAAAATGTTGTAAACTGATAACAATTTTGGTCGATTTAACAGGACATATCATGGTATCACGGTGCAGTAAAATCTTCAACGTCACGGGCATGATAACAAATTTCATCTTTCATTTTCGCAATATTTTCCCTCAGAGTTTGATACTGTACAGATTGGATTACCTTATCCACTCAGCATAAACATCCACATACATTTCTGGTCAAGTTTAAAATCTATAAAACAAGTACAGTATATACTAGTTTGTTTTAAACCCCAAAATTGCAGATATTTCTGAAATATTGAGCGATGTTGGTCACTCTCAATCACGTTTTTAACAGCCCAGATAAAGTTTTTGTCGATGATCTTCCCGTCCTCTCTCCTATTGCCTTTTACTGAGGTCTTACCGTCTAAAATTCCACTTTGCTATTTGTAGAGAGATGTCCGGAATGCCCTGGTTTACTACATGTTTCATTAAGCATACTTTGGGTGTATGTTGGCGTTTTCTGGAGCATTATATATAATTTGATGAAAGTGCTCTGCTCCGTCAATTCACGGGACGTCATTTTTGCAGTTGTTTTTATAGGTATCGTATCGGAGAAAAATATTTCTATTAAAACTCCAGCTATTACGTCAGAAATTAAAATTCGTAATAATTAAACAATAAAAAAGATACCATTGAGAAAACTGTCGAATAATATCGCCAATTATAGAAAATAAATGAGTAAAATTTTTGATTCCGCAGATTTCTTTTTCAAAATGTTTATCGTGCTCCGTACATCATCATCAGCGATATCAAAACAGCAATAATTTTACGAAAAATTAATTAAAATCCAAATAAATTCACAAAAAATTATTGGAATCTTTAAGAAATATGTTTCTGTGAAATTTCATTACTATTTGACACTCGTAAGAGTAAATAATAGCAGAGTCCGCGTAATTTTTGAACGGCCCTCGTAGTAGTATTGACAATCACCACATCAGTATATTATACCTAAATATCGAAAGAAACTATTTTCTCTCCATTTTTTGAAGGAGGGGAGGGGGCTTAAATTTGAAAGGGGTAACCTTCTGTTTAACACAATACACGATTTAAAAATATTAAGTTTCCGCTAAGCATCTACGTGTAAAACAATTAATAAATTATTGGGTTTTTTTCTTCAATGAATTGCCTTAGCATGCAGTTCTTCAGAAGACGTTGTTCTTAGGGAAAAGAAAATCATGTTATATAAATATCATATACTTTTCTTTATTTAGAGCCAGCATTGGTCTTTGTCTACAAAATGGCTAAATTAAATATACGTGCATGTATGCATTTAAAACCAACATTATTGTAATTTCCTGCGAAAAATGAAGACATTTACTACATCAGGGTCTGTGTACAGATATAAATAAAAAAATAAGTTATTTAGTTAACACTCATTAATTTTGTATATGAATATCATTCTGCTGTATTGTCTTATCAAGGTCTTTGTAGAGAACTGTATACGAATTTCACACGAAACATTAGTAATTTAGTTGTTATGTTGTATAATACATCCATCTGCATCCTTTCTCATAAACAATTTGCGAATTAAGCAGGCAACAAAGTTGATAATTAATCATTCTTTCTATATTTTCAATATTTGAAGTTTACATTGATGTCAAACAAGGACGAATCGTTAATTACCGATTAAGAAATTTTATTACATTTATCTATGCACTTACAAATTTATTTGAAAAAGAATTATGATTTAACACATAACGAGAATTGAGATTTATTCTAGACCGATAGAAAAGTATATATAATTTTTCAACGGTTAGGAAATTTTGTTTTTTAATCAGTAATGAAAAATTGAAATACAATTCTTTTTTTTTTTCTTCTCTCATTGAACATCTTAAAATTAATGTAGCTTATTTTATCAATATTTTGTGGACTTATTTATAATTTAAATTATTCTTTTTTAATATCAAATCAATGGCCAGCAATTATCACCTAAATTTAAACTGAGTTTGCGGAGATTATGTGTATGTACATGCTTGACCACAGCCCATTGTTCCCCTTAGGTAGAAAACCCTCTCAAATCACATAGAATATACAAAAAATACACAGTCGCTGGTGTCTACGCGACACGTGTCTCCACCTGTGGCACGTGAGAACAGGTGCCCGCGATTACAAGGATTAGCGCAATGATTGAATTTTATCTGAACAGTTTACACTGATTTTTCTAAAATTAAAAGTTTATTAAATCTTCTCTACTAATTCCAATTCACGTATCTTTATGAGTTTTACCGAGACTAAAATGTTAAAAAATTATTTAATTTGGGTTTACGGTGGTCACAGAATGCGGTCCTACTAAATAGAGAACCCTAGAGAACTCTAGAGAACCCTAGAGAACTCAAGGTTTATTTGGTCAATTCAAATACATTTTATGCATAATTGAGTTTATTTTTACTTTATAAATCATATTCTATCTATAAAATCAATAACATGAATTTTTTTATGGATGTTTTCCCTCGAAAAAAAGTTGAAAACGTAACAACATAGAGTAGTGTAATATTTTATGTCATCCCGATCCCGACTGAATTTCAAATACGTTGTTAATTGAAATAATAATTTTACCACATAATTTTACAATTCTTTTTCACAATATTTTTCATTAAATTTTATTTTTTAAGTTATATAGAACTCTTAGTTATTAACTCTGGAGTAAAATTATTTGAAAAAATAATTAAAATAACACAAAGTATGATGAAGTCTTCATACATTAGTATTCCATTGAAAATAAGCATAACACCTGGCATAATATTCTTTTTTTAAATTTCATTTTGTTTTTGTATGATATACTGGTTATTTAAAACATAAATATTTCATTTACAAACAATAAATAATTAAAAATCATTAGGGTTCAGAATGTTCAATTTTATTACACAGAATTACACAAACAGTTGTTTTAATTATTCTTTTGAAACACGTTTCCAAAATGTCTATTATCGGGAAAATAGGTGTAAACCACAGCATACGTCTTTTCCATATCTGGGAAACATGCGGGAAACTACAGGTTCATTGCTTCCATATCAGGAATCTACGTGGAGACCACTACTGCATGTTTCCGCGGTTTCCCATATTGGGAAACTTACGGGAAACCACAGGTTGACTGTTTCCATATCGGGAATCTACGTGGAAACCACTATGTGGTTTCCATAAAATGGAAACTATATGGAAACTACTGATGTCACGATTCCCGTATGTTTCCATCGGGTTTCCAAATTTGGGAAACCTGGCTTTTCATCCTGTGAAGTATTGTTCTTGGCTGATATACAACTTGTTTACATGGATTTTTCAAAACATTATAGTTGGTTTTGATTATCAAGTTATAAATTTAATTGAAAAGGCGATGTTGCCGCCAAGCGCCTATACAGCCGATATGCCGCTAAGTGCTTGGTTTCGGTTAAATAAAAATATATACTTCTAAATTTTCACACTTTTCGGATTATATAGAAAATCAATCATTCGTGAGTGTTGTCTTAGCTTTGAACTTTAATTACTGATAGAAGTGAAAAAATGAGTTATCCTTCAACTCAACTTATTATGTAACATATTCTTTTTATTTGAAGACATCTTGGCATTTCCTCCGTAGGGAGACGACAATAAAGACGTCGTTTAATTTGTAAACTTTTAAGCAAAGCCAGCAATTTATGATACTTTTCAATTTTATAAATGCACCGTTTTCTTATCAACATTATTTTCCTTGAAAATCCTACAGATTTACTCATTTATTTTCTAACTAAACTCTTCAATTCTTTTTTTGTTAATTTTTTTTTTAGAAACAATTATTTATTACATCGCCGTTAAAGTGATGCTATTCATAAAAAAAGTACTGTTCTGCGCTGATATACCCATGCCTCTTTTAAAACAGTATAGTTGTTTTTGATTATTAAGTTGAGTTATTAATTTAATTGTAAAAGGCGATGTTTCCGCCAAGTGCCTATACAGACGGTATGCTGCTAAGTGTTTGATTTTGGTTAAATAAAAATATATACTTCTAAATTCTCGAACTTTTCGGATTATAATGAGAATTTATCATTCGTGAGTGTTGTTTTAGCTTTCACCTTTAATTACTGAATTATGTGAAAAAATCAGTTATCCTTCAACTCAACTTATTATGTAACATATTCTTTTTATTTGAAGACATATTGACATTTTCTCCGTAGAGAGAGGACAATAAAGACCTTGTTTAATTTGTATAATTTTAAGCAAAGCCAGCAATTTATGATTTTTTTTCAATTGTATAAATGCACCGTTTTCTTATCAAAATTTTTTTCCTTGAAAATCCTACAGATTTACTCATTTATATTCTAACTAAACTCTTCAATTCTTTTTTTTTTTGTTAATTTTTTTTTTACATGTAGAAACAATTATTTATTACAACGCCGTTAAGGTGATGCTATTCATAAAAAAAGTACTGTTCTGCGCTGATATACCACTTGTTTACATGCCTCTTTTAAAACAATATAGTTGTTTTTGATTATTAAGTTGAGTTATTAATTTAATTGTAAAAGGCGATGTTGCCGCCAAGTGCCCACACAGACGATATGCCGCTAAGTGTTTGGTTTCGGTTAAATAAAAATATATACTTCTAAATTCTCGAACTTTTCGGATTAAATGAGAATCAATCATTCGTGAGTGTTGTCTTAGCTTTCAGCTTTAATTACTGAATAAAGTGAAAAAATCAATTATCCTTCAACTCAACTTATTATGTAACATATTCTTTTTATTTGAAGACATATTGACATTTTCTCCGTAGAGAGAGGACAATAAAGACCTTGTTTAATTTGTATAATTTTAAGCAAAGCCAGCAATTTATGATTTTTTTTCAATTGTATAAATGCACCGTTTTCTTATCAAAATTTTTTTCCTTGAAAATCCTACAGATTTACTCATTTATATTCTAACTAAACTCTTCAATTCTTTTTTTTGTTAATTTTTTTTTACATGTAGAAACAATTATTTATTACAACGCCGTTAAGGTGATGCTATTCATAAAAAAGTACTGTTCTGCGCTGATATACCACTTGTTTACATGCCTCTTTTAAAACAATATAGTTGTTTTTGATTATTAAGTTGAGTTATTAATTTAATTGTAAAAGGCGATGTTGCCGCCAAGTGCCCACACAGACGATATGCCGCTAAGTGTTTGGTTTCGGTTAAATAAAAATATATACTTCTAAATTCTCGAACTTTTCGGATTAAATGAGAATCAATCATTCGTGAGTGTTGTCTTAGCTTTCAGCTTTAATTACTGAATAAAGTGAAAAAATCAATTATCCTTCAACTCAACTTATTATGTAACATATTCTTTTGATTTGAAGACATCTTGACATTTTCTCTATAGAGAGACTACAATTAAGACGTTGTCTAATTTGTATGATTTTAAGCAAGGCCAGCAATTTATGATACTTTTTTCAATTTTATAAATGCACCGTTTTCTTATCAACATTATTTTCCTTGAAATCGTACAGATTTACTCATTTATTTTCTAACTAAACTCTTCAATTCATTTTCTGCTTTCTTTTTTTTTTTAGAAACATTTATTTATTACATCTCCGTAATAGTGATGCTATTGATAAAAAAGTATTGTTCTTCGCTGATATACAACTTGTTTACATGCCTTTTTTAAATTAGAGATGGTTTTGATTATTAAATTGAGTTATCAGTTTAATTATAAAAGGCGATTTTGCCGTCAAGTGCCTATACAGACGATATGCCGCTAAGTGCTTGGTTTCGGTGAAATAAAAATATATACTTCTATATTCTCTTATTTTTCGGATTATAATGAGGATCAATTATTCGTGAGTATTGTCTTAGCTTTTACCTTTAATTATTAAAAAAAAGTGAGAACAAAATCAGTTATCCTTCAACTCAACTTATTATGTAACATATTCTTTTAATTTGAAGACTTCTTAACATTTTCTCCGTACGCAGCTCTGTTAAGGATGCATAAAGGGGGCGGGGCCTAATCTATACGGGAAATGTCTACTGTGACATCACACAAGTACAGCAATTCCTCAAAACAACAGAAAATGAAATAATTTGCGGTTTTATACTGCATAGGAGTGATGAACTACATCAAAACTTACCACTGCATTCATTTTTGTCGCTAGTTAAATCCCGCACAGCAAGATATAAACAAGTCACTAATCGCAATGCACTTGTCGACATGACGTCATCATGGTAAAATTTGATGCATTTTATGTGCAGTTAGAGGCGGATCAAGTAATTTTTGCATAGTGAAAAATGCATTTCATTATTAAACAGAATATTATTTGCAAATCTTAGGTGGACCATTATTACAAATCTGAAACCTTTGTTATGTGACATTAATAAAAAAAACTATCGAGAGAATGTATTGAATTAATTCTACCGTGTTTTTATGTACAGGGTGTGCATTTTTGCGGAAATAAAAAATAAAAACTCATTAAATCGCCCTTTCGCAAGGGCATACACTGAATAGATCTTGTCCATTTTTTGAATATGCATAACGGGAACATTCCTTAACTTGAAAACTGCTGCTGCTTTCCTGAAATCGAGAGCATTACTGAATAAATAAATAAAATACATAGTAAAGGTCACACATATTTCGACTAGAGCCAAATAATTTGAAATTTAAACTAATAAAATGCGAATTCTATTTAAAGCAGCAGCACTTTTCATAAACTACAAGTTATGTAGATACAATTTATTACTGAAATTTTTAACTCTAACTAGGGTATGCCCTTGCGATATTGAAATTTGTTTATGACCTACATACAGTACACATTACATGCATTAATCACGTGACTGTCAAATAACGTGACCAAACTAAATTCCGTACAAAGCAGGATATACAATGTTATTTCAATTAAAATTAAAGTCATGTGATAATATAGTAGCTTTACAAAAAATAAATTCGGTTTAAAAAGGTATGTATTTATGTACGTTTATATTCCCTTGATTTATTCGTAGTAACAGTCCTGCGTAGAGAGACGACAATAAAGTCGAAGGTTTAATTGTATCAATTTAGCAAGGCCAATAATTTTTTATGCTCTTTTAATATTATAAATGCACCGTTCTATCATCAACATTATTTTTTGTTTGGAAAAGTGTGTCATTTATTTTCGAATTAAACTCTTCCATTCATTCTTTTTATTTCTGTAGAAAAAAATCTTTTTTACTTCGTCGTTATAGTAATGCAATTCATAAAAAAAGCATTGTTGTTCGCTGATATACAACTTGTTTAAATGCCTTTTTTAAAATTATAGTTGGCTTTGATTATAAAGTTGAGTTATTAATTTAATTGAAAAAGGCGATGTTACATGTACCGCCAAGTGCCTATACAGACGAAATGCCGCTAAGTGCTAGGTTTCGGTTAAGTAAATATATATATACATCTAATTTCTCGCACGTTTCTGATTATAATGAGGATCAATTATTCGTGAGTGTTGTCTGAGATTTTACTTTTAGTAATAAAAAAGTGAGAAAAAGAAATTAATTATCTCTTTCTTCCATTTATTATGTAACATTTTATTTTTATTTATGACATCTTGTCATATTTTTCCGCAAAGAGACGACAATAAAAACGAAGTTTAAATTACATAATTTTAAGAATGGTTAACAATTTTTGATACTTTTTCAGTGTTATAAATGCACCGGTCTCTTATCTACATTTTTTTTATTAAAAGGGTGAAGGTTAACTCACTTATTTTCTAACTAAACACTACCATTCATTTTTGTTAATTTCTTTAGAAACAATTATTTCTTACTTCGCCGTTATAGTAATGCTTTTCATAAAAAAAGTATTGTTTTTCGCCGATAAACTACTTGTTTACATGGCTTTTTTAAAAACATTATAGTTGTTTTAGATTATTAAGTTAACTTATTAATTTAATTTAAAAAGCCGATGATGCAGCCAAGTGCCCGTACAAACGATATGCTGCTAAGTTCTTGGTTTCGCTTGAAATAAATATATATATACTTCTAAATTCTCGCACTTTTCTGATTATATAATGAAAATCAGTAATTCCAAGTGTTGTCTTAGCTTTTGCCTTTACTCATAGGAAAAAGTGAAAGAAAACTAATTATACTTTAACTCCATTTATTATATAACATATTCTTTTTATATGAAGACATCTTGATATTTTTTTCCGTAGAGAGACTACAATAAAGACGATGTTTAATTTGTATAATTTTAAGCAAGGCCAACAATTTTTGATACTTTTTTAATTTTAAAATGCACCGTTTTCTTATCAACAATACTTTTCTTGTAAAGCGTACAGTTTTCTACGAAAGCGTAAAGGTCTCTGCACTTGTCATTTTATAACTTGTATATTGTCTTATATTTTATTGCCTTATCAACATATAAGGTGTTATATCTCCTTATTTATACACATATTTTGAATTGTATTTAGATGTTTTAACATAATTTAAGGCACTTTTTTATACCCTCACTTTCTAAAGAAAGTTCGGGTATATTGTTGTTACTCATGTCCGTCCGTCCATCTTTCACACTTTCTTCTTCCTCAACCTCCTCTTGCATTTTACACAGTAGCCTAATCATCTTCTGGGAGATGGTTGGTGGTGTCCTGTAGATGTGCAATAAGTTTTCAGAATTTTCATTTTCACTCTGGGGGTCAAAAAATGACTTTTTTTTTTATGCAAAAAGCCCCTAGTTCCCTGAACTCCTCTTACATTTTACACAGTAGCCTAATCATCTTTTGGGAGATGGTTGGTGGTGTCCAGTAAATGTGCAATAATGTTTTAGAATTTTTATTCTAATAGGTGTTTCATGTGACATTTGTAACAAATCATAAAAAAAAAATTCTGGCTGTGTCTTTTTGTAATAAAGATTTTCATCAAAGCCATGATTGTACACTTATTTTTTTTTTCACATATCTGGGAGAGATGTCATTCTAGCTGCAATATGAATAACACAGTATAAAATCCTAAAGAGGTTGATCAATTAATCTAGAAATATGTCCATAGGACAAGAATGCCCCACCGAGTGTTATTAGGAATGCAACACAAAAAATTATATTAGTGTATGAAATTTGATGAAAATATCTTGAATAGTTTCTTTGAAATTGATTGATTGATTGATTGTATGTTGTTTTACGTCCCATTCGAGAATTTTTCACTCACATAGAGACGTCACCTTATACCGGTGAAGGGCTTCAAATTTTGACCTTTACTCGGCACTAAGGGCCATTGAGCAGTGAGGGATCTTTATCGTGCCAACGCCTGCCGTGACACGGGGCCACGGTTTTTAAGGTCTCATCCGAAGGACCCGTAACTTTCACTTCAAAGTGCCGAGCGCATGGCGAAGGAACAGTTGCTACCTATTTTTTATCGACTTAGGTCTGTCGCGGCCGAGATTCGAACTCATGACCTCCCGATCACGGAGCGAGCGCTCTACCGACTGAGCTACCGTGAACGGTCTCTTTGAAATTGAGATTGAGATCTAAAATATTGGATATGGATGAAAAATTCTCATCAACTAATGTATAAGTGCATAAGCTTACATAAAAATATCTTAAAATGGTTTCTTTAAATGTAAGCAATATGAAAATTAAAGAAAAGTGAGGCCAAGGTCACAGGAAAGTGCAAGGTCAAATTTTTTATGCAGTAGAATAGTTCTCACTAATACGTACCAGCATATTAAGTTTGATAAAAATGTCTTGAATGATTTATTTAAAACTGAAGCGAAACACTAATTTAAAATAGTGAGGTCAAGGTCAAAGGAAAAGTCAAATTCCAAACATGCTGATGCAGTCGATAGCTTTCATCAATATGTATCAGAATACGAAGTTTGTCAAAATATCTTGAATAGTGTCTTTGACACTGAGCTTTAAACTGAGCTAAATGCAAAGCACGAAGAAAGGACAGACGGAAGGACGGAAGACGGACATGACAAACTCTATATGCCCCGGCCCTATTCATGGCGGGGCGTAACAAAAAAAAAAATTTCTAATATTATTCCATTTAATTTTTTGGCCCACGTAGATGTCTGAAAGAGAGAAAATACCCCTCAATTGCCTCAGCTAACTCCCCCCCCCCGGGGGGGGGTTCAAGATGTCAACAAAATTTAATCTATATACACTACCTGAGGATGCTTTCATATTAATATGACTAATCATGACTTTGCTGTTCTTGTCAATAAGAAGATTTCTGCCTTTATATATAATCCTATGTAAAGCTTTGATCCCACAAAGTGGCCCCACCCTACCATGGGGTCATGATTTGTACAAACTTGAATCTACACTACTTGAGCAGTTTTCATATTGATATGACTAATCATGGTCTTGTTGTTCTTAAGAAGAATTTTAAAGATTTTTTGCCCTTTATTTCTATGTAAAACTTTGATCCCTTATTATGGCCCCACCCTACCTCTGGGGATCATGATTTGAAAAAAAAAAAAACTTGAATCTACACTATCTGAGGATTTTTCCTTTTCAATATGACTAATAATGCCCTTGCTGTTCTTGAGAAGAAGATTTATGAAATTTTTTCCCTGCATATTTCTACGAAAAACTTTGGATCCCCCAATGTTGCCCCACCCTACCCCAGGGGTTCTTGATTTGAACAAACTTATATTTACATTATGTAAAGAACGTTACATATAAGTTTTAACGTTTTTGGCCCAGTGGTTCTGATACCACCAATTTTTCACCAATTCTTAATTATTTCCCCTTGAAAGAGGGTGTGGCCCTTCATTTGAACAAACTTGAATCCCCTTTACTCAAAGGATGCTTTATGGCAAGGTTGGTTGAAATTAGCCCTGTGGTTATAGAGAAGAAATAAAAAATGTGAAAAAGTCTACAGACGGACAGACGGACGACAGACAAAATGTGATCAGAAAAGCTAAAGTGAGCCGAAAACTTATGTTAAATCACAAGTCCTAAAAAAAAGAGCTACAATATTTGAAAAGCAGTTTTTTTTTTTCATGCATTTTCATGCATTGTTTTCAGAATAGTTCAAAGCTGAAAATGTATTCCATGTCACCATAGTATGACTTTTATCCACGTTGAAAAAAAAAAACTGCACATTTCAGAAAATAGTATGATAAATTTATATAAATAGCTAATTATAATCAAGGTGTTTTGAGTATCAAAATAAAGCTAAACTAGTATAGCTAATTCAACTACAATTTAAAGATGCAAGACCTTAATCAATCTTAAAATGTTTATATCAACATAGTAAATAATGATGACAAGTCAGAAGTGGGGCTAATATCCCCCCCCCCCCCCCGTTTCCCCTTCCCAGTCCCCACCCAGTTTGTTCATGTACGCAAATCAGTACTTGGTTTTGACATTTTAAAAAATGTGAATTAATATATAAATAGTTTAATAGTGCATCTCTCGATCTGAATAATTTTCATTCATAATTCTAAAAGAGTGGGTTGATCCAAAATCATGGAAGACGTTCACGGTAGCTCAGTCGGTAGAGCGCTCGCTCCGTGATCGGGAGATCGTGAGTTAGAATCTCGGCCGCGACTGACCCAAGTCGATAAAAAATGGGTAGTAACTGTTCCTTCGCTATGTGCAGTTTGAAGTGAAAGTTGCGGGTCCTTCGGATGAGACCTTAAAAACTGAGGCCCCGTGTCAAGGTAGGCGTTGGCACGATAAAAATCCCTCACTGCTCAATGGCCCTAAGTGCCGAGTAAAGGTCAAAATTTGAAACCCTTCACCGGTATATGGTGATGTCTCTATATGAGTGAAAAATTCTCGAATGGGACGTAATATAACATACAATCAATCAATCAATCAAATTCATGAATGGAATGTCAAGCAAACTTATTATTGATGCACCTTTGAATACAATACGGACATAATAACACAAGAAACAAAATTATGTATAGTCAAATGGAAAAGTTTTTTTTTAACTATTTTTAAGTTACATGATCTTTTGACACTTCAGGGACAGGGAATGGGCGGGGAAACTGAGGGAGAGTGTTCCATTTGATATGTCATAATACAAAGATGGCTTTGAGGTTTCCAAATTTATTTATAGCTATCTGATTCAGATTATTTTAGTATCAAGGGAATGGGAATGCAGACCCCCCAGGGACGACTTTCACATTTACTAAAGTTATTTCCTTTTGCGAGTCAATCTGGGGTCAGCCTGCGTAAGGCTACACCGTTACAAACTCTTAGAAATTAAATTTATATGAATATGTTTGTAATGTTTTTTTCATGTTGCCCCATAGGAAATACATGAAAGGATGAAAATTGCCCGATAGCGTTTGAAGTTTGGAAATATTTACAGGCTAACTTACAAAGGACTAAAGTGAGAAAAATAAGCGTTACGTCAACAAGGGGAGACAACTCTTCAGAATGTGAAATTCCTCTATTAAGGCATCCGATGATCTTTGATCTTTTTAAACTATAACCTAACCATTTGTATTTCAGATTATTTTACCCCAATCTATACCTAAACTTGTACTTACAGACCGTCCTAGGTTCTGTCAACTTAATGAAATTTAATTCAATTAATAAAACACACAATGAATTAATTACCTCCCCCCTTAAAATTGTCAAAGTTAGCATAAATAATAGTTTCATCGAGAAAATGCAAAAATGTCTTCTCGGTAGACTTCATTTATACCCTACAAAATCTCTAGAACCCAGAAGCTTCTTGGGGCTTCGCTCCCTGGGCCCCTACCAGGGCTTCGCCCTGGACCCACTGGAGGCCTCAGGGTGGTCCCCAGACCCCCGGCCTACTTTATGCGCCCCCTAACTTCAATTCTACTTTTGAAGAATCAAGTCAGTACATGTACATGTATGTATAATTTTCATATAATACGAGTCTTAGAATCATCAAACTTTGTTGTTTGACCTATATTGGGTCTTCAGATTGTGCTACCAAAAAAGTAAGTAACTGTAATAATTATTTTCAATATTTTTTGGTCATATCTTAATATTTCAAATAATAAAAGGCTTAGAATCATCAGAAATTGGCAGTTGACACACCTTTGGTCTTCAAAGCTTGTTAACCAAAAACAATGAACTTTTAATATAACCATGATATCCTATATCCTATGTTGGTCATTGTGCCCATTTCTTTGGTTGATACACTTCACGGCCTTCGCATTTATCAACTGACAATAATGGATTGTCCTAGCCTTCACATTGTCAAAAATATGAAATTTATACAAAATGAAAGCGAATGTCAGGAAATTCAAAAAGAAAGTCAGACTGCCTGACATTTTCAAAAATAAGTTTCAAGGTCCCACGATGCACCAACTTAAAAGGGTTGATGATTTAAACCTCTCAGTATCAGAAATAATAAACTAGATCGTTTTAAAATGATTAGCCATAAAGTTAACAAAGTACGTAACGGTGACATAACTTTTGATTGACACTCTTTATCGCCCCCATGATGCATATACTGACAAGTTTTGATGATCATAGTCTTGTATAAGGTATGTATAAAATCAATTTGAAAATAAATACCTTCTCAATTAAAAAATTACATCACCATGACTTACGTTTGAGTCAGAATGACATGAGTACATACGATGCATCAACTTACAAAATTTGATTATCCTAGTCACAATAGTGGCCAAAATATTAAAGTTTTAACAAAATATTAATTTAGGTCACATTTTAAGTTACCTTGAGGCCATGACTTTGCCGTGACTTTATCAGGGTGATATCTTGTACAAATATATATCTACAACACCTCCTCACCCTGTGTAAATTTGGTGATATTCTGCCCAGTGGTTCTTGAAATATGTTCGCATCCACTTTTATTTTCCTAATTATCTCCCTTTGTAAAAGGGTTATATCCAAATTTTAGGTACAAATGAAAGTCCTTTGGCCAAGGATACTCTGTGATAAATTTGACAAATAGGGATTCTACAGGTATAGCCACTATTCAAAGAAGTTTAATGTGATGAGCAATTTGGTCCATTTTCAAAGTTTTCTTAAAATAAAATTTCTCTAGGTCCTTCCCTTTAAAGTATTCATAAGCATTTTTTTTCAAAGAGAGTTATCTAGGAATATAACTCCAAATAAGATAATTTTTTTCTGAACAATAAGAACTTTATTTTGTATTGTATAATGAGTAATCAAGTCAATATTCACAGCTTTACGAAAAATAACAACATTTTGGTGTCTAGCTCTTCCCCATGCGGTATTTAGAGGCAATTACGGATTGTATTAGCTTGAACTCCTGATGCTCTTGTCCGTGAATGATCAGCAATGCCGATTGCAAGCAGCATCTTATCCTGGTCGCATGAAATGTCCTCATTTTTTGTCAGATTCTTTGGTAATCCAAGCCAAAATCAAACTGCAAAAGATGATTTTAAAAAAACTGAAAAAAGATATATCAAACATTCCGATAAAAATGACTCAATTTAACAACTGTGATTTCCCCCATTAAATGATGTATTAAAATCATATTTCAATGAACATCTTTGATGTATGTACAGTTGATCTGCATGACAAAAACGTATATTCTTGAAAACTGTTGCAGAAGTTATCAAAAAATGCAACATTTTGCATAAAAATGAGTTCTTAAAAAGTTTACCAACTAAATTTAAAAATGCGATTTCTTTTTTAAATGATGAAAAACCAAAATACAAGTTCCATGTTCATCTCCATTGAATAGTGATTTCAATTTAAAAAAAAAAACTTAAATCCCCTTTAATGGAAAACCTTTCAAAAAGAAAAACCAAAGGAGAAATTACCCTAAGTGCAATATTATGCATCAAATTGACAACGTTCAACAGCTTGTATTTTTCTAAATGACCAAAAACCCAAATCAAGGTGCAATAAAAATCACTGACGTACACATAATTATTTGAAAAAATAAGTTCTCAATTTCATAAAATATGAAAGCTATCTAAACAAATGATGAAACTTACAAGCAATATTTGAATTAGAAATGAATAAGATCAATTGGTACCTTTCAAATAGACAGTCAAAATCAAGCATCATGCTTCTCTCTGATGTATATCATATACTGAATCTGCAATATTAAAAAAAATATAAAACTGTTGAAGCAGTTATCTAGAACAATAGGCCCAAGGGCTCTGAAATGCGCTTGTGATAAATTGTATAACCTATCACTTCTATTTGAAGCCTCTAAGTATCCTATATATTTAGATAAAGCCCTTAGAGGTGCTTGGACACAGATTTGAAGTTAATATTTTCTCAAATTTTCTGTATAATTTCATGACTTCTATGTTGCTATAGCATTTCATACTTAAATATAATAAAAATCTTATTTCATCTCGTAGTTATTGAAACTTCAAATTTCTGAACGCCTTTGATTGACACATCCTTGCACTTTCACAAATTTTAATTTTATTCTTAGTACTTAAGAAAAGTGGCGATTTTGTTGTGTATTAATGAAAAATATTAAAACTATAATCCAAAGAATTCAGAGTAGAAATGTTCGAAAGCAAAACCCACTCACAGTATTGTCAGTCCGTGCTCAGTGGTGTGTGCAGACTTTAACAATTAAACACACCCGGTGAATCGTAAACATTAACAATAACAGAGCTCGTGCCCTGTTTACAAAAACAGTTTATGTTTCACGGGTGTATTCAATTTGTTAAACTCTGTACACACCACTGAGCACGGGCTGACAATATTAGTGAGGGGGTTTGCTTTCGCACATTTCTACTCTGAATTTTCTGGATTACAGATGTAATATTTTTCATTAATACACAACAAAATCGCTTCTTTTCTTAAATGTTAGGGATAAAGATAAAATTTGTGAAAGTGCAAGGATGTGTAAATCAAACGCGTCCAGGAATTCGTAGTTCCAATAATTTCCAGATAAAATAAGTTTTTAATTATATTTTCGTGTGAAATGCTACTGCAATATATAAGTCGTGATATTATACAGAAAATTTGAGAAAATATTAACTTCAAATCTGTGTTTAAGCACCTTTAAATTCAGAAAGTAGGTCATTTTATATAAAACACTCTGAGAACCCAAGATGATTCTAAGTCAATTAGCACCTGAGATAGGTCATGATGACCTATTCATCATTTTCTGCGGACCCAAGATGCAGCAACTATCTAAAATTGATGATTCTAAGCCAAACAGTACCTGAAATATTCATATAAAGCCATAAAATTTCAAAAGTAGGTCAAAATGACTTACTTTTCAGTTGACATACTCTGAGGACCCAAGATGCAACAACTGACAAAGTTTGATGATTCTTAGCCAATTGATACCTAAAAATATCTAATTTATAACCATAAAATTTCAACAGTACGTCACAGTGACCTACTTTTCAGTTGACATACTTTGAGGACCCAAGATGCATCAACTGACAAAGATTGATGATTCTAAGCCAATTAGTACCTGAAAAAATATTTAATCAAGTCACAGTGACCTACTTCTTAGTCGACGTACTCCTAACATCCAATATACATTAACCAACAATTTTTGATGACTCTAAGCAAATAAGTACACGAAATTATTCAAATATAGCCTTAAAATTCCAAGAGTAGGTCAGAGTGATCTACATATTCGACATACTCCAAAGACAAAAGATGCACCCACTTACAAAATTTGATGCTTCTAAATCAATTAGTACCTGATATATTTAAATAAAGCCATAAAATTTCAAATATAGGTCACAGCGAGCTACTTTTTAGTCGACTAACTCTGCGGACCGATGATGCATCAACTGACAAAGTTTGATGATTCAAAACCAAATAGTACCTGAAATTTAAATAAAGCCATACAATTTCAAAAGTAGATCACGGTGACCTTCTTTTCAGTTAACTTACTCCAAAGACCCAAGATGCACCAACTGAAAAAGTTTGATGATTCCAAACCAAATAGTACTCAAAATATTTAAATATAACAAAAAAATTTCAAAAGTAGGTCATGGTGACCTACTTTTCAGTTGACGTTTTTCGAGGACCAAAGATGCATCAACTTACAAAGTTTCATGATCATAGGCCTTGAAATGTCCAAAATATGCCTCTAAAACGCTTTGAAATCGAATGCCTGCAAAGTTCAAAATGTAGGTCAAGGTGACCTACTTTTTCATAAATTTGTTTCATGGCGCATCATCTTACAAGATTAAATGATTCTAAACCTCTCAGCATTCGAATTAATGAAATTCAATGTTTTTAAAAGATTAGCCATAAAATTCAAAAAGTAGGTCAAGGTGACCTTCTTTTAGTTGACGTACTCCGATGACCCAAGATGCATCAACTTATAAAGATTAATGATCGTAGACCTTGCAGTAAGCAAAATATTAACATTTTAATAAAATGTAATATTTGGTCAACTTTGATGTGACCATGAGATCATGCCTTTGCCCCAGGGCAATTCCCCTTGCAAATTTTAATCTACAACATATCCTCAACCTAATGTGTAAGTTTGGTGATAATCTGCCCCGTGGTTTTTTGAGAAGATTTTTAGCAACCAGTACTTTTGGTTTTATTAACCAAATTATCTCTCTTTGTTTAAGGGTCACAACCTTAGATTTAATATAAACGGGAGTCTTTCGGTCAAGGATACCCTGTGACAAATTTGACAATAATTGGCAAAGGGGTTCTTGAGTTATGGCCCACATTCTAGAAAGTTTACGCACACCGCACAAATGGATATAGCATTAGCTCTTTGAGCCTTTGGCTCAGAAGTACAAATGTAAGCAATATAACACATCAAATGGATATATTTATCAACAGGTATTTTCTTATGATATCAATAATCAAAAATCAAAATCCAAGTACAATGTTCATATCTAATGTAAGCTCATTTGACTTTAATTTATGTTCATTAGACTTTAACAATAAAAACATATTATCCCTCTTATAGATTTCTTTTAGCAGTAAACAGAAAAAGGACAAATCTGCAGAAATGTTATACCCTAAAAGTAATATTTTGCATCAAATTGACTATGTTCAACAGCTTGTATCTTCTTCACAAATGACCAAAAATCAAACCAAGGTGCCATGCTTATGTATCATGTAAAAATATTTGGGAAAATAAGTTCTTAGATTAAGAAGCGTAGGGCTGTCAGAACAAAAATATTTAACCCTATATACAAGAGGTGGCATAAAAATCAAGAATACCAACAACTCGTATTTTTGTCATAGAAGATCAAAAACTATATCCATACACTTCTCTTCCAAATGTACAACTGATTTGCACAATAAAAAATTCCTATTTTTCTCTCCTAAATAATCAAAAATCTAGAATTTAGGTACCATGTTCATTTATGATAGATAATTGTTCAACAATTGTGGGAGTACTCTGGAAAATAGAATGTATATGTACAAGTAGGATGTACCCAAACAAATTGTGGGAGTACTCTGGAAAATAGAATGTATATGTACAAGTAGGATGTACCCAAACAAATGTTGTATTCTCTTTTATTTTGCACAAAAATGACTGAAGTTCAATAATTGCTATCTGAACCATAATGATTAGTAGTCTAAAACCAAGTACTAAGCAAATACTAACTGTACAAACAAAATGATCTCCAAACCAAAACTTCTTATTATGAAAACTATTGGAGAACTTATCGGAGTAAACAATGAACCCAGTGTGCAATATTTTGCATCAAAATGACTGATTTTAAAAACCAGTACCTTTATAGATGATCAAAAATCAAAGTTGAAGCGTCATATTAATATCTGCTGTATGTTGTTTTTTTTTTTTTTTTTTTAATTTTTTTAAAAAAAATGATATCTTTAAAACTGTTGAAGGAGTTATTTAGAAAAATCATGTACACTTGTATGCAAAAAATAATAATAATAATAATAATAATAATAAAAAAAAAATTAAATGGCCAAATTTATCAACTGGTAGTTTCTTGTCAATGACCAAAATCAAAATCAAAGTCTCATGTTCATCTCTATTGTATGTTCATTAGACTTGAACAATTAGAAACCTATATTCCCTTTCATGGGATTTCTTTTAGCAGAAAACTGAGGGAGAAATTATCTGCAGAATTGTTGTACCCTAAAAATAATATTTTGCATCAAATTGACATGTTCAACAGTTTGTATCTTTTACAAATGTGACCTAAAACCAAACCAAGGTGCCATGGGGGGATATGCATATCATTGATATAAAAACATATAGGAAAAAGTTCTTAGGTTTAGATATGTAGTAGCTATCTAGACAAACAAGAGGCCCAAGGGCCTTGAATCGCTCTTCTAATAAACTGTACAACCTACGGTATCACTTCTATTTGATGATTCAAATCCGTATAGTACACCAAAAATATTAAATACAGCCATAAAATTTCAAAAGTAGGTCAGGGTGACCTACTTTTCAGTTGTCGTACTCCAAGGACCCAAGATGCATCAACTGACAAAGTTTGATGATTCTAAGCAAATTGGTTTCTGAAATATTTAATTAAAGCCATACATTTTCAAAAGTAGGTCATGGTGACCTACTTTTCAGTTGACCTACTCCAAAGACCCAAGATGCATCAACTGACAAAGTTTGATGATTCTAAGCCAATTAGTACTTGAAATATTTAATTATAGTCATATAAATTGAAAAGTAGATCACGGTGACCTACTTTTCAGTCGACCTACTACGATGACCCAAGATACATAAACTTACAAAGTTTTATGATCATAGGCCTTAAAATGTCCAAATTATGCCTCTAAAACACTTTGAAATCGCATGCCTGCAAAGTTCAAAAAGTTGGTTACTGTGACCTACTTTTTAATACATATGTTTTATGGCCCCAAGATGCATCATCTTGCAAGATTCCATGATTCTGAACCTCTCAATAATCAAATTATTGACCTGAATTGTTTTGTAAAAGATTAACCATAAAATTCAAAAAGTAGGTCAAGCTGACCTACTTTTTAGTTGACGTACTTTGATGACCAAACATACATCAACTGACAAAGTTTGATGATAATAGGACTTAAATTGTTCAAAATATGCCTCTAAATCATTTTGATAAAGAATGGTCGCAAAATTTAAAAAGTAGGCCACTGTGACTTACTTTTAAGTCAACATGATATGAGGTCCTTAAATGCATCAACTTACAAGATTTGATGATCCTAGTCCTTTTAATAAGCAAAAATATCAACATTTTAATAAAATGTAATTTTTGGTCAACTTTGAAGTGACCTTGAGACCACGCCCTTTGCCCCAGGGTGATGCCTTGAACAATTTTTAATCTACAACATATCCTCATCCCTTTGTTTAAGTTTGGTGATAATCTGCCCAGTGGATCTTGAGAAGAAGATTTTTTAGCAACCAGTACTTTTGTTTCCATTTTCCTAATTATCTCCCCTTGCTTAAGGGTCTCAACCCTAGTTTTAGTACAATAGGGAGTCCTTGCGCCAAGGATACCCTGTGACAAATTTCACAACAATTGGCCAAGGGGTTCTTGAGTTATGGCCCATATTCTAAAAAGTTTACGCACACCGCACAAATGGCCATAGCATTAACTCTTTGAGCCTTTGGATAAGAAGAGCTAATAAAAAGAACCCTCTATGCAATAGTTGGCATAAAAAATAGAATACCAACAACTAATATTCTTGTCATAAATGATCCAAAACAAAGTCCAAACACTTATCAACTCTCTTCCAAATGTACAACTGATTTGCACATTAAAAAAATCCTATCCCAAAAACTGTAGGATGCAATACCCTATAAGAAATATTTTGCACAAACATCTGGTATTTTCCCAGTCACTAATCAAAAATCAAAATCAATGCACTAAACATATCTCTTATATAAATATGTACAGCTTCTCTGCACAACAAACTCCTTACTTTGAAAACTGTTGATGGGATTATCCAGACATATCATATGCCAAAATAAGCAATATTTGGCACCGAAACTGATGAAGTTCAACAACCGTTCATTTCCCAAAAATGATCTAAATTCAAAATCACAGCACCATGCACATCTTTAATGAAAGTTTATAACCTCATCTGCAAAACAAACATCTTCTGATTTTGAAAACTGTTAGAGTGCTTATCCTGAAAAACGATGTAAAAGCTACATTATACATACAAATGACTAAGTTCAACAACTGCTATTTCCCCTATAAATGATCTGAAATCAAAACTCAACTATCTTGTACATCATTAGTGTATGTACAATTGATCTGTATAAAAAAAAACCTCTTATCCTGAACACTATAAGAGAAGAGAACTGGATAAATGATGAGCACTGTAATCAATACTTTGCATAAAATTCACCCAGTTCATCTGCTAATATCCCTCTCCTAAATGATCAAAAGTCAAAATTTAGGTACCAAGTTTATTTTTCAGGGATAGATAATTGATCCCCAATTGTAGGAGTACTCTGGAAAAATAACCAGATTCATCCACTACTATTTTCCCCTATCACACATTAGAATTCAAAATTAAAGTAACCAGTAGATCCCTAATACATGTAATGTACAATTTACCTGCACAATATTAATTTCTTATTTTCAACAATTTAGCAAGATGTATCCAAACAAATGTTGTACTCTCTTATATTATGCAGCACAAAAATGACTGAAGTTCAATAACTGCTATTTGAAGCATAAATGATCAGTAGTCTAAATCCAAGTACTACGCAAATACTTAATGTATGTACTTTTGATCTGCAAACCAAAAACTTCTGATTGTAAAAACTGCTGCAGAAGTTATCCGAACAAATGTTGAACCCAGTATGCAATATTTTGCATCAAAATGATGTGACTAATTTTAACAACTGGTACCTTTATAGATGATCAAAAATCAAAGTCGAAGCATCATATTCATTTCCCATGTACGTTTCTTTGATCTGCAAAATAAAAATAAATGTTATCTTTAAAACTGTTGAAGGAGTTGTCTGGAAAAATCATGTACACTTGTAAGCAATATAACACATTAAATGGCTAAATTTATCACATGGTATTTTCTTATCAATGACCAAAAATCAAACTTCAAGCATATTGGCATCTCTGCTGTATGTTCATTAGACTTGATCAATTAGAAACCTATATTCCCTTTCATGGGATTTCTTTTAGCAGAAAACTGAAGAAGGTATTGTCTACAGAAATGTTGTACCCTTAAAGTAATATTTTGCATCAAATTGACATGTTCAACAGTTTGTATCTTTTTCATAAATGACCAAAAACCAAACCAAGGTGCCATGAATATCAATGATGTAAAAACATTCAGGAAAAAAGTCCTTAGGTTTAGATATATAGGAGCTTTCTGGACAAATAAAATGAACCCTTTATGCAAGAGTTGACAAAAAAATCAAAAATACCAACAACTAGTATATTTGTCATAAATGATCCAAAACAAAGTCCAAACACTTATCAACTCTCTTCCAAATGTACAACTGATTTGCACATTAAAAAATCAAAACTCAACTATCTTGTACATCATTAGTGTATGTACAATTGATCTGTATAAAAAAAACCTCTTATCCTGAACACTATAAGAGAAGAGAACTGGATAAATGATGAGCACTGTAATCAATACTTTGCATAAAATTCACCCAGTTCATCTGCTAATATCCCTCTCCTAAATGACCAAAAGTCAAAATTTAGGTACCAAGTTCATTTTTCAGGGATAGATAATTGATCCCCAATTGTAGGAGTACTCTGGAAAAATGAACATATTCAACCACTGCTATTTTCCCCTATCACACATCAAAATTCAAAATTAAAGTAACCAGTAGATCCCTAATACATGTAATGTACAATTTACCTGCACAATATTAATTTCTTATTTTCAACAATTTAGCAAGACGTATCCAAACAAATGTTGTACTCTCTTATATTATGCAGAACACAAATGACTGAAGTTCAATAACAGCTTTTTGAAGCATAAATGATCAGTAGTCTAAATCCAAGTACTACGCAAATACTTAATGTATGTACTTTTGATCTGCAAACCAAAAACTTCTGATTGTAAAAACTGCTGCAGAAGTTATCCGAACAAATGTTGAATCCAGTATGCAATATTTTGCATCAAAATGATGTGACTAATTTTAACAACTGGTACCTTTATAGATGATCAAAAATCAAAGTCGAAGCATCATATTCATTTCCCATGTAAGTTTCTTTGATCTGCAAAATAAAAATAAATGATATCTTTAAAACTGTTGAAGGAGTTGTCTGGAAAAATCATGTACACTTGTAAGCAATATAACACATTAAATGGCTAAATTTATCACATGGTATTTTCTTATCAATGACCAAAAATCAAACTCCAAGCATATTGGCATCTCTGCTGTATGTTCATTAGACTTGATCAATTAGAAACCTATATTCCCTTTCATGGGATTTCTTTTAGCAGAAAACTGAAGAAGGTATTGTCTACAGAAATGTTGTACCCTTAAAGTAATATTTTGCATCAAATTGACATGTTCAACAGTTTGTATCTTTTTCATAAATGACCAAAAACCAAACCAAGGTGCCATGAATATCAATGATGTAAAAACATTCAGGAAAAAAGTCCTTAGGTTTAGATATGTAGGAGCTTTCTGGACAAATAAAATGAACCCTTTATGCAAGAGTTGACATAAAAATCAAAAATACCAACATCTAGTATATTTGTCATAAATGATCCAAAACAAAGTCCAAACACTTATTAACTCTCTTCCAAATGTACAACTGATTTGCACATTAAAAAAATCCTATCCCAAAAACTGTAGGATGCAATACCCTATAAGAAATATTCTGCACAAACATCTGGTATTTTCCCAGTCACTATCAAAATTCAAAATCAATGCACTAAACATATCTCTTATATAAATAAGTACAACTTCTCTGCACAACAAACTCCTTACTTTGAAAACTGTTGATGGGATTATCCAGACATATCATATGCCAAAATAAGCAATATTTGGCACCGAAACTGATGAAGTTCAACAACTGTTCATTTCTCAAAAATGATCTAAATTCAAAATCACAGCACCATGCACATCTTTAATGAAAGTTTATAACCTCATCTGCAAAACAAACATCTTCTGATTTTGAAAACTGTTAGAGTGCTTATCCTGAAAAACGATGTAAAAGCTACATTATACACACAAATGACTAAGTTCAACAACTGCTATTTTCCCTATAAATGATCTGAAATCAAAACTCAACTATCTTGTACATCATTAGTGTATGTACAATTGATCTGTATAAAAAACCTCTTATCCTGAACACTATAAGAGAAGAGAACTGGATAAATGATGAGCACTGTAATCAATACTTTGCATAAAATTCACCCAGTTCATCTGCTAATATCCCTCTCCTAAATGATCAAAAGTCAAAATTTAGGTACCAATTTCATTTTTCAGGGATAGATAATTGATCCCCAATTGTAGGAGTACTCTGGAAAAATGAACATATTCAACCACTGCTATTTTCCCCTATCACAAATCAAAATTCAAAATTAAAGTAACCAGTAGATCCCTAATACATGTAATGTACAATTTACCTGCACAATATTAATTTCTTATTTTCAACAATTTAGCAAGACGTATCCAAACAAATGTTGTACTCTCTTATATTCTGCTGCACAAAAATGAATGAAGTTCAATAACTGCTATTTGAAGCATAAATGATCAGTAGTCTAAATCCAAGTACTACGCAAATACTTAATGTATGTACTTTTGATCTGCAAACCAAAAACTTCTGATTGTAAAAACTGCTGCAGAAGTTATCCGAACAAATGTTGAACCCAGAATGCAATATTTTGCATCAAAATGATGTGACTAATTTTAACATCTGGTACCTTTATAGATGATCAAAAATCAAAGTCGAAGCATCATATTCATTTCCCATGTAAGTTTCTTTGATCTGCAAAATAAAAATAAATGATATCTTTAAAACTGTTGAAGGAGTTGTCTGGAAAAATCATGTACACTTGTAAGCAATATAACACATTAAATGGCTAAATTTATCACATGGTATTTTCTTATCAATGACCAAAAATCAAACTCCAAGCATATTGGCATCTCTGCTGTATGTTCATTAGACTTGATCAATTAGAAACCTATATTCCCTTTCATGGGATTTCTTTTAGCAGAAAACTGAAGAAGGTATTGTCTACAGAAATGTTGTACCCTTAAAGTAATATTTTGCATCAAATTGACATGTTCAACAGTTTGTATCTTTTTCATAAATGACCAAAAACCAAACCAAGGTGCCATGAGTATCAATGATGTAAAAACATTCAGGAGAAAAGTCCTTAGGTTTAGATATGTAGGAGCTTTCTAGACAAATAAAATGAACCCTTTCTGCAAGAGTTGACATAAAAATCAAAAATACCAACAACTAGTATATTTGTCATAAATGATCCAAAACAAAGTCCAAACACTTATCAACTCTCTTCCAAATGTACAACTGATTTGCACATTAAAAAATCAAAACTCAACTATCTTGTACATCATTAGTGTATGTACAATTGATCTGTATAAAAAAAAACCTCTTATCCTGAACACTATAAGAGAAGAGAACTGGATAAATGATGAGCACTGTAATCAATACTTTGCATAAAATTCACCCAGTTCATCTGCTAATATCCCTCTCCTAAATGATCAAAAGTCAAAATTTAGGTACCAATTTCATTTTTCAGGGATAGATAATTGATCCCCAATTGTAGGAGTACTCTGGAAAAATGAACATATTCAACCACTGCTATTTTCCCCTATCACAAATCAAAATTCAAAATTAAAGTAACCAGTAGATCCCTAATACATGTAATGTACAATTTACCTGCAAAATATTAATTTCTTATTTTCAACAATTTAGCAAGATGTATCCAAACAAATGTTGTACTCTCTTATATTCTGCAGCACAAAAATGAATGAAGTTCAATAACTGCTATTTGAAGCATAAATGATCAGTAGTCTAAATCCAAGTACTACGCAAATACTTAATGTATGTATTTTTGATCTGCAAACCAAAAACTTCTTATTGTAAAAACTGTTGCAGAAGTTATCTGAACAAATGATGAACCCAGTATGCAATATTTTGCATCAAAATGATGTGACTAATTTTAACAACTGGTACCTTTATAGATGATCAAAAATCAAACTCAAAGCATCATATTCATTTCCCATGTACGTTTCTTTGATCTGCAAAATAAAAATAAATGATATCTTTAAAACTGTTGAAGGAGTTGTCTGGAAAAATCGTGTACACTTGTAAGCAATATAACACATTCAATGGCTAAATTTATCAACTGGTATTTTCCTATCAATGACCAAAAATCAAACTCCAGGTATATTGGCATCTCTGTTGTATGTTCATTAGACTTGATCAATTAGAAACCTATATTCCCTTTCATGGGATTTCTTTTAGCAGAAAACTGAAGAAGGTATTGTCTGCAGAAATGTTGTACCCTTAAGGTAATATTTTGCATCAAATTGACATGTTCAACCAGTGATTGGGAAGGCCATCAAGTCAATGGGACTATGGCGCAACTGTCAAAGTATTTAATGGGCCATTTTGAAAATGAATAGGCCATCTCTATATTCTAAGAAAAAAACAAAATGACAAACAAACGTCAAATACGAAAATGAACACGTTTCTTCCTTAACCAAATTTTATTTTTCAGGTTTACAGTGTAGCACATTTAATATTGTTAAAAGGAACCCGCAAACAATATATTTTTCTTGTATTTTGGATCAATAACGTCGAAATTTCAATTGAACATTGGAAATGAGTGAGGTAATGTACTTTGTTGTCCTATATAAAGCGCTTCATGTAACAGGAAGCAGTTTTTGCTGGGTTTTAACCAATGAGATTTGTTGTACAGTATTAAAATAACTGTATTTAAAACGAAAGTAAAACAAACCAGAAAGTCATATGCGAAATATTTCCAACTAACATCGCTAAAATTTGAATGCGCAACTTGGCGCCACCAATGGTTTACTTAATGTGCCAATTTTCACTTCAATGTGACTATGGCACGTGCCGCAAGCCTTTCCCAATCACTGTTCAACAGTTTGTGTCTTTTTTCATAAATGACCAAAAACCAAACCAAGGTGCCATGAATATCAATGATGTAAAAACATTAAGGAAAAAAGTCCTTAGGTTTAGATATGTAGTAGCTTCCTGGACAAATAAAATGAACCCTTTATGCAAGAGTTGACATAAAAATCAAAAATATCAACATCTAGTATATTTGTCATAAATGATCCAAAACAAAGTCCAAACACTTATCAACTCTCTTCCAAATGTACAACTGATTTGCACCATAAAAAAATCCTATCCCAAAAACTGTAGGATGCAATACCCTATGAGAAATATTTTGCACAAACATCTGGTATTTTCCCAGTCACTAATCAAAAACCAAAATCAATGTACTAAACATATCTCTTATATAAATATGTACAATTTCTCTGCACAACAAACTCCTTACTTTGAAAACTGTTGATGGGATTATCCAGACATATGATATGCCAAATTAAGCAATATTTGGCATCGAAACTGATAAAGTTCAACAACCGTTCATTTCCCAAAAATGATCTATATTCAAATTCAGAGCACCATGCACATCTTTAATGAAAGTTTATAACCTCATCTGCAAAACAAACAACATCTTCTGATTTTGAAAACTGTTAGAGTGCTTATCCTGAAAAATGATGTAAAAGCTACATTATACACACAAATGACTAAGTTCAACAACTGCTATTTTCCCTATAAATGACCTGAAATCAAAACTCAACTATCTTGTACATCATTGGTGTATGTACAATCGATCTGCAAAAAACTAGAAATATGTCCATAGGACATGAATGCCCTGCTGATGGTATATTAGTAATGCAACTTGAAAATTTGTATTAGTGTATGAAATCTGATGAGAATATCTTGAAGTTTCTTTAAAATTGAAATCTTCTAAAAGTTGGATATAAATAATAAATTATCACCAAATTATGTATAAGTCATAGGCGTACATAAATATATTTTAAATGGTTTCTTTAAAATTAAGCAAAATGCAAATTAAGAAAAGTGACGTCAAGGTCAAAAAATTTTGATGCAGTTGAATAGCTCTCATCAGTATGTATCAGCATACGAAGTTTGATAATACTATCTTGAATGGTTTCTTTAAAACTGAGCTAAACACTAATTTTAGAAAAGTGAGGTCAAAGTGAAAGGAAAGGTCAAGGTCAAAAAATGATGATGCAGTTGAATAGCTCTCATTACTATGTATTAGGATATGAAGTTTGAAATATCTTGAATGGTTTCTTTAAAACTGAGCTAAACACTTATTTAAGAAAAAATGACGTCAAGGTCAAAAGAAAGGTCAAGGTAAAAAAATGTGGATGCAGTTGAATAGCTCTCATCAGTATGTTTCAGCATATGAAGTTTGATAACACTATCCTGAATGGTTTATTTAAAACTGAGCTAAACACTAATTTAAGAAAAGTGAGGTCAAGGTCAAAGGAAAGGTAAAAAAAAATGTTGATGTAGTTGAATAGCTCCTATCAGGATATATCAGCATAAGAAGTTTGAAAACACTGTCCTGAATGGTTTCGTTAAAACTACTTCAGACTAATTTAAGAAAAGTGAGGTCAAGGTCAAAGGAAAGGTCAAGGTCAAAAAATGTTGATGCAGTTTAACAGCTCTCATCAGTATGTATCAGCATATAAAGTTTGATAAAATATCTTCAATGGTATCTTTAAAAATAAGCTAAACACTACTTTAGGAAAAGTGAGGTCAAGGTCAAAGGAAAGGTCAAGGTCAAAAAATGTTGATGCAGTTCCATAGCATTCATCAATATCCATCAGCATATGAAGTTTGATTAAAATATCTTAGATAATTTCTTTGAAAATTAGCTTTGAACTGACCTAAACGCAAAGCACGATGGAAGGACAAACAGAAGGACAGGAGGATGGAAGGACAGAAGATGAACATGACAAACACTATTTTCCCAGGTCATATTCATGGCGGGGCATTAAAAATGTCTTATCCTGAACACTATAAGAGGAGAGAATTGGTCAAATGATGAGCACTGTAATCGATATTTTGCATAAAATTGACCCAGTTCATCTGCTAATATCCCTCTCCTAGATGATCAAAAATCAAAATTTAGGAACCATGTTTTCATTTCTCAGGGATAGAAAATTGAACAACAATTGTAGGAGTACTCTGGAAGATAGAACATGTTCAACCTCTGCTATTTTCCCCCATCAAACATCAAAATTCAAAATCAAAGTACTCAGTAGATCCTTAATACAAGTATATATATATAATTTACCTGCAAAATATTAATTTCTTATTTTCAACAATTTACATGTAGCAAGATGTATCCAAACAAATGTTGTACTCTCTTATATTCTGCAGCACAAAAATGACTGAAGTTCAATAACTGCTATTTGAACCATAATTGATCAGAAGTCTAAATCCAAGTACCAAGTATCAAACTACATGCTTCCATGTCAATATAACAAATGGCTTTGTTGTACTTGAGATTTTTTTTTAAATTTTCCCATATATTCCTTTGTAAAAATTTGATCTCCCATTGTGGCTCCTCCCTATCCCATGGGTCATCATTTGAACAAACTTAAATCTACACTACCTGAGGATGCTTCCATATCAATATGACTAAACATAGCTTTTCAGTACTTGAGAAGCATTTCTTTTTTCTATATGTTTTTATGTAACTTTCAATCCCCCACTGTGGCTCCACCCTCCCCCCGGGGGTCATCATTTGAACAAAATTGAATCTACACTACCTGAGGATGCTTCCATATCAAAATGCTAAACATGATTTTCTGTTCTTGAGAAGAAGATATTCTCCTATATGTTCTATGTAAAATTTTCGATCCCCCATTGTGGCCCAACCCTATCCCCGGGGGGTTATCATTTTAACAAACTTGAATCTACACTACCTGAGGATGATTCCATATCACAATGAATAATCATAGCTTTGCAGTTCTTCTTCAGAAGATATTTTCCTATATATTTCTATGTAAGACTTTGACCCTCCATTGTGGCCCCATCCTTCTCCCGGGGTTCATTTTTTGAACAAAATAGAATCTACACCCTAAGGATGCTTCCACATAAATATGACCAATCAGGGCTTTGTTGTTCCTGAGAAGATTTTTACTATTTTTCCTGTATATTTCTATGTAAAACTTTAATCCTCCATTGTGGACCCACCCCACTCCGATGGGTCATGATGTGAACAATCTTTAATCTTCACTGCCTAAGGATGCTTCCATATAAATATGACCAATAAGGGCTTTGCTGTTCTTGAGAAGATTTTTAAAGATTTTTCCTATATATTTCTATGTAACTTTGATCCTCCATTGTGGCCCCATCCTACCTCCGGGGGTCATGATTTGAACAAATTTGAATCTACACTACCTGAGGATGCTTCCATATAAATATGACTCATTATGGCTTTGCTGTTCTAGAGAAGAAGATTTTTTAAGATTTTTCCTATATATATATATATATATGTGAAACTTGGATCCTTCATTGTTGTGGTCCCGCCCTACCCTGGGGGTCATGATTTGAACAAACTTGAATCTTCACTACCTGAGGATGTTTCCACATGAGTTTCATCTTTCCTGGCCCTGTGGTTCTTGAGAAGAAGATTTTTAAAAGGTGCTATTTATTTTTCACTAATTCTTAATTATCTCCCCTTGAAAGAGGGCATGGCCTTTCATTTGGACAAACTTTAACCCCCTTCATCCAAGGATGCTTTGTAGCAAGTTTGGTTGAAATTGGCCCCGTGGTTCTAGAGAAGAAGTCGAAAATGTGAAAGTTTACAGACAGAGGGACGGATGGACAGACGGGCTACATACAAAATGTGATCAGAAAAGCTCACCTGAATTTTGAGCTCAGGTGAGCTAAAAACGATGTAAAAGCTACATTATACATACAAATGACTAAGTTCAACAACTGCTATTTTCCCTATAAATGATCTGAAATCAAAACTCAACTATCTTGAATATCATTGTATGTACAATTAACCTGCAAAAAAAGTCTTTATCCTGAATACTACAAGAGAGGAGAACTGGATAGATGATGAGCACTGTAATCAATACTTTGCATAAAATTCACCCAGTTCATCTGCTAATATACCTCTCCTAGATGATCAAAAATCAAAATTTAGGTACCAAGTTCATTTTTCAGGGATAGATAATTGATCCCCAATTGTAGGAGTACTCTGGAAGATAGAACATGTTCAACCTCTGCTATTTTCCCCCATCAAACATCAGAATTCAAAATTATTCAGTAGACCCTTAATATATGTTATATACAATTTAACTGCAAAATGTTAATTTCTTATTTTCAACAATTTAGCAAGACGTATCCAAACAAATGTTGTACTCTCTCATATTTTGCATAAAAATGACCGAAGTTTAATAACTGCTATTTGAACCATAAATGACCAGAAATCTAAAGCCAAGTACTACACAAATACTTAATGTATGTTCTATTGAACTGCAAACCAAAAACTTCTCATTGTAAAAACTGTTGGAGAAGTTATCCAAATAAATGAAGAACCCAGTATGCAATATTTTGCATAATAATGATGTGATAATTTTAACAACTGGTACCTTTATAGATGATCAAAAATCAAAGTCGAAGCATCATATTCATCTCTGATGAACATTTCTTTGATCTGCAAAATAAACAAGAGGCCCAAGGGCCTTAACGTCACCTGAGTACAACAATTTAGAGGATCCATAAACTGATAAACGAAGCTTTGTTGCCCAATAGCAAGGAAAATAGTACAATTAAGATCATAATAGATGTCTCTGTTATTACCTCTTACATTGGCTTCACTTGGCCTTTGAAGAACATTTAAAAAGATAAGTTATTTTTGTTTCATTTTTATTCATCTATTATTTCCAAGTCTACCTGATTATTAAAACTATGAAAGTACTTTTTGCATTATACAATAAATGTTCTTGCATAATTTTCTTATTCTATTAATCTTTCAAATACATTATCTACAGTGATTAATTATCAAAGGTGAATGGCAAAGGTGAATAACTTCACTCAGTAGAATACAAATTAATAGAGCCCTGGCAAGGACCAGAACACTTGACTAAATGGTCCAGATGTTCAAAATTCTGGTAAAAATACCTTGCTTATTAAAACTTTTACTCTGTTTGCTTCTAATATGCCCAGGAGGAGAGGAGATTTTCAAAGAAATAATGCATTTTCACTATTTAACACAGCCCTACCCTAACACCAGAACCTATGACCTAGGGTCATGAAAATTTACAAATTTGGAAGAGGTACCCTCATCATCATAACTATGCAATTAGTTGAAGATTTTAAAAGAACATTTTCACAATATAATCAAAAAGAGCCCCCCACCCCCCCCCACCCGAGAAACAACAGAACCCCTGGGACCACAAGTTTTAAAAATTTTGTAAAAGCATCCTTGCTCATCATAACTATACACTTGTTTCTTTGCTTTATAACCAGGAGTAGAAAAAAATATTTTGAAAGAAATTATGAATTTTCACTAAATAATCAATAGAGTCTCCCCCCACTCCCCCCCCCCCCCCAACACCAGAACCCCTGACCCAGGAGCCATGAAATTCACAATTTTGGAAGAGGCAGCCATGCTCATTATAACTACATACTTACTTAGTTTACTTCATACCCAGGAGCAGAGAAGAAGATTTTCAAAGAAATAATGCATTTTCACTATATAATCAATAGCCCCTCCCCCCTCCTAACACCAGAATCCCTGATCCAGGGGCCATGAATTTCAAAATTTAGGAAGAGGCTGCCATGCTCATCATAACTATGTACTTAGTTAGTTTATTTAATACCCAGGAGCAGAGAAGAAGATTTTCAAAGAAATAATGCATTTTCACTATATAATCAATAGAGCCCCCCACCCCCTAACACCAGAACCCCTGACCCAGGGACCATGAATTTCAAAATTTAGGAAGAGGCTGCCATGCTCATCATAACTATGTACTTAGTTAGTTTATTTAATACCCAGGAGCAGAGAAGAAGATTTTCAAAGAAATAATGCATTTTCACTATATAATCAATAGAGCCCCACCCTAACACCCAAACCCCTGACCCAGGGGCCATGAAATTCACAATTTTGGAAGAGGCAGACATGCTCATCATAACTATGTACTCAGTAAGAATATTTCATTCCCAGGAGCAGAGAAGAAGATTTTAAAAGATATAATGCATTTTCACTATATAATCAATAGAGCCCCCCCCCCCCCCAAACACCAGAACCCCTGACCCAGGGGCTATGAAATTCACAATTTTGGAAGAGGCAGTCTTGCTCAACATAACTATGTACTTAGTTAGTTTATTTAATACCAAGGAGCAGAGAAGAAGATTTTCAAAGAAATAATGCACTTTCACTATATGATGTATATAGCCCCACCCTAGCACCACAACCCCTGACCCTGGGGCCATGAATTACACAATTTTGGTAGAGGGCTCATTGCTTATTACAATCATGCCAACAGTTTTACTGCTTGATGTCCAGGAGTAAAGAAGAAGATTTTTAAAGATTGCATTAATTTTGGTGGTTTTAGCCCCACCCCTCAGGCTCCAGGGGGGCAGGGATCATGAAATTCACAATTTTTGTTCCCCTTCACCCATAGGTGCTATATGCCAAAATTGGTTGAAATTGGTTGAGTGGTTTCAGAGAAGAAGCTAAAAATGTTCAAATGTTAACGCACGATGCACGACGAACGCCGACGGACAAAAACGGATAGCAATAGGTCACCTGAGTGACTCAGGTGACCTAAAAAATGATATCTTTAAAACTGTTGAAGGAGTTATCTGGAAAAATCAACTTGAAGTACACTTGTTAGTAATATAAGACATTAAATGGCTAAATTAATCAACTGGTACTTTCTTATCAATGACCAAAAATCAAACTCCAAGTGCAATGTGCATCTCTATTGTATGTTTATTAGACTTGAACAATTCGAAACCTATATTCCCTTTCATGGGATTTCTTTTAGCAGAAAACTGAAGGAGGTATTATCTGCAGAAATGTTGTACCCTTAAAGTAATATTTTGCATCAAATTGACATGTTCAACAGTTTGTATCTTTTTCATAAATGACCAAATACCAAACCAAGGTGCCATGAATATCAATGATGTAAAAACATTCAGGAAAAATGTCCTTAGGTTTAGATATGTAGGAGCTATCTGGACAAATAAAATGAACCCTTTATGCAAGAGTTGACAAATCAAGAATACCAACAACTAGTATTTTTGTCATAAATGATCCAAAACAAAGTCCAAACACTTATCGACTCTCTTCCAAATGTACAACTAATTTGCATACCCCATAAGCAATAATTTGCATAAACATCTGGTATTTTCCCAGTCACTGACCAAAAATCAAAATCAATGTACTAAACATATCTCTTATATAAATATGTACAATTTCTCTGCACAACAAACTCCTTACTTTGAAAACTGTTGATGGGATTATCCAGACATTTGACCTACCAAAACCAGCAATATTTGGTATCAAAAAAGGTGAAGTTCAACAACCGCTCATTTTCCAAAAATGATCTAAATTCAAAATCAGAGCACCATGCACATCTTTAATGAAAGTTTATAACCTCATCTGCAAAACAAACAAGACCTTCTGATTTTGAAAACTGTTACAGTGGCTATCCTGAGAAACGATGTAAAGCTACATTATACATAAAAATGACTAAGTTGAACAACTGCTATTTTCCCTATAAATGACTATAAACCATGCAACAACTTTCCAACAATTGTATTTGGTTTGTGTTTTATACCAGAGGCCATGAAAATCACAATTTTGAAAGAGGCATCATTGCTAATCATAACTTTATAATACACTTAGCATGCTTACTTTGATTTCTTAATACCCAGAGGCAGATCAGAGGAACAAAGAAAATCAAAGGCCTGAAGGCCTGAGAGACGCATCACATTGAAGACAGAAAACTCAAAAAAAAATTCTCAGAAAAATTCAACAAACATGTTGAGGGAAAATCAGGAATAAAAATAAAAATTAAAATATCGTTTCTTTGAGGTTAAAAAATGTTGGGTTTTTTTATTCTTTCATTATTATCATAGTAGGAAGATGAAATAATGAATGAGAATTTAGAAAGGAATGATTATTGGATAATTCTATATAATTTAATATCTGAATTTTTTTTTAGTTTCTTTCATTTTGTGAACTTTTTTAAATATCAATACTTTGTCTTAGACTAGTTTTCTCAATCAAAAATGGCATAATACGTAAACCATAGTGCAATACATGAAATGTTCATATAAATAATACAGGACTAAAAAAAAACCAAAAAACAATCGGGTGTGGTATACCGTATACTATGAAACCCATCAATGGCGGCCAATTTCCTCCGATATGGACACAGACTACCAATTATTTTGCTATACATTCCTTTATAACATAAAAATTAATTTAAAAAATTTCACCGCCTAAACTCACCTGAGATTTGGCACAGAGCTAGAACAATTCAAGGCCAAAAATACTTCCAAATCTCAGAAAAATCCATAGTCTACAAACCTTGCTATGGCACCGCAAGTAACCCCTACCCTGCATATTTCCATTTCCCTTTGAGAAACAGGTAAACAAAGGCCTCTTTACACCCTTCCTACTACGCACTTAATAGCAAAATTCCCATTATTCTAAATTTTCTATTTTTTTTCAGACCCTCTCCTTTCCATCTATGCCCTAAAATAACCCCATTCCACCCCATATACATCCCCAAGAATTTTTAAGAAAAAACCTCTATTTTTAAACTGGCACTACTTGCGTGGTCAATGAAAATGGGGTAAAATTAGTAGCCTGTAACCATTTATTTTCGATAAAATTGGTTATAAAACCTTGGCGGTAAGGATTGAACTCAAAACGTCTATGTTTATAAGGTATTAGTAATCCTATAAATTGAAATCCACAGTTATTGCAGTTTTTATCAGTCATTTAATCATATTCAACCGACATTTCACCAAAAACCGATCATTTCACCATTTCATGTCACCTTCGTGGAATGTTTTTCCCGAAAGGTGGCGCTTGTTGCAAAATTTTTTTCAGTTGGACATCTTACTATTCGTTTCATCGAGTGAAAAATTAATAATATCCCTTCTATTTCTATAAAAACAACCATCTTGTTCCTATTGCTAGTGATGTTTTATAAAATAAAATTATTATATGTTTTTCTCAGATATTCGTACAAGCAATGTCGCCTTACAAGGCCTAATAATTTATAGTACGAGTTGTTGTGATGCAAAGAGATCTTAATTCGCGTAGCGCACATGATTGTTTGTTGTTGTTAAGGTCTTCCGTCACAACGGAAGACCTTCTACTGATTCTGATGGTTAAGATTATTATTCTTTTTTTTTTCTTCTCCTTTCTAGACGCCAACTCTGGGGCCTCATATCTCGCTCATTTCTCAACGGATTTTGCTCAAATTTGCAGGGTTTATAGACGTTACAAAACTCTATCAGAATGTTGTCAAACATGTCAAAAATCCACTTCCGCTTTTGAGTTATCTCCCTTTAAATGAAAATTTAGGACTCTTCATTTCCGGATAAAGGCTCCGAGACTACAAAAGCTGGAGTAGAAATTCTACCGAATTTAAATAAAAGAAGCATTGAAGTTGTGCACATCTATTTTTGTTTTTTGATTTCTGTGTTCAAAATGGCGCTAGATAGGGGTCAAAAATTAGAACGCCTAAAAGCGCGAAAATTTACACATATTTTCCTCTGTATCTTTTAAACTAAAAATATTTTGTTAAGACATGTTGAATAAAAGTTGTGCACAATTTAAAGGTCTTTCATTTGGCACCTCCAAAAAGGGGCTGGTCCCTTAAATTAGGGATCTAGGGTCCTTGAAAGTTTTCGTTTTATAACTCAAAAACGGTAAATATTTCGATATAGCTGTCGCTAAAAAAGTTGTTCTTTAACATATTATTGATCTCGTGAACTTGTTATTTTGTTCGAGTCTTTTTTAATAAATGAGCTAGAAGCTTGACCCATATACAGATAACTAGTTTCATTACACAAGTGAAGGTGAAATCTTTATGCGCATAACTGAAATAAACTTGCTATAAATGATAAACCTATCCAAAATAAATACTAATACTACTTTAAAATAAGTTTTTACGTGTTCTGTGGTTTCATTCCAAATTATTGAGTCACACACTTTCAATATGTCTCGGGGTTTGTTTTTGTTTATAATTACGTAACCGGCCATCCCCCGATCACGCGTGACCTAGATCCAGTGATCAATGGCCATACACTAAACAGGCATTGCCGTTCTAAATCTATTTTGCAAACTCAACTATGTACGGATAATTGTTTGTTTTTTTAGTCAAATCGGATCTTTCAAATTATGTCATCTTTTCTATGTTGGTCATGTTGGTGATATACTTATTAAATTATTGTGGCCGAAATTACAAGAGATCCATTGCGTGTGAACCAGCGACCTGCGTTCGTAAACAAAACATCTTTTCGTCGTTTAATGTTGAAACATACACTATATTAAATTTTTTAAAAAAAGTTAACAAAAAATAAATCAGTCTTTAACTGCATTTAACTGCGTTTCACATATACCCGGGTTTTGTGTTTGTTTACAATTAATATGTAACCTAATTATGTAGCCGAGGAAGCAGCTATTAGTGCTCATACACAAAACATTGTCGTTCTATATTCATTTTTGCTGACACAATGATTTACGGAAAATTATTTTTTAAATCATACCGGATCATTCAATTAAATCATTTATTCTTATCTTAATTTGATTTAATTTAAATCCAAAACATTTTATTAAGGACGTATAAAGGTCCCCGATTTCATGAATCCTAATCTTTAAACTGCATACATGTATATTTCTCAATTATGTGTTATTATGTGTTTAATTTCGGAGATTCATTGCGTGTGGTTAATTCTGCAGATAATTCTAACTTGACACACAAAGTTTAGACAAAGAATTCAAAAGAGATATATTTTGAAAACAATAAGATGCATTGCTAAACACTTTTACATTATTTTCTTTTTAAAATAGCTATCTTTATGATTACATCAACTTTTAACATGCTATGTGAAAAACTCTGTCGACTATAGTTTTGTAACTCCAGCATATGACAAGTACATGTGCTTTTTATTAAACACCCAATTTTCCATTAACGCCCACAAAATCTACCTAGCTTAAGATCGATAACATACCGCCCGACAATCATACGAAAATAAAACAATAGCTGCTGATTTGATTGACAGGCCAGCAATCTGCGCTACCTGATACTGTAGTCTGAGTTTGCATGCTTTGAAAGCAATTACACGTACCTGGTCACGCATCAAACGCTTTCATGTACCGCTTGAAAAGTCGCTTTGTATACACTCTGGTAAAAACTTATATATTTGTTGGTAATTATGTTTCACAAAATAATTGAGAGAAGAGAATTAAACTTTGATTTCATTATTTTTATTTTCACTGCTGTTTTGTACACTGTACTTGTACGCGATATGTCGTCCAAGATAACTGTACAGCTTTCCGAAGAAAAAAAAACTGGCGGCTATTCGAGCCCCTTTTCGCCTTCAATGTCCTCTTCAAAACACACCTGTTTACAGAGAAGAGATCATAATATTCAATAAAATATTTCATATTATATGTAATCTGATTTTGTATGTATAAGTATCTGAAAGGCTATATTGTGCTGAATTTTTTAAAATACATGTTTTATGTAATACATATTTTTTAGCATACGGTAAAATATCGCCAACACTATAAGCTTAATTATTTCTAATGTCCAGAACTGTGTAACGTAAATGTCATGCATTTAAGAAGTATGTTAACTTTTTATAATTTAATTACACTTGCACGCGCGGTTCAAAAAAAAAAATGTACAAGGAGTACATATACATGGACTTGAATATAACAAACTTATTAGCACATCTAATGATGAAAATGAAAATAATTGATAATACACTTTTACAACTTCATTTCAATGATAAGTTATTCTTAAACTTTACTTCAAATGTCAGAAAGGCCAGCACAGCCAAACTACTGTTAATTGTCTCTGTTTTAATTACAATGTCAATCACAATAACTTTTTTCTTTAGATCCCTTCATTTCTTATTTGTACATAGTTACATGAAATCCATGCACGGCGCTACACCTGTCAATCAAAATTGTAAACTTCTGGTGCCACGGAAGCATTTCCCCTGTGGTGTAAAATATTCTTTAGGTCAATTCTAATTTTACGCTTTTATAGATACAGTGTAATATTTCGAAACAACGTTTTAATTAAGACTGAAGATGCATGCTGTGAATTTATCAAACCTGCAGTCCTAATTGACGATCCCTTCTTACATGTATATTATAATTAATCAGTGAGTCCAGTATTTGTGACAAATTTTGATTGAGATTTCACTTTCCCTTTAGGATAAAACGATTCATTAAATAGATTATTCATATGAGATGGATAGCTGTACTACATATAAATGTATACTTTTCACTTTGTAACAAGAATCTGTCATTGACAATTAAAAGTGAAGAGTTTAGGTAAAAGACTTTGACAAATGACAAGTTATTCCTTCTTAGTCACTATATAGCTTAAAGCTATATGGTCGTCCCCACCCCCCCCCCCCCCCCACCCCCACCCCCGCAATTATGTTTTTATTTTTTATTTTTTTTTTTTTGCTTAGATATCAAAAAAATTTGATTGTTTGTGCCCCGTCCCAGAAAAAAATGAAATTGCGTTCTACAGGCTTAAGTCAGAACATGATTTTCATAATGATAATACATTTATCAAAATGTTTCTACCCCTACGATTCGTAGTTGTGGTTTCGAATACCACCACGTCGCCCGCGTGGCGCAGTGGTGTGAGTGTTTGCTCTAGAGTCGCGGAGTAAGGAGTTAATCTTTACGTCGGGGGTTTGACTCCCTCTGCGGGACGTGGAGACCGGTCCTTTGCATGAGACCGAAAAAAACCGAGGTCCCGTGTAGCAGTAGATGCTGGGACGAAAGAGATCCCTCACTGCTCAATGGCCTTGAGTGTCGAGTATAGGTCTGAATTTGCAGCCCTCCACCGGCAAGTGGTGGCGTTTCCATATGAGTGAAAAATCTCGAGAGGGACGTTAAACAACACACAAACAAACAAACTATTCCACTACGGGACGTGGAGACTGGTCCTTCGGATGAGACCGTATAAACCGAGGTCCCGTGTAGCAGTAGGTGCTGGGATAAAAAAAAATCCCTCACTGCTCAATGGCCTTGAGTGTGGAATTTACAGCCCTCCACCGGCAAGGGGTGGTTTTTCCATATGAGTGAAAAATCTCGACGGGGACGTTAACACACAAACAAACAAACAATTTCACTACAGAACGTGGAGTATGGTCCTTCGGATGAGGCCGTATAAACCGAGGTCCCGTTTAGCAGTAGGTGCCGGCATGAAAAAAAATCCCCCACTGCTCAATGGCCTTGAGTGTCGAGTATAGGTCTGAATTTGCAGCCCTCCACTGGCAAATGCTGGCAGCTCAAGGGACGTTAAACAACAAACAGACAATCAAACAAACATTTTTGTGTCGCCTGCAGAGCAGAGCAGCACTTAGCGATCAATTTACCTGGCGTCTGTCTTGCTGTCCGTCCGTCTGTCACACCTTATATCTCGAGAAATGTAAGAGGTATGGGTTTGATAATTTGCACATATAGCTTGACACTATGGCTTTTGTATTTTTCCATGGCTTCCGACCTAGATATCCTTGAACTTGACCTTTGACCTACTTTTCAAAATAACCAATAATGCCGATATACAACTTCTTTTTGATATTTATGAGGTAAGTCTTTGCTATTTAGAATGTGCACTGTTTGTCATAAAACATTTTGAAAAATACCAGCGTTACAGTTCACTTGACCTTGACCTTTGACCTATTTTGTAAAATATACTTCGGAGGGTTAAATTTAACTTATGTCTTTTGAAATTACAGAGGCAGGGTTTAATAATTAACAGCTTTACATGTTTATGATCTCATGACAATGTATTTTGACACTGTATGAAATAAAGAAACCACAAAAACTGAAATTTAAGTACTATGAAAATACAACGGGATCGGTATTCCAAAATGGATGGTGTAGACTGACAATTGCTGATATGAAAGACTGAAGCCTCTTTCGAAGGATTGTCGAAATCACGTACTTAAATAATTTATATATAATTATTTATAATAAATTTATTCAAATTTCATTAATATCCATTTTATCTTTCAGGGGTTAAGGATTTGCATTTCTATTTGATTGTTAGATTCTATCGCAGTCTTACTATCCCTGGATTGTTTTGTTTTGTTTTGTTTTTTTGGCATGAACTATATTCAATGCCTTAGCAAATAAATAGCTGATAACTTTTAGACTTAGTTACATCTTTAATGAAGCTAAAAGCAGGCGACACATGCGTTCCTGGGAACACTCTAGTTCTGTAAGAAATCAGCAAAGATAATTAAGCAGAGATTTTTGATGAATAAAATGGTTTTTTTTAACCCTTTTTTATAACGCTGACTATATATACATGTATGGTCTGCGTTATAAAACATGATGTGATAGGGTAACGTAATGCACCTAGTACACGTACTCAAAGATGCCGACGTTTTTCAATATCGAAATTGGACATAAAACATGTATACAATAAAATTTGAAGCCAGCGAGTTAAAAGTAATAAATTACAACTATATGGAAACGAAATGAAAAAAAACATGTGTAAACTTGTCAAGTTGGAAACACTCAGAATGGGTATTGTTGGTATCATACAGACTGTGTCATGGCCTTGACTCAAGTTCAACGTCACTAAGAACAAGATGCTTTTACTGGATGTGTGGTCTGAAAGAACATGTGTTAACTTGTCAAGTCGGTAACACAGATAGGTTTGCGTCATAACCAGAGTGTGTCATGGCTTGACGCAAGGTCATCTGGACAAGTTCAAGGTCACAAAATAGAAAGTGTACATTATTTTATTGTCTTTCTACTGGCGAAGCATTGCAAGTTGATAGTCCCTTAAAAGATTATTTATCATCTTAGAATATGGCATGACCTTGACTCAAGGTTACTGCTCCAACGGAAGACCTATTCGTTGCTCTGCAACGAGCTCGGCTCTAGTTTTCTCTCTTTTTGATTTTGTTTTTGTTTCTTTTTTTGTTGTCTTTGTTGCTTTCAAAGTACAAACAACAAATATATGAGAGATTTTATGTTATTTGATATTTAAAAATAGACAATGAATATCACCAACTTGTCAATAAACATTTGCACTATTTTCAATGGCGTATTTAGAATCAATATTGTGGAGTCCTTTGTCTCCGCAATAATTGAAAGAAAGAATTGGGGGTCGTCGGCAATGAGGCTACATCGCTGATAGCGATGCACCTCAAAAATGCATTTCCACAATATAATCAGTAGTACCCCACCCCACAGGAACCACTGACCCTGGGGCCACATATTTCACAATTTTGGAAAAGGCACCTTTGCTCATCACAAATGGTTGATTTATACCAAAGAGCAGATTACAAGGCATAAATTCATTTTCATGATCATTTGTATTTTCTCTCTCTCTCCCACCCCATGATAACCCTGACCCAGAGGCCATGAAATTCATCATTTTGGAAGAGGCATCCTTCCTTATCATAACTATGTACATGGTTTATTGGTTTAATACCAAGGAGGAGAGGAGAAGATTTTCAAGGAAATAATATATTTTCACTATACAATGTATAAATCATTAGAGCACCGCCTAACACCAGAACACCTGACCCAGGAATTTATGCTTAAAGAAGTACCCTTGCTCATCATAACTATGTAATTAGATCATTGGCAAAATACCATGGACCAGAGGAGAAGATTTTCAAAGAATTAATGCATTTTCACTGTATAATCAATGGAGCCCCATCCTTACACCAGAATTAACCCCTGACCCAGGGGCCTTGAAAATCACAATTTTGGAACAGGCACCCTTCCTCATCATAACTATGTACATACAGTCCCTGAAACGTTCTACTTTCCCATTTTTCCGTTCGCTCACCGTTCGTTCAGCGTGCGTTCACCGTTCGTTCACCGTGCGTTCACCGTTCGCTCTCCGTTCACAGTTTTGCGTTCACCATTCACCGTGCGCTCGCGTTCACCGTTCACAAAGCGTTCAGCGTTCGCTCTTCGTTCCGTTCACTTTGCGTTCACCTTGCGTTCAGCGTTCAGCTATCGTTCAGTTTTCATTGTCATTCGGAACTCCGAAGTGAAAGGACTTATCTTTTTGTAGGGAAGGAGTTACAGGTTTTTTAATTTAATAACTAACATATCGTGTTTGAAGAATCATTATTTCATGTTTAAAAATATCTACGATATATATTTTTATTATTCTAACTTAGCTGTTAGGTTATTTATCAAATTACTCTGGAAAATAAATGTTGTTATAAGCACATTCTGTACCTATGTAGAACGATGCTGAAATATTAAATTTAACTAAGGGCAATGTGCAAATACTTCAAGCACTGCAACATTTTGTTGTTTTGTTAAAGACGACAAATCGTTAATGGTGTTATAATTATCCAAGTCAAATAATTACGCAGCAAAATTACGAAAATATTTATTTCTAACACTTTTTTTTTTCGATTACTACAGAAAATATGATAGAACTAGTTCTGAGAGTTATACATAGTACTGTGGATATCCCGTTAATTTATTATCTTTGGAGCAAATTAAATTGATAGTGTGGTTAAAGGAAATATTAATTTGAAATGTACTGCACTACAGATTTTTCTCTACCATAATATGAATAGTCTATAGTTATAGAGAAAAAAATTCTTTCTTCACTGTAACTTTTTATGTTATTAATACCCCCCCTTTTTTTCCCCCTAGATTGGTTACTTAGTCAGTACTGTATTTCCAGAATATTTAATTAACATTTTTAAAAAAAAAAAGTTAAGGTCTTTTTTAGAACAAAACTTTCAGTCTCAAAACAAACATGCATCTAAAAAAGTCACAAAACAATAGTAGTTCAAAATGTACACGTGTCGGCGGTGGTATTTGAAATTGGCAGAGAGTATGTTTAAAATTCAAGTGTTAATGCCCAATGTATTTTATTCACTTATTATTCAAATGTTGGGATCCAATCTAGCAATGATAAAAATAAATGTTATAACTTGTTGGAAATACTCTCACTTCGTCTTCGATGTGACGAAACTTTCACACCTGCACAGTGTCAAATGATTTTGATTGACAGGACAAGCATGTGGACTTCGTGTGAACTTGAAGCAGGAAAACAAAAACGAGTATGACTGTCAAACAAATGGATATGATTTGTTGATAAAAAAAAAGTTACTTTCACTGTCTGATATATTTAGAAAAAAAATTCAGAGGTTTTTTTGATATAGGTACAAACATTTAGTGAAGCCTGAAAGGAGGGGGGGGGGCGCTAAAACGGAATATTTCTCTCTCTCTCTCTCTCTCTCTTTATTTGTCTGTTTAATAAAAATATAACAGCATATTACTTTAGTATCAAGTTCCGAAAATTGAATTTATAACAAATAATATGAATATGTATCTTTGTATTATCTTGTCCGAGTATAACCACGGCCATCTACATATACATGTAGAAGTCTGCTCAATAAATTATCATGAAACATAGAAATGACACATAATATATTATTGTATTAAAAATTTAAAATACGAGCGTATAAATGCAAAACGTCCACTGACCTTTGTAATTATTTTTTTTTCATTACTTTACACGAAATCGCCCTGACACGGAGATATGTGAATGGATGTTACAACCGCTTTAACTCATTTTATAAGTCAGAAGTTTTCTCTGATTTGTTTATACTTCAGCGTTCGGCAACAATATTGCAATATTTTCATGCGATAAAAGTCGTGTGATAAAAACTTAATGTGCATGCATCGTCTTTCTTAGGACAATTTTGGAGAATTTATTTTATTGATCATGACTTATTTATTCATTCATTTATTGGTTTACTTATTTATTATTTATTTATTTATTTATTTATTTATTTTTTGGCACCTAACATTATAATACAATAAAATAGTTTCAATGCAAGGAAAAGATCAGAGGCATTCCGAATATATCGTTCATCTTGCGTTCACCGTTCATTCACCGTTCACTTTGCGTTCGCGTTTGCGCTCCGTTCGCGTTCTGCGTTCGCTCACCGTTCACACATCGTTCACCAAGTTGCGTTCAGCGTTCACACATCGTTCGCTCTGCATTCGTTCAGCGTTCGTTCACCGTTCGCTCATCGTTCAAGTGGGAAAGTAGAACGTTTCAGGGACTGTAGTTTATTGGCTTAATACCAGAAAATTTTCAAAGAACTAATGTATTTTCACTATATAATCATTAGAGCCCCGCCATGTTAAACACCAGAACCCCTGACCCAGGGCCTTGAAAATCACAATTTTGGAAGAAGTACCCTTCCTCATCACAACTACATTGTATGTACATAGTTCATTGGTTTAATATCCAGGAGAGAGGAGGAGATAATTTCAAATAATCAATGCATTTTCACTATCTAATCATTAGAGCCCCGCCCTAACACCAGAACCCCTGACCTAGGGGCCTTGAAAATCACAATTTTGGAAGAGGCACCATTCCTTTACTTTTTTCATTTCATTTGCCTAGCAAAGAATAAAAAACAAAGTGTTACACTTGATGCATTTAAGACTTTAAATTTTTTGCCAAGCTTATAATATTTGTTTTTCAAGTAATGATATATGCTGGAAAAAATGTTAATGCATATTTTGGAGCTGAGCAGAACAGTGGCGGATTCAGGGAAGTTTGGGGGGGTTCGGGAAAACCCCCCCACCCGATCAAAAAAAATTTTTTTTACAAGTGTCATTTTAACAATACATTGCATAAATGCGACTCTATCCAAGCCCATTGTTTTACACAAAGAGGTGAAATAAACAGTCACCATGCGAAATCCCTTTCCGCTTGAGCACACACATTATACAGGTAATCAACAGTACTGTACATGCAGAGATCATGATAGTCCGTGCAGCTAGTGATGACGCAACGTCATACACTAACAACCAAAACTGCACATAGTTATTATGGTTTTGTTTTGGCTAAAGAAATATTGTTTCGAGAATTTTCTTCTTTCTTCAATAATTGAATGTTACTTTATTGAACTACGTGAATAAACTGTGATTATTATTTAATAGAAAAAAAAATTAATTAATACATTAGGGACGTATACTAGTTGAAATACGTTGTGACCTGTACCAAAAAAGCACATTGAAAGTATTCCTTTTGTAGATGGAAGTTACAATGCAATTTTAAAAAGCAAAAGTCAGATCTGCATTTTTTTTTTAAATTACAGTTGATTGATGTTGAATAAAACCCAACTAACGGTTACAACTTTGTATAATGAATTGTGGTAAAACTAATACGTATAAATTAGAGGTCCTGTTAAAACAAGAATTGGTAACTTTTTTATTGATTGTTTTTCAAGACTTTTTTTTTCAAACTTAGGGCAGGTAAGTGGGTAAAAAAAAAATAGAATTAAGGAGTGCATTTATGTTAGAAATTATAATTACCCCCCCCCCCCCCAATGAATAAGCAATAATTCCAATTATTTTCCAAAATAATTTATATTTATTCTTCAATATGAAATATCATTATGTGTTTATATTAAAAATTATATGAACAGTATAGTCAAGTAGTTGAAAAGAGCAATTAGGGTTTCTACACAGAATTCTAATGTTCTAAGTGTTGGAAAATTGCACATCATGCAGTTGTATTTTGGTAGACAAATCTTCACATGCGACAGTGTGTTGGACGTGCATTTTAAAATGAAGAATTGGATATTATATACCAAATGGCGATATCTCTAATTTTATCAGATTTTACATTTAATTTTTTCTTTAGAAAAGTCTCATTTTTCAAGTTAACATGGAAGTTAAAAATAATCCCAAAATTTTAATTTTTTGTTCAATTTCTTGAAAATTTTGGTAGGTCGGTCTTGAAAAACAACTAGGAAAAAAGTGGCCAAAAACTAACCAATTCAATCTAAAATGCTGGAAAATGCACCATTTGGAGCCATTTTTAGTGAAAATTTCTCGGGGGAGGCCCCCCAAACCCCCACCTATGGGAGGGGGACACCCCCTCCCATGCCCTCCCCCTTCGGGCCTCAAAACCCCCCCAGGTGGACTTCTGGATCCGCCACTGCAGAATACCAAAGTCAATATTCAAATACCAGTCTCAAAAGCACCCGCCCGTTAGACAAAACAGGTAAAATCTAATTGGTTCAATGCACTAACTGGTAAAATCAGTCCGTTTGTCAGAAGTTTGATTTGGTTGGGTTTTAAAATTTATATTTTCTATTTGATCTTATAGACGCTTTAACTAATACCAAAACACTTTAATAAAAACCATTAAAGTTAATCGTGATTAATTTAAAACATACTTCCACCATGATGGGTCTAAAATATTTCGATGAGGCGGTACCAGGGAAGAAAAAGTGTGTTATTTGTTAATTAATCCATATGATATAAATTAACATCCTTATAATCATCATATGATAAAAGTTTTGGACTGGTGAAAATTTGTTTAATCCCATGAAACGTTTTAAATTGTCTGTCCGAATGTCCTGTGATGATTTTTTTTTTTTCACGAAGACTGCAATACATGCATTTGCAACTTCTATTATACTGTTATTCAAATATTTTTTGATGTTATATTTTACTGTATTTCTTTCAAAAATTTATAATTCCAATTATTTGCAGATTTTGGTAATTTTGTAAACATAACACTAAATTAATTAAATGATATAATTTACTTGAAACAAGAAGCCCAAGGGCCTTGAATCGCTCTTCTGATAAATTGTACAACCTGTCACTTCTATTTGATGCATCTAAGTATCCTGTATATTAAGAAAAAGCCTTGAAATTCGAAAAGTAGGTCGTCATGACCTACATTTTGGTTAAAACATTCTGAGAACCCAAGATGAATCAACTGATGAAGTGTGATGATTCGAAGCCCCTTATTATCTTAAATCTTCAGATTAAGCCATGAGATTATGAGATTCCAAACTTTTTGGTTAACATACTCCTTGTCTCAAAAATGCCTCAACTGACAAAGTTTAATGATTTAAAGACTCTTATTATTTGAAATACTTAGATGTTGCCTTGCAATTCCAAAAGTAGGTCACTGTGACCTACTTTTTAGTTGACACACTCTGAGGTCCCAAAATGCATCAACTGACAAAGCTTAATGATTCTTAGCCAATAAGGACCTGAGATATTTAAATATAGCCACAAAATTTCATAAGTAGTTTACACTGACCAACTTTCTGGTTGACGTTCTCCAAGGATCCAAGATGCATCAATTGACAAAATTTGATGATTCAAATCCAATTAGTTCTTGAGTTTTATAAATATAGCCATAAAATTTCAAAAGTAGGTCAGGGTGCCCAACTTTTAGTTGATGTTCTCCCATGACCCAAGATGCATAAATTGACAAAGTTTGATGATTCTAAGCCAATAAGTACCAGATATACTTAGATATATCCATAAAGTTTCACCATGACCTTCTTTTTGGTTGGCATTCTAATGAGGACCTAAGATGCATCAATTGACAAAGTTTGATGATTCTCAGCCAATTAGGACCTGAATTATTTAATATAGCCATAAAATTTCAAAAGTTGGTCATGGTGACCTACTTTTCAGCAGACGTACTCCAAGGACCCAAGATGCATCAATTGACAAAGTTTGATGATTCTTAGCCAAATAGAACCTGAAAATATTTAAATAGTACCATAAAATTTCAAAAGTAGGTCATGGTCACGGTACAACAACTGGAAAGTAGGTCACGGTGATCTACTTTTCAGTTGTTGTACTTCGAGGACCCAAGATATATCAACTGACAAAGTTTGATGATTCTCAGCCAATTAGTACAGTCCCTGAAACGTCTACTTTCCCACTTGAATGGTGAGCGAACGCTGAATGAACACAGAGCGACCAGTGAATGAACGATACGTGAACGCTGAACGATACTTGGTGAACGGTTTGTATATTGTTAGCAAATGCAGAACGTGAACAGAGTGCAAACGGGAGCAAAAAGTGAATGGTGAACGAACTGTGAATGCAAGATGAATGATTTATTCAGAATGCCTCTGATCTTTTCCTTGCATTGAAAATATTCAACTACATTCTAATGTCAGGTGCCAAAAAACAAATAAATAAACAAATCCATGAATAAAAAAATAAATAATAAAATAAATGTTCCAAAATTGGCCTAAGAAAGACGATACATATACATGCATTAAGTAAAACTAACGAGTTTCTTACAATATTTTCTGCACATAAGTATGATGTTTAAACATTTTTAATTACATGATTTTTATCGCGGAAAAACATTGCAATTGTTACTGAACCCTGTAGTTTAAAAAGATAAAATTATTCTAGTTGTAATATAAATATGTTTATTCTTATTTGATATATAAAATCATAACAAATAATGTGGAACTACTGACTTATAGAATGAATTACAACTTTTGTAACATCCCTACATGTATTTCTGTGCCGAGGCTATTCCGTGTAAAATAATGAGAAACTAGAAATATGTCCATAGGACATGAATGCCCCGCCGAGGCTATATTAGTAATGCAGCATGAAAATTTGTATTAATGTATGAAATTTGATGAGAATATCTTGAATAGTTTCTTTAAAATTGAAATTTAAATCTTAAAAGTTGGATATAGATGATAAATTCTCACCAAATTATACATAAGTGCATAAGCTTACATAAATATATCTTAAATGGTTTCTTTAAAATTAATCAAAATGCAAATTTAAGAAAAAGTGAAGTTAAGGTCACAGGAAAGTTCAAGTGATTTTGATGCAGTTGAATAGTTCTCACAAATACATATCAGCATATTAAGTTTGATAAAAATATTTTGAATGGTTTATTTAAAACTGACTAAACACTAATTTAAAATAATGTCAAAGGTCAAGGTCAAAAAATGTTGATGCAGTTGAAAAGGTAACATAGGTATGTATTAGCAAAAGAAGATTGATTAAAAAATTACGCATGGTTTCTTTAAAACTGAATTAAACACAAATTGAGAAAAGTGAGGTCAAGGTATGTATCAGCATATGAAGTTTGACACTAACTTAAGAAAAGTGAGGTCAAGGTCAAAAAATATTGATGCAGTTGAATAGCTCTCATCAGTATGTGTCAGTATATGAAGTTTGATAACACTATATTGAATGGTTTCTTTAAAACTGAGCTAAAATCTAATTTAAGAAAAGTGAGGTCAAGGTCAATGGAAAGGTCAGGGTAAAAAATATTGATGCAGTTGAATAGCGCTCAAGGCTCTCATCAGTATGTATCAGCATATGAAGTTTGATAAAAATATCTTGAATGATTTCATTAAAACTGAGCTACATATGTAAACACTAATTTAAGAAAAGTGAGATCAAGGTCAAAGGAAAGGTCAAGGACAACAAGAGGCCCAAGGGCCTTGAATTGCTCTTCTGATAAACTGTACAACCTATCACTTCTATTTGAAGCCTCTAAGTAAATCTCTTACATTGGCCTCTCTTGGTCTTTAATGAACATTTAATAAGACAAGTTATTTTTGTCTCATTTTTATTTATCTTTTACTTACAAGACTATCTGATCATTAAAACTATGAAAGTACTTTTTGTATTATACAATAAAATTCGTGCATAATTCTCTTATTCTATTTACCTTTCAAGTACATTATTCACAGTGATTAATTATCAAAAGTAAATGGCAAAGGGGAATAAATCCTCTCAGTAGAATACAAATTAATAGATCCTTGGCCAGGACCAGAACACTTGACTAAATGGTCTAGATGTTCAAAAATCTGGTAAAAATACCCTTCCTTATTAAAACTTTTCCTCTGCCTCCGATATGCCCTGGAGCAGAGAAGATTTTCAAAGAAATAATGCATTTTTACTACAGATTCACTATATTATCAATAGAACCCCCCCCCCCCCTCCACACTGAGAAACACCAGAGCCTCTCACCCTGGGACCAGAGGTTTGCACATCATAAGTAATCACTTTGTTTATCTGCTTAACACTAAGGAGCAGACAGGATTATTTAATAGAATTAATGCATTATCAAGAGCCCCACCCTTACACCAGCACATCTGACCCAAGGGTCATGCAATTTACTACTCTAGAAGAAGCACTCTTGCTCATCATAACTATACACTTAGCTTCTTTGCTTTTTATCCAGAAGTAGAAAAGAATATTTTCAAAGAAATTTTTCTTTTTCACTATATATAATCAATAGAGCCATAGAGCCCCCCCCCCCTCTCTTTTCACCAGAACCCTTGACCCTGGGGCCATGAAATTCAAAATTTTGGAAGAGGCATCCTTGCTTATCATAACAATGTACTTACTGTGTTTAAATAATACCCAGGAGCAGAGAAGAAGTTTTTAAAGAATTAATGCATTTTCACTATATAATAAATAGAGCCCCACCCTAACACCAGGACCCCTGATCCAGGGGCCATGAAATTCACAATTTTGGAAGAGGCACCCTTGCTTATCATAACTATGTATTTATTTTTTTTCAATAATACCCAGGAGTAGAGAAGAAGATTTTCAAAGAAATAATGGACTTTCACTATATGATCTATATAGCCCCACCATAGCACCAGAGTCTCTGACCCTGGGGCCATGAATTTCGCAATTTTGGTAGAGTCACCCTTGCTTGTCATAACTATGTATTCAATTTGTTTCAATAATACCCAGGAATAGAGAAGATTTTCAAAGAAATAATGCACTTTCACTATATGATCTACGAGGGGCATTTCAAAAGTTCTGGCAACTGGTATATAAAATTTTAACGTTACGGATTAAATGACTCTGATACCACTGTAAAGCTTAGGCAAATATGCATTAGTAGTGATGTCATTTTACATTCAAAATGACGTATAGGTCTGATAAAATGACGTCATAATTAGGTATACTCTGTATACTGGGCGTAAAAATGACTGATAAGGAGAACAATTTTTTTGTTGAGTAAAGAGCGTATTGCAAAATTTGCTCATTGCTTGGCTTTACGGCAACAGAAATAAAAGCCGATTTAGATGAAGTATATAGAGAGCATGCTCTTTCATATCGAGCAGTAGCAAGATGGGTAGTTCAATTTAAAGAGGGTAGAAAATCAATTGAAGATGACCCCTGTTCGGGGCGTCCAGTTTGTGCATATGGCGAAAAAGAAATCGTCGCTGTTCAAAATACGATAGCTGATGATGCTAGATATACAGTTGAGGAAATAGCAGACTTAACTAACATTAATTCGTCAGCAGTTTTTCGTATTTTAAAGGAAAACTTAAAGCTTAGGAAAGTCTGTGCTACATGGGTGCCGCATCTTCTCTCGGAAGAGCAAAAGCGCAGCCGGGTAGAAATTGCTTCACAGTTATTAACAAGTTATGAAGATTGTGACCAAAGGCGAATAAATGAGATTGTAACTGGTGATGAAACATGGATACAATAATAAAGTTTGGATTGGTGAAAATGATACAAGGCCTCAAATTGCACGCAGAAACCGGTCTGTCTGGAGAGTAATGTACACCTTATTTTTTTATTCTAAAGGCCCTGTTGCTCAAGTTCCGGTTCCAGAACACAGCAGTGTTACTGGTCAATTTTATGCAGAGAATGTCTTGTCTCAGGTTGTAGAGCACTATAAAATGACCCGACCAACAACCAGTACTAGAGGAATAAAGCTCCTCCATGACAACACACCTGCCCATAGATCAGAGGTACAGGGTTCTCCACATTTCAAAATTAACCATGGAGGAAGCTGCGCGAAGGCGAAATGTGACCGAAAACAGGAATGCATGTTAGACTTCCTAACCTTCATTAATCAACGATTGATTTCACAAAACTTAACCACTGCAACACAGAAAGTTGAAATAACCAATAATTTTTAAGCTAAAAAAAATTAAAATAAAAAAAAGATTATTTATCTTACTTTACAAATGTACCAAAATTGGCCAAAAACTGTACGAACATTTTGAAGGAATTTAAAAAAATATATAATATATTTTGATAGAATAGCCATGGCAACATTATTCAAAAACTGATATACAGAATCGATGTTGCCTGTTGTATGAAACGTTTTATTTAAATATTACTAAAACTGATGAATGGGTAGTAATTTGAAAAAAAAAAGTTAACACACACACAAACGAACAGACGAACAAACACCGACATCCTTTCATAGCCTTAGCTTTTTTAACTGCATGGTCTATGAAAACATACTGATGGCATACATGGTAAAAGTAACTTAATATAACCAGGGGCATAAATTTGACATAACTGTAATATTGCTTTCTCTGTTCTGCTTTTTTTTCTAAACTGTATTGCATTTTCACCGAGTTTCCTCCATTGTTTACTTCTCCACGTGCCCCAGTGCTAAAAATAGTGCCACGCGATGTTTCATAAAAACGGGAGGTAACTCTAAAACTAAGACTGCGAATGGCACTTGCGTACATTTTATCAAAAAAAGATAAAATAGTAGATACTGAAAAACAAGGCATGAGGAATTGATTAAATACAAAGAACAGGAAATTCTTAAACGGTTAACTTTTTTTTGGGCTCAGAAACTTGAATCGAATGCTTGTCAATTATCATGTTGTTATTGCTCGTTATGTCATCTTTTTGTAAATCTTTATAGTGAACATGTTGGAATTCCCCGAAATTACATGTGTATAGGTTAATTAACTCTCAAGATATTGATCATTAGCTGATTGACTCTCCATTGTCACGCTTCACAGCATTGTGGCCGATCAACTACCGTGTTTGTTTAGCACAGTCCGCTTTCTATCGAGGCATGGAGGTGCATGGCTGTCGTAGTATAAACACAATTAACTACTCAAGTCATCAAAAAGTAGATGTCAATACTGAAATGCAATAAAAATTTAATCATGGCGACCACCGATTTTGACCATGGCGCAGCTCGTTTAACCATGGCGCACATAAATTTAACCATGGTGGGCCGCCATGGTAAAACCCATTGTGGAGAACCCTGAGGTAGTAACCAAATAATTAAAGGAAAATGGTATTGCTGTTTTACCACATCCACCCTACAGTCCTGACCTAGCTCCATGCGATTTTTGGTTGAATGCCGTTATCAAAGAAGCCCTCCGAGGACGGCGATTTCAAAGTTGTCATGCAGTCGGAAGTGCCATATTCCAGTGTATGAGGCATATACCGAAAGAGGACTATAGGGCAGCATTTTCCACGTGGATTTCAAGACTGAAAAAGTGTGTCCAGGTCAACGGAGTCTATTTTGAGGGATTGATATAATTTAATTTATGATAATGACGCTCATTAATTTACTGCACACCAGTTGCCAGAACTTTTGAAATGCCCCTCGTATATAGCCCCACTCTAACACCAGAACCCTTGACCCTGGGGCCATAAATTTCATAATTTTGGTAGAGGGTGCAATGCTTATTACAATCATGCCAACAGTTTGACTGCTTAATGTCCAGGAGTAAAGATTTTTAAAGATAGCACTAATTTTGATGGTTTTAGCCCCACCCCTCAGGCCCCAGGGGGGCAGGGACCATGAAATTCACAATTTTTGTACCCCTTCGCCCATTGATGCTATATGCCAAAATTGGTTGATATTGGTTCAGTGGTTCAAGAGAAGAAGCTGAAAATGTTCAAAAGTTTACGACCGACAGACGACAGACGATGCACGACGGATGAAAACAGATAGAATAGGTCACCTGAGTGACTCAGGTGACCTAATAAACCCTTGCAATTCCAAAGGTAGGTCATCATGACCTACATTTTAGATGAAACACTCTGAGAACCCAAGATGATTCTAAGCCAATTAGTACCTGAGAGTTGGTCTTAGTGACCTACTTATAACTTGTCATTATCTAAGGACCAAAGATGCATCAACTAAGTTTGATGATTCTAAGCCAATGAATACCTAAAATATCTTTAAAATTATAACCATAAAATTTCAAAAGTAGGTCACAGTGTCCTACTTTTCAGATGACATACTTTGAGGACCCAAGATGCATCAACTGACAAAGTTTGATGATTCTAAGCCAATTAATACCTAATATATTTAAATAAAGCCATAAAATTCAAAATAGGTCACAGTGACCTCCTTTTCAGTTGACAAACTCTGTTGACCCAAGATGCATTAACTGACAAAGTTTGATGATTCTAAGCCAATTAGTACCCGAAATATTTAATTAAAGCCATAAATTTTCAAAAAGTAGGTCACGGTGACCTACTTTTCAGTCGACCTACTCCCAATACCCAAGATGCATCAACTGACAAAGTTTGATGATTCTTAGCCAATTAGTACCTGAAATATTTAATTATAGTCATATAAATTGAAAGGTAGGTCATGATGACCTACTTTTCAGTTGACAATTTTTGAGGACCCAAGATGTATTTACTTACAAAGTTTTCTGATCATAGGCCTTAAAATGTCCAAATTATGCTTCTAAAACACTTTGAAATCGAATGCCTGCAAAGTTCAAAAAGTAGGTCACTGTGACCTACTTTTTAATATATATGTTTTAGGGTCCCAAGATGCATCATCTTACAAGATTTAATGGTTCTAAACCTCTCAGTATTCGAATTAATGACCTTAATTGTTTTGGAAAAGATTAGCCATAAAATTCAAAAAGTAGGTCAAGGTGACCTACTTTTTTGTCTACGTACTCCAAGATCAAAAGATACATCAACTGACAAAGTTTGATGATCAAAGGCCTTAAATTGTTCAAAATATGCCTCTAAATCCTTTTGAAAAAGAATGGCCTCAAAATTTCAAAAGTAGGTCACCATGACCTACTTTTGAGTCAACATGATAAGAGGTCCTTAGATGCATCAACTGACGAGATTTGATGATTCTAGTCTTTATAGTAAGCAAAATATCAACATTTTAATAAAATGTAATTTTTGGTCAAATTTGAAGTGACCTTGAGACCACGCCCTTTGCTCCAGGGTAAATCCCCATGCAAATTTTAATCTACAAAATATCCTCATCATTTTGTATAAGTTTGGTGATAATCTGCCCAGTGGTTCTTGAGAAGAAGATTTTTTAGCAACCAGTACTTTTGTTATTATTTTCCTAATTATCTCCCCTTGTTTAAGGGTCACAACCCTAGTTTTAGTATAAACCGGAGCCCTTGGGCTAAGGAAACCCTGTGACAAATTTGACAATAATTGGCCAAGGGGTTCTTGAGTTATGGCCCATATTCTAAAAAGTTTATGCACACAACACAAATGGCCATAGCATTAGCTCTTTGAGCCTTTGGCTCAGAAGATGCAGTTGAATAGCTTACATCAGTATGTATCAACATATGAAGTTTGATTACACTATCTTGAATGGTATCTTAAAAAGTGAGCTAAACACTAAGTTAAGAAAAGTGAGGTCAAGGTCAAAAAATGTTGATGCAGTTGCATAGCTCTCATCAATATCTATCAGCATATGAAGTTTGATAAAAAAAAAAATTTCTGATGTATTCCTATGTAAAATTTTGATCGCCTATTATGCCCCCCCCCCCCCCCTCTCCTACCCCTGGGTCATGATTTGAACAAAATTGAATTTACACAACCTGAGGATGCTTCTATATCAAAATGACTAATCCTGGCTTTGCTGTTCTTGAGAAGAAGATTTTTAAAGATTTTTCCTATGTTTGTTTGTATGTTGTTATAAGTCCCTCTTGAGAATTTTTCACTCATATGGAGATGCCACCACTTGCCGGTGGAGAGCTGCAAATTTTGTCCTATACCCTGCACTTGCTTACAGCCGTTGAGCAGTGAGGGATCTTTTTCATGCCAACACCTACTGCAACACAGGACCTCAGTTTATACGGTCTCATCCGAAGGACCGGTCTCCATGTCCCACAGTGGGATTCAAACCCACGATGCAAGAATCAACTCCTTACTCCGTGACTCTAGAGCATACGCTCTAACCACTGCACCACTCGGGTGACTACATATTCCTATGTAATATTTTGATCACCCATTATATCCCCACCCTACCCCGGGAGTCATGTTTTGAACAAACTTGAATCTACACTACCTGAGGATGCTTCCATATAAATATGACCAATCATGGCTTTGCTGTTCTTGAGAAGAAGATTTTAAACCTACCCCAAGGGGTCATGATTTGAACAAACTTGAATCTACACTACCTGAAGATGCTTCCAAATCAAAATGACTAATCATGGCTTTGCTGTTCTTGCGAAGAAGATTTTTAAAGATTTTTCCTACGGATTCCTATGTAAAACTTTGATCACCAATTATAGCCCCACCCTACTCCGGGGGTTATGATTTGAACAAACTTGAATCTACACTATCTGAGGATGCTTCCATATAAATATGACCAATCAGGGCTTTGTTATTCTTGAGCAGATTTTACAAGATTTTTCCTTATAATGTATTCCTGTGTAAAACTTGGATCCAAAATTGTGACTCTACCCTACCCCCTGGGGTCATAATTTGAACCAGTGATTTTTCTACATTTTTTAAATGGGGCATGGACCTTTACTATTAGGAAAAATCATCGACATTTGTGTCAAATTGGGAAAAATCAATCAGATTGAAATTAACCTTAATTGAAGGTTAAAATAAAATATATAAGTAAATGTAAGATCATTTATTCAAAATATTTACTACAAAATAACAACAGTTCTACATTTTAACTTTTTTTAATCTTTGAAAGTTGTCATTGTGACCGCCCTATACATGTATTTCCATTTTTTTTTTTTTTTTTGCCGTAATGGTAGACATTAGAGAAAATCCTGCTCATAATAACCATTGAAGATGGAATAATCTGACATGATTTATACATGTAACAATATATCATTTTTTTCTGTCTCATTATTAAAGCTTTCTAAATTACCCTAATCATATTGCTGCAATTACCCTGCAATATTAGTTGCGTCTGCCAAGTGTAGAAAGTTTGATTTTCGTGGAATAAGGGATGCTTGTTGTCGAACTACTGGTGTTTGGATTTACAAATAAAGCTATGTTTCACCATTTTACATGCATCTTACACTCTCTTACGATGTATTTACACACAAGTTTAACGTTAGACATGATCCATGTGTTTTTGTATGTCTTGTAAACGCACAAAACTAAACTGTCCAAAAGGGACAAATACCCTCCACTGGATTTTTCAGAGAAGGTACCAAATCACTAATGTTTTCTAGATGTGAGAGGTGTTCACAATTTGTTTAAACATTTAGAGTGAAATTTTAATTACTCATTATATTTTTTTAATGAATGAAACTAAGGTTCACCCTAATAAAACATCAATACTAATAATTACAGTGTTTTTATTACATTGAAAAAATAGCTTGCAACTATCTGTCATCTTTGTGAGACATGCATGACACTCTGCAAATTGATTGTTGAAAAAAAAAATCATAATTAATTATATAAAATCAAATTGATCTTAATACCTTTATATCAAACTCATTTTAAAAATAAAAGGCTGGTTCCAGTAAGTATGTATTTTGACAGACATTAATTACAATTAGGAGACTTAGACAACAGAGATCTTTATTTCTTTCTGCCCTATTCCCAGGAGATATAGATAAGACCTGCTTGATCAGAGAGCCCTAACAGCTTCCCACACTGAACTCATTAATTAATCTTTAAGGACCCTCTATACACCAGTGCACAATGTTGATTTTTTTTTGGACATTTAGAAAATTATACTGAATGCAGTTGTAATTATTGAGCTTATCTATTTAATTTTCAATATATGGTACATGGCATTTACCTCCAGGAAAGATGTTTAAAGACATTCAAGTATCAATGAACAGAAATTCCTGTTGTTTACTTCCGTGGAGAAAATACATGCAAATAAAGTGTTCAACTAATTCATCTTGTCTACTAAAATGTTATGAATACTTCAGAATTGATTACAAATTGAGTAATATACATATAATTACATAATTGAGCAAATTGAGTAATGTACTGTAAATTTCAATTTATTGGAATTTAGATCTAAAGGCAGATCACTCTAACAGCAGAAAAATACCATAGAATCAGAACTTTATAGTGTGCAGTGTAGAGAGGGTACTTAACTGGATGCATGTCCACTCCAAGGGACAAATGGATTTACACTATCTGCTGTGTAATGTAAAAACTGTTGTTTTTAACACTTTGTGATTTTTTTTAGTTCTAATGAGTAGTTTTAAGCTGTAGTTCACATTTTTGTACAGATGTTCTAGATTCTATGTCTCAAACCTTAGACATGAACCCGAAATGACTAAGTCAATAAAAATGAAAAAAAAACCACCTGTGAAATGCAGAAAAATTATCAAATAATGTTGAAAATACCAGGTGCACATCTTCATATGGTAAATAATAAGTGTACAGATTTTCATACAAATCTATGCAATAGTCTCTGGGAACAGATCCGGACAAAACCACATAATAATCAAAGTACTGAAAGTACTGATGGGAGTTGATTTTAATGACTGTTTAAAATTTAATTTGAAACCTTGTATGCAACTTTTCAAATTATGTAACATTAATGCTTCAGATTTAGTGTGCGAGAATCAAACAGCAATAAAGTGTCATTATGGCTGAAAATCACATTTAATTCAGGCATGCGCAGAATTTAGAAATAAAATGAACTGCAATTCCAGTGGGGAAAATGCAGTTGTTTCTGAACAACGGGATACTAAACTTCTTTGTTGTCATATGATGAGGATATGATCAAATTTTTATGCATGTGTCATAAATCAAGAGTGATAATTTTTATTCTGAAAAATATCACAAAAATAACGGATATTCATTAACCAGGAATAAAGACTCTTCTCAAATAGTAACTTTGATTCACAATATACCTGTTGTGAAAAACAAAAAGGCTTACCAGATTTTCAAGTCGAAACCAATAGTTTATCATTGATCTTACAATGTCAAAGTGTAGGGGAAATGTACCCAAGTAAGAGAGAACGGCAAAATTAGTTGCATATTTATGTACATCAAGTACTGATTTTCAAATTTTTAGTTTATCACGGAAAAATTTGTATTACACCCTCTTCGTTGTACGGCCAGGAAAGCTTTTTAAAAAGTAAATCTGTTAAAATAGCCCCAAATTTCATATGCATACAATGAAATATAGCCAAGGGGTTAATAGAATGGTAAGAAATGTAAATGATGGTTTTAATGTCTAGATTAAGGAGCATTGATAAAGTTAATATTCTTTTGAGTAAAAGAGAAAGAGCATGAGAAGCAAACTGTTCCACATAGATACAGGTATTTGTATTCAGAAAAATCCAAAATAATAACCTGAATTTTTTGTTTCTGGACAGGGATATATTGAACTTCTTTGATGTCATATGATGAGGATATAATCAAATTTGTATTCATGTTTCATATACAGGTGACTCTCAATCTCTCGAAGTTCAAGGGACTGCAAGAAAAGTTTGAGAGATCGAGGGGTTCGAGAGACAGAGAGTGAATGAAATCCGAAATTTTCAATTCATCATTGTTCTACTATTATAAATACCGGAAGTATATGTTGATAATGTCATTGCATGTTTTCCGACTTTTCGTTCGTATTTTACAGGTAATTCACTTGATTTCAACAACAATGATCGTATTTTGAATATATAAAACGATCTCTTTAAGTTTCAATATTTATTTGTTCTCATTTCATGATTACGTGAAACTTGAATAGCAATCGTCGGTGTGGCTACCCCCCGGGCTTGATCGGGTCTTTCTCCAAATTTCTCGTATTAAATAGGCTTTCAATTCTTGAAATAGGATATCTTGTGCAATGTTTGTCATACTGGGAGTATGTAGACTCTGATAAAACTTCATAATCTATGGAAAATTATTGATACATCTCTTAAATTATTTTCTAAAAAATATTGTCTTGCTATCAAGTCAAAATAAATTGTGAAGCACGTCCCACAGTGGGATTCGAACCCGCGACGTAAGGATCAACTCCTTACTCCACGACTCTAGAGCAGACGCTCTAACCACTGCGCCACACGGGCGACTAATTTCATCTATGTAAATACCCGATTAACACCTCCATGCCAGCCTCAGGCATTCACTGTTATCCAGGTAAGTCCAAGCTGCATTAATTTTACGATTGAATGGAGTGTACACAAGCGCAATCAAAACTTCGAGAGATAGAGAGTAAAAAAACAATGAATTGTGTGTAACGGGACCCAGATCTTGGTTTGAGAGATACAGAACTTCGAGAGATGGGAAGTTCGAGAGATCAGAAGTAAATTTGCTTAGTTATATAGACAGTCAGGGGTGAGACTGAAATCCGTCATTTCTGAAAAATGATGGATAATCGTCATATTTACTAACTACGTATTTTCGTCATTTTTGTCAATATGACTTACTGTCGTCATATTTTCTTTTTCAACTTAATTCTTCTGTCCTGGTTACAAAAGCCAAATTTGAATTCACCGCTGAAAGAAGAGTGTTTACGTAAGTTTCATTTCATCCGGGTCACTAATTACTGCCGACCACGTGTGTTAGAACATCAACATGGAAGGTGAAAGTTATTATTTAGCGGTAAAATGTCAAATTTTGGTAGAACTAATTCGCCATTTTTACATGGCTTTTAGCCCTATAAAAACATATAGTACACCGTCTGGAAGAATACGTACTTGTAGAGAAAAGTCTCGACAAAAAGTTAAAGCCATAAAAAAGTAGTGCGCCCCGTAAAACAAGCGAGATATTTCAGTGCGCCCAGACCCTCCATTTTGAAAAAAGACGGAATATCGTCATTTTCGTCTTCTTCCCTATTTAATGCAAATAAATTGACAAATAACTCTTCCACTCTTATTTTTGCTTGGGAAATTTGTACTGTCAACATAACCAGTATTGTAGTCAACTGTATTAGAGAAATGAAGTTTGTTTATGATGTTTTTTGTCCTTTTTTCGGTTGGTGGATCTAACATTTTTCAAAGAGAGGTAACTCGGTATTCTAGAAACACTCTAAATTTTTATGACTGTTTTTCGTCATTTTCTAAAAAATGACGTGTTTAAGTCATAATAAAAATTTTATTTTATGACTAAAAATCGTCATTTTAAAAATGATGGATTTCAGTCTCACCCCTGACTGACAGAGGAAAAAAAACGGGATCGGAGGTTCACTTCGAGAGATCGAGAACCTCGAGAGATCGGAGTTCGAGCCATCTCGAGTCACCTGTATTAATATTGATAATTTAAATTTTTTTGGGTTTCTTTTATAAAATTTGTGTTCTCCAGAAGTGTTCTCTTTTATAGTATCAGAGAGTGTGAATTTTGATAAAGGGCTAATTTTATTACATTTATTTAGATTTTCCAACTGTAATACTTTGTGAATATTTCATAGAAGAATATTATATATATAAAGATCGTCGAAGAACCAATGAGGTGCCGTAAAAAAAAGGCGGGGGGGGGGGGGGGGGGGGGTCCGTCCACAGCTCTGGACCTGTGCTTATTGCTAAGCATAATCCATTTTTAATTGTATCTTTTTTTTATTATTCTATGTTAGAATCTGGATAAGATTCCACTCCGAATCCTGCTCTTTTCCCAGTGAACTTATTATTGAGACAATTACATGCACAACATTCCTACAAATATAATTAGCATGCCTTATATATAACACATATAAAAATCAATCCGGCCTGTGTATACTATCAATAATTATAATTCCGGGCACAAAGTAAATGGCTGCTAAATCAGAGGTTAAGTTTGTCCAGTAGGTCACTTTTGCTCTTATCTGTGGCTATAGAACTTAACACATATTAGAAATTCGAAAGCACATAATTATAATATAATACCCGCTGTGATAATCAGTCATGTTCATACATGTTTGTAAACATAACAGCTAGACGTTGCGTTTACATCAATGTCTGTATCAATTAGGTACAGTTCTCTGTATACCAAGATGCATTTAAAAGTTTATCTGGTTATTAATCCCGTTGTTATTGAGAAGCTAGTTTTACATACTAGTATTTTCCTGGCTGATAATAATTTATAAAATAAAACTTCACACGTTAAATGAATAAATGCAATTTTGTTTGTCGACAAATTATTCGTTTGAGATATATTTTGCCAATGCAATATGAACTCAAGGCTCAAGGTAACAATATCTGTTAGCAGCTCCCTGTTCCTCTGTGGTTCTGTTTTGGTTTCCTGGAGATATTTTTAAAAATTTACATCAGTGAGAGTTTTTGTCAGCCAATCAGAGCAACCAGCAAAGGTCTTTTTACATTACTGATCACATGTCTTTATATCGCGCATATCAGAGGCTGAAGCACATTATTGAAACCTTTCGCACTGTGAACGAGTGTGGGAAAATTTACAACTAAAAATACTGTTATTTAGAGCTAGTCATAGCATCAAATATTTTCAATGTATTGAATTTAAAAAATATATATATTTCTCTTGATAATTAAAGAACAGATCATGTATTTCATCAAATTCTTGATCATTTTGATTTACTATTTCTTGTCAGCGGCAATAATTTTCCATTGATGATTTTTTTCTCTCGCAGGAGTGATTAGGTCGAAACACTGTTTGTTCTGGGGAAGTGCATAGATAGTTGATAAAATCAACTCCAAAAAATGAAAAAAAACCCCTACAAAATGCAAAAAAATTATCCAATCTTGATGAAAATACCAGGTGCACACCTTTATATGGCGAATAATAAGTGTCCAAATTTTCAGACAAATCCTTGCAAGTTTTCAAGAAATGCTCCGAACAAAATCCTGTCTACAGACAGATGGACGATCAGACAGACGGACATAATGATTCCAATATACCCCCCCCCCCAAACTTCATTTGCGGAGGGTATAATAATCTGCTCTTCCTCGCTATTATTTTAAGAGTCTGGATGACTGAGAACAAAAGCATTCCATTTTCGATAAGTTGTACATAAAAAATTCAATCTAACAAGAGGCCCAGGGGCACATTGCTCACCTGAGCACTCTGGCTAGGAAAAAGCAGAAATCAGTTCAGTGTTGAAAAGTTTAAATATAAAATTGGCTAAAAAGGGGGGGGGGATCATGATTTGTACAAATTTGAATCTACATTACCTGATGATGCTTCCATTTAAATATGACTCTTTTCTGTTCTTCTTCAGAAGATTTTTAAAAAATTTTCCTACGTTTATTTGTTTGTTTGTATGTTCCCTATATATTCCTAAGTAAAACCTTGATCACCCATTGTGGCCCCACCAACCCTACCACTGGGGATCATGATTTGAACAAACTTGAATCTACACTACCTGAGGATGCTTCCATATAAATATGACCCATCATGGCTTTGCTGTTCTTGAGAAGAATAATTTTAAAGATTTTTCCTATGTATTCCTATGTAAAACTTTGATCCCCCATTGTGGCCCAACCCTACCCCCGGGGTCATGATTTGAACAAACTTGAATCTACACTACCTGAGGATGCTTCCATATAAGTTTCATATTTTCAAACACAGTGGTTTTTGAGAAGAAGATTTTTAAATGATGCCATTAATTTTTCATGAATTCATGATTATCTCCCCTTGGAAGAAGGCGTGGCCCTTCTTTTGAACAAACTTGAATCCCCTTTACCCAAGGATACTTTGTACCAAGTTTGGTTGAAATTGGCCCAGTGGTTCTTGAGAAGAAGATGAAAATACGAAAAGTTTATGACAACGACAACTACAACAACGACGATAGACAAAGGACAAATTTCAATCAGAAAAGCTCACTTGAGCCTTTGGCTCAGGTGAGCTAAAATCAGTGGTTTTATTTTGGAAAAAAAGCAACTGAAATTGGGAAAAAATCGAGTAATTTTTTATAGGGGAAAAGGGCCGATATTTGGACCTAAATTGGGTGTACAAAAATCACTGTGAACAGACTTGAATCTACACTACCTGAAGATGCTTCCACATAAATATGACCAATCATGGCTTTGCTGTTCTTGAGAAGAGGATTTTCAAAGGTTTTCCCAATGTACTCCTATGTAAAACTTTGATCCCCCATTGTGGCCCCACCTACCCCCAGGAGTCATGATTTGAACAAATTGGAATCTATACTTCCTCTCAATGATTTCACATAAGTTTCATATTTTCAAGCACAGTGGTTCTTGAAAAGAAGATTTTTAAATGATGCCATTAATTTTTCATGAAATCTTAATTATTTCCCCCTGGAAGAAGGTGTGGCCCTTCATTCGAACAAACTTGATTCCCCTTCACCCAACAGTACTTTGTGGCAAGTTTGGTTGAAATTGGCCCAGTGGTTCTTGAGAATGTGAAAATGTAAATAGTTTATGACAACAACAAAGACAACAACGACAGTCAACAGACAAAGGACAAGATAGGCTAAGACTCCTTTTTGGCCCCTGGTTTGGCGTGTCTTTTAGAATGATGCAATAGTTTATCAACAAGAGGCCCATGGGCCACATCGCTCACCTGAGCACATTGGCTAGGAAAATGCACAAATCACTTCAGTATTGAAAAATTTAAAGGGGGGGGGGGCTTGGATTTTGAACTACCTGAGGATGCTTCCATATTAATATAACAAATGGCTTTGCTGTTCTTGAGCAGAAGATTTTAAAAGATTTTTTTCCTATATATTCCCTTATTAAAAATTTGATCCCCCATTGTGGACCCTCCCTACCCCCCACCCACCCACCCCCATTATTTGAACAAACTTGAATCTACACTACCTGAAGATGCTTCCATATCAATATGACAAAACATGGCTTTGCTGTTCCAAGAAGATTTTTTAAGTTTTTTTCCCTATATATTCCTATGTAAAATTATGATCCTCTATTGTGGTCCCATCCTACCCCTGGGGGTCATGATTTGAACAAACCTGAATCTACACTACCTGAGGATGCTTCCATATCAATATGACTTAACAAGGCTTTGCTGTTCTTTAGAAGAAGATTTTTCAAGTTTTTTTCCCTATATATTCCTATGTAAAACTTTGATCCCCCATTGTGGCCCCAATCTACCCCCAGGGGTCATGTTTGAACAAACTTGAATCTACACTACCTGAGGATGATTCCATATCAATATGACAAAACATGGCTTTGCTGTTCTTGAGAAGAAGATTTTTAAAGTTTTTTCCTATATATTCCTATGTAAAACTTTGATCCCCCACTGAGGCCCCACTCTAACCCTGAGGGTCATGATTCGAACAAAGTAAAATCTACACTATATATATAAATATGACTTAACAAGGCTTTGCTGTTCTTGAGAAGAAGATTTATCAAGTTTATTTTCTGTATATTCCTATGTTAAACTTTGATTGCCCATTGTGGCCCCAGCCTACCCCCAGGGGTCATGATTTGATACATACTTGAATCTGCACTACCTGAGGATGAATCCACATCAATATGACTAATTGTGACTTTGTTGTTCTTAAGAAGAAGATTTTTCAAGATTTTTTTCTATATATTTCTATGTTAAACTTTGATCCCCCATTGTGGCCCCACCCTACCCCTGGGGGTCATGATTTGTACAAACCTGAATCTACACTACCTGAGGATGATTCCATATCAATATGACTGATTGTGGCTTTGTTGTTCTTGAGAAGAAGATTTTTAAAGATTTTTTTCTGTATATTCCTATGTAAAACTTTGATTCCCTATTGTGGCCCCATCCTTCCCCCGGGGGGTCAAGATTTGAACAAACTTGAATCTACACTACCTGAGGATGATTTCATATCAATATGACTAATTGTGCTTTGTTGTTTTTGAGAAGATTTTTAAAGATTTCTTTCTATATATTCCTAAGTAAAACTTTGATCCCCCATTGTGGCCCCACCCACCCCTGGGGGTCATGATTTGAACAAACTTGAATCTACACAACCTGAGGATGATTCTATATCAACATGACTAATCGTGGCTTAGTTGTTCTTGAGGAGAAGATTTTTAAAGATTTATTCCTATATATTCCTATGTAAAACTTTGATCCCCCATTGTGGCCCCACCCTACCCCACGGGGTCATGATTTGAACAAATTTGAATCTACACTATGTAATGAAGGTCTCACATAAGTTTCAACTTTTACAGCCCAGTGGTTCTTGAGAAGAAGATTTTTAAAAGATACCACCAAATTTTCACTAATTCTTAATTACCTCCCCTTGAAAGAGGGAGTGGCCTTTCATTAGAACAAATTGAATCCCCTTTACCCAAGGATGCTTTTTGGCAAGTTTGGTTGAAATTGGCCGCGTGGTTCTTGAGAAGAAGTCGAAAATGTGAAAAGTTTACAGACGGACGATGGACAAAATGTGATCAGAAAAGCTCACTTGAGCCTTCAGCTCAGGTGAGCTAATAAAAACCTGATGTCACCCCTGTCACAGAATGAGTCTTGGTTCTAAGTTATGGGATACACAGAGGTCACAGGAAGGTCAGAAAAATGTCAATTTCCGAATTTTCCCATTTTTCTGCAAATTTTCATCGATTTTACAGCACATTTTGTTTCAGAAAACATAGAGCACAAGCTTGCCTATCTATGAAATTTATATATTTCAGACACTAGTATCAGATGTATCTTATGTATAAAAATCTCAGATCGGCAAGCTTGTGCTCTATGTTTCCTGAAGTGAAAAGTATCTCAAATTTGACGAAATTCCACCAGAATTGAGGAAATTCGGAAAAATGTCCTACTTCTGCACCCTCTTGTGGCCTCCCTGTAAGCTTTGAATCAAAATTAGTGCTGGTTTTAAAACAAGCATCATTTTAAGTTCTTAACTACAAACTATCACAATTTTAACTGTGTTCTGATTTTTACATCAAATAAGGGGCCAGATTCAGCCGTTACCATATCTTGTCCTTTGATCAGAAAAGCTCACTTGAGACTTCGGCTCTGGTGAGCTAAAAAAGGGCTGAAAAAAAAAATTGGGTATGGGCGATTTCGACGGGTTGACCAGTCAGAGTACATCAAACAAATCATTTTTTTATTGTTGGCCTAAAGATTTATTGTGGCCCTTCCTTCCCCTGGGGATCAGGATTTGAACAAACTTGAATTTAAACTACTTGAGGATGCTTCCATATCAATGTCTAAATATGGCTTTTCTGTTCTTAGGAAGATTTTTTCCTAATATTTCGTTGTAAAATTTTGATCTGGATTGTGGCCCAACCCTGTCCCCAGGAGTCATGATTTGAACAAATTGGAAACTACACTAGAAAGGCCAAAATAAAAAATACCTTTGTTTCCCCTAACGCGACCGACCCACTTAAATCATGCCGACTGAAAAGTTTTTTTAATAAGATTATTCAAGTATTTTTTTTATTGTTTATCAACTTTATAAAATACAGTTTGGCCAAACAAAAAAATATGTGTGGTTCCGGTTACACCTCCAAAAAAATTAGGGTAGGTAGGTAGGGTTTTTTTTTTTTTTTTTTTTTTTTTTTTTTACGATTTTCTAAATAGTTCTAAATAATACCTATCACTGCTTTGTAAGTGACATTTAGATGTGGCGTGATAATATACAAGTCAACATTGGTAGGGACACCCTAGTTATGAATATAATGAAACAAATATTTTCAAATCAAAAATAATAAACACACTAATAATCTTATTAATTTTTTTTGTGAAAAAAAAAGTTGGAGGTGAACATCCTTTTTTTTTAAATCCATGTTTATAAATGAAATTAATGACTTTTATCCAGAGTAATTCTTACTTTATTTAATAATAAATTTTTGAATGAAAAACTAGAAAACCGGCATAGAGTACTGCTAAGAGCTGTCAGAGGAAATATATTTTATATTGTTAAAATTTTAAATTCTTACAATAAAAACTTTTTGCCTCATTGAAGACTTTATACTTCCAAGCTCATTTCTCATATATATTGGTACAGTTGGTACTATGTGAGTTGACTTTATTCAGGTAAAATCAGCGGTCTTGTTTTTCACTTTTCTTCATCAACTGTTTTTAAATTTTTAAAACTGATTTAAATTATTTCATAATTTACAAGTTAATCTATCTTACACATTGGGCTAATCAATGCAATCAAATGATGTTTTCTCATATGTTATCTTCGCCCTAACTCCCAAAGGCATATTACGTGGCCAGCTGCTTGTGAAGGTGTATTTATTAAAACAAAAAAACATGGTGCCGGAAAAAAGGAATGCTTCCGCGCTATGCTAGCTTGCTTTAGATTTAACACTATTAATTGAACACTTGCACTAAGTGTTGAAACGATGTTTTGCATGGAGGCCACCATTGCTGAAGCTAAAACTAATACCGAAGTTGATGACAGAAAGCGGGGAAAATTCCGGAAAAATATGAAAATTGCCAGAAAAAATTTCAGGGTCGGGGGTATAAAATAGGGACGGTCGGGTAACCGGAACCACACATATTTTTTTATTTGGCCTTTCATCAAAATCCATTGTATCAGAATGGCGGCTTTTGTTTTACTCTCACCCACAACATGTGACCACAGAGGGTTAGTTCATGTTGTAAAACAATGGTGAAGTATCAAACTTGTATATCTTTAACTTATTAGAATCCTACAATCTTGAAACATTTTGTGAATTAAATATATCATGACTATGGAGTGTTAAGATGGTATTTACAAATGTGTATTCTAAAATTAACATACATAGTAAGCATGGCAAAGCCTGCCCCATGAGCAGGGGCCCACCTTGTTTATGCATATCAATAAATTTCAGTGCATTTCATTTCATTTTGATCTAATAAACATTTCATGTATGATCCCATTTTTACTATAAAGGATCACGGGAGTTGTAAATATGTCTTTGTATAATCATTTCATCTTGATAAATATAATTCAGATGTCGTGTCTTCATTCCTATTATTTATTGGGAAAACTTTGTGACTATAACATTAGATATATGAAACTTTATTTAATTCAACCAAACCACACTCTTTCCAGACAGTGTTGAAATCTTTAAAATTGGGTTAATGTACGGCTTCCTGAGACATTCATGGTATTTTTCTTAAGTTAGGCCCTTGAAAATAGATCGTTTCTTTGCTTTAAAATACCTTTAAAAATTGTTAGGCCTACAATATTTGAACACCTGCCTGGTGTAGGACTCCTTATTTAGACTTTTACTCGGAACTTATGGCCATTGATCATTAAGCATCAGTAAGCAAAGGCGGATCCAGCCCCCCCCCCCCCCTCTCCCCATTGGATTTTCTGTATGTAGAACATATATGTCCATTATCCTAAAATCAAGAGGAAAACATCTCTTATTTGTAAGAATTTGTCGGACCCCCACCAGGGCTTTGCCCTAGACCCACTGGAGGCTTCAATGCAGCCCCCAAACCCCCTGCCTTCTACTGCTCCCCCCCCCCCCATGAAATTTCTGGATCCGCGGCACCACTGGTAAGGGGTATTATTCGTGCCAACATCTACATGTATACTGCAACACTGGACCTATGTTTTTTAGGGTCTCATTCCACGTCTCATGTCAGGACTTGTGACTTAGAATAAGCTCCTGAATTACGTCGTGACTCCAAAACGAAATACTAGAATCACTGCGCCAAGCGAGGCCCTTGTGACTTTGTCTGTGTAAGAACTCAAAAGATGATAGTAGGTTTGAAAATACTCTCGGGTGTCTTCTGGTTGAGTATTTGCGAATCTTGTCTTTTTGTAAATATTCTATTTCAATAAATATACACCGGCCTGAGATATTTCACAAGTTCAAATGAATAATATTTCTGAATTAATTTACCATACATGTTGCTTCATTTGTATGATATTCAGTTTAAAAATTGGTTTCTTTTGTTCTTTCTTATTTATCAAGTTATTATAAAGAGAGGTTAAGCATTTCACTGTGTGCATCTACGTGAACATGTAAACCCAGAAGTGTTTTTACAAGTACGCGTAACTAACATCGTGTTCTGTTTACCAAACTGTACGTGTACTGGTACCTGTAAACGTCATTTCAACAAGTCATTTTACAATCCATTTTTATCAAATAATTCTATGACTTTGATTCAAAAAGATACAAAGTTGTAAGTAAAAAACTCTCAATAGCACAACAAACTACCTGAAAAATATATACCATAATTTGAGTTTAAGAAGGTACACGTTCTTACCTCCATGTACTTATGAATCTACACGTTGTGTACAACTTGTAGAATTATGTGGTATGCAAATCCGATGACGTAAATCGCAGTAAATTAGGGGATTTCCCTAGCTTCACATACATGTCAACGTACACGGTCATCTGCTTAACTTCTCTATTATTAAATTTTTTATAATGTATTTTTTTCAAAACTGCTGTCAGAAAAGAAAATAATTTACCTACCTACCTACCTACCCAACTTGAGATTTTAGGGTCGGTTAGGGGAAACAAAGATATTTTTAATGATGGCCTAACTTGAGCATGTTGAGCATGCTTCCATATCAACATGACTAAACATGACTCTGCTTTTCTTAAGAAGATTTTCAAAATTTACCCCTTTATATTCATTTTTACAAGTTGATGGTATCAACTCATGTTATGTGACTTGTAAGGGATTCCCCAATGTATCGAAACTAATCACATTTTCATTTGAGTATTTTGCGTACAGGTTCTTGTATAATATTGGTTTATTTACAGTTTTCATAATCTACAGAACAAAAAAATGTTTCCTGATATGCTTTGAAGTGTTTATAAACATAAATATTTATTATTACTTTTATTGGAATTTGTGTCTATCCGCGAGAGAAAATAGTGTTAGGGATATGCGGTCAACTTAAGTGACATGTCGTGCAAACAAAGTTTTGATTTATAAATCAATAAATGTTTTATATGATAAGAAGTATTTTGAAAACAGATTTTCAAAGAAAATTCACAAATTGAACATTGTAAAAACCAGGTTATTTTTACAAGATTGACGTGCTGGTGGTATATAAATAAACTAATTCTTGCGCTGTAATGCTAATGAACAGAGCAGTTTTCCCGCCTTAGTGATGAATCGTTCAACACAGAGAACACTGCCTACATTTGTAAACAAAGCGAGAAGTTTGCAATAAAGAAGATCGAAGTAAATCAACTACTAATCTCAAACGGAAGAAATGAGCTGTACCAGTTGAAAAAACAATTTGGAAATTATAGTTCTTATTTCTTGAGCAAGCAATAAAAGATTTCGACTGCTTCAAGGGTAAGATTTTTTTCAGCAGCGGACGCTTTTGTGCTTCATTTTTCCCCCGTTAAAAACACTGTTGAAAATTCCTGTCTTCCACAATCTTGATCTTTTTCACAGCAAGCGTTAAATACAGTAATGTCACTTAACACGCCTGTGATTCTTATCTCATTAATTGTCGGCACTACGTACACTGGAAAGTGGTTTGCTTTAATATGTCCAGCTGTGTCTTGCTATCAGATGCTGGTCATGTGATAAAGTGAATTAATAGTACTGAAGACAATACATAAAAACAAAAACAAAAAAATTAAGTGGGGTGTTATTGATAAATTAAATGTGAAATGCATATTTATAAATGTGAAGAGATCAAGAAATCAAATTAATTCAAGAGAAGATAGATCATGTAAATAGTCAATATCATACCACCGTGATGAAGTCTTCAGTCGAAAAGCCGAAAGAATTGAAATATGAAACGTGCATTCACGTATCAATGAAAGTCAAGTAGCTGAATTTCAAGAAAGAAATGATATATAAAATGTGCATATCAATTTAAGTCAAGTAGTTATATTTCAAGAGTGACAAAAAAAAAAAAAAGAAAAAACAAACAAACGAAATGACATATAAAATGCTCGTTTCAGTTAAAAGTCAAGAAGTTGAATTTCAAAAGAATTAAAATATTTATTGTGCATATCATTGATCATAAAACACAGGGGGTTGAATTTCAAGAGTGGCTAAATCAAAAGAATTGAAATATCATATGTTCATGTAAATTTTGAAAGACAAGAAGTTGAATTTCAAAAGTAACCAATTCAAGAAAATTGAATTATGTAATATACATATTAATGAAAGTAAAAGATGAATTTTAAGACTGGCTTATTCACGAGAATTGGAACATATTGATGTGCATTAAAAATGTCAAATTGTTTGTCAATATTTGAAAGCAGTGAAAATACTATTGTACGTTTGGCCTATTAGTTTGAGATATGTGTGTTTAAAGCTTTTTCTTGTTTTTGTCTATTTAGGAGTTGTTTTAGTTCTGTAATATGATTTTACAACAGTTGTGCAATTTTTCCCGACTTGAAATTTCTAGTCACTTGATTTATAATATTTCTCTCAAATGATATCTAGTGCCCAAAAACTATTCTCGGTGCCGGTAGTTTTGATGATGATAGTCTGTGTTCTGTGACCATTTCAATGATGGTATCCTTTAATATTTTGTAAAAATACAAATTACTTTAAATGCAAGCTACATTGTCATTTTACGACAAATCCCAAAACTTACTAGTATTATTTGTTTCCTGTGTTTAAAGGTTCGATTTGTGATAAATTATTATACATGTACATTCCAGCAGATATTAAAAAAATAAATAAATACACGTGTTAAAAATACATGATGGGAAAGGTGTAAATAAAATATAATTTTATTTCTCAAAGAAAATAAAAAGAAAAGATTTTAAAGTGATAGTTTTCATCATTGCACATAATATCACATAATCCAAATATGGATTAGAGACCTCAACTCATTTAAACGTTATATAATCAATACCATCAACTCGTAGTAGTGCTTTCAGTACTTTGATTAAAAAATTTGATCCCCCATTGTGGCACACACCCTACCCCCAGGGGTCCTTATTTGAGCAAACTTGAATCTACACTATATAAAGAAGGTGTCCTATGAGCTTAAACTTTTTTGGCCCAGAGGTTCTAGATCTTGAGCGGAAATTTTTTTTAAAATATGCCATCAAATTTTCACTACATGAATTTATTTATTATCTCCCCTTGATTGAGGGTGTGACCCTCATTTGAGCAAAGAGCCAGGTACGTTAGTAGTGAAAATCGGCCCTTCTTTGAAAATTTAAAATAATTATAAAGAAATGAGTTGAGGATGTAAACTTTATAAATATATCAATAATTTTTATCTACCTTTCATAGTTTAGTTGTAATAGCCCTCTAAAAATGGAATGTATTTTATTGCATTTAAACGCTTTGAGCACTATGACGTCATTATTGTTGTCAATTTAGTACATTTAAATAACAACTTAATATAATGTATCAATGTATGTTATACGTAAAAAAATCTTACAATAAAATGTTTACATTGCATAGTTTATTTACTTTAAAAAAATATTGCACAAAAAGAATGTTTTAAAGAATAAATGACCTCCATAGTATCGATATACCTGAATATCATAACTGCAGTCAAAATTGTTTGCATAATGTGCAGTCTGTTTTTCTCCACAAATAAATTTATTTTTTCAGGAATGTTTAAAAAAAAAGATAGAGAATGCAAAAAGAAATGAAGCTTTTATTAACAAACAAGAACAGTTAACGAGGAAATATAACTAACTTTAGCATTAATTTTGACCTATTTGCACTAAGGTTCAAATTATAATTTTATATTACCGAAAATCGCCCTTTTTGAGATAAATCAATACAATTTTTAAAAATTATTAAATTATTCATGCAAAAGAGATCAATGGGAAGCAAAATAATAAGGAATTATATCACCAGGATGTAATAATAACTCAGGCTCGAAGTATTGGGGGGGGGGGCTGTCCCCCTTTTTTTTCGAACATTACATTTTCTATCGAAAATGTCCATTGAAGGGCTAGTAGCTCCCTTCCCCCACTTTTTCTTGCAGGGTTATGTGGTGATGTATGAAAAAAATTGATGTGGAAGAAGTTGAGAAGTTGGACCTTCCTCCCACGAAATGGGATTTTCAAGTTTGATCCCCCCCCCCCCCCCCCCCCCCGCCTCCGCATTTCAAAACCGATACTACGTGCCTGCAACTTACGAAATATCTAGTAAAATTCATTGACTTCAGAATCCTGAAATTCTGAGTCACTTCAAGGTTTTGTTTAAAGTAAAAACATATTCTAGGTCGCTATACTGCGCTGAGAAAGGGAGGAAGGGGGGGGGGGGGTTGAAAGTAAGCTACTGGTATATCAAATAATTAAAAAAAAATCAAAGTTGACCCTAAGGTTCCTTGTAAACTATACGTCATAGTTAACTTTTTTTATTTGTCAAAATTCATACATATAGTATAGACTGGATCTAAATTACATATCTTTGAGTCAGAGTCGGGCTTTAGGTGACATGCTTCCATCATTTCCACCAGCATTTTCTTTAAGTTTACGATGACCTTGCAAATTGATCTTTGAATTTGGACCACAGACAAAGGTGTCAACTAACAAAGAATATATTAAAATCATTTTCCTAATTTACCAACAGGAGACTTGCAAAGCCATACAAAACAGCTGATGTAAATTCTAATAATGGTAGTAATAAAATTTAATTTAATCTGTCTAATGGGGAATTCAGACAATACTTTTCTTCTAAAACTTTGTGAAATATATGATGAATTGCTTTGTCAAATGAGTTAAAGAATATTTTGATTATTCCCAGTAATTTTAACAATCATTAATTATGTCTCTGACGCCGTTTTTACCATATCAACACATAACTTTATGATTGGACGTTGTTTGTTTTCTGAACATATCCATCATCCCTCCAATAATCGATATTAAAAATATCAGAAAATTAAGATGTCGACTCATCTCCTACATGACATATTTAATCTTTATTAAGCTTTGACTTGGTTTATAATAGATAGGTATATTTTTTCAACCCTTCATAAAAAGGTTGTAATATTTCAACCCTGGGCCATACGCACTTATCTGCGACCATAAAGATGTCGATTTATTTTTTTACAAAAAAAGTTATTACGTTGGGTTGTCTTAAGTTGGATACAAAGTACAGCGATAAGGTTACCAGTGTCTTGAAACGCGGGGTTTTTCAAAATGACTGTAAGCATAAGGTTAAACAAACATGACTTTTAATAACGCATCAACCAGCGTCATGTTGAATTCATTCCTCTCGTGGTTTCAGCTTTAGAACCTGACTGTTGATCGTCTGGGGACAAACAACAACAAGAAACAAGAAAACATTGATGTAACCATCAATTGTCGCCCGGGAAATAAATAAAGTAAACAATGGAAATGAGTCTTGATCATCAAACCGCTTCGATATGTGTGAAAAAGGCATGCGTCTAAATGATGGAGACGATAGTCGAGAATATTTTGAAAACTTATAGTCGGATGAAAATCGAACAAAAACGATACCCTTTTGAACTTTATCAATTCCTCAAGTAAATGTTGGCTGCATAAAATATAATTTGAAACCAGACACATGCATCACCTATTTTCAAAAATGTCTTTCACTTAAAGAATATAAAACACGAACTGTGTAAATTACTTTTTTACGTTTTTATGCGATAAGTAAAATTCGATGTTCTAAAAAAAGGGACCTGTCGTTTTTTCGATAGTAAATGATAAGCAACTTTATATATTAAATATGAAAAACATATATATTTTTACAGATTCACTTTATGGAAGTAAATATATTGTGTATCTCGTAATTTATAAAGGGAAAGAACATTCTGATTAACGTTCTTTTTAATGTTTAGAAAACCTTTAATTCTGAATAACTTCTCCCACCTCAATCCCCACATACCAACACTTAAACTTATATGTATAGAGCAGTCCGGTCCAATTAAGATCTGAAAATAATTCTCCTGAGTCTTTATATTGTAACGCTAAAATGTTCTATATCCAAAATACAATACTAGTATCTACCTGGTACGTATGTCACCTGAGTTGGTGAAGGGGGATTTCAGAGGCAAGGGTCGGGGGGGGGGGGGTTACCTTGAGACACCTGGCCAAGTAGTTCAACTTTCCGATTTTCGAGATTTTAAGTATGATATATAAGCTTGTAAAAAGCCTAAGTGGGGTTCTCCCCCTACACATACATCTTATTTTTATACCTCATTATAATTATTCTATACAACGCAGTATCTGATTGGTTCTAAATTGTCACGTAACGGGGCCATAAAACTTCATATTTCCGTGTCGTCGTCATGCTTTTCATCATATTTAACCTCCTAGGAAAACCAAGTGCATTTTCTCGCGATACTTATAAATCGTTCATTGACGAAACTCCCGACAACAGCAGACATCACAAAATTTAAAATAAAGGCATTGAATGCAATGACAAAATTGGCGGTCTTCTTCAATAAAAAAAAAAAAAAAACAAAACAAAAAAAAACAAAACAAAAAACAAAAAAAAAAGCAACAAAGAAATCTAAATACGAAGTGTCCAAGGGACTTCGGTTAAGTGTTCCAATAACTTTTTGAAAGTTTCTGTTTATTTTTAAAGGCCTTGCTTGTTTCGGTATAATAAGAATCTATTGCATGAATATTACGGAAAAATGAAGATTTATTCAACCAAAAAAATTCATATAATTTTTCTTTGCTGAATAAATCTACATATTTTCCTCACGTCATGCAATAATTGTATAGTATCAAATTGTATACATGTGTATCTCATAGGAAGATATTTTAATTATTAATATCATTTGATTTAGTAAGAATCAATGAATTTGCAAATATTTTGGAGAGTTTTTCCTGTCACAAAAGGGAGGGTGTAAAATAAATGACTTAGAAAAAAATTATAGATATATAAAATAAATTTTAAAAAATATTTTCAGTATCTTAGAATTTCACAAAATTATATGAAGCTGCTGTCCCATTCATAAGTTTTTATTATAATGAGAATCATGTTAGTCGAATATTATTTTATTAATATTCTCATCTTAACTTCTCTGAAGGAAAACTTAATAGTTATATGTAATTTCCCCATTCTTCTTCCCCCCCCCCCTGAATTTAACCGCATTGTTTCTCTGTTTTCAGGGACATAAATAACATATACTTATGTCTCTACTGTTCTCAATTATCATTTCAATTATTTTTGAGAAGACATAAAAACATATCAAATTGTGTATGGTTTTTTTTTTTTCGTTTCTATGTGATGGTAGTTAAATTTAATTCATTGAAAGATTATCATACGTTAAATATAAGTATAAGTATGTACTAATTAAGCTTTTGGAGAAAGGGTGTAAGTGCTATAATATTAAAATAATTCATCTGTGCATTGAAACATGTAAACTTTCCAGCATTTTTACGGATAATAAAAAGTCGTTAATTTGAGATTTTTTTTATATCTACAATGAATCATCTGAATACAGTTTTCTCTTACTATGAGAAATTCTCAATTATTTTTTATCAAAATGTTTGATAAAACAACGTATTGTTTACAGTAAAATATTCGAACGAAAGACTGAAAAATGGGAAAATCTTTTGGCGCGTCACTGTACGTTGTCAATGTAAACAACGAGGACGTCTATATTTAGAGTTCGATGTACAACCTGGAGATGTTAGGGTTTTGCATTAAAATAAACATAAGATGCCTTTTTATAAACTTAACAACCCCAAAACATCTCAGATAAACCTTTTTACAACAGACCTTCAGAAATTTAGACGTTTTATGTGTACATTTGCCTGAGTTTTGCTTGTTCCCGAAATGTTGCCTGGAATGAAAACGAAAGTTAAAAAGGTGGTCGCGGATACGAAATTTTTACAAATGATTTAATAAAGTAATGCATTTTATCATTTAGATTTCTATAAAATAAACATGTATTCAATTGTTATTTATTTTCTACGAATATAATCAAATTACCAAGCTAATATTCCATTCCCCTCACGTCAAGATCCGTATAGCAGACGACTGATAATATCAGAATTTGTAAAAATTCAATGTGGCCACAGCCCACGGCCAGAACGAAACCTGTATAAATCAATCCCTTTTATGTAATAGTATTTCTGGTTAAAATATCTACGTGGCCAATGCGTGTGGCCACATCGAATTTTCCCAAAAACCGGGTGAAAAGTGAAGAAAATTGCTTGTTTTCCGGAAACGGCATAGGTTTGGATATTACATAGCAGCATAAGAGGCTTGGATCCGCCCAAACATTTACATATACAAGGACTTAGGATCATAAACTTTATAAATATACATTGTCAGTGAGGATACGCAAACTTTATTTTTTAAGCATTTTGCAGGGCCTGTTGACATTAGCTAACGTACCTAGCTCTTTGAATCCCTTCATCCAAGGAAGCTTTGTGGCCCAGTGGGTTTGGAGAAAAAGTTGAAAATTTGAAAAGTTTACAGACAGATGGACAAGCAGACAGCTAGATGGACAAACAGACTACCGACAAAATGTTATCAGAAAGGCTCACTTGAGCATTCAGCTCAGGTGAGCTTAAAAGCTCATTTGAGCTCAGGTGAGATGAAAAATATATGCTACATATAATCATGATAATAAATAATAAATTTAATAAATTTCTGTCAGTAAAACATTTGAGAAACAAGCTGATGGAAACTTTTTACAGACGGCATGACAATATTTTTCATGGTGCTTAAATGATCTCACATTATTTACTGGATAGACCTTTCTCTGATGCAAGGTTAGAAAATTGCCATAATGTGGTGGGAAAAAAGTTTTAATTTCTGTACTCATTGTCGGAGTCATTCAGGAAACCATTTTAGCATGGTACAATTTATAAACTTCTTTCAATGGAAATTACAATGAAGTCTTCACAGTTTGATTAGTAAAAACTACAGTGTTTCACAGAACACATGTGTCGCCTGCTTTTAGCTTCATTAAAGATGTAAATAAATCTAAGAATTGTCAATTATTTATTTGCTACATGCATAGTAAGACTGTCAGTGATGGAATCCAATAATCAAATCGAAATACAAATCTTCAACCCCTCAAAGCTAAAATGAATATTAATGAAATTGAAATTATTAGAAATAATTATTTATCAATTAGTTATTTCAACAATCCTTCAAAAGAGAATCCAGTCTGTCTACCGCAATTGTCAGTCAACATCATCTATTTTGGAATACCGATTTTTCAGTTTTTGTAGGTACTGTTTATCATACAATGTCAAATTACATAGTCATAAGCTTATAAACATGTGTAAATGTGAATTATCAAATCCCTTCCACTCTAAATTCAAAAGACATAACGATAAGTTAAATTAAACTGTCTGCAGTATATTTTGCAAAGTAGGTCAAAAGTCAAGGTCAAGTAGACTGTAATGGTTGTATTTTTTCACAATATATTATGACAAACAGAGCACATGCTAAATAGCCTAGACTCAACTCTTTAATGTCTAAAATAAGTTGTATATCGACACAGTAAAATATTTCAAAAAGTAGGTCAAAGGTAAGAGGTTGGTAACCATGGTAAAATGCAAAAGCCATAGTGCCAAGCTGTACATGTGCAAAATATGAAACCCATACCTCTTGCAGTTCTTGAGATATAAGGTGTAACAGATGTGAGGACAGACAGCTAGACAGACAGACAGACACCGGGTACAGTGATCCCTAAGTGTCACTCTGCTCTGCAGGCTACATAATGACACATCATGGATGCAAGAACCCGGGAGGGGGGGCATGCCCCCCCCCCCCCCAAATAATTTTGCCAATATATAGAATACTATTTTTTTTTTTTTTTGCATGTCAAGGAATTTTGGTAGTTGATAGTGCCCCCCCCCACTGAAAATGTTTGGCTGTGCCCCCCCCCCCCCCAAACTGAAATTGCTTCCTGCACATGTGCTGTAGAAAAGCAAAGATTCACACATGTTATTCAGTGTTACACAACACTAAACATGCTGCTAACTAAAAATGACACTTACATAAGTAATCAGTCAAATACAGTGAATGTCTTTCATATAATCAAAGTAAATAAGTTGATTTCAGGATTATTTAGTCTTAATAAGAGAAAACTTAAACGTGTAATGGTTTGGGCCGTGTATATCTGCCTGGGTAGCTCAGTCGGTAGAGCACCTGACTAGTCATGCAGGAATCCCGGGTTTGATTCCCGGTCCAGCCATACATTTTCTCCTTTCCTGTTAAAGATTTGGTGCCGTTGACCACCCCTAGACTTGCAGGTGAAAGTCCCACCAGGGGCAAATAAGAACTTGGTTGTGTCTTCGAGGGCGAAGACAATTTAAGGAGGGAGGAATGTAATGGTTTGGGCAGTGGATATTGGCCTGGGTAGCTCAGTTGGTAGAGCACCTGACTTGTGATGTAGGGGTTCCGGGTTCAATTCCTGGTCCAGCCATACATTTTCTCCTTTCCTGTTACACGTATACCATGTATACACAAGTCACTTGCAAGATTTAGTAAAACCCTTGATAGAAAACATACGGAAATTTAATGATCATTGATTGATAACAAATTTGTTGTTCTCAGCCCTGAATAAAACTCCATGTTGTGAAAATGAAACTATTGTTGACATTTATGTAATGATTTACCTTGAGAATAGTTATTTTGCATTCTTTGTTTATATTTAATTTTTTAATCATATACATGTATCCCCTAGTTCTTATGTTTAGATTCTAACTGTAATTAGATCTCGAGAGGAGTCAAAATAAAAGTAAAATTAAATTAAGTTCTAATCTTAAACATCAAAATTTTATCAACAAGAGTTTAAACAAGTGATTGAATATTTGAATACTATATTTCTAATCGAATATTAAACCTTTACTATTCCTTCACAAATATTCAAACATTCATTTCAGCTCAAAATATTTTTTTTTTGTTTATATAACATTGTCTTAAGGTACATAAACCTCTGCTTACTTATACAAAATTTTATTTTAATTCATGACTTTCCAACAGAAATGTATTTTATAAGTAAAATACAAACAATGATATTATAGCTTGCGGGGCAAAATTAAACAAAAAAAGACATTTCAACTTGACAAACCTATAAAGGAATAATAGACATTTATGTCATTAAGAGTTATCTCTCTTATCAGAGTATCAATGAACCTTAAAGTACTTGGCAAAATAAGGAATTGCAACTCAGTATACTTTGTCTGATTTCTTTTAAATGGCAATACTTTTTGTTTCAAAATTTGAAAAAAAATGAAAACTGAAAAATAATCATAACCTCTTTATTTTTTAACCAATTTCAAAAATAATATTGTGTTTTAGAAATGATTTTAAAACCTCTTAATTATTAGTATAATGTGCCGCTTTTTAATTTAAAAATCATGTTTCATAGTTAGGTCAACAAGCTGGTCAATATTTCACCATTATTATACACTGACCAGCTCATTCGTCTGTTTATCTGAAGTTGATATAAATTTGTTGTGATAATTAAGCCAGGCTGTTCATTATCTGCTTTTGCTTACCTTCATCCTAAGTCGACAGTCATGATTAAATCCCAAGGCCATACTCGGTGTAGGTCGACGGCGGCATATTTTATATGTATACATCAGCCGAGACGATATCAGGCACCACAAAATCATTATTCATTTATAATACACTTGAATTCTTTTACTAGCGATAGGAAAAAAAACAGGAACAATTCAGACGAAACTACTGTCCTCCATCATGCTCCACCCTCATGCCATTTGTATCAAATTCAAACTCCGATCCCGATTCTTATGTATGTTGCTGAATAACGCGGGAAGGGGGGAAATATGGGGTTACAAGAAAACGATTATTTTTTTTTTTTTTTTTTATGATTGAAATTCTTAAAATAAAAATTTACATGTATCAAATTTCTCTATTTTATTATAGGATATCTAGATTATTTTCAATGTTAAAAAAGAATAGCGCACTTTTTTTATGAAATGTCGAAGGCTTTCAGGAAATTTATGTGCGATCCGTTTTCTTTTCTTTCTTTTTTTTTTCTTTTTTTTTTAAGATTCATGTCTAGATGAACAAACAGTTCACTAAATAAAATATTTTGTTAAACACAAAGGAATCAAAAAATAAATTAATAAAGATTTATGAAAGCCGAAGACGCACTACATGTGAACAAAAAGTATGCGATTCGTTTTTAATATTTATTTCTCGATAAATAAAATAATTTGATAGTAAATGCTTATTATTCGATTTTAGTGACAAGCATGCTACTTTGCATTTACATGAAAAATGAACTAAAATTCAGATAAAAGAAATTTATTGGGTTCAAGTCGTGAGATTAAGGAAAATTAAATTATTTTACATGTATATTACGAAACAAAAGGAAATCTATGATTTTAATTGTTTCATTTCTTTTAAAGTTAACCAAATTAACTTAAAAAAGCTTTTCAGTCTACACATAATTTTATCAAATCAATCTTTGCAATTATTTTATTTCCTTGTTAAATAGTTCCAGTAGACCAATACATAGTACGCTACACTAAAAAAGTAAATAGATAAATAAGAAAAAATCAATCAATCAATCAATTAATAAATGAAAAAAAAGAAATTCAGAATGATTTTTCTTACAATCTGATTTATTATGAAGATAACATATTTTATGCTATTTGAACTTCATCGATGTGGAGAATGTTTTGAAAAAAAATAGTTATATTTCTATTCCAGGTGTAACCGTGATCAATAGAAGTTTTTGAAAGTCTCATATGTACATCTCTCTCTCTCTCTCTCTCTCTCTCTCTCTCTCTCTCTCTCTCTCATACACAAAACATCTTACTTTTTCTTTCTTAAAGTGATCCTGGATGCAAACTTCTTTTTTTAATTAAACATGTTTATCTCTAGAATGGAAGAGGCAAGATTTTTGACCTACATATTTCCGGTATGTGCATTGCCCTGGTTAATATCACACTTCCTAAATCAAGGTCGTCTGCATAAGGCAGCGTGCTTATCTATCGGTTACTTGTACAAAGATTTAATTTTAAAAGAAGTGGGGGGGGGGGGGGGAAGGTCATGATCGACGTGAATATGATTTGCAAGAAAAAATGTTCCATCGTATTGATGACAAAAAAACATGTTACGCACTGTACCATACTTGTATTTGCTATCTACAGTAGCAGAAAAATGCTAATAATAAAAGGAGGAATGACTAGTCATGACACGTAATTAGTTAACTTTCTTATATGTATGTTATCATTAGACGAAGGAGCTAGATGAACCGTATATTATGCCATTTTATACTGAATACTGTAAAGGTTCAGGATTAATTACCTCAAAAGATTTTCAAAACAGTCCTGGAAAACTTAATATTTGTTACATATTCATTTTAATGAAAAAAATCGATGGTGTAAATCAGCTCCTATAGCCAGAACTATTGTATATTGTCAAATATAAAAACCTGTATTTTGTTGACTTACATGTAATAAATGTTTCTGTAAAAACGTAGAAACTATAGATCGAAATGCAACTGTTATTTAATATACATAATATATTTAAAAATATTAAAGTGGATTTTCTCTTTTAGAGAAGTATAGAAGGCTAGTTATTAACTGTCTATTTCTCCAAAGAAAATACAATTGTTTGAAGGGGGGGGGGGGTTAAAAATATTGACAAGCAATTAATAAACAGAAAAGGTCATTAGTCTTTTACAAACTCTTATAATGGAATAGATTTTTAGTTTATTTTTATTTTAAATGATTGTACGTTTCAGAGGATCGATGATCTTTGATTTGCAATTTATTTTGCATGAAAAAAAATTAGTCTCATACATTTATAGACATGAACAACAATTTCCTAAGATGAATTTCATCTTTTATTATCTTTTCATAAGTATAGACATGAACAACAATTTCATCTTTTATTATCTTTTTGTAAGTATAGAAGTATTTTTTTTGGGCGGGGGGGGGGGGGGGGTCGTATATCATTTGAAGCATAATTATACCAAATAACAAGTGGGATAATTTAATTGTTATATGTCTAGATGCACTGCATTTCAAAGAATGAAATTAAAGGTAAACAACATAGATAATAAAGTACACGAATTCCCCACCATTCTACAAAATATGCTATGATTTTATAGTTTATATTTTGAAACTTAATTATTTTCATTCCAACTGAGCATTGAACTGTGCCCCACACATTTTGGACGAAGTAATTATTATGTATTGCTACTAGCAATGCTTAATTATAGTATAGGATCATCGAATGACCTTCTTTTTCTTCTTGTCAAAAGAACGTTCATGTAAGTTCTTGAAGGCTATCTGACATGCACCAGGAACTCCCTGGAAGTTTTATGATCATACGATTTTGCTTAAGAAAACAATTAAGCAAACAAATTAAAAAAGTTTGCAACATCTTGTTTCTTTTCCTTTATCTATTCATTCATTTATTCAATTTTTTATTTGTATGAAATCCAATTTCATTTTACTAATGCAAAGATTCATTTGTTCTCTACATTTTTTTAATGAAATAATTCTGATACATGCATTATAATTAAATGCAATCTTAAGATACAGCAAGACCCCCAGTGAGCCTCTCGTTTACATGAATGCCAGACTTTTTTTGTTTCAATCGCTTCGTCGGGGAAAACAGATTTTTGACCTACATTGCCCTGCTTTTTAACAGAGTCGTCTGCATAGGAATGCGGTATTGCTGTATCAATTTACAACTTGTGCAGAAAATCTGAAATCCAGCAAAAACCACAAGCTAGCTAGCAAAATTTGCCCCCCCCCCCTTCTTTAAGATCTTAATATGTGAATAGAATAGAATAGCATTTATTTCCATATCAGGGATCTAATAGGCATAAACATATATACTTACAGACAAATACAATGAAGAGTTATTCTTCGAGTTAGTACATTTCTGATATTTCTAAAATTTCATATGCAGATATGAGTTATTTTTAATATTTATATATTTTCTCTTCCATGATTGTGATTTGAAAGAAAATTGTTTTATACGAATTATATAAATTCTCGATTAAAGACACAATTACCGTTTTTTTTTAAGTTATGAAGTATCTTGGTTTTCTAATTATGGAAAACATATAACTCCATATTATATGTCAAATGCAAACTGATACCACATGTAGTAATAAGTTGACAGTCCCTGTGTACAGTTTGTCAAAAAACAGATTTCAAAACCAGTCGAAAATGTCACTGGAAAATATTTGAAATGAGCTGAAAATGGTATATATAAAGTGACTTAGAAAAAGAAATAAGAGTGAATCACCTGAAATAAATTATTTGAGAACTTCAATATTTCCCTTTTTGGCTTTTGATTCCCATGCAAATATATACTCAGTTTTTTTATTTAATCAATGTACATGTATAAGAAATACTCTCACACATTGTCTGCTTCAAAGCACCCTGACTGTGCTCTTGTGCTCATGAAAGTTTGAATTGAGAAAGTCTGAACAAAATTTCAATAGTATTTGTAGATTTCTACCAAAATTCAAGGTATATGCACTATTGCAGGGCTTAAGAAAAAGTAATAAAGATGTCACTTATTATTTAACTATCTCTTTAAATCAAGCCCACATTATATGTCATATATGCTAAAGCATGCACAGCAGGTGGATTTCAAATCATTACAAACTCAATATAACGAGATAAGATAAAGAGATGTAAATTAAATGAGCTAGACATAGAATATAAATTAGTGATAAGAGTTGATCATCAGCTTCTAGTTTTTTTTGTCGTTAAATCATTTGTCAAAATTTCCATTTTAGTCTCAAAGTTTTTAAAATCATGGATTTACCTGTAAAATATGCTACTTAGTGATGTTTCAATAAATCAATAGATGTTGGAAATACCCCCATAGATTGTCTGCTTCAAAGAATTTGCCTGTGCTCATGTGCACAGGAGAGATTAGGTGATAAAAGTGCAAACGCAACCTGATTTTGTATTTATAGATTTCTCATAAATCATAAAAGGATTTCTTAAATTCTATTTTGCAGGATAACAGAAAATTATTAAAGTAATGAAGTAATACCCTTAACTAACACTGTCTCTTTTCATCGTCAAACTTTGTAAGTCCGCATTATATGTCATAATGCAACTAATAGTAAATAGCTGATAGATTCCTTACAAATCAGAAAATTTAATTAGTTATAAAAGTGGATTAGGAGCCTTTCATATCCTGTCATGAAATAACATGAAAAAATTCTCCTTTTGTCTCTATTTATAAAATAATGATTTCCATAAGAATATATACCTTAGTTTTGTTTTATTCCATCAGTTGATGTAGGAAAGGACTTTGCTTGTGCTCATGTGCAAAAGAGAGTTCGAATGAAAAAAAAAATATTCTTGAGTCCATCCTGTTTTTGTATTTAGAGTAGAAATTTCTCTCTAAATTCATTATAGGACTTCTAAAATTCAAAGAAGCACAATTACATGGCATTTTTAATGACATTGATATATGACATTTAACATTCAACTATATCAGAATATCATCAAAATTAATTAGACCACATATCATATTGTGATAAGTAGTAAAGTAGCTGACAACAGATGCCTTGCTAAAATCTGTACAGCATGTAGATTTCAAATCATTAGAAAATACCAATGCTCATTCATTCTCATCATAACTTGAAAATGATAGACTTAAAGTGATCTAGATATACTATTTACTTTAATAATAAGAGTTGATCATCAAATTCCCATGTTCTGTAGTAAAATGACATGAAAAAATTCCTTTTTATCTCACATTTATTAAAGAATATTTCCCTGCAAATACACTTTAGTTTTGTTTCATTCAATGAATAGATGTCGGAAATACATCCGTGCATTATCTGCTTGACAGGACCTTGCAAGTGCAAATGTTCACATGGGAATTTGGATGAAAACCTTTTAAGTCCAACCTCTTGTGACTGTCGTATTTAAATATTTTTATCCAAATTCCCAGTAGTATTTCTTAAAGGCCATCATGCCATACTGCAGGACATTGTTTAAGTAATGAAGATGACATAATACATTCAACTATCTCTTCGTATCCTCAAAGTGTATAGTCCACATATATGTCATATTGCTATAAGTATTATATATATCTGACAAATAATGTACTGTAGCCTGCACAGAAGCAGGTAAAAACATTCTCTGCGTTTCTAAGGCTCATTATTTGCATTGTATTTTGAAGGTTCCGGGGATTAATCTGCAAGTGATCATCCAACTTATACCCATAGCTCCCTTTCTAAAGATGAAGTTCTTTAAAATCATATGCCAGTTTTAAATACTGTTAATAATCCTGACAATAAAAATAAGTTTGAATTATAACTCCCTTTCAAAGGATGAAGTTCCTTAAAATCACATGCCAGTTTTAAATACTTTGCAAATAATACAGATTAACTGCATGTAATTTTCTGTAAAATTACTAAGTTCAATTTTGATACAGAAAAATACACTTGTAAAAAAACTAAGTCCACAAAAATATAAAATGTTATACTGAAAATAATCTAATTTCCCCAAAATACAAAAATAATACCCTGTAAAAAATAGTCAGATTTTAATACAAAAATAAGCTACCTAGTGTTTGGTAATCTATTTTTTTTCTGTATTAATTTCAATGAAGTACAAAAATGATGGTATTAATAATATATTTAAATTATACTTTTATGTATTTTTGTTTTGAAATGGAAAGTTTTTTTTTTAATTATTATTTATTATTCATAATTAATTTTGTCTATAAAGGCCAGTTAGGGAAAGTTTTATATGTAAATTTGTGACAAAATATAAGAAATTGATGATCGACTCTCATCAATAGGGGAAAATGAGGGACTTTATTAATTTATATTCATCATTTTCATTTTAAAGTAGTCAGTTTTCCTGCTTTTTGGCAGTGATTTGAAATCCAGAAGATCTACAGGCTTTGTCTAGGGAAAAGGCAGCTATTTATTTCTAATGGCAATGTGACATATGATGTGAAAGAGGGATTGAATGAGTGTAATTTCTAAATATATTGATTGAGTGATGCAAATCTAAAAAAAATACTTCCGTAAAAAATATTTATTATGTCTATAAAAGCCTACTAAAGAAATTTTAAGTGTAAATTTGTGACCAAAAAAAAAAAAAAATGAGAAATTGATGATCCACTCTCATCAATAGGGGAAAATGAGGGCCTTTATTACTTTATATTAATCATTTTCAATTCTTAGCAGTCAGTTTTCATTTATTTGGCAGTGATTTGCAATCCAGAGGGTGTACAGGCTTTATCTAGGGAAAAGACAGCTATTTACCTCTTATCGCAGTGGGACATATGCTGTTGGATGATATATTTTGATAATGTGCAGTCATTATTGAATTTTTAGTGTCATCTTCATCATTTTCCCAATGTCAAGAAAGGGTGCATAAAAGATTTCCGGAAATCCTTATTTAATTCTGAAGGAATATGTAAATGATAAATAAAATTTTACTTAATTTTTTTTCTTTTACACGAATTCCCTTATGCACATGAGGACCGGCTAATTGGTTTTAAATAGGGAATGAGTGAGTGTATTTTCTATAAATATTGATTGATTGATGCAAATCAACAAAAAATATTTCCGTGATTTTTATTTTAGATATAAAGACCAATTAGGGAAAATTTTACATGTAAATTTGTGACAAAATATGAAAAATTGATCATCCACACTCATCAATAGAGAAAAATGAAGGACTTGATTAATTTATATTCATCATTTTCATTTCTCTTATCAGTCAGTTTTCATGCTATTTGGGAGTGATTTGCAATCAACAGGATGAACTGGCTTTATCTAGGGAAAAGGCAGCTATTTATTCCTATTCGCAATGTGACATATTATGTTGGATTTTATATTTTGATAATGTGCAGTCATTATTGAATGTTTAGTGCAATCTACATCATTTCTTTTCAATGCCAAGAAAGGGTGCATGAAAGATTACATAAAATCCTTTTTTTAAAAAAAAAGGAACCTGAAGATGATTATTCAAATTAGCCTTATTTTTTTTAACCGATTTCAATTGCGCTCATTAGTACAGGCTAATTGGTTCAAAATAGGGAATGAGTGAATGTATTTTCTAAATGTATTGATTGAGTGATGCATATCTAAAAAAATTATTTCCATGAAAATAATGTATTTTGTCTATAAAAGACAATAAGGGAAAATTTTATGTGTAAATTCGTGACAAAATATGAGAAAATGATAATCCTCTCTCATCAGTAGGGAAATATGAGGGACTTTATTAAACTACATTCATCATTTTCATTTCTTAGCAGTCAGTTTTCCTGCTATTTGGCAGTGATTTGAAATCCACAAGATGTACAGCCTTTATCAAAGGGAAAAGACAGCTATTTATTTCTAATGGCAATGTGACATAGGATGCTGGATGATATATTTTGATAATGTGCAGCCATTATTGAATGTTTAGTGTCATCTTTATCATTTTTCCAATGTGAAGAAAGGGTGCATAAAAGATTTCTTGAAATCCTTACGGCATTCTGAAGGAATATGAAGATGATAAATCAAGTTGGACTTAGTTTTTTTTACTCGAATTCCTTTGTGCAGATAAGTACAGGCTAATTTGTTTGAAAAAGAGAATGAGGGAGTGTATTTTATACATATATTGATTGATTGATGCAAATCTAAAAACAATTTTTTCCATGATTTTTTTTTTGTTTTATCTATAAAGGCCAATTAATGAACATTTTATATTTAAATTTTCAAGAAAATATGAGAAATGTATGATCCACTCTCATCAATAGGAAAAAATGAGGGACTTTATTACTTTATATTCATCCTTTTCATTTCTTAACAGTCAGTTTTCCTGCTATTTGGAAGTGATTTCCAATCCAAAGTATGTACATGTACAAGCTTTATCTTGGGAAAAAGCAGCTATTTACATCTAATCGCAATGTGACATATGATGTTGGATGATGTATTTTGATAATGTGCAGCCATTATTGAATGTTTAGTGTCATCATCATCATTTCCCAATGCCAAGAAAGGGTGCATAAAATTTCTTGATATCCTTTAAAAAATTCTAAAGGAACCTGAAAAAGATAAATCAAATTGGACTCACCCCAATTCTCTGCTGCACGTGAGTACAAGCTAATTAGTTTGAAAGAGGGAATGAGTGAGTGTATTTTCTATATATATTGATTGATGCAAATCTAAAAAAAATATTACCATGAAAATAATTTAGTTTGTCTATAAAGGCCGATTAGGGAGAATTTTATGTGTAAATTTGTGACAAAATATGAGATATTGATGATCCACTCTC